>NC_138066.1:30213607-30813607 GCF_964194185.1 Rhinolophus hipposideros | reverse complement strand
GTTCACTGAGTCCTCATGACTGTATCAAAAGCACACAAAAGCACGGATTGTGTCACCCTGCTTTTACAGATAAGGAAAATAAGGCTCAGAAAGGCCAGGGAACCTGCCTGCATTTGTGAAACAAATTATTGCCCAAATGGTCTAGAATTCAGGGCTCTTTGTAGCGCCTCCTGGGCCTGAGGCTGCAGTGGGGGTCCATTAGGTTTTCCAGCCTTGGGGTCCAGATCTATTTTCTTTATCTTCTGGAGTTTTGATGGGACACAGCTGGTCTCCTCAGGAAGGCCACCAGGTTCCCAGCAAGCTGGACCCAGCAAGATGGTGGAAACTTGCATCATGGACGAGAGAGACATAGGGCAAGGCAAGGGAACACATGCCCTCTGAGACGTGTAGTTATGAGAGCGGCTGATCACTGGAGCTGTGGCCTTAACAGAATCCAGACACTGTCACCTGCTGCCCAGGGAAGAGCTGTATGAATAAACACCTTCACCTTACTGTCCTCCCATCCTCCAGTCTCCTGCTTGTGAAAGGACCCTTGCTGACTCAAATCGAAGTGAGAGAACCAGGAAGTCTGCCGATGGGTCCACAGGTCAACCTCTTGGGGGCACAGAGCGGGGTGAAGAAGAGTGGAGAATGGGTCTGAAAGGGCCAAAGGAGACGTTATGACACCCTGGGGAAAGGAGGATCTTCTGTCCTGGGACCTGGGTTTGAAGAGGGTCTAGGACACCTTTGTCTGAAGTTCTCTCCTGCCATGCCCTCTCCTGGGCCCCCATTAGGAGGGAAACCTTTGCTGTTGATGGACAATATATTTCCTGACACTTCCCCAAACACTTTCACCTTCCTAAATTGGTTTTGTCCTCCCCTTTCCCAAAGACTGTATGACAGAAAGAAGGTAGGTTGCCAAAATAGGAAACAGATCTGAAATAGTTTTATATCCATAATTTCTGTATAGGGTGTCTCCGATAAGCGTCTATGTTCCTACACGGTCAGTCTCTTTCACCGGTGGCCCCGTCTCCCCCGCCGCCTGCCCCCTACATGTGTGAGGTGAGTCGTCTCCCTCTCCCAGGTCCTGCACAAGCAGAAGGCTAGGTAAACTTGGAACTGAGCCAAAGTCTCACCTCCTGCCCAGAAGGCCCAGATTTCTCCCAGGACAGACCCCATCGGACCAAGAGCAGGCAAAGCTTCTCAAGAGTAGAGTGGCCCAGGCAAGGCTCATGTCAGAGGAGATTGAGTTGTTGATGCTTCTTCAGGCAACAGAAAGAGTGGGTTAGCACTCTTCCCTGCAACTACTTCAGGACATTGTCAGGGGAAATGCTACATGCTAATCAAACTATTTCCATGTTCCTCTGGTTGCACAGGAAGACTGTTTCCTAGTTTCCCTTCTAGTTAGAGTGAGACCATGTGACGGGGTTCTGGTTGGTAGGATGTGGGGAGAAATTATGTATGACACTTCTAGGCCTGGCCTGAGTAAAAGGAACCTGCATACTCGAGTCACCCACTGCTTGGGGGAGGGCTACCTAGGAGAGCTGACAAAGGCATTGGACTGGGACATAGCTATAATGCAAGAGAGGCATAAATCTTTATTATGTTAAGCCACTGAGATTTTTGTAAGTGATTGTTAATAGCAGCTAGCTTTAATTAACCTTACTAATATACTCTCCTTCTAGTCATTATTGGCTAGACATCCCTCCCTCTATACCTATTGATGAAATCCCAAATGTGTGCCTAATATGGCCTGAAATAGAGATATTCAGGGGGAAAATAGCTACAAGTGTGTGGGAGGAAATAGCACCTCTATTTTGGGGTTCCACTCTTAGGAAAGGATGAAAAGGACAATTTTTTTATAGGCATAGTTTTTATATGCTAGTCATTTTCACACATGTTAACTCATTTAATCCTTTCAAAATCATGAGCATTAGATATTATTTAGTATTCATTATTCCTGCTTTGTATAAGACATTGTGGTTCAACGAAATGACATAACTCCTATCATTTCAAGCTGGAGAGTCATCCAGTTCCTAACAATCTTGAGGGAGAGAGGTGACCTCAGGTGAAACGAATAAGTCTTTCAAAATGGCATAGGAAGAAGAACAAGGTAATGTGAAGAAAAGCGTTATCTGTTCATGCAGAGGGGACCTTGGTAAATGAGCTGCAAGCATGCAGACAGCCTCACCAAACATCACGTAGAACATGTATGTTCTCAGTGAAAAAAAGGGTTTTTTTTTAAGAGAATGAGGATGATAACCTGCTTTCTTGGATGACAAGACTGAAGCTCATAGAGGTGCAGTCATGCCCAGGTCATCTGGCCAAGTAACATGGAGTGCTGGGATGGAAATGATGCTTCAACCCATGTCCTTTTTCTTCTACTGATAATTGAAGTTCCCTTAGGAAGTGGTCAGTCTCTAATCAGGTCTTCCAGAATTGTTTCTGCTCAATTTTCTAAATAACCCACGATATTCTAAATAGCCACATTTCAATATCAGATGAACGAAGTTTGGGGGGTGGGTTTGTACCTCTTGTTGGAGGGGAACTGATCCATAAAAGTTCTCAGTTTTGACAAATTTCTCCACCCACATCCAGTTCTACCTTCATATTGTTTCTGTTAATATTTTTTGGTCATAGATTTAAGAACTATCAATATCCACCTATGACCTTAATTGTTTTTTCCCCCCAAAAGTTTTCAATTTTGTAGATTGTGCCCAACGGGAGTCCAACTAGCCATGTCTTTCTTTGATGTTAAACATGGATGGAAGCGTGGGTTTTTTGGGGGGTGGGTAGATGGTTCTCGTTATTTCTAGAGGTTTCTGGTGCCCAGGGTCTTAAGATTTCTCCTTTTTCCATCAAGTTCTACTATCATACTAGCTTTCCTTAGTGTCATCAATTCTCCCCAATGCTGGTTTTACTGGGAAGCCTGGGTTGTTTGCCACTTCATTGAGGATTACGCTGTCCGAGTTCCTGGAATTGGACCATTTGTACTGCTTTCTCCTTGTTAATGCCCAGTTTCCTCTTGAAAAGATTTATTATCCATTTTTCAGCCTCTGCTTCAGTTTGGGTGTTTGAAAGATCCTTAGTTATTTTCATGCTTTTGGACACTGCAGGAAGGAGTCAGTTTTCTCTGATGCTGGGCTTCTCACTATAATTGGTTTACATCTTTGTCACGCAAACTTCTCTTCTGAATAATTCTGGAGCAAGAATGTAGAAGATGGCCTCAATGGTCTGACAGTTGTTTTAATCCACTAGAAACAAAACGATTTCTCTGGGTTCCAATGACTTCTGTCTATATCTGATTGGGAAAGAAAATTGGAAATGGCATAGCTGAGCTGCCCACTCCTAGTTCAAACTGCTCTCAGGCAGGGAGCTCTAGTGCACACTGCTGGGGGGAGAATAAGCTCACTTCTCTTTGCTTGAAGGATGGTGACAAGCCATCCTTCCTGGATGTCTACAGTAGTGATCTCTCTAGTCCCCAAACAAACCTGGTGTGTAGCGTGATTCTGAAGCTTCATGGACAGAGGGAGGAGTGTAACAAGGTGGAGTGCTGGATGGTCAGAGGGACCTGGGTTTGAACCCTGGCTTCGCCGCTTACTAAGGGTAGGGTATTGGGCAAGTTCCTTAAACATTCTGAGCCTCTGTTTGGCTCACTGTGCTTGGGGAAAATACGTGTTTTTATTACAGAACACTGTTGGAAGATTGAATAAAATAATGACAGCAAAGCAATTGGCACAATACCAGGCACACGGGAGGTATTCGATGACTGGCAGACATTGCTAGCTATATGTTTAACCACCAGCCAAATGTACAAGTCACAGGCTGATTATATGTTCTAGACCCCTCTATAATTTTGTCCTCACTCAAGCAGGTGCCTCCATCCCTAACCTACCTTACCTATCCTGAGCTTTCGTTACTTTGTTTTCGAATTGAAGTGAAACTCACTTAACATAAAGCTAACCGTTTTAAAGTGAGCAATTCAGTGGCATTTAGTACATTCACAACGTGGTGCAACCACTACCTCTATCTAGTTCCAAAACCTTTTGATCACCCCACAGGAAAACCCTATAACTGTAAAGCAGTTGCTACTTGTTCCCCCATCCTTCAGCTCTTGGTAACCAATAATTTGTGTTCTGTCTTTATGGAGTTACTCCTTCCAGATATTTCATATACATGAAAGCATATAATATGTAGACTTTTGGGTCTAGGCTCTTTCATTTAGCAAAATGTTTTTGAGGTTCATCCACATTGTAGCATGTACTTTATTCCTTTTAATGAATGCATAATATTCCATTATTCCATTGTATGGATATATTAGGTTGGTGCAAAAGTTATTGCGATTTAAACAGTTAAAAACAAATGCAAAAACTGCAATTACTTTTGCACCAACTTAATGCCACATTTTGTTTATCCTTTTATCCATTGGCGGACAATTAGGCTGAATCCATCTTTTGGCTCTTGTGAAGAGTGCTGCTAGGAACATTGGTGTACATGTTGGAGTCTCTGTTTTCAATTCTTTGGGGAATATGTGGTTACTTATTTTAGTTCATCTCTGCTGTGTGTTTCTTACCTGCGTGGTTTCTGCGAAGCACCATGACAGAGGTGAGGCTCTCTCTGCTACTTACTAGTTGAGTGACATTGGGCAAGGGGCGTGGCCTCTCTGCACCTCTGTTTTCCCTTCTGTAAAACGTTGTCCATAACAACAGTTCCTACCTTATAGGAAAATTGTGATGATGAAATGGTCCATTTTCATCTGATCTGTACTAAGACAGTGAAGTCTCATCATATCTCTAGCACCTGCCAGGCTGTTTTGCCCCAGATTTTAGCCCTAGCTATTCTTCTTACCTGGAATCACATCCTGCCTCCCACCTTCCAATCCTGCCACTTGGCAGACTTAATTCAAACCCCTCTTTCTTCACTACAGCTCCCCATTGAGCTTTTCAATGAAGATGTTGTACTTTATTTTTGAATCTCCTATCATTCTTAAAGTTGCTGCCCACAGCTAGCATAAGCATTGTCTTTGTGTGAATTACAAAAAGGCATTCATTTCCTCCAGGCTGATGAATTGCAAAACGATGTCCCCAGTCACCCTCTCAGCTGGGCACTTTTGTGCAGTGTGCAGACTGCACAACCGTACTCAGCCAACTTGCCTATCTGACAGTTTCAAAAATAGTCTTCTGAGAATAAAACATTCCTAAGTCACACAGATTGTAAGAGTTCCATGTTCACCCATTGTCTCCTCCAACCAGATTTTAAGCTTCTCGAGGGCAGGAACCACAATTTATCCTTCAGTTTCTCCCACTGTGCTCAGCCTAGAGCCTGCTGGGTATTTGGTGTTAAGACCTCAGTGTCCTGCTAATGAAGTTACTTGGAGCTAGTGTTGTGTCAGCTCTTGGCTCTGAAGGGGCCCAGCCAAACTCCAGCAGGTAAGATTTGACTGACATCCCCATGATACAGGTTAGCTAGTATGTCCCTAGGTAGACATGGAGGTCCCTGGTGGAATAAACAAAGACAGCCATATCCTAAAACTCCAGGTTTTGAAATCACTCCTTCGCTTCAGGACATAAAGTAACAAGGCCTTGAGGTTAATCATAAAATTCCTTTTGGCCTGACAAACGGAGCAGATCTGATAGATAAGAGTAGGTTACTTCGCTCATTCCTTTAGAATGGGCAAGCAGAACAAACCTGGTAGACCAATTTTATTAGAAGGCACCAGTTCCCTTCTTCAAACAAGTACCCTTCTTCAAACAGCTCTCCTTCCCCAAGCAGGCAAGGGAAGGTATAAAAGTAAGAACTTTTGCCTCAGTAATGGGACATCTCCCATTCAGGACCCCCTACCACTCAGGAGCTGCAACCTCTTCTCCTGCCTCTAATAAACTATCCTCTTTTAAAAACTTTTAGCCTCTCCCAGGTCCGTGTTTCCATTCTTCGGCTTCTTGAGACATGATCCCGGGCCCGCACTCAGAAACTGCTGGCAGATCCGACATCACTTACCTCACCCAGAGCTCTATGTCTCATTCCAGCCACCCTGACCACTTCCCAGTTTTAGAACACACCCAGCGCTGCTGTTCCCTCAGGCTGCTTGTCTCTGGAATGCTGGCTCCTTCCCTGTTCACTCAACAACACTTTGAGCTTTGTCAGCTCAAATGCCACTTCCTCTGGGAAGCATTCTTTCCCAGAAGCCTCTATTGGAATCAATTTCTTCCTCCTACAATTCCCTAGATGGTCTTCCCCTTCTAATTCACCATTCCTGATTCTCACAAGTGTTTAAGATGCAGCTCAAGTTTTCATGTCTAAGATCTGTTTGCATCCAGGAGATATATCCCAAAATACATGGGCCTCATCTCCCCTTCTATACTAGGTTCTTTGAGGACAGGATTTGGGCCTGGCACATAGTAGGCCCTCCCTCCCTCACTCAGTGGATGTTGAATTACTGTCCACTGGGGTCCCTAGCTGCACATTTTTAGCAGTGCATTTTTATTCACCACAACAGAAGCATTTACGTCCCTTCTATTAGCACTATCCGACACTTGTTTAATACTTCCCCCAAGCTTTTTCTCACCTCTTCGCTGGTTTGTTTTCACAACTTCTAGGATATAAGAAATGATTATATCTGTTTCATTCATGAGGCATCTGAAGTCCAGGAGGAAGACATCTTATCTCACTGGTGACAAGGGCACGGCTGAATTCTATGGATCACAAAGGCACTGTGACAATTTGGCTCTAGTTTCATCCTCTTAAATCTTGCCTGAAGTGAACCACACATTATCCACGGAATTCCCCCTGAGTGTGAGCCCTGAGGTCGATTGAGAGTGAGGTTCAAGCATTCCTATCAACTCCAAAGCTGATGAGCACAGCTCTCTGGATTCACGTGTGAGAACCCAGCCCCTGGACCCCGAAAGAAACCATTCTTTTCTCTCATCCACTCTCCATTCTACCATTCTACTTGAGTATCTCTTCCAGGGACAGGTAGCCTATAAGGTAGTCTCTATTTATTTGAAACTCTTTGACAAATATCTTGGGATAGCATAGTGGGTCTCTGCCTTAGATCTACTTGGGGAACTTGTAGACCTACCAAAGCTTGGGACCTTTACAAACTGCCCCAGGTAACTCTCATGGACAGACAACATTGAGAATCGTTCTCAGTGCTGATGGCATTGAGTAGAAATACCTATAGCTTTAAAAAAAAAATCTACGGATGGCCTGGACTCATGGTCAGAGCCTCTGATTTAATTGGTCTGGTGGTAGAAACCATTGGCAGGCCTGCTGTACCTTGGGTTCACTATAAAGAATAAGACTAAATGACCACAGTCTCAATGGGAGGAACCCTTCCACTCTAGCACCCTCTAGGAGCATGTTCACCTGAGGCTTCTCTAGTATCAGCTTTTGCTGCAACTTTCTGGCTCTGATACTCAACAGCTCTGTGATCTTGGGTAAGAATGTTCACCTCTCTAACTTTATTTTGATCTATAAAATTAAGCCAAGAACCACTTGGCAGAACTGCTATGAGCACCAAATGAAAGGAAAAAAAATGTATGTAAAAAAAAAAATATATATATATTATGTATATATTATATACATATATAATATGTATATATGTATATATTATATGTATATATCATGTACATATATATATTTACCGAGCATCATGCCTGGTATATACCTGGTTCATAGAAAAAGCTCAACTACTCTGAATTGAAAAGAATCAAATACTACCATCCCTTCCCATAGGAAAATTCTATGAATCAACAAATATTTTTGAGTGCCCACTATCTGCAAAGCATTAAGCTACGATTTCTTTCTGTGCATAGGAGAGAGAGATAAAAAGATGAATTCAGAGATAATCTCTATCTTCAGGGAATTTCAAATTGGCATGTAAAGACAGGAAAATATAGAATTGAATACAGTTCTATGTATATAACACTCATATATTTCTCTGTTTATCTATATTTCTAGTAGAGACCTGTATGAAATAAATGTTAATCAGAAATAAAATCAATACGCTGTATGAGCTCAGAACAAGGAAGAAATAATTTTCCCAGGGGTGATCAGGGAAGCCTAGGGTGGCATTTGAGCTGGGTTTCTTTAAAGGTGTGTTATATTTCCACAAGTGAGGAAGAACTGGAAAATGCTGAAGGGTGATGTAAACTGAGACTGGGAGGCTGAGACATGGGTTTGCAAACCTTTGCTGAGAATCCATTAAGGAAGACTTTGCCTGCTTTGCTGAGGAATTTAAGCTTTTAACCTGAAAACAACTGGGGACCATTGGAAGTTTGAGTGTTGGGGTTCTTCACATGTTCTTCAGTTGGAGGTTTTAGTTCACTTCTGCTAGGGACGGATGGGTATGGGTTGGCAATGTGTGAGTCAGAACATGACTCTCAATCTCTTCCTCCCCACTGTGGCACATGGCCAAGGCCTCAGCCACCCTATGAAGAAGAGCAGCTTCGGAAATTTCCCTGGGTTCTGCTCCTTACTCTCCATTCCAGGTGTGGCCCTGAGGTTCTGTCCTTCTGCATTGCTCCTGGAATCTGCTTGTCTACCACATTGATTTGGAGTGCTGCCCTTTTGGATGATCTGTTTAGCTTTGCATTTTGGTCTCTCCCCTGGTAAACGTCTCTGATTATCCTTCACCCACCCCCTAGTCCCACCTAAACTTCTTCCAAACTCTTTTCAGGATGGGCTCAAACTGCCGTATTCTGAGAGCTGAGTTTGGGTATTGTTGGGCTTGTGGCGCAGTCTTTCATGTATCTGGTAAATATGGAAGCAGGAGGACCTGTTGAATGGACTCTGCTATCGTGCAGGTCTGAGGTGGTGATGGCGGGGACTAGGGCTCGTCCCAGGGCTGTCGGGTTGGGGAGGGAGAATGGAAGAGGCACCATAAAGTTAGAGCTGACAGGGCTATCATTTCCCTGTAACTTTTAATTACGGACCCAGCTTATCTTTCTGAACTTCAGATGTCCTGATTCATAGACTTTCATTTGCTCATAACGATCATTACAATCTGAGTAATCAGGGGTGATGCTCTGGGCTGGGTTTTGGAAAGTTGGTGCTAAGCCATTATTTCAAATACGAATCCTTCTTTTATTAAAAAAAAAGTAATATTTGTTATTCAAACTCTGGACCTGTTAATTGAAGATTTGAGGAAGGAGGAAAGGGCTGGGGAACATTTTGAGATCACCCAGGAGAGTTACTCTGAACACAGATCAGAATGTGATTCTGAAAAGGGAAGACCCTTTAGATAACACTGGCCTCCCGGTTCCCACAGACGAGAAGGCCTTTCAGACAAGAATCTGGTTCCCAACTCCGCTGCACATTGGCATCATCTGGGGAATTTTACAAAACATCCTTGGCTGCCAACATTCTGACTTCCTGGTGGGCAGTACCGGCTGAGCATTGGGATTTTAAAAACATCCCAGGAGATCCTAATGTGTAGCAAAGTCTGGAACCTCTGGAGTAGGCGGTAGTAGGAACGAGCATTTGATATACAGTGGTTCTCACACCTGAGTATGTGTCAGATCGCCTGGGGGACTTGTTCACACACAGACGGCTGGACTCCATCCTCAGAGTGTCAGTAGGTCTGCAGTGCAGTCTAAGAATTTGCACTTCTGTCCAGTTTCCCAGTGATGCTGATAGGGCATCACACTTCAAGAACCACCAGCTTCAAAGAGCCGGGTCTGGCGTTACCTCTTATGAGCTGTGTGACCCTGAGCATGTCACCCAATCTTAAGAAGTCCAGTTTCTGCTTTTGTAACATGGGGACGCAAGGGTGAGTACCTCCTGGGTTGCTGTGCCGGTGAAATGAGATGATATTCATAAGTTGCTTAGCACAGGGTTTCGCCCACAGGAAATGTGAACCTCATGGCACACTTTATTAATACGTTTCCTCAGCTGGGGTCTTGGCAGACGTTACCTTATGTTCAATCGTGCTCGTTGGTGAATGGTGTTCACCAAGGTGAGGTTTTGCTCCTAGAGATCTTATTTGTACGCTTTCTGGAATGGGAAAACTGGAACATGCTCATGAATTATGAGTGTTCTGGGGTCCAGGAGGCTAAGGACCCACCACGGGGGTGTTGGCATCTGTTAATTGACAGTTGGCATGCAGACCCTTCAGCCCGATGTGGCTGGATATGGTTTGTGACTGAGTGTGCTCTCCTGCCCAAACTCCATGTTCCTCTCAGACTCCAGACACATTTAGTTCAGTGAGTTGTGGTTGTCCTGACGTCGCCTTGGAAACCAGACTGCTATTGAGGGAGGTGGGAACAAGGTCCTAAGTTGTCTTGGAAACCACAAAATTCATCCTCAGGGAGGAGTCTGTGATCTCCACACCATGTCTTTTCTCATGCAATTTTCCGGAATTCTCTTCTTTTGTGTAGTTGCCCCCTTTCTCCTCCCTCATTTCAGTGAGGTGGGAACTGAGGCTCAGCATGTATGTCCCCACACATTCTAGCTATCGTCCCCATGGAGACTCTATCGTCTCCCCATGGAGACAGCAGGCCTGGGCACACCACAAAATGCAGCGGTGCTGTGCCTGCTCCTTTCGAGCACCCGAGGTCTTCAAATGTGCGAATGTACTTTTTCACCCTTGATGGTTTCATCAAGCCAACTCACAGGGGCTTTTTGGCATTTTACAACTTCTTCTTATTTAGAGTGGTACAAATCTAGTTAATCTTTTATATTTCCATGTGGTTTGAAGGCAAAGTGCCCCTATTTCCATGTTATAGTTTAGGAAACCCAGGGAGTGGAGAGAAGAAACCTTTGGGATCGGCCCAGGAAGGGGACGACAGGCCCTTTCACTCCATTTGGAGTACAGTATGGCCAGAGTGAAGTTCTGCCCATTCCTAGGGAAGCCAGCAGTAGAGCCTGGGTTTTCCTTTGTTCTCCCGGACTGAGAACTGAATGAGAGACAGAGTTGAGGAATGAAAGAGAGGAGAGGCCATGGGAGGTCATTAGGTCCAAGTTATTTCTAGATAAGGCCACCATCCCAGGTCACAGAGAATGCTGGTAACAGAACAGAGCCTAGAAACCCAGCCTCCTGCCTTCCATCCTCAATGGCATGCCTTCCTCTCTGCCCCGATACACGTAAGGCAGTTACCTACATGCTGTCTGCTGGTACCTATTGCTCTTGTTTGCTATTAATGTGATTCCCCTGTTGTGAGGGGTGCTGACCCCTGTAGAGGGAACCACAGTATGGTCCAGACAACCCCTGATAGGTAGGTCATACACATGCTTTGTAGGCACCATTTATAGAATATTCATTGCAGGTCTTCTGCTAGCTGCTTTCAGTAGCTACATAGCATTTAAGCCTCTCAACTCATGGAGAAAGTTATTAGCATCCCCAAAACAGATCAAAGAACTAAAACAACTGCCTAGGATCACACAGCAAACAGACAAGTGGCAGAGTGAAGATTTGAAGCCAGGCCTGGTTGATTTACCATCAGTAATTTTCAACCATTACATGGCTGCCTGCCCTTGGAGGCTAAAGGAGATTCTGACTCAAAATCTTCCTCAGAGAGGAAGCAGGAAACCACACAAAGAAAAAATGCCACCTGACCACCCTAAACCTTTGCAAACAGATTCAGTTTTCTGGAAAAATACAGTTACTCAGAAATAGGCATGTATGTCATCAAAGCTGTCTAACAATGGTACAAGAAGTGAAAAAAAATATCCAATTCAGTGTATTATTTCAAATATAAAACATGTGTCTGTTTGATTTTTTCCCCCATTGTCAATATTCCTAGTCACTTGGCTAGGCTGAAGCATTGGCTGAAGCTTTCCATATGCTTGTGACTATTTCCAGTTGCACAGACTCTACATGCTGGTGCTTTCCCTCTTGTGATAAAAAAGAGAGATGAAAGTTATTTTTAATTTCGTCACCGAACGAACATCCAAGTCTTCCCTTCCAGCAGATAAGCCTTTATGTTTTCTCAACAGGGTATTAATTATCTGGCTCTGGGAATGGACAGACGGGCTGTTTTGGTGGCTCTAGCTGCCCTGCCGGCCATTAATGCAATTGCTCGTGGGCGCAGCAGGACTCAGAGGCTTCAGCAGGGAGCATCCTCCTCAATAAACTCAGACATGGGTAACTTGTTAAACACATTTATTGATTTCTTGACAGTAACCAAACACAGTGAGTGACCATTATAAACAAGAAAAGAAAGGCATTCGTTTGTACTTTGTGAGATCCAGCTGCACCTGGAGAGAAAAGACACCCCTTTCCCAGGAATTTACAAGGCAAAGTGCATTCCTTCAAGGGAGCATCACAGGGGGTGGGGATCGGGAGAATGGCAGTTTTGAAACGCAATAAATCTGTCGCCTGCTATCTCAGGCTGAAGCTCACCTCGTATGAATGATCGAGCCATGGAGTGGAATTAAAGTTATACTTGCTTAGCAAATGCATTCCTGATTGCCACAAACTCAGTCAAAACTGGCTGCAAATGAACAAAACATGTAGATGAAGGAACAAGTAAAATCAAAGAATGCAGTTGCATGGAGCCAGGGCGTAGCCTGTAAGGAAGGAGACCAGACCAAAGCCAGAAAAATAAAATTAACTCGTTAAACACATTTATTGAGCTGTTAACAATAACCAAACACAATGTATGACCTTTGGAAAACAAGAAACAGCAAATGGATCAATTCTGATCTTGGCAAATCCTACTACAGATATGTGACAAAGGGGAAATAATTCAATTTCTTTATAGTCTGCAGTGATAGATATATGTATATATACAATGTGTATCTCTTCAATGTCTGTCCTTTTTTTTTAAAATTGTTGAGTAAACAGAAGAATCATAATCTAGAAATAAGTGTCCTTGGCCAACTTTGTTCTAGTTCACCTGTCACCAGCATCCTCAAAGGATCCTAGGACACTATCTGAGATTACTTGATGCAAAGAACAAAGTCTGCTTGATGCCGTTGGAGCTGTTTTTTTTTCTCCTCTCTCTTTTGGAAGAATTTTGTATGTACAAAGGCTGAAAAGTCTCATTGGGTAGATTTATTAGTTCAGGAAAACAGTATCAAAATTGTAATCAAGTTAACTGGTTATTTTCTTCTAAGACCTCTTATGAATGAGCCTTTTGATTTTGAAACTTGACTTCCCATCTTGGAGACTGTGAGTGTGTAGATATGTTTGTGCGCGTGTGTGTATGTGTGAGTGTGTGTGTGTGTGTGTGTGTGTTTGTGTATAAGAGTTATGTTCCTCTGCCATGGTTTTGCAGACACTTTTCATGAAGAAAGGGCCAGTCCAAAGAGTAAATGAGGCTTGATCAAGGGAGGGAAGGAGAGAGAAGAAAGAAGGAGACATCCTAGGTTACGTCAATTCACTGTTGTAGCATTTCGTTGAGATGGGATTCTTCTTGGCCTATTTCCCTACTTGAGGAGCCATTCATTTACTGGAAAGAGAGAGAAAGAAACACACATACACAAACATGACACAAAATAAGGCATAACTGAATTAATTTGCACAGAGTTTGGGACTCTTACTTCAAAGGGGAAGGGGCAGTTCTATAAATGCCTGCTTACTTGTAAATACTTTAGTTGCATCATTGTACTAGCCACACTTCAAATGTTCAATAGCCACATGTGGCTAGTAGCTACCATACTGGACAATGCAGATATAGAATATTTTTATTGTGGCAGAAAAGTTCTGCTCTAGACCAGGGGTGAGTAAATGACAACCTCCAGGCCAAATCCAGCCTGTGATCTGTTTTTGTAAATACTTTTGTTAAAACACAGCTCTACCCATTCATTTCCATATTATCTATGGCCTCTTTCACACAACATCAGAGTGTGGCAGACTGTATGGCTCACAAAGCCTGAAATATTTACCATCTGCCCCTTTACAGAACAAGTTGGCCTACCCCTTCTCTAGACTGTAAGCTCTGTGTGATTGGGGTCGTATCTGTCTTCATCACACTGTATCCTCATCTCCAAGCAAAATGCCCGACACATAGTAGGTGTACAATAAATAGTCGAATAAAGATAAGGCTCAGTGAATGAGCTGAGTATTTATTTGTCTAGTAGTTCTAGCTGGAAGGGAACAGAAAATTATGGTTTTGGCACTTTGCATGTGTCTGAGAGAGAAAAAAGAAAGAAAGAAAAGTGGGGGACCAAGATAAGCAGGGGTAGCCGCTGCTAAAAGCTGCCTGGTAACATCCACAGCCCCCATATTTGAGCAGCACATTATTGCTACAAAGAGCTTCTCCATCCAGGCTTTATTCATTCCTCACAATAAGTCTTGAAGTAGCTGGTATAGGAACTGTCATGAAAGAAGCCAGCTCTAGAAGGGTAAATGCCTTGGCTGGGTTTGCATGGTTTGGTAGTAACAGAACCAGGCCTGGAACTTGAGTGTCCTGACTCTGGGTCAGGGGCAGCTCCATGACACCATTCTGCCTCCATCTTCCTTTCTATGTTTAGGGTTTACTGGAATGATCAGTAGATACTTAGTGTATAGAAGGGAAGAGAGAGGGCTGGGTGTGAGCCAGAGGCTTATAGGAGGCATGATCCCTATAGTGGGAATTGCCCTCCCTTATAATGGGAATAACTGTCATTTCTAGGGACATAGCACTAGAAAAGGATGCATTCACATACATTACCTCATTGGAGTCCATGGCCTGGCATCAGAGTATCTGCTCACCTTCTGGGGGGAAGGGTCTATTGTGCACATAACTAAAAGCTCTAAGGCTTCTAGCTGTTCTGTTCTAACACATAATCTTGAAAAAAAATCAACCTCTCTGGGCTCCTCTGTAAAATGGCAATATAAAGCCTGTTTTACCTGAGCCAGAAGGGATTTAAAGTTTGATCTCTATCTCTATCTCTATCCTATCAGCTTTACCAACAGAAAGGTACCATGCACATGGAGGGTGGCTTGCCTTAATTGTCATTTATAATCAGGATTCTTATAATGCCAGGCCTTTAAGAACAGGTCTAAGCAGGAGGGCTGAGCTCTGGCCTGGGTCAACTGCAACTCTGAGCCAAGCACCCACCTCTGTACTGAAGCTTCTGGGCTCGGTTGTTTGGACAGTCCTTCCCTTGTAAACTGAAGTTGATGTTGGTGCGGATACAGCGGTTGTTGAGTGGCTGGACAGGCCTGAAGTTGTCACTCATGCTCAGAAAGATCTGAGATGGCTGATTCTGGCTGAGCAGGCGTAAGGAATGCATCTGAGGGAGAGAAACAGCTGTGATATCCACCCATCCTCTTAAACGCACGAGGGAAGAAGTCAGGCTATGTAGACTGTGGCCAACACAGGCTGTCTGGGAAAGGGCACATGAGCCCCTTGGAGACCCTTTTTCCGTGGGTTCAGTTGTGCTGGAGACCCACAGTTCCTCCATGCATGGAGCGAGCCTTACTTCTTGCTCAGTAGCTCATGGAGGCCTCTGAACAAATCAATTACTTTCTTGTATCCTCATGTATGCCATCTGTCAAAGGAAGAAATCCAACTAGGTGTTCTCCAGGGCCTCTTTCTCTTACACCCCATGGTTCAATAATTCCCAACAATTCAGAGAAGTACTCCCCCACAGGGGTACTATCTAAACTACAGTGATTGGTCCAGGGGTCAGGGCAAAATTAAGCTGGATTCGTTTGATTCTTTTTCTGGGAAATCAGGACCGGGGGAGCTGGACTAAAACATTTGCAGCCATGTTCTATCCCGGAACTGAGCAGCAAAGGAAGTGTCTCTAGCAGGAGAGACGAAGAAAGCCAAGTGTGCAGTACAGAGCAGAGATGAAGGGCTCCTGGGGTTCTGATTCCAGCAAATTCCTGACATCAATTTCAGATCTTAAAAAATTCCATAAGATGCGCCAGTATTTCTTGAACGAATTCTTTTTCTAAGTTTAAGTTATCGGGAGGGGGTTGCTTTGTCACCAAGAGTCCTAATCAATATAGATAGGATCAGGGACTTTCAATTGTTCACATTGTTGCTGGGTTGTAAGTTGACCCTTGAACAATTTGGGGGTTAGAGATGCCAACCCTCTGTGCTGTTGAAAATCTGTGTGTAACGTTTGACTCCACCCCAAACTTAGTTGTGTCTTGATATCCATGGGGGATTGGTTAGAGGACCTCCTGCAGAAACCCAAATCCATGGGTGCTTAAGGCTTCCACATAAAATGGGGTAGAACAATGCATGCAGTTACCTCCTCTCTATCTGTGTACTCCCAACCACAGATCAAAAACAGGGATATATTGAGAAAACCTGCCTATAAGTGGACCTGTGCAGTTCAAGCCCATGTTGCCAAGGGTCAACTGTACCTTTCCTGTGAAGGAGAATGGGTTCTGCCTCCTTCGCTCATCTTTCCTTTGAGTTTGGACAATCACAGAATGTCAGAGCTCGAACAGATTCATGTACCTTACCCCCTCATCATAAAGGGCAGTATTTATTTCACAAAAGGGAGGGTGACCACCATAGGGGCACATGATAAGCCATGAGCAAAGCTGGCCTCAGAGACTAGATCTCCTGGTTCCCATCCAGTTCTGAGGACTCCTAGCCAGCTTTACAAGGAATCCTGTGAGATACTCGACAACAAATTCCATGTTCAAATACGTTTGTGAAATGCTACCTATCATATAGTTTTCCCTTGGAGACCCCATATGGATGATCATTTTAAAGGCCTGAGAAGTCTCCCAACAGGGAAATCTAATGAACGCTTCTTTAACCCAGATTTTCAAACATACTTGATCATGTCATCCATTTTGCTCATTTGTCGTTGAATACTATCTGTACAGCACACTGTGGGAACTAACCCCGCTGTCCTTTCTCACTCCGACAGGTCGGATGCTTCTACAATTAGTTCATGCTATCCTTTTCAGATGGTGATTCTTTAAACATAGGTGAGTTGAACTGTGTACCCCACAATTCATAAGTTAAAGTCCTAACCCCACAGTACCTGCGAATGTGACCTTATTTGGAACTAGGGTCATTACAGATGGAAGTAGCTAAAATGAAGTTATTGGGGTAGGCCCTAATCTGCCTGTTTGGGGTGGGCCCTAATCCAATATGACTGGTGTCCTTGTAAAAAGGGGGATTTAGACAGAGGGAGAACACCATGTGAAGATGAAGGCAGCGTGGGGATGATGCTTCTATAAGCCAAGGAACACCAAAGACGGTCAGAAAGCAGGGGAGAGGCATGGGAGAGATTCTTCCTCACTCCCTCAGAAGGAATCGACCCCACTGACACCTCTCTCTGGGGCTTAGAGCCTCTAGAACTGTGAGACCATGCATTTCTGTTATTCAAGCCACCAAGTTTGTGGTAATTTGTTAAAGCAGTTCTAGCAAACGAATACAATAGGCATGCCACAAACGCAAGCAGTCTTCACACCCTCTTCCCCATTAGCTAAAAGGCTACAGCGAAGCTCACCTGCATCCTTGTTATATAGACAGGTTTGTTCATTATTATCCAACTTGCTGTCTCATAGCAGGGTGGGATAGTCATCGACCCATCATACGTAATGAAACTAGAGGTCTCTGGGTATAGTTCCTCTATATTAAGTCCCTGTAGTAAATATGCATCATCTAAAGAAGGAAAGAAGAGTTAAGAATTAGGTTTCTTGAGAAAGTGCTGATGTGGCTGAATCCCCCCCACCCCCTTTGCTTATTCCAAAAGATTGTATCTGTCAGAAGAGGCTGCAGTAACAAGAGTCCCCCAGATCTCAATCATTTTAAACAATAAAGGTTTATTTCTTGCTCACATGTCCACTCTAGGTTGGCCAAGGGCTTCTTCCACGTCATGGTTGCCCACACTTTGCGACCCAGACTCTTAGTGTGGCTTCTATCTGGACACTTGTAAGTTGCAATGATAGGAGGAGAAGAAGCATGGTCACACACATGTTGCCTCTTAAAGCTCCCAGCCCAGAAGTGGCACATGTCACTTCTGTATACATTTTGGTAGGCAAAGAAGTCACAAGTGTCCAAGGTCGATGTTAGGAATGAGAGGACGCACATTCTTCCTGCAGGATGGGGCACTGAGTCTTGGTGAAGAGAAATCTAGTCTACCACAAGGACACAGGAAGAGCCAAGTACTTGGTTATGGTCCCCGAGACTGGGACCTATAGCATGACAGTCATAATGAAATGCACTGTGAAAGGCTCAGGACCTGCGGAAACATTGCCTGGTCACCATTCCTATTTCTTAACATTGCTTCATTAAAAAAAAAAATAGGAAAATAGTTTTAGAAAGAAAAGTAAGTCAGGCCAAATCCTACCATGAGATTTAACAGTTAAGTTCCACAACTGATTTCATTTTTGTGGATCTCCTTCCATTGGGCCCAAGCGGAGAGCCTTTTCTCTTATACCTACTTGAGGTAATCACACTCATATATCTTTTATTATTAAATTTACTTTTTCAATTATAAAAGTGGCATAAGTACATATCAGACTCTATGAAGAAAAGAGAAAGAAGACAATAATAACGCAGATCATCTAAAACAATTGTCAATATTTTTCCTTCTGATTTTTTTCCCTTTAATGCATTGGTTGTATTTTTATGAAACTAATGTACTGTAGTTTTCAAATCTCAATAAATTGCAATGAACCTCTCTTACTCCACTCTCCTCTTCTCCCGTCAATCCTTGTTTTGCACACTTTTGCTCTCTTCTCCCAGATACTGAATCACCATATTTTCCTGGCCCCATTCCTTCTTGGGTTCTGTCGCTTGCTGACTCCTGATTTTCTACCTGCTTCTCTCAGTGCTGGCATTTCCTGAGGATCAGGCCAAGGCTCTTTTTTCACCCCCCACTCTACACTCTCATCTGTATTCATGGCTTCCATTGCCCTCTGTACCCAAGTGATCCCAGATCTATGTGTCCAGAGGTCTTGCACCACCTGATTTGCCATGAACATCCACCACGGTGGCCTATCCCGGAGGCCTGGAGAACACCTGGCAAGGACCCAAAGCCTGGCTGGCTGAAGCGTGAGACTGCGTTCTCCAGTCCCCCTGGATGTATGTATGTTCTCTAATCCACGTGTTCAACTCCCAGTGGGAAAGGACTAACTCTTCAGTGATTGATACAATCTTTCACATTTAGAACTGTGCACATATAGCTGGAAACTCATACTGACCTAGTGAGATTGTTCAGATAATAATATCCTCATGGACATGACACTGAAGATCAGAGAGGTAGAGGAGAGACCTGCCCAAGGTCCCAGAGCTAGCTGGTGACTACAGAGTGGGAACTGAAACCTAGCTCTCCTGACCTCCAGACCATGGTCATTCAACAAATGTTCACTAAGTACCTCTTTGTCCAGGGCACAGGGTGAGGCCCCAGGGATAGAGCAGTGAACAAGACGGATGCAGTGCCTGCTCTCATTCTAGTTGAAGAGACAGACAACAAATGGCAAAGGAAATACATGTAGCGTAATAGCAGGTGGTGATAAGGGCACCTTGGCCTGGCCTGTACCTACCTACCAATCCTGAGCATTAAAGCTGCTTATCCGTTCTCCTGGGCAAAGGTCCCCTCCTGTCCCATCTCTTCCTCCAGAAATTCCTCGCTCAAATTTCTCTGATAAGAAAGAGCCACCTTTGCCAAGGGAACCTGAACTTCAGTGTTCCTTCACTTGTTAATTAAGAAGAAATCCACGGAGCTACTAGTTTAGAACGAGGTAAACAGAAGCACCATTTGCCTGCTCCGTCCCAAACAGTCCCTCTTGGCCTCTGACGACTCTGATGGGGTAACTGAACCTCTCTAGGGTTCTGTCCATATAGTGCCTATGGGAGAGACAGATGGGCCAAGTCGGAGGTGGAGACCGACTTTAGGACAAAGGACTTTCTTCCACTTCCCATGTAAAAGTTTCTGCCTTTCCATCACAACATCTGGGAATTGGGACAAGCCCAAGGGAGACACCGTGATTGGAACATGGCTGAGATGGGTCTGCATTCTGGCCCATGTGGTTAGATGCTTCCGTGACAAAGTCATAATGGCCGGAGCACTAAATGAGGTGATGGTCCTCGAGATTTCGATCAGGTACCAACGCAAAGAGCTTATGTTCAGTATCCATCTTTTGGCTCTGTTCCTTAATCCCCTTGTATGTGTCAGGCATGAAGCTGGGCATGGGTGAGCAGGACATAATTATGCAGAGGCGGCAAAGAGCAGCAAAGACAGTTATATGTATGTGCACTGGGTACCTGGAGAGGTTGTCAGTTCTGCCAGGGGGTGGGACTCGGTAGAGGATTAACTGAGGAGCTGACCTGAACTGTGTCTTGAATGACAGGAGGTAATCAGTATGGGGCTGGCAGGGGTAGGGGGGTGGCTCTCAATGGCACTGTAGGCAGTCACGCTAGAGAAAGAGCTAAGGACAGCTGACAGCTATGTACAGAGCAGTGCATGCCCAGGGACAGCTGGTGTGTGGGCACGATGCAGGGGGAAGGGTGTCGTGAGAAATGAGGCTGGAGGGTGATCACAGGCCACATCCAGAAGGCCCTTCTCTGTGCTATGGGGAGTTCGGCCTTCATCCTGTAGGCAATGTGGAGCTACTGAAGGGTTTTAAGCAGGGGAGTAGTGGGATCAGATTTGCAACTCTGAAGGTGCTTTGGCTTGAGGATTAACATACTGAATGAGAAAAGGAAGCACTGGGCACATCTTTATGAAAGGTCAATGTGATTTGTTTAACCAAGCTTGCACACGGAGCATACTGGGTTCTCTAGCATGCTGCCATTATTGTATTTTATTTTATTTAGGGCTGTAGGTGGGAGGGAAGGAAGGAGGCAGTAGAATGAGGGGCATCCCAGGCATGACTAGAGGAAAGAAAAAGAACATTTATGTCTCTCTGAAACTAAAACGAGCTTCTGTGTTGCATCCACACTTGAGAAAAAGATTTGTATGAATGTGTTTGTGTGTGTGTGTGTGTGTGTGTGTGTGTGTGTGTGTGTGTGTGGCGTGAGGGGACAGGCTAGGAGCAAGAGGCAAAAGGTCATTATGTTCATGGATATGAACAAATTGGATACGTCACACAGCAAGGTAACAACATGTTTGCAAAACACGATTGTTCTGATGGTACCCCAGACTCCACCCACTGCCATCCTGCCAGGAGTTTCTCTTCATCCTCAGAGAAGGCAGGCAGCTTCCACCCTCCCACGATCCTCATTCACTAATGTTGTTATGTCCATGAAGCTCGCTAATACTCATACTTCACCCTTTGCCCTTTTTATTTCCTCACACTACAGAACTTGGAGAGACCCAGTGTGGAGGGTATAAGCTTTGAATTCAGATGTGAGAGTGAATGTGAGGGCTGATTCTGCTGCTCCCCATCGGGTGACCTTGGATATGCAGGTGACCATCTGAGCTTCAGTTTCCACATTTGTTGTATGCAGATAGGACTAGACAGTGGACTGAATGTGTGACCCCCCCCCCCAGTTCATATGTTGATGTCCTAACCCTTAATGGGATGATTTTAGGAAGTGGGGCCTTTGGGAGGTGATTAGGTCTTGAGAGTGGAGCCCCCATGAATGACATTTGTGCTCCTATAAAAGGGACTCAGAGGGTTCTCTCACCCTCTTTCTGCCATGTGAGAACGCAGCAAGAATTCTGAAACCCAGAAGAGGCTTCTCACCCCAGGATTCAACCATGCTGGCACCCTGATCTTGGACATTCAGCCTCCAGAACTGTGAGAAGTAAATGTCTGGGATTTACATGGTATTTTCTTATAGCACTCTGAAATGACTAAGAGAGGTTTGTCTGAGGAACAAATGAGATCATGCTTTTCAATTACTTTGCACAAGGCCTGGTAAGTACTCAGTGATGCTGGGTAGCATTGATGCCACTCCAGCCTTCCTGGGGTGTCCTTGCCCAGTTTCTCCAGGATAACCACTGCTTGACCTCCTTGAGGCCTCCTGGCTCTCCTCAGCTGGTTTGGTGCCTTCCTTTTTCACCATATTTACTGAATTAGGTTGCCAACAATCACTTACTTTTTAAAAATGTCCTCCCTAAACTTATCCTTTGGGAAAAAGGTTTCCATCTTTTATCTGTGAATCCCCAAGTCCCATCATGGGGTCCACTATTGAGTGGATGCTCAATAGAGATTAATTGAATGCATGGACGAGAGGGTTTCTGTCCAGCAGCTCCATCTGCTGGCGGTGCTGGGCATAAACTAAGGGAGGAAGAGGCAACATCATCTGTCAGATCTGTCAGCTCCAGTCTGTACCATTAACAGGCTGGAGGCGATGCTGCCCACCATCACCCCATATAAATCACACCCCGGGATAGCAGAGTGCCACGGAGAGTGTTGCCTGTCTCCATATGGCATTACTGTGTTTCTACACCAACCACGCCTGAACCCTCATACGTATTTACATTGACATAATTGGTGTGTATTTATTTAACATGTAAGGTTTGTCCTCATGACTGACCACTCTGACTTGAAGCCTGCCATTAAATCAGGGTTTTATCTTTTAGGGATTGGAATTTGAGAACCACACGCTACCTTTTTACATCTTCTTTTCTCCCTATGGAGACTAGCTTGCTGTGTTTGGCAGGATAGAAACAGTGGAACCCAAGAAAAGACTACGGGCAAATCCAGCAGTTTTCAGTCCTAGTGTCAAGGAACACTGGGGTGTCTTCCATGGCTCATCAGAACAGGAATTATCACCCACAGACTACCTCGTTCATGCAGAAGCCTGCAAAAAAGAATTGCTTTGGCACTGTAGACCAAAAGGACCCTAAGAACTAATGCACTGGCAAGTGGATTCTGCTTTCCAAACTCTCATGGCTCTATTCCGTAGTAAGAGTGGCAAAGATCCAGAGGAGGTCAGAGCTGTTTATGAGTAGAGAAATACAAATGTGGGGTGAAGCTCCGAGGCCAGCCGGGTGATCACGCCTGCCTCTGCTCGCTTGCTTTAAGGAGTTACTGAGAAGTGATGGCAGAAGTTCAAATAAATTTTCATGGCTAGCTTTAAAGAGAGGTCTATCTATCTATCTATCTATCTATCTATCTATGTATCTATAATCTATCATCTATCTATCTATCTATCTTCTATCGATCTCTATATCAGTCTATCTCTCATCATCATCTATCTAAGGAGAATATAGCATATAGAGGACTTCGAGAAGGGGTCTTAACTCAAGTTTAAGTTCTAATTGTGGCTTTGCCAGTAACTTCTTCCTCCTTCAGGGCTAAGTCACATAACCTCTTGCTTGGAGGCACCAGACTATTTTGGATATAGCTAAAGTCATCTTCAGGTTAAAAAACAAATCTATAAACTCCCAAATGCCCTTCAACAGAAACAAGTCTACACAGACAAGTTTGTCTTAAGTAGGTCAAATTTTTGGTATGACAGTGTTGTAGTGTTTTATGTGTTGGCTACATCTTTATAGCGCAAGAAAATCCCTTGGGTAATCAATAAGGACAGAATATTTATGCACCATTTACAGCCCAATTTTATTCTTTCAAATGGCTGTAGAAGTTGATAGCTGTGCTCTTGACTTTATGATATGCTCTTGCTGTCTATCAATTATGTCATGTTGAGTTCTTAGTCATAGACACAATTCCCAAGCTGACTTAAAATTGTTTTCTTTTTAAAGAGAAACACTGTGATGAAATACCTAGAACCGCACAATGGGGGAATCTTCCCTTAATCAGCGCTTTAACGACAGCCTCTGTTAAATGCATTGCAGTTACTTATGTGGACCACTGATGAGATTTAACTTTGCCTGGCTTCCTGCTCATGCAGTTCCCATTCAAAGAGAACAATGCCAATGAGAAAAAGGCTTGGCAATTCCAGAGATCAATACCGGACTCGCTTCTGATCAATATGGAACTACTTGGCAATTTTCTCACATAGAACGACATTTCCCCTTGTAATCTGGGGCACATTCAACTGAAATGAAAAAAAGGCAATTACTAAAGCAGAAAGTAATATGATTTTTTTTTGTTTTTGTTTTACGCAAACAATAAATGAGAAAAAGAGCCTCCGAGAACTGGATTCATGGAGGTAAGCTGCTCCTTTTTTTTTTTTCCACTGACTTCAGTTACTACTTAGATTGCACCATGGGAAGGGGCGTGCTGCATTTCGCATTCTGTGAAAACATTTCCGAAGCCATTCACTTGAAATGAAAGTACAAGTTCAATTAAGCATAGAGAACGGCACCAGGAGCAGTATGCTTCAAATCCCCAGTGATATTTCATCACGTTCAACACAGCGTTTTTCTGAGGAGCGGGTGCACAGAACACTTCCTGAGGAACTGAGAAGTATAAGGCACTTACCTACACATCCATCTTTTCGTCTGGGTGGGGGTGGGGGGATTGAAGCAAAGTTACTAATAGGCAAAGCTAAAAAAGAAGTTTTAAAAGGGGCTCACACTGGGTGTTAAAACACCATGTTGAAAATCTCTCCTCCAAAAGCCTTCAGCTGTGCCTTTATTTCCGTAGAGGAAATATAGTAAGACAATAGCCAGATCCTTTAAAATTTGGAATCTGTGATCTTTTGGATTCTTATTGGACTGAAGTTCACCATTATATTTACTCTCTATGACATGAATGGAGTATGGGAAACAGAAAGAGAAGCTACCAAAATGATACACTGTCCTGGGACATTGGAAGAAAGAATTCATTTGTATGTAGTGTCCTAATCATGAGTCCCTCTCACCCATTTAAGAATGCTCTTTTGCACTTCACTGGTCACTGGTTTTACCACTTTAAAATATCATAAAATTAAAAAAAAATAATGCTAGTTTGATGAAGTCAAGTGGATACTAAAATGATATGAATGTTACCTTTTATATAATCAGGGCTCTGTGCCTGCTAATTAATTAACACAAGGAAAACGGAGGGATATTGACAGTATTCGAAAACATTACATTAAAAAAATTAAAATAATTTGAGTAAATGACCAATATCTCCTCCAGAAAAATCTATTCAGAGAATCCATTTTTTCAATGTCATGATTTCAGTCCTGACCCTCAATCTGTTGAAGGGGCATCTAACTTTAATAAAATAGATTTTCTGTAGAAGACTTTGTAAATTCAACCTGAAATTAATTCAGGCTGGTCTTTTCCATTGTTGGTCTGGGTTAGTGACAGTGTTCTATAAAATTTGCTCAGACACATGAAATCTACACTTCCCAGGAAAGTCGTGGCACCTCATTAACCCATCACTATCAACTGCATGGGTTCACACACAGAAACTGGGCTTCATTCAAAGAAAGCCAGTGGTTGCCTGGGTACCCTGTACTGTATTTATCTTGATCCTATTTTTTATTTGGCATCAAAGTGTGACCTACCTCCCACCTTTCAGGACCACGGAGTTTCGGACAACTTAGGAACACACAAAATTACCCACCTAGTTTACAACAGTCATTGTCTGGTCAATTGCTTCATTACCATGCTTAGTCCTCACCCCAACCTTCTTAACACCAGTATTAATATCTTCACTTTATTGATAAAGAAATCGTTATCACAGAGATGTTAAGAAACTTGTCTGCAGCTACACAGCAAAGGCAGTGGTAGCCCGGAGCCCAAGTCTGCTTCGTTCCATCTCTCTGCACTAAATACTTTGTTTCCCATAGTATAGTGGGTTTTACCAGCTTGATATCTGGCTTCCCAGCCTTTTGGCAAGATTCTCCTTCGTTCTTCCTTTTATGGATTCCCTGGCATCGATTTTCTTAACTGGCTCAACACACTGATTTTGCACAATTCCTTTCCCCCCCGTCATCTAATCTATCATCCAACCAAACAAATGGACTGTGTCCATGTAAGCTGCTGTTTGGTGGTGATGCTTCCACCATGCTCGCATGCTTGCTCTCGCCTCCTCACACCTCCTCAGCTAGCGGATGAGGCAGACACACAAGAGCCTCTTCCAGGGTGGGATTTAAAAGATATCTTTAGAAATGATTTGCAGTCCTAAGTCATGAGGATTGGAGCTGCTCTTTCAAAAGTGAGGATGTGTCCGCCTCTCTTCTCTATTTATTCTCACTCCCGTGATTACCCCCCAGTTTAAATGCCATCTGGATCCCAGTGACTTCCACATTTATATCTTCAATTCTCTCTCCTGAAATCCAGACGCCTATATCCAGCTGCTTACTCCACACCTTTTCTTGCCTGCCCCATAGACATCTCAAGCTTGTTTGAAACGTTGAATTCCCTTCCCACCCACAAATATACCTCATCCACAGTCTTCCCATCTCAGTTGATGGAAATGCCTTCCTTCCAGTCGCTCAGGCTAAAAACCTTGCAGTCATTCTGGACTTCTTCCAAATGATCTATAAAGACATCTCTTGGCTCTTCCTTCAAAAGAGACCAAATCCTTTCTCCCCACGGCCCCCACATTAGCCTAGTCATCATCAGCACTGTCTCGTCATTTGGATTGCTGCCATCATCTCCCAAATCTTATCCTTACCCCTCTCTAGTCTGTTCTTTACCAAACAAACACAGAGATCCGTTTGTCTGTGGATCATGTCATTCTCTGCTTAAAGTCTTAAATTGATTCTCCTGACAGTGGCCTCTGAGGGAAAGGCTGATGGGGAAGGTAGCCATGACTTCTCTGGCTACTATGTATACTAATAATGCCAGTGCCACTATGTCCCTCTGGGTGACACTGATTTCCATTGGTGGTCCCGTGCCAGGGGACAGACAGGAGTTGCAGAGAGCTTAGGATGGCATGAGCCTGAACTTTTAAAGTGCTCTCCAGTTCTGTGGTTACTTTATGTCCTTCCCGAGTGCAGACCAATGCAAAAAAGCAAAAAGATCGCTCTTCAAACTGAACCAAAGCTGGAATTAAGAGAAAGACATGCCGACAAATTTCATGAAAAATGAGAGCCTCGTGGAGCCACGCTGGCTGAGCTGGCCTGCAGTCCTGTAGCTGGGAGCAGAGCCACCACTGACCCGCAGATCCAGTGAGACCTCAATGCTTATCACTGAATGCTTGTTTATTATGCAGACATTGCTGACTTAATGGCCACTTCCTAGATGTGTGTCCTTGTCAATCGACTTCACTTCTTGGAGCCTTGGTTTCCTCATCTGCAAACTGGGATAGCAATCATACCTATTTTGAAGGTAGGTACTTTGTGTGCACTGGGAAAGGTACTCTCTGGAAAGCTCTTGGCACAGAACCTGGAGTACAGAAAGTGCTCTGTTAGCATCACTTCCATACTCCTGCAGCTCAGCCTGTTACAGAGTGGGTGCCACATCTAAGTGACGGGGCAAACTGAAATTGCGCTGGGCTGTAATTCTGTGTTGCAGCAGCAGAAGGGGCTTGTTGAGAGATGGGGTGGGGGTTGAAGTCATGTGTCCCTGGGTAGTGTGGTTGGGTGGCAGTGGGGGGGAAATGGATTTATTTGTATCTTAGAAGTATAGAAGTAGGCATGGCCGAGCAGGTGGCGTTGTCCTCCTCTCAACTGGAATTCGTGGGCTGATGCCAGCATCACCTGCTGCCTCCTGCAGAGACTCTGGAGAGACTTCCAGGCTTGTATTTCCCACCTACTGGCTGTGTCCCAGTGAGTGACTTCTGTTTCAGAAAACCCCCTGCTTGCTGCCTGGCCAACCTTCCACAGGCTGGCTGCCTCAGGGAGTTTAGCTGGAGGGAAGAGTGCTGGCGCTTTCCTGCTGAGCAAATCAATCTGTTCAGCCACAGTGTTCTGGGCATAGTGGCGTCTAGACCATTCCCACATGTAGGGGTCATCATTATCCCTGCGGTGTCACTCCTTTAGGTACGTGATAAATGTGCAACTGGGAACACCTCCATTATTCCCCAATGAGTGTAAGAGCACAAAATACCTGTGATTAGGGGGCCTAAAGCAGTTACCTCTCCCCATGGGAGTCTCTTTATTTTCCTGTATTTTCCCGTGGCCCAGATGGATAGATTATGAGGGGCAGAAGGAGGAGGGGTTCCTGCTCTCTTCTATTTGCATTTCTAGAAGGGTGTCTCAAGAGGTGCTGAGGGCATTTCTTTAAATACACCTTCTGCATACCTTCCTCAGCATGACATCAAGACCCTTCAAAGTCTGGCTCCAGAGCATCTTTCCTGCCATTCTGCTGCCCCATCACTGCTACCACAGGGGGCAATTTATTCCTCCATTAATTCAGGCCATCACCAATGTTTACTGGGTCTACTGTTAGACAAAGAGCTGATGAAGATACTTCCTCCCTTTGAACTCTTTCTAGTCCTTCTAATGGTCTCCTTGCTTTGGATCTTGGTCTAGAGGCTTACAATGTCCTCCCTCCTTCCTTCTCTCTGTCGTTTTCCCTCCCTCCCTTCCTTCTTTCCTCCCTTCTTCCCTCCCTCCCTCCCTCCATCCCTCCCTCCCTCCATCCTTCCTTCTCTCTATCTTCCTTCCTCCCTCCCTCCTTCTGTCTCTCTCCCTCCCTCTTTCCCTCCCTTCCTCTTTTCTTTCTTTCCCCAGCAAATAATTATTCCTATCCAGTCTTTATTTGAATGGCACCTGCTTTGTGCAACCTTGCCATGTAATTCTAAGCATTATTTTCAATGATCCAAAAGAATTATCTTTGTATTTTTAACATTGAACTTGTTACACCAATCCTTATAATACACTATGATATGTCTGTCTCTCTAACTCTAGAATGTGGGCCATGTGGACAGGAAACCTGTTCTATTGATCTCTCTATATCCTTGCACTCAGGAGCCACTCAATAAATATTTGCAGGGTGAGTGAACAAATGAAGGAAGGTCTTGGGTTTTAACATTGATACCTGCTTTCGCTATTGCCAGCGTGTGCCCTTCTCAGTTCCCACAGGCCCCCTGGGGGTGGCAGTCAGCAGGGACACTTCATTTGAAATAGATGAAGTTGAAGTTTCCCTTAGCCACCAAACAGCCATCCATCACTGGTCCCAACAAGCTCTGTTACCCTGGCTGTCCAGCCCCTATTTGCACCAGAATCCATATGTGTTCCCGAGGACACCTTTCCATCGCACAGATCCACGTGGATGCTTTCTTTTTCAGCAGCAGTCACTTCATATTAATCAGACCAGTGCTGGGGGTGGGGCAGGGAGGAATGTCCCGCTAATGATGGACTCTGCAGCTGGCAATGTGTTAGACTATGTGTTGGGACTTAATGTGTGATTTCACGGCTTTTCATGGTCTCTAAACTGCAAATTCAAGATTATTTGAAAACAGTTTATTTAATTTTCATGCTTTTTTAATCAAAAAAGTTAAAAGACTAATAATGTTTTATGGGAGGTTATCAAATGTGCTATTTGCACATGTGGCAGAAATGTCTTCCTTAGCTGGGCAAACTACGTGTGCATTTAGAGAGGACTCCATAGGGGTACTGATGAGGAAGGGCAGGGTAGTCCTGGAGGTAACTTAGTTCATTCTTTAGGTGATGATTATCTAGGTGGAAAGTAATTCTCCAGGTTCATTCATCACTCCCACTGCCTGTCCCCACCCCAATCTATCTCTTCATATGGAAGAGCCTTGGCAGTGAGAACCTGTGGGAAGGGCTCGTGCCTGGCCCATCTGTTTATTCAGGGAGCCTCGCCTCGTGTCTGTCAAGGGGCAGGTGTGCAGGGAATGTTTGCTGAACGAATGAATAAATGACTGAGGAAAGGGTTCTCCACACACTCCCTCCAGCAGTCCAAGCGGAGACCTGAAAGCATTCTCTCTGTCTTTCCCACATCACCGTGGGAAGCAGAGGCAGCAGGTGCAGCTGAACTTCTCAGTGGTGGAGGACATTCCAAGGGGATGTGAGGTGTTAGAATGTTTGCACGCTGCTTTTAACTTTTGCGATTCAGAATCCTAGAGATTGAAGGACCTTAGAAACCTGAAGTTCAACTTCTTCACTCTATAGATGAGGAAATAGAGTCCAAGTGAGGAAGTTCCTTGCTTAAGGACAAAGTTGGGACTTGAATCCCACTTTCCTGCTCACTCCCAATTAGGTTAATTGGTTTTCGTTTTTTATTTGTTTGTTTGTTTGTTTTGTACTGACTTCTTTCATCTTATGGTGTGTGCTGTTTCACGTAACTTTTCCCAAATTCTGAAACTTCTGGGATTGCTGTGAATGACAGCAGCACAATTTCCCTCTTTTCCCTTTTGATTTTGTACTGTTCTCTCTTTTGTGCTTAAAGACTCTAGGGATAAAACACTCTGGAAACCTAAGAAAGCTGGACAGAGTCCTCTAGATCAGTGCGTCATACATAAGATGAAGAAAGATGTCAGCAACCGAACGGGAGAAGATGTTTGCAAACAATGCCTCTGAGAAGGAGCTAATATCCAAAATACATAAGGAACTCACAGAACTCAACCGCAAAAAGACAACCAATCCAATTAAAAAATAGGCAGAGGACAGGCACAGAAGCTTCTCCCAACAAGACATACAAACGGCCCACAGATATATGAAAAAATGTTCAACTTCATTAGCTACTAGGGAAATGCAAATCCAAAGCACAATGAAATACCACCCACACTGGTTAGAATGGCTATCATCGACAAGACAAACAATAACAAGTGTTGGCGAGACTGCGGAGAAAAAGGAACCCTCATACACTGTCGTTGGGAATGTAAATTGGTACAGCTGCTATGGAAAACAGTACGAAGGTTCCTTAAAAAATTAAGAATAGAGTTATCATATGACCCAGCAATCTACCTCCAGGGTTTCTACCCAAAAAGTTCTGAAAAAATTTATCCATAAAGATATATGTGCTCTGATGTTCATTGCAGCATTATTACGGTGGCCAAGACATGGAAATAACCGAAGTGTCCTTCGATAGATGACTGGATAAAGAAGATGTGGTATATATACACAATGGAATACTATTCGGCGGTAAGAAAAGATAAAATAGTGCCATTTGTGACAACATGGATGGATCTTGAGAGTATTATGCTAAGCGAAATATCAGACAGAAAAAGTACAGAACCATATGACTTCACTCATATGTGGGATATAAAACTAAAAGCAACAAAGGAACAAGACAAACAAATGAAGAAACAAATACTCATAGGCACAGACAACAGTTTAGTGGTTACCAGAGGGTAAGGGGGTGGGGGATGGTAGAAGAGGGTAAAAGGGGTCAAATATATGGTGATGGAAGGAGAACTGACTCTGGGTGGTGAACACATAATGCAATATACAGATGATGGGTTATAGAATTGTATACTTGAAACTTATGTAGTTTTGTTGACCATTGTCACCCCAATAAATTTCAATTGACAAAAACTGAAAAAAAAAAGAGAAGTGATCATTGACACCACAAAAATATAAAGGATTATTAAGAAAACACTACAAACAATTATATGCCAACAAATTGGACAACCTGGAAGAAATGGGTAAATTCCTAGAACATATAATCTTCCAAGACTGAATCAACAAGAAAAAAATACCTGCACAGACGGATTACTACCAATGAAATTAAATCAGTAATCAAAAAACACCCAACAAATAAAAGTCCTAGAACAGATGTTTTCACAGGTGAATTTTACCAAACATTCAAAGGAGAATTAAAATCTATTCTTCTCAAACTATTCCAAAAAATTCAAGCGGAGAGATGGTTCCCAAGCTCATTTCAAAAAAAGAAAGATGCCACCGTGACTCCGACTGAAGGAGACCCAGCGACACAGAGAGGGAGATCTAGTCCAACTTAGGGCCTCTCTGGGTACTGAGGTTGGATCCAAACTACCTGATGAATGCCTTTTCCATCCCATAATTGGCAAAGATCCCAATATGGCCAACAGACATGGTGGAGTTTGTCAGCTAGTAGAGTCTCCCGGCTCATTACCAAGCCATAGGATAACGAAGACCATCATCAAAATAATCGTTATCGCCATAGACAGGCGTGGGTGACAAAGACACCCAGGGTCTTGGGTTTGAAACGAGCTGCTTCTTAGCCAACCCTGACTGCAGAGTGACCATCTATAGCATTAAAGGATCATGAGGCGGAAAGGCTCCCTTGGAGAGCATCAGTTCTGCTTTCTGCCTTCAGACAGGAGTAACCTTTATAGAAGAGTTGTATAGGAAATTGAACCATACTTACTTTTATATGTTATTCTTGTGATAGTATCTCTGTTGAGCATTCGATTAAGAAATGGGTTTGATGAATCAGAAACCTAGGGAAGAAGAGAAAACATTAATGACCGGGCAGTACTATCCTAGGATAAACATTGTGTCCATGCATTCACTTATTCATTCATATTTCCTAGGTGCCTTCCACATGCCAAACGCTATGATGGCTGGAAATTCAGAGATCAAAGATAGACTCTGTCCTCCAGAAACCCCAGTCTAGAGAGAGAAGACTGGTAAGTAAACCAGTGGTTATAATATAGTACAAACAGTACTATGATAGAGTCACAGGTGTGATGATGTTAGAGGACGGCCATGCCCATAGAAAATTTGGGGAGCTAAGTAAGGCATGTGCTGATTCTGGAAGGATCGGAGGAAGTGAACAGAGTGCTTTGGTGGTAGTGTGGAAAAGAAGTAAAGGTCAAGATAAACAGTACATACAGAAAAACATGTGTGCATACACTGCCCTGGGAGAACAAGCCATGCTCAGGCAAGTATTTCAGTGTAGTTGCGGCTGAGACTATGTAACTGAGACTACATCCTCAGTTGTAGCTGAGGGTGGGAGGGGAGGCTAAAGGGGTCGGCAGGGGCTAGCTCATGTCAGGCTTTGAAAGTCTGGACATTCAATGTTAGGACATTTAAACTCTATGCTGTGGGTATGTGGAAACATCAAAGGGTTTTAAGAAGGTAGAGAGTGACATGTTAGGAAGGGGATAGTAATAGAGTTAATAGAGAGTGAGAAAGAAAGAGCACCCAGAACAGAGGTATCAGGAGATGAAAACAAATCTCTAAGAAGTAATATAGAAACTTATTATATCACTGCTTATTATTGCATAAATTGACTATGTCATAAGCCATTCCATCCATCCATCCATCCATCCATCCATCCATCCATCCATCCATCCATCCATCCAGGCATCTATACATCCATACATCCAATAAATATTTATCAGGTGTCCATTATGGGCCAAACCTTGTATTAGATGTTCGGGGATCAGTTCCCGTTTTATGCCCATACCCTTAGGTCTCCAAATTTCTTCTTTGGGAGAACAAGCCAAGTGTCAAGGGACTTAAGCCAGGGGACCACCATTTGGAGACTGTGATGTGCCCCCACATAGCCGTGGACACAGTTTTCCTAAAAACCCCATGTTACTCAGCCTTTTCCAAGGTCCCGTTGTTCATCCTAGTCATTCCTCTCCTACCTCACGTGGCTCAGCCCTGCTCTGTAATTTATGCCTCAGCTGTTAATCGGATGTTGTGACACATCAACATTTTAAATCTGATTTATTCTGAGGTTTGGAAAAACTGCAGCAGATGATTATTATTATTAGATAAGCAACAGGTAATTTTTAGTTTGGAGAAAGCACAGACTGTTTATTTTCCTGCCATCTGTCTCTCCTTTCCCACAGTTTCCTGGGTGTGTTGTGGTGAGACACACACCAAGGGCATCTTGGTGAGTGGCAATCCGCAGTGGAGTTTGTGAAAGAACCACCCACAAATGGAGAAAAGTCTGCCGTGCCCCAGAACCCTTAGTGCCAAATCCAACTTCTACTTTCCCATCTTCTTCGGCCGTTTAAAAGATAGCCTGAAGCTACCTGTGTGTGCTGACGCACCCCATGCAGGAGGAGAGCCAAAATATAATGTCGTGGCAGGTAAGGAATCTGTCATGTCTCTTAATCAGGTGCCTTGGGCTCCTGGTATCCAGTGAGACTGGGCAGTGTTAACGTTGGGACTGGACCCTTTTGAGCCTATTAAAAATAATTGAAAAATTTCCAAAGTGCACGCAGATGATTTGTGGGCTCCCGTGTGCTGACTGCGTGGGTGAGAGGATAAAATATGTAGTACTGGGTATAAGTGAGCTTAAGTGGGAAGTTAATGGTGTGTGGTTGAGCAGCAATTACAGCCAAATTTCAGTTCCCTGTGGTCATGGGAAGGATGGGGGATTAGGAAGGGACTGAGATAAAGAAAACCCACAGATAAACAAGTCTCTTATTTTACCCAACAACTCCAGCCGTCTATGGCTCAGCTATTCGCCAGGGTGACATCTCTAGGGCTCAGCCGACCCTGATGTGTGGCCTCTCATTTTCTGTTCCTGCCTATCCTGCAGGGAGCTGGGAACAGGAGGCAGAAAGATCAGAAAGAGGGGAGGCCCGCCCGAGGGGGTGGGCCTCTAGAGACCAAGGGGCTTCTGTCCATCTCCTTTCCAGGTTCCAGTGCCTAGCACAGGGCCGGCCTGAGTCCACACTCAGCCAGTGCTTTGGGATGAGTGAAAGATGAGTCACAGGCTGGATAACTCACTGTGGAACATCTGAAAGTTGGTTATGTTGGACAAAGATAGAAATGTCGTGGCTTACTTTGAAATCTAAACAGAAAGCTTCAGGTTCGCCCAGGGAAAGAACGACCCTTTCATCCTCAGGGTCGGAGACATAAGTTCCTCCCAACAACCCACAGGGAGGCAGCCAGGACGTGTGTCAGTCACCTCAGTGGAGCAAGCGTTTCTGTAAGAGCTTACGAGACACGCCAGCAGTTTGTTGCTGAGGAGGCTGACTTCCTGGCATATCAATGACCCTGTCTGCTGTAACGTGCCTGCACTTGCAGGATGGCATTCTCTGGCTCAGGAGCTTAGAGCAAAGTGAGCCAAAGTCAGGGGCCGAGGCTGAGGCTGAAGCACCACCAAAGGACAGGCATTGTGGGGCAGCCCACGTGGATGTGGGCGTGGCTCCTGGAAGGCCTGACACTGGGAAAGCCACAGGGGAGGTGAGTGCCTGGACATTTATGACCCAATACGATGAAGGATCTGCAGGCTGCATAACAGTGAGTGTGGCCTGGGTTGAACGCACCAGCTGGTTATGCATGTCATGACTGGGGCTGGATGAGGAATATAGACTTTACCCTGCCCTTGTGGGCAGCATGGGGATATGGAGGAGATGTGTTGAAATGTCGTTTCCTCTCTTCGTCATCCCAGTGGCTTTCTCCCAGCTCTGATGGGGAGGCATAGGGGGTGAATAAGGTCATTAGTATTACAGTCAAGTAAGACCTGGGTTCCTTTCCTAGATGGGCTACTTGGGTGGAGTGCCAGAGTGTCTCTGAACCACCAGTCCTCCTCTGCAGGATAGACACACCAATGTCCACCCTACAGGTTTATTATTAGGGTTAAATGATAAAAAGTATGTAAAATACAGATCTCAGGGCCTGACAGTCAGGAATCTGTGTGTTATAACAGGGTCTGTGACGATGCCAACAGGTGGAGAGCAGGAACTGGCAGGACACATTTCTTTGGGATGTCTCCTCAGGTATTATGAAAGCATGATAGCCTAAGAATGTGCTTCCCTGGGCAAAAGTCCCTTCCTGTCTTTACTAATGACAAGCTAGAGGAATATGGTGCTGGTGGCCAGGGGCAGCCTGTGTCACAAAGTCCCCTGCCCAATATACAAGCTCTAAACTGATACAGGTGACGGAGGGGAAGCTAGGAGGAAGCGGAGAGTCTTAAGAGGGATGAGCAGGCAGAGCAAAGTGCCTGTTGCAAAGGATGATGCTTTTGGGGAGAGACAGGGAGTAGTGCCTGGGCTGCCCTGTGCCCATTCTTCTTAAAATTGATGATGTCAGAACGAGAACTTGGTTCAAAATCCCTAGAGGCAAAATGCTTGATTTCTATTGATCATCTTCATGAGAGTCCAAGTTCCTATTGGGGTACTTCCGCGAATGGTCTGGGCCAAAACTTCTCGATGGGTTAGTTAGCACAGGGACTGCCAGTTTTTGGAAATGCCATACATTGCTTTTAGTCTCTTTTTTTTCCAATTAGAAAGACAATTTCTTTTTTTCTTTCTTTCTTCCTGTAAATTTGCATACCTGTTTCACCCTCCATCTGTCAAAATGTTAAAGGTAATTACCTTTTAACAAATTAGAATTGGCTTGGTAGGAGATTTGTTGTTGTTGTTGTGGACTGTTAGAAACATGTGGAGCCTCCCTGGAGTGTCAGAAAGTTAGCATTGGTGGTCTTTGCTTAAGTGTCCCTGGGAGTGGGTGGGGGGCGCTCATGAGGGAGAGGGAGAGGGGAAGATGATACAATTGCGAAGAAGCTGGAGGGAGGCAGCACCTGGAGGGAAAGGACATCTCACATTTCCCTTGTACCTCTTTCTCCAAGGGTAGGACTTTAATTCCGGGGTGTCAGTGACCTGCCCCTCCACTTCTATTACATACTTCTGATTCTTCTGCATCAGGTGACACCTGAACCCTGCCCCTGGATCTAGCACCATTTTTCGCTCTAGGACAGAAGCTGCCCGAATCCTCAGGCCCTGATGCTCTGAAACGGAACCCATCGTTTTTGCATCTCACTGAGAGGGACCTCATTCTTCATAAATCTCATGGATATAAAAGTCACCACCCTGCAGCTTTTCTTGGACCCAGACACCACCCTTTGTTGTTATTTCTAAGATCCAACTGGACTGTAAGTGGATATTCTGATTGGGGTGGAATGACAAGAAGAGAAGATTAAAGGAATGCAAGACACTTACTTTTATAAATATAGAAACTACCACCAATCCATTTGGGCTCTTTGCAGCTTCTGTGACATTTGTATATAATTCATGGTTATAGTGGATGAGCTGCACCTGGCAGGAGGGAAAAAAAGACAATAATAAGAACAATCTAGCATTAAAATGCGTGAGGCACAGCATATTCACCCTACATAAAGGTAAACTGTAAAGTATATTGTAGAACAACTGGAAAGACAATCTTGTAACTGAAAGGATTTTGGGGACATGTGTGTGTCTCTGTGTGTAAAATGCATTCATACACACATATACACATCCATATACAAAAATACCCATATGTATTTGTAAATGTTTTCCGGTAACAATTGTGTCTTTCATAAGTTCACTGCCCATCTGGCTCTGGCTCCATCTCAGGACATTTCCCCTAAAGTGTGTGTCAAATGAATTTCCCTTATTAGGAGTAAAACTGCCCTGCAGGGGCCGACATGCTTTCCCCGGCTGCACCAACATCTGCCACTGGCAGGAGTAAATATTCCTCATGGCCTCTGGGCGAGCCGGGAATTGTTAGATCCTGAGTCAGCCCAGTGACCTCTGAGAGGAAACTGGTGAGCCTGCAAGAAGTAGCGGTCCTGATGGAGACAGAGCTGATGGCATAGGCTCTCAATGAACCAGCCCGTGCAGGTCATTGATTGTGCAGGGCTCGACTTTCTCTGTGTTCAATTAAGGTCAGCAATGCCTATTGAGTCCTTGTGCAACAGGCAGTGTGGGAAACAAAAGGAGTCTTGGACCTGGGCTCCAGTGAAATACCGTTTCCCTGAAAATAAGACCTAGCCAGACAATCAGCTCTAATGCGTCTAATGCGTCTAGTGAGCAAAAATTAATATAAGACCCAGTCTTATATTATATTGTTATATTATAGAAGACAGGGTCTTATAATATAGTAAAATAAGACCCAGTCTTACATTAATTTTTGCTCCAAAAGACGCGTTAGAGCTGATTGTCCGGCTAGGTCTTATGTTCAGGGAAACACAATAGGTTTTACCTCTGTTACCCAATTGGGAAAAAAAACCAATAACCTCTTTAAAAAGTTGTGAAACATAGCATACATTTATATTCACACGAATGCACCACCAATTCTGAGCTGCATGATGAGGTTACCCCACCTCACAGAGACTTGACTGCTTCCTCTAAAAATTGGTTATAATTATTGCTTCTTGGAATTCATTTCAGGAGTGTGGTTTTAAAACAGATTTTTTAAAAACAGCATGGAAGTATAATTTTTGTAACAAAGTAAAAAACAGAAGTAAAAACAGTCATAGTCCCCCTACGCCACCTCTGTCTAATCCCATCCTGAACACGACTAGTAACAATTTAGAATAACAGTATTTTTCCAGATGTTTTAGTGCTTATAAATCACACACATGTAGGGCTTAAAAAACGACATAGGGGTAAATTCCTAGAAATGTACAACTTCACAAGACTGAATCAAGAAAAAATAAACAGAGGAACAGAGGAACAAAAGGAACAGAAATAAGGAGATTCAAGTAGTAATCAGAAATCTCCAAACAAAGAAAAGCCCTGGAACAGATGGCTCTGCCTGTGACTTTTACCAAACACTCAAAGGAGAATCCATACCAATCCTTCTTAAACTCTTCAAAAAAACAAAACAAAACAAAACAAAAAAACAGTAGAGGGAACACATCCAAACTCATTTTATGAGGCCAGCACCATCCTGATACCAATGGACACAAATGCAAAAATCTTCAATAAAATACTAGCAAACCAAATGTAACAGTACAGTAACAGGATTATATGCCATGACCAATTGGGATTTATTGGGATGCCAGGATGGTTCAACATATACGAAACAATCATTTTGATATACTACTTTAACACAATGAAAGATAAAAATGGCATAATCACCTCAAATAAATTCAGAAAAAGCATTGGACCAAATTCATTATTCATTCATGATTAAACCGATAAAAAAGGTATAGAAGGAACTTAGCTCAACACGATAAAGGTTACATACGAAAAACCCACGGCTGACATCATAATTAATGGGGAAGAACTGAAACCTTTCCCTTTAAGATCCGGTACAAGGCAAAGACGCCCACTCTCTTGCCACTTCTATTCAACATAGTACTAAAAGTCCTAGCCAGAGCAATTAGACCAGAAAAAGAAATCAAAGGCGTCCAAACTGGAAAGAAAGAAGTAAAATTATCTTCGTTTGCAGATGACATGACCATACATGCATGGTGCATGCATCACATATGTAGAACACACTAAAGACTCAATAATAACAAAAAACTTAGAGCTAGTAAATGAATTCAGTACAGTTGTAGGATTCAAAATCAACATACGAAAAGTTGGTAGCCTTTCTAAATGCCAACAATGCATTATCCAAAAAGGAAATGAAAACAATTCCATGTATAATCAAAGTAAAGACTTGTACACTGAAAACTGTAAGACATTGATGAAGGAAATTAAAGAAGACACAGATAAATTGAAAGACATCCCATGTTCATGGCTTATAAGAATTAATATTGTTAAAATGCCCAACAACTCAAAGTGATCTATGATGCAATTCTTTTTTTTTTTTTTTTACCATATGATTCTGTTTATATGAAAATCTGGAAAAGACTGTTCAAATATACAATGATTGAAAGACGATCGGTGCTATATTTAGAAATGGACTGGGAAAGGATGAAAAAAGGAAGCTTTTGGGACTAAGGGAAATGTTCTCCATCTTGATTTTGATGAGGGTTACACAACTGTATACTTTTGTCAGAGCTTTTTGAACAGTGCAGCTAAAATACATGCACTTAATTATATGTATACTGTGTTTCCCCGAAAATAAGACCTAGCCGGACAATCAGTTCCAATGCACCTCCTGGAGCAAAAATCAATATAAGACCCGGTCTTATATCACATATGATTCAATTCTTATCAAAATTCCAATGGCATTCTTTACAGAAATAGAACAAACAATCCTAAAGTTTGTATGGAACCACAAAAGACCCCAAATAGCCAAAGCAGTCTTGAGCATGAAGAACTAAGCTGGAGGCATCACATTTTCTGGTTCCTAAATACATTACAAAGCTATAATAATCAAAACAGTGTGTTGCTAGCATAGAAACAAACATGAAAACTAATGGAACAGAATAAAGAGCCCAGAAATAAATCCACACATTTATAGTCAACTAATCTTTGATGCAGGTGCCAAAAACACATAATAGGGAAAGGATAGTCTCTTGAATAATCGATGTTGGGAAAAGTGGATAGCTACATGCAGCAGAATGAAATTGGACCCTTATCTTACACAATATACAAAAATCAACACAAAATGCATTAAAGACTTATATGTAAGACCTGAAACTGTAAAACTACGAGAGGAAAACATAGGGATAAAACTTCTTGACATTGGGCTTGGCAATGAGTTTTTGGTCATGACACCAAAGCACAGGCAATAAAAACAGAAATGGACAAGTGGGATTGCATCAGACTAAGCTTTTGCACAGAAAAGGAAACAACCAAAGAGTGAAAAGGCATCCTACAGAATGGGAGAAACACATCACAACATCAAGTTGGAAACCTTAAATATATACAATTTTTTACATAAAAGCTATCTCAATAAAGTTATTAAAAATAAAAAAGGGAAAAACCCAATAGGAATAGAATCACTTATAATCATGATCCTGAATTTGGATTTTTAAAATTTAAAAATAGGTCGTGGCTATCTTTCTAAGTCAATGTGTACAGACCTCCTGTCGTGTGGGGTGTCCGACGGGGCGGCCTGCGGGGTCTCTGCTCCCGCTCCCCACATAGGAATGCAGGACATGGTGAGGCCAAAAAGGAACACCCACGGAGCCATAGGTAGGGAAGTCATACCACTATGGTCTCACTGGAGGCTGGGTTTACACGATGTGAGACCTGCTGTCCGCTTTGCTGCTAACCGACCAACTCTCCTCGACTCCCCTTACTCTCCTTCAGTCTCCTCCTTCACTCTCCTCGGCTCCCCTCCGTAGCCGTGGCAGTTATATCAGTGACCAATGGCTTAATGGCTACAGCTGATGGCCAACCAGCCACAGCTGACGGCCATCCACTATCTGAGCCAGCACCTCTCCCCATGAGGCCGAGAGCCTGGAAACTGTTTTCTGAGGCTCTGTCCCCACACCTACCTAAGCCTTTCTAATAGCTGTAGAATCCTCCATTGCATGAAAGCCCCATAACATAGTTAACCATCCTCTCATTAGCTTCCAGGTTGTTTCCATCTTTCCGTCTCTTCTAAACAAAGTCACAGCAAGCCCAGCATATATCTTTCTATAATGGTGTTTGCATTTTTCACAGGTTGATTTGAGAATCTAATAAGAGAGTGCATGTAAAAGTGATTTGTGACTCTGAAAGCACAAGAGTGTTCATTATTAACAATATCCTGTATTGCGTTAAAAAAGGGGAAATTTTAGAAGTTCAGAAAGTCAATTATTGAAAGAGGTGCTTTTCCTTAATCTTTGTAAAAACCACCTCTAACACAGTGGATTGTCACTTTCCCTGTATATCCAGATCACCTGGGTACTTTTAAAACCCACCTGTGTTTGTCCCTCCCATTCTGATTTAATTGATTTGAGGGGTGGGAATAGGGAATTGGTATTTGTTAAAAGCTCTCCAGCTAGAAGGCAGCTGGAGGGGAGTACCCATGCAACATAATCAAGGAGCATCAGCATCCCATCAGAGTGCCTCGAATCTGAGCATGTCCTGCACCTCTTGAGTCAGTGGAGTTTCTCATGGAGGGAGCACATGCGATTACAGCTCTTGTAATGTCCTATTTGCTTATTGCCTTTTCACTTCCTGTGAGTTTTGCCAATGTGGCAGATGGTTATACATCAGCTAGTCTGCCATCAGAAGGGCGACCACAGGCATGGGCTGGTGAATACACTCTGCCTGAGCCGGACTGAGGCCAGGCAGGTTTATCAGACCTATGCTTATCAGTTGTTCCTGTCCCCTTCCCACTCCCTCCACCCCCCCCCCCCACACACACACACAGCCAGGACTTTCTGCAGGTGGAGAAGTGTTGCCATGTGGAAAAACCAGGAGCTGTGGGGGATCTGCCACACCTCCCTTCAGTGTTGAGTAAGCTTCTTAGAATCAAAATACATCCTGCCATCTGCTGAGATCTTCCCACCAGGTGACCTACAAAGCCACCTGGGGATGTGCCCATGCTTCAAGGCAAGCCTTGGAATTTCAGCATGTTTTGAGAACTATGCCTCAGACGGTAAGCAGTGGAAAGCAATCCAGGCAGGGGTCCTTCTCTCCAACTTAAAGACTGAAAAGGGCGGGAAGAAGTCTCCTGGGTGTCCTACAGGGTGGGATTCTGTAGGAGCCAGGGGCTGTGAGAAAGGGGCTGGCAAGTACAGGAGGGAGGTGTGCTCTGCTCTAAGCTCAGGTTAACACATTTAGAATTTGGGTCTGAAGTCTTGCTTCCTCTTTGCTCTAAGGTAAGTTGGCTAGGATTCTGATATCATAAATTTTGGTTTCTATTAGGAGTTGGTGGATGGACTGCCTCTTGTATTAGGTTGAACCATATGAAATGGACTTTTGGATCTATAAGACTGGTGATTTTATCGAGTTAACATCATTTTAAAATAAAGCTATTTTATATACAGCAATCCTTCCACCAACTCCCCCACCCCCAAATTAGAGGTTAAAACGATGACATAGTGCTTTGCTGCTCAGTGTGCAGGGTCCAGCAGCATCAGGGAGCTTGTTAGAAATGCAGAATCTTGAGCCCTGCCCTACATCTCCCGAATCAAGTCCTGCATTTTAACAAACTCCCAGTGGTTCTAAGGCACGTGACTAGTAGATGAGAAGTTCTGGTTTAGCAGATACTCTTGGCAGGTTAGCAGGGCCCTATTTTGCCTGGCTGATCACCCCTCTTCCAGTTCAGTTTCTTTGGATTAAGAGGTGCATGCATCATGTATGTCGGAAGATGGGCTGAGTCCAGATCATAGGAGGCCTAGACTACGAGCTATGAGCAATAGAAGGGTTTTGAGCCGGGGATGAGATAATCAGCATGGATTGTAAGAGGGAGATTGGAGCAGGGAGAGACTGGAGGTAACGAGGCTATTATTTCAGATGGTGGCTGTGCAGGCAGAAATACAGTCTGCCGGACTTTGCAGCTTATAGAATGTACATATGTATGTGGTGAGTGGGCACCAGAACGGCCAGGACCACCAGAAAACCATAGGAGACAGCTTGGCAGTGGCCAGAACTCCTGTTCCCACCTGTCAGACACCATTTTGGCATTGAAGGCAAGAGAGAAAGATGCCTGGGGACCTGCACCAGCTCAAGCTCCAAAAGCATGGCTTCATTGTGAAAAAGCACTGCTTGCCCTCCACCTGCCTCCCAGGTCTTTGTCAGGGGCTATGCAGTTCCCATAGCTGTTGCCTTTGTCCCTCTCCAGACAGGCATAGTGGTGCCAATCCAATACCTACTAACCATGCACAATGTGCATGGGTGTGGATGGGTCTGGGGAAGGGGAACTGCTGCTTGTTCTGCCATTAATTTGGGCTTGGGCAGCAGCCACGTAGAGGTCATATCCTGCTAGGAAGAGAGTATCAGATTGGCAGGTGGGCTCTGAAAGCAATGTCTGTGGATTACTTCTTGCCAGTTATAGGTAGTATTTTAAGACCCAAACCTTCCAAAGTCAGAATTTTGAAGAATTGGGCTAAGCACTAAAGTTTAGTTTAACTGAGCCCCAATTTGGGGGGCTTACTCAAGGTAATCAGAGTGTCTGATGTGAAATAAGGGATCAATTAGTGAATGTTTGACCTGAGCAAGTACACGAGGCAATTAAGACGATAGGGACAATGTTGAAACTGCTTACAAGAGCTAACTCTTTGGGGGCTAATGATGACATGCTAATTAAACAGCAAGTTTAGCTATTCATTAAAGAGAAACCCCGAGGGCTTCTGCTAGTCTAGCTGGAATTACGTGAAAGAGCTAAAGCTGGATTACTGGAAATTATTTTATAATCTTGACTTTTTATTAATTTAGATGGATGTCCTTCTAGAGAAGCTTTCTGGAAATGCATGATGAGAAATGGCTGTCCTAGAGGAAGAAAGGAGATGCTGTCGGTCTTTTCATGGTGCTCCCATGCGGCAGATGCCATGTTCAAGCGCCTTTTCCGTTTCAAGGTTTTCCGTTACCTGACATGACTCTTCATTGTGTGGCACTAGCTCAAACGTTGTGTTCTTATCCCAGAACACACTGCCTCACCTCAGTCCTTTACTAAGACACGGAATTTGTTCGTTCAAAAAATCTTTCGGGGTCAACTCCCTGCTGAGGCCAGTTGGAACAAGACCGATAAAGTCTTTGCATTCCCGGAGATGATTTCAGAGCGTGGCAAGCGCTTTAAAGGAAATAAACAAGATTTTGGCTTGCAAAATGAATGGCAGTAGTGGAAAAAGGAGGGTGGTGTGCGAGTGGGAACGACGTCAGGTAGCGTTGTTGGTGAAGGCCTCTCCGCACAGGTGACATTTGAGCTGAGTTCTGATGAGGAAGAGGAGCCAGGCCTGGGAAGACTGGGAAGGTCAAATGGAGCTGCATTGCTGGCAGAGGGCATGGCCCATGCAGAGTCTGAAGGAGGGACAGAGGGCTGAGTGTGGTTGGGGAAGAGTGAGGGTGGCTAGGATGGGACCAGCTCATGCAGGGCTTTCTAGACCAGGGTGAGGAACTTTGGTGTTATTCCAAGTGCCATGGTCACTGGTTTGAAGGAAGAAATCAATTGATCTGATGAGCATTTTTGAAAGACCCCTCTGGCTGCTTTTGGAGGGCAAAGTGGAGACAGAGGAGGCCTTGCCTATCCTTTACCTTCCAGCTCAGCTCTGGTCTTAGCTTCCCCAGAGCATCTTCCATGAACCACTGATATTGAGCCCCAGTGAGCATCTCTGCTCCCATGGTGAGATGGGAGAATCCAGGGGGCAAGTTCAAAAAAGTTTACAACCTGAATAGCCAGGGTACTCAGTGATCTGAAAATGCATAAGCCATACACAACTGGCACAGTCACGTGGGAGCCGAATAACATTGCCGATGTTAGCCGTCATCATCATTTACTGATGACCATCTCTAACATTTGTTAGGCATTTCTATGTGCCAGAGACGATGCTGGCAGTGACAGCATCTTATTTAATTCTCTCAAGATTCTGTGAGTAGTCCCATTACCTCCATTTGGTTCATGGGGCTATGGAATGATGATTTGTTCAAGGCAGTGGGAAGAGTTGGGATCATGCCTACTTCCTACGACTATCACGTTCACACTCATGCACCATTGCTATTTGGAAACAATTCTCTTTGTGTCTGTCTCTACTTTTGAATAAACATTTCACAGGCAGGGATATCCATCATCATATCCCCCCAGTGCCTGTCACAGGACTTGGCTTGGAGGAGACGGTGGCCAGTGTTTTCGGAATAAATCCTAATTCTGCATTACATAGTCTTTATGAAAGGGACCTGAGAGAAAACCTAGGCCAGTGACTGCTTTTAAAACTGAAGAAACTGAGATCAGAGAGGGGCTGTGTCTTGCCCAAGATCATATAATCATTCCTATATCCATTCATTCAACAAGTGTTTATTGAGCAACTACTAAGTGAGGGAGAATAGAATGAGTTGAAATCCAACAGGGAGGCAGGACCAGACCACGGAGAGCCTGGCAGACTAGGGTAGGGGGTTTGGATTTCATTCTAAGGGTTATGGAGAATTGTGTTTATGCCTAGAATTCTCTTAGGATCAAAGGCAAAGCTTCTGTGTCTCATAACTGAAGTGAGGAGCCCGGCAAAGGTTGGTCTTTTGTGATAAGTAACGCAGCTTTCAAGTTAATAGATAAGTACTCATCTTTACCAGATGAGCCAACCTGCTGCAAGCAAGCTTCCAAGTCAACAGCAAGCTGTTTTTTTGTCATTGGTGAGGCTGGGAGCAGCTTCTGGTGGAAAGGTCTCAAACAAGTTTTTACTTTGCAGCAGTGAGGTGACTCCCAGTACATGCCAGGCTGCTGCTTGGTCATGTCTCACACCTCGGCAGGGCGACCAGCTGTGTTTTCAGACCCTGATGTATACACCTTAGTTCATCTTTCTCAGCGTGACGCTCCATTAGCAGAAGCCCCTTAGTGAACTCAGGAAAGAGCAGCCTTGTATCAGAGGACCACATGAGGCATTCAGAGTGATAACAGCCACCACCTTCCTTTCCCCTGCTTAGACACCTTAGTGGCTTCCCATTGCCTTTAAGACAGACTGAATCTGAGCACAAGCCTTGTGTGGTCCCTGACTTTTCCAACCAAGTCTCCTTGTTCTATGTACTCTGGCCACAGTGACCTTTCAGCCTCCCTTACACAGCATGCTTCCTCCTTCCCTAGAGCCTATGCCCATGCTATTCCTTCTGCTTAGAACACCCTTCCCTCCCCTCTGTGCCTGACTCTTATTTATAAACTCCTTTAGATCTGAGCTCAAGGGTCATCTCTCAAGAGAGATCCCCATCGCCCACTCTCATGGCATCCTGAAAAACACATCACAGTTTTAGTTCAACATTTACTGTGTGATTGATTAATGCCCATCACTTTCACTAGATGTTAAGCTTCATCCAAGCTTCTGATTGGCCCCCATGATGTCCCCAATGCCCAGCAGAGTACCTGGCACATATTAACAGTAGCAAGGTAGAAATAATTGTTAAATGAGTGAATGCAGCCATACAGATCATCAATAATAAAATACAATAAAATGCAATGTCCCAGGGCACAGGGAGAACAAGGTGCTTGGCTGAGCTGGTAAAGGACCAACCTGAAATCCTAAACGTGTCTCTAATGGGATCCCAGAAACTAAATGTCACACTGGGCTACATGGATTGCAAAGCCTGGCTTCACGACTGAGTACCCTTTGGGCAAGGCAAGCCTCTCATCTATAAAGAGGGATAAAATACTAAGTATTTCATAGAACTGTGGAGATGATTTTATGAGACAGAATATATAAAGCATTTAGCCCAGGGGCTGGCATGTAGTAATCATTCAATAATTTGCTATTGTTTTTTGTTGTCTGTAATTATTATACAAGCAATAGAGAATAGAGCTTTCCACTCCAACAGGAATAGGGGTTAGGTATGTGCAGCCCCCTCGGCGGGGTCCTCACTTTGAGTCTGTTCTCCCAAAGAAACTTGAGGAAAGTATTACCTATTCACAACCTGGATCATTTTCCAATTTATCTTGTCCTGTTCAGACATGGATGGAGCACCTACTATGTTCCAGGCACTCAATGAGGTAAGAGCTTTTAAAGAGAAATGCATCCTCCATGGCTCACAATATAATTCAGAAGATGGCAGACTTTTCTGTGAAGAGTCAGATAGTAAATATTTTCAACTATGTGAGCTATATGGTCTCTATCACAACTATTTAATTCTGCTTTTGTATGAAAGCAGCCATAGACAGAATATAAAAGACTGGGTGTGGCTGGGTTCCAATAAAACTTTATTTACAAAATCAGGTGGCAGGCTGTATTTTGCCAACACTGCTAGTTTAAATTTGAGAGATGAATAAAAAACTTGAGGAGCATTCAGTTTCCAGAAAGTGTTCTAAAGAGACAGAAGGAAGCATGTGTTGAAAGAATCTAAGTATTAACCTCTCCCTTTCCTTTAAATGATAATGATTACCATTTCACATTTCTATAGCTCTTTAAACTTTTCAAGGCATATTCAACTCAAGTGGGTTTAATTCCAGTCAATGCACGAGTCCCAAGTACTCATCCTATGCCAGACTTCAGGAGTCCAGAGATGAGTTCTATATAGTCCATATCCTGAAGGAGCTCACCTATATTACTGCATATGTTCCCGAAATAGGCAAAGGGTGACAATAAGGCACAGAGAGGTTGAGCAACTCTACCAAGGTCACATAGCCAAACAGTGAGCCTGATCCACTTTGCTTTCTCGTGTACAAATGTTTTCATTCCACAAGGAAGAGAAAAGAAAAGGTATTTTATATTTGAGGGGAGATCACATTTCAGCAGCTGTTGCTGGAACAACAATTATAAGCTAGAACTTATTTATAGAAAGTCATTAACAAGTTTGTCTTTAAGTGTAAGAACACACACAGTCTGCAGAGAAAAATGCAGTTTGATATTTACCAACTGCCACATTCTCACCCTAAGGTTTGGCAATTATCACCGGTCTTCCTGGTGGCTGATGATTTCCTGCATTTTAAGACATGAAATGAAATTATGGCTAAAAATAAAAAAGAAGTCCCTATAATTTAATTGACTGAAGACCCCCAAATGTGGTTCAGCTATCACAACAAACTATGAAACCAGAATGAAATATGATGTTTTCCTCCCAGAAGATAACAAAACTTGGATTTTAAAGCATGGTGTTTTTCACCAAGTTGTATGGTCGTTAGCACAAGTGTAGAGTGATATGTTTGAGTGCAGGATGATTCTGGAAAAGGCACGGCTCTGAGCCTAGTCAGATAACTCTTCTAAGTAACCTCAGACTAGCTGCTTAGCCCCTCTGTGCCTTCGTCTCTTCATCTGTAATATGGGGATGAATCTAAGGATTGTCATGAGAATGAAACAAGATGATCCACTACACAGGCTTTCAGGAACTAGGCAGGGTATAATCAAACAAGCAAAACAAATGGGGTGGGAGATTTCTGGTCAAGACGGTGGAGTAGGTAAATACTGAGCTTGCCTCCTGTCACGACCACATCAGAATTACATCAGAATTACAGGATATCTTGAGGATATCCTCCCCAATACAGAGGATACAGAGGCCCCCAGAGGAGTGAGGGGCCCTAGCCCCACACTAGGCTCCCCAGCCCAGGGTTCCAATGCCAGGAAGGGAAGTCTCCAGAACTTCTAGCTGTGAAAACCAGCAGAGATTGTGGCTGAGTGTGAACAGGGATGGCTGGAATCCCCAATGGTCCTCTTAAAGGGCCTGCACACAGACTTATTTGCTGATGGACTCACTTGCTCTGAGCTCCAACACTGGGGCAGCAGTTTGAAAGGCATCAGGCACATACAGGGAGCAACTGAATTATCTGACTTCAGGGTGAGGACTGATGAGGGCAGCTTTATCCCAGATAGAAGTGCTGGCAGAATCCATTCTTTCGTTGTTGAGCCCTCCCACCTCCTGGTGTGCAGACACAGGCGGCCGCCATATCTGAGTCTCCATCAACCTGGCTAACACTGTTTGCCCTGCCCTGGTGATTCCCTGAGACCCAAACTCATCCAACTTGCGGGCCCACCCATGGCACTTCCAGTGGCTTTTCCATACAAATGGTCTGTCTTGGCTCATGCTGTGGACTTTCCTAAAATCTCCCAAAGGTTCACAAAACCCCAAACAAGCAGCATCTGGCTTTGATGCCCTGCACCACTTTCTAAGAGCCCCAAGCCTGGCACTAGTGGCAGTCAGCTTTGGTTCACAGCTTGGCATTCTGAGGCACCTCCAAGCCCAGCACAGGTGGTGATTATATGAGGATTGCTTTGTGGACCTGGGCAGGGCATAGGCTGCAGCTGAACTTGGCTTGTGGCAGGGCCCCTCCCAGGAGGCCCTGGGGCCAGAATGCCTGGTGGCCAGCTTCAGACAAAGCTGGAGCACCACACAGCTGTCTCCATAGACCACACATCCAAAGGGCAGACTCAGTAGGCACTAGAGTCTTGCAAAAATAAATCCTGTTCCATAGCATCAGCTCCTGCACAATAGCTCCTCCACTGTAGTTACAGCCAGTTCTCACAATCAGCCTGAGAGTCAATCCCTCCCATTGACTTGCATACAGCAACCAAGGTCCAACTACAACAGGAGGGCACACACAAGGGTCACACCTGCAGCACCTCTATCAGGTGACTAGGGAGACCATGCCACTGGGACCCACAGGATACCTACTATAAAAGGCCACCAAGCCAAGACTGGGAGACATGGCAGCTTTACCTAATACAGAAACAAACACAAGGAGGAAGCCAAAATGGCAAAGAAACATGTCCCAAATGAAAGGGTAAAACAAAGCTCCAGGAAAAGAACTAAACAAAATGGAGCCAAGCAGTCTACCATATGCAGAGTTCAAAACCCTGGTTATAAGGATGCTCAATAATTTCAACAGAAATAGAAAACGTAAAAATGGAGATAGAAAACATAAAAAAGAACCAGTCAAAAATGAAGACTACAATAACTGAAATAAAAAATACATTAGAGGGAATCAACAGTAGACTAGATGAAGCAGAGGACTGAATAAGTGATTTAGAAGTTAAGTTGGCAAAAAACACCCAATCAGAACAGCAAAAAGAAAAAATAATCAAAAAAAAAATGCGGATAGTTTAAGGAGCCTCTGGGGCAACATCAAGTGTACCGACATTCACATCATAGGGGTACCAGAAGGAGAAGAGAGAGAGCAAGGAATTGAAAATCTATTTGAAGAAATAATAATGAAAAATGTCCCTAACCTGGGGATGGAAATAGACATACAAGCCCAGGAAGCATGGAGTACCAAACAAGAAGAACCGAAAGAGGCCCACAGCAAGACACATCATAATTAAAATGCCAAAGGTTAATAAAGACAAAGAAAGAATCTTAAAAGCGGCAAGAGAAAAGCAATTATTTACCTATAAGGGAGCTCCCATAAGACCATCAGCTGATTTCTCAACACAGACTTTGTAGGCCACAAGTGATTGGCAGGAAATATTCAAAGTGACGAAAAACAAGGACCTACAACCAAGATTATTCTAAGGGCACTGAAGAAGACCAAGTATCGCCTCTGGAGTCAAAAGTCCTGGGTTCAAGTCCTTTGAGTCTCTGAACCTCAATTTGCAAAACTGTGACTGTAACATACCCCCCAAAGCATGGTTGGAATGACTAAAAGAGCTAAAACACGTAGGTGGTCTAAAGTGCATAAATGAGATGAAGCAGGATTCAGAACGCAGTGCCTGGCACAGTGCAAGCATTCATTAAAAGGGAGTTGTGATTGTTACTACGAGAAATGCCTGGCTGCTGAGGCTCAGATAAAGAAAGTGAGGGGCCCAGGACTATGACTGATTTGTTCAGCAAGGCCAGGCCATGAACACTTCTAGACCATATTTCTGTAGGAAGGGATCTGTTTGTCACTCATTTTTCTATCTTACTTTATCTTATTGTTATCTGGCTGCCAAGAAGATTTTCCATTCTTTTCTCTCTGTAGTTTATATGATGAAAATAATCGATGTACTGGACACATCTCAAACTAAGTATGCACTCCTCATAGCTTCGTGATCATCCCTGTGGGAGAGCTTGTCCTTTGGTGAACACCTCTGTCCTGGTATGTTCAGGTCACTTTTGTTAAATGTTTATTGGATAAGTAAATCTATAGCCCACATAGATAGTAGTATGAATAAAGACTCACTTCGTTCTAAATTATTGTAGAGATGTAATATTAGACAGTTCCTTTGTTTAAGGCAAGAATCTTTTTCCTACTTCTACTACCCACAGAAAAGCTTGGTCAAGATGGGTTTATAAGTATGTTCCACAAGATTTTTAAGACTCAGATATGCCAACGTCTCTTAGAATCATATATGCAAGAGCCTAAATGAATATTAGCTAGCGGAAAACACCATTATGTTAGAAGTTATTTTTATTATGTTTCATATTTTTATTTTATATATATTGATTTTTATTTTATTACTTTATTAGGATCAAGTAGGGTTCATATCAGGAATCAAGGGTAAGTCAACATTAGAAAATAATCTTCCAATGTAATTTAGTTGAATGAAGTGGGGGAAAAAAACCACGAACATCTCAGTAGGGACTACCCATTTTTAAGTCACATCTATACCAAGTTATCACCCATTTTAGTGGAATTATTTCTCATTTCAGCTCATTCAGCTGAACAACATGGCTTTAATAGTTGGCTCTTCTGACTTAACTGATGGGTAGTTCTTAGATACAGTAGAAACTGATAATAAGTTGCTTCTGTTTTTGTTATTGAGGTTAAAATGACTTCAGTTTTGAATTGTATTAATACTTAAAAAACTCCAATGCTTCAACCTGATGCCAGGGATGTCTGCCTGAGTTCTGATCTCTGCCAGTGAACAAGGAAGGCAGCCTCCAAACGATCACATGATGATCTGGGTCAAACATGTCCATGGGAGGCTGGGAAAGGCTCTGAAAACTTCCTTTTCCATTGCTAGGGGCTGGCGCCCTGCAGTGCAATGTGAAACCCAGAGTGCAATGTGAATGACATTTCAGGGGACCATGATGTAAGGTTTTTATAGTTATTTGTAAATGTCTATGGCCTCATCAGTTTAGATATAACTAAACTGAAGAGAAACGTGACTTGTCAAATATCCAGGGGCCATGACCACTAATAGGTGCCCTGCAGTCAGTGCATGGCAAGGCTTAACTGAGAAAGCTTTTCTAAGCTACACTTCACCATTGATCCCCAGAATTAGCCAAGCTCAAAGCACAGAGAAACAGTAGAAACCAAACTCTCCTTTTTCATAAGAGGCAGTTGTGTGGTACTGGACTGTGTGAGGACCTTAGAATCTCAAGTTCTAGTACTAAGTCCAAGTTCTGTTCCTTACTTGCTTTGTGACCTCAGGTAATCCCCTAGTATCTCTCTGTCTCAGTTTCCTGATCTGTAACATGAGGCCAGCCACTTGTGCCTTCTAGGCTCTGGAAAGGATTTGAAAAAATAATGGCTTTATATCTGGTTGTACTTTCTGTGTGTAGTTCGATGGCTGGCATATTCTAAGTACTTAAATACTTGAATGAAGAGAGGCATACATAAAAATCTTTTATAAACTGTAATGCAAAATATGTATAATGAAATATATATATTCCTTTTTTTCTGAAAATTGCTGTACTCAATACTCAATCGTTTTTGGAACTCCAATATATAATTCCTACAGATATCCCAGTGGGAGCATCTAGGGGTGGAGGCTACTTGGATAACCTCTTTAGAAGAAAAAAACCAGACTCATCTGAAGAATTGTGAGACTCCTCTGGAGGCAATAACAGAGGGTAAGTTAGGCAAATTGCAGAAGCAGAACCTGTCACTCCAGGTTCCTGGACCAGAGCAGAGGACCCGGACCAAGAGTGACAGCCCTCATTTTTCTCCGACTCCAACTCTACAAGCAAGTAATCTATTAAGACTTTCACCGTATATTATTCAGTCACATCTACTTTCTGCTGAGGCCGTAAACACACATCATGGAGGGAGGAAAGATTAAATCCTCACCAAATTCTTATAAAGCCCTTGCATTCAGTTGTTGTTAATTCAGAAGGGTCACTTTTGATGAGTACTCTTCTAACTGTCATATTGATGGAAATACAAACACAGCGTCTATTAGAAAAGAGAGGAGGGTTTTCTGTCCTCTTGTAAATCAAGCTGCAGAGCAATTTGGATAAAACGTTCATAAAACTAGGCTTGATTTTGTACACATTAATTGCATAAAGTGTGGTAGTTAATAACTAGAAATACATACTTTCAAAGCCATTAAATACACACAAACACCATCCACAGTGATTTGACTCTGGGGATGAGGCATAGAAAGAGCCCTGAGCTGCCATTTAAGGGGTCTGGGTTATAAAGGATAGTTCTGCCACTCCATAGTTGAGTGAGTCCCTGCTCCCTTTTAGACCTTGAGGTGTTTACCTGGAAAACATGGAAATTTCAAGGACATGGTTTTGTGATTTTTTCTAAGAAATGAACACACATTGGTAGACGTTATAAGGTGTTGTCTTTTGGGTTTCCATCAAAGTCATTTAAATTACACTGAATTGAAACACAGTATTTCAATGAAAGTTTCAGTGGACAGCATGTGTAAGCCTGGGGTCGCAAGTGGAATGACTACCGGGGTCAGGCAAGTTGTCTAGATGAGAGAAGATGGCTGGGTAGGGACCTCGGCCAAAGAATACAGGTGTGTAGGTCAGTTTCTGGCCCTCCTGGCTGTCTGTTTGTAACCTCTGGCTTCTCCATTTGCTAGAGTTTAGGGCCAAACCAAATCAAACCCAAACAAAACAAAATATTCCAAACCTGAGAATTGACTCCCCTGTTCTCACTCATTGATTGTTTGAATAAACACTTATTTGTGCCTATCATGTACCAGGCATTGTACTGGGTATAAGGTAAAGAAATGGGGGAAGATCTCCGAGGCAGAAGGAAACATATGTGAAAAGGCCCTGAGGCATCATGCAAGCATGTGTAAGAAGAAAACGCTGGAGCCCAGAAAATAAAGGGGATGACCGTAAAATGACCTAGGAGAAAAAGGTAGGGACTAGGACATACCCAGTCTTGTAGGCCCCAGTAAGAATTTTGTCTTTATCCTAAGAACAATGAAAAGTCATCACAAGTTTTACGATGAAGGAGAGGGTTTGTATGGAGGAGTATGGGATGGTGATGACATCAGAGTTGCTTTTGGCACAGATCACTCAATCTAAGAGAAGTGTATAACTACAGAGACTGTTTACTGGAGCACATTTTCTCACTGTGGTGTCTGACTCTTCCAGGAATCACATTGCCAAACGCCTGCTGACTCTCTCCTCTTCTTGACCTTCCAGAACCTGCCCAGATTCTCAGTGAACCATGCAGTGCAAATCTTGGGATCAGATCACCCAAATTCAATAACATACCTCCGGTCAAGGTGCTTGAAGAGTAATGTGAATATCTACCTACATATTTTCATCATAAAAGGCACTGCAAATTATTTACTAATTTTGTTACTTTTAACCAAAGAGAATAAGAAAACAACATATCAATCCAGATTATAGGGAATGGGAGACCCTCAAACAGGCTTCTGAAAAATCACAAGAAGTGTTCAGAAAGGTTGTTAAAAGATGAGTAACGAGTACAAAACAACTTTTGGCAAGTGCAAGAAAAGTATTAGCTTATTCCAAGAAATAAGATGCAGGTCATCCAATTATTAGAAAAAAAATGGCAAAAAAAAAAAAAAGCCAAGAAAGCCCCAATACTTATGTGGAAAAGTACAAAAGCAATAATTCAAGAACTAATTTGAATGACTCAGGCCTGGCCACGTTGGTTCTGGTTGTCACTGCAATTTCAACAGAAGAGAGATGCCAGAGGACTATGGGGGTTCTCTGTTTTGGGGGTTCTTCTTACATGCCACAGAGGAGAGAAGGAACCACGCAGGCATACCACGTTGAATAAACAGAAAGGGATTCTGAATGCCAGTGAACGGGCTTACTGGGTAAGTTAATACAGTCTCAGGATCCAGCCCTCTCTCTGCTACCCAGCCAGTGTTTGTTAGTCAGGGAACTGTGGACAGTTGGGTCTGAACAACTCTTCATTGTGTGTGACAGTCCCTTGCATTGCACTGTACCCCTCCCACTAATTGCTTGTAGTATCCCCCAATTATGGTGACAATCCCAAATAGCTTCCACACATTTTCAAACAACTCCTGCGGAGTTTGAGGGTATGGATTGGTGGTACTCCTCAGACTGAGTGTCATGGCTGGGAAACTCAATTTCCTTATTTGTAAATTAGAGGTAATAGTGGGCTTGTCAGGCTATACATCTGTGCCATACAACTTCATGAAGGCTGCCACGCCTTGGGGGCCAAGCGAAAGTGACCTTGGGTTGCAACATCCTTCCTGCTGGACACCCATGTGGTCTGATGGCCATTCAATGCCAACTCTTTGCAGGATGCAGCTAGTTCCTTCTTTTCCTAGGGGCTTTTTTTTTATAGAAGGATCCTTCGATCAGGTTACGGATGGTAGGTCTGGACTGACAGTGGAGAAAAGGGGACAGAAGAAGGGAAAGCTGAATTACCTTACAATGGGGGAATTACTGTATGATGGGGGAGCCCAGATGGTGCCCTTGTCCTAGGCTCCCAAAATATACTCTGGGAAGGAAACAGAGACAGCATTTTCTGACAGCATTTGGGAACAGGCACGTGGGCAGTCTATATTAAAACTTCAACATCCATTCCAAGCATATCTGTGTGGATGTGAGAGCACCATGGCTTTACTTGGAAAGCACTGGGCTTAATCTCTCTGGGGCAGACCACATTTTCATTCTTTCCCTCCCATCCACTGTCAGCCAAGCCCAATCTTACAGCGAAGGGGTTAGCCCAATATCACGGCTCCATCTGGAACCTGTCATTTGCCAGGACAAAGGTTATTTCCGATAATACTGGCTCAGTCAGAGGGTAAGGTCCTAGTCGCTCAGGCAGCCAGAGCATGGGGCATTTTTAAGGGTGAGTGGGGACAGTACAGTTCATATCCCCAGAGAGGTAGCACCCACTCTGTGCCAGGAACTGCACTGGGGTAGCGATTCCATGAGACCCCGCCTTGGCCTCCAGCAGTTTCCCAGTCCAAGGAAGGAAAAAAACAGCTTATACACGGAGAGCTTTATAATTTACAAGGAATTTTCAGGTCTGTTTCCTCATTGGACTCACACAATAGCCCTGCTATGAATTGGGCCAGAAAGCCTTGAAACTCATGTTCAGACAGGAGAAACTGAGCATCCAAAGTAACTCAGCTGGTAAGCAATAGATCTTAGACTTGAACCCAGGTCTCTGATTTTCCAAACACAGTCTCTTTCCCAGCTCTAGGTTTGTGTTCAAGCTGCTTCTTCTGTCTGGCAAACCCTCCTTACTTTGATCCGCCCATCGTATCATGTCTGATCTTCAATTAAAAAGAAATTAAAGGAGCTACCATATACTGAGAGTTTTCCACAGGCCAGCAGGGTCCTGAATGCCTACAGACTCATCTCATTCAGTTCTTGCCACAGATGTACGTGCAGGAATTGCTGTTCCTATGTAACAGATGTGGAAAACTGAGGTCAGAGAGGTGGAATGACTTGCTTCAAGTCACCCCACTAGTAAAAGGTGGAGCCATGTGTCATGGCTACCCTAGGATGAATGGGACTGCCCTGCCTGCTTAGTGCTTTCCTGAGCATTCTGGTCCACATTCCTTTTCCTTCCCTGAACCTCTGGGACACCAACTCATGTGTGAACCTGGGGAAGTCACCTTCCCTTGTTGGGCCCTGGCTGAGGGGTTGAATGATCTCCAAGCCCCCTTCTAGCTCTGCCTTTCTCTGGCTCTGTCTGAACTGTCCATACGACCTCAAATATCCCTGTGTTTATCTCTTACATCCACAATGGGCCAACAATAAAAACAACGTTAGAGAACATTATTGAGCCTGCAGCGTGAGCCAGGACCATGCTAGCCAGTTCAACATGCATTATTTTATAATCCTCACAAGAACCCCAGACACCTTATCATTACCTCCAATTTACAGATAAGGAAACTGAGGCACAGCAATGGTAAGTAATGTGTCCAAGTCACATAGTTATTAATGGATAGAACAAGGGCTGGTGCCTGATGTCCAAGACGATGTAAGGCCCCCAAATGGATATCAGTGCTTTGGCACTCAGGATGGCCAATCAGACTTGAGGGGCTGGCTACAGAAATGAGTCCCTGTGGAATGAAGTCTTCTCACACTGGAATGTTTTACTTAAAGTCAGCTGTGGATATAAGACATAGGAGTCCATTCTCCATCATGCTCCTTGCACATCCTCCGGCCTCAGCTCCAACTGTTGGGGATCCTGACCTGTAAGATTGGAGGGGGCTGGATAATACAGTGTGTTGGTCAGCTGTGAGTCTCAGGTTCTGTCTCTTCCAGGAGGAGCTACTCCAGACACACTGCTAACCCCTCCCCTGCAAGTTCCAGCCAGGGGCCAGCCTTTGGGCTTCTCCCACCTGCCAGTGCTGTCTTCTGCCCACCTCCAGGCCTCCCTGCCCTTGGTTGCCCTTCAGGACCCTTCACAACCTGATTGCGACTTGTCCACTTCTTTATAACATATAACCTACTATCTGAGGGGCTTCTTGCTCATGCCTCATAGTGTCACACACTTTGGCCTTTGCCCAATTGTTTGCCTCCACCAGAAATGGCCATTGCGTTTAGCATCATTTCTGCCAGAGAAAGCCCCTCCTAATTGCCATCTCCTCCATGCTGGCTCTCTGGATTTCCCTGTCTCAATTTGTTCTCTACCTCCTTTTGAATTCTCCTAGTACCTGAAATGTGTTTTACTCTGCTTTAAATGATAATTTTTGTGTGCTTGTAGCAATTCCCCCAAAGACCCTCAGTAGTGGAAAGACTTAGAAATCTGATGCTAGCACTGGCATTCACACTGTGACTTAGGGCCAGCAAGTTAACCTTTCTGAACTTCAGCTTCTTCATCTTTACAATGGGGATAATACACCTTATTTCTCCATTTGTTCATCTTATTAACAAAGGATTACATAATTAATGCATGCAGAACAACCAGCCCCTGCCAGACATGCACTAGACAGTCAAGAATCTTAGTTTAGCCTTCTGCCTCACTTTCATTACCTCTTCCCCCAAACACACATATACTTATACACCCACCACCACCACCACCACCACCACCACTACCACCAACATGAAGATGGCTCAATGCCTAGTGTACATGGAATGGTGGCATGTCAGAGCTCTAAGGTTCATTGGCAGTCCACTGTTTGTTTAAGTTTTACATATGAGTAACTAATACCTGGGTCGGGGGTGGGGGGCACTTGTCCTCATTTAGTACAGTAATGTGGTTACCATTTATGGGTTTCCTGTATGCCGGGCAATGTACTTTGTGTTTTACAAACACTATCTTATTGAATCCTCCCAGGGAATCCCCTAGAAGATCAGGTAAAAACATTTTCATCATCTTGTTTTCTAGAGGGGCCAGGGAAGCAAGGCTTAAAGAAGTGAAGTAGTTTGCCCCATATCTCACTTTGCTAATAAATTGAACAGCTAGAATTTGAACCCTGGAGCCTAATTCCATGGCCTGGGTCTTAATCAGAAGCTGAAATTAACGTGGGCCCCAGATAGCCTGCATTCTTTCCAGAGTCCTCTCAATTGCCTTAGAAAAGGCTGCAGGAATTCAGAAAAAGCTCGTCCCACTTTCCACTCCAGGACTATTAGCCCAGTTCTGCCCAGTGGAGCTGAATTGAACAGAAATGAATTCCACCAGTCCAGACCTTTTGCCTCCCATTTTGTCCTTCAATAGCTAAAATAAGTTCCCCAAGGGCTGACTATTTTCCAGTGGGGAGTTCCAGTGAGCTTTGCAGGAGAGGAGGCCTGGAAGAGGAACTCCAACAACTTAGGTGGTTCTGAGACAGCGACTCTTTCTTAAGAGTCGCTTAAGACAAGAGACAAGAGATAGCGACTCTTTCTTAACTCTGTCTTGGGCTGACACAAAACACACACTTCTCTTGCTGGTTGTGAACGGGCTGTTGGCTTAAGGCCTGTTGAACTGGATAATGGGATGGGTGCCAGAAGGGCCATCCTTTATTTTGTAGCTATGGAATGCAGAGCTGGATAGAGCAGGGACATAGAAATTCAGCCTCCCAGCGCCAGCCCTAGAACTTCCTGCTGTGCTCATTCTCCTTCTTTGGCATTTGGAAAGTAGGAAGCTTGAAGTCCCAGGTGGCAGAGATACAGGGCTAATCCAAGGCCATCCCACACAGCTGCCCCATTGGTTGTGGCGAATCACTGCATCTAGGCAAGGGAGACTTTTGAGCACTCACAGGCAATTGCATGCTCTAAACCTGAGCCCATCGCACGCCGCGCTCGTGATCCCGCTACCTGAACTTCCCCCCAGATCGGCTCCTCTTGTATCCCCTCTAACAGTGTCACCACCCACCCAGCACTGCATTTATAAACTGGGGCACCTAGGAAGACTCTCTGGTCATCCTTACTCCTGGGAGTCCATTCGTCATTAAGTTCCGTCTAGCAACTGTCCCCATCCTCTTCACACCTAGTGCCACTACTTCAGTTCAGGACCTGGCCTGGATTATTTCATAACTTCCCAACGGGCCTTGCTGCTTCCAACCTCATGTCCCTCCAATGCAGCATCCGCACCCCGGTCACTGTGATGACTCTAAGTTTTGTAAACAATAACATACACGGAGCCACTTGGACCACGTGTCTGACTCCACAAACCCTGGCAGGTTTGAGACAGGGCAAAATACTCTTTGGACTGGACCTAAGCAACCTTGTTTCCCAATGAACTGGTTGCAGGAATGATAACAAATGGGGTAGGATGACTACTGAACAGATGGCTGCTGTACCGAAAATGACAAACATTGTTGAGAATGAACATCACTGTTCTGTTATGTGCCCCAATAGCAATACCTTCCTTCTATTGATGTAATTGTTCCCCTTCCCCGTCTCGTAAATACCCATTGCCTTTGTCTCCTAAGAGGAACATTATTTGGGCTTCTGCCTGAATTAATGATTCCTGAGTAGCTGCTCTTATGGATTTCCGTAAGTGCTTGTTGCCTCTCACTTTGAAAGGCCTTTTACTTTTTTTTTTTTTTTTTTTTTTATTAGTTTGGCCTTTTACTTTTAGAAAGGCAGTTTAAACCTTTCACTGCCCTGCTGAGGGAACCCTTCTGTGGCACCTCACTCTCCTTCTGGAAACATCCAGGCTCTTTTGCTTCACCTGATGGCCTGTCAGCCTCATGACCTCCAGCTTCACCTTTCACTTTCCCACCGAACCATCCATGCCAGTTATGCCATGCCGCAGCAGCTTCCTGGATAGACCTGACTCTTTGCACATCTGTCCCTTTGACTATGCCTTTCCCTCCACCTGAAATGTCCTTCAGCCCTGTGTCTATCTGGCAAACTCTTACTCATCCTTCAAAACCCAGCTCAGGCTTCATCCTCCAGGTGGAAATGCTCACGTGGGCTTCTGTGCCACCATCATATCTGCAACACACCCCTATTAAGGCCTTTACTGCTTCATATTACAATTATTGTTCCTAGGAGCATCTCCCCAGTAGAATGAGAGCTGCTGGAAAGCAGGACCGTGACTTGTAGAAATTGTTCCCCAGGATCTGGCACAATCCCTGTTGCATCATGGGTACTAAATATACTTAGTGGATGTGGGTAATTTCCCCCAACTGATCAAGCCAATTCTTCTCACAATGTACAACCACCACAGGGAAGAAAAAGCATTCTCTTACTTAGGAGAAAAATTACTTGACATGTCTTGAAATTGTAAAGCCCTTGAACAAGCACTTTATTCTTCTTTTGCCATTTCTTTTCCTTTTCTAGTGTGTGGATGTGGTCTGGATAAGTTACCTGAGTTATATTCATTTTCCAAACTCTGATTGTTATCTTGCGGTGGGGTGGGGTGGGATGAAGACAACAAACAATATAATCGTAGCGTTTTTCTTTCCCAGAGACATGTACAGAGCAGCCTCTGAAGAAGTATTAATATTGGGAAAGATGCTATTATCTGCATTTTATTAATTAATCCATACATCTACCTGTCATTCTTGCTTTTGTATGGCCTTCCTCACAGCAGTGGTGCACACTTCTGCTGTTAGTAAATTGGCACAATAAATCTGGTGGGACCACCTCTATTTCCAGTCGTTCACTTAACATTTTATCACACGGCTGTGGTCTCAGGATTGAAGTCACTTAAAAAGATGAATACCATTTAATACTACCCAGAAGGAAGATGCCAGAAATCTGTTTAAGGTCTCGTTATTTAAGTCTTCATTTCCTTTGTGCATGCATTGCGATAAGCATAACCATCCTTTTTAGGCTGCTGCTAATAACTACTTAAAAAGATTAAGGTAACTAGTTATTTCCTATAAGAAAATTGCTCTGCTGTCATTAACATAGAATTAACATGACTCCCGTTTCATCTTCAGCACACAGCCTTTGGCCCCCCAGTTGCCTTAAATAAACAGAGCCATCTCAAGGAAGCTGCGTGTTCCTTCACAAAAGATGAGCTCTGAAGAGGCAGAGGTGAGAAAGCATAGCTTTGCAGAGGACCCTGCTGTGGGGGCAGCTGCTGGGAACACCTGGCTCACTTCCCTGCTGTCCTCTTGACCTCCCAAGGGGTTTGCAGAAGCAGTTAGCATAATTGTCATGATTGCTGTGTGGCCTAAGCAATGAGTGGGATCTGTGACTCTTCAAATCTCCCAATAGTCTAGACCAGTGGTTCTAAAATTTGCTCTGCAGGACGTTCACCTATGATACACACTCCCATGGGAAGACTCTGCATGTGAGCAAGACCCACAGGTGTCTTGTGGGAACATGCAGCACTGTGAACATTTGTAGCTGCCCTAAGTATTCATGGTAAGGCAGTAATGGCTGGTGATTGGGGGTTTCAGCACAAATAAAATTGGCTAGTGGTATTAAAGTGGGGTCTACGAACATGTGTGTAATGTGTTTGTTGGAGTACCTATTTTTAATTCTTTTGGCTATACGAGGTCTGACAAGTTTGTGAACTTGTTGCAACGATGTTGTTAACCTTTTTTGGTATCAGAGGGATTGTTCATTATGGATTTGTACCAACTGGACAAAGAGTTCACCAAGTTCACTATTTGGAAGTGCTGAAAAGGCTGCATGAAAAAGTTAGACGACCTGAACTTTTCGCCAACAATTCATGGCTCTTGCATCACGACAATGCACCAGCTCACACGGCACTGTCTGTGAGGGAGTTTTTAGCCAGGAAACAAATAACTGTATTGGAACACCCTCCCTGCTCACCTGATCTGGCCAGACTTCTTTCTTTACCCAAAGATAAAGGAAATATTGAAAAGGAAGACATTTTGATGATATTCAGGAAATCAAGGGTAATATGATGACAGTCAGGTGGCCCTTCCAGAAAAAGTTCCAAAACTGTTTTGAAGGGTGGACTAGGCGCTGGCGTCGGTGCATAGCTTCCCAAGGGGAGTACTTTGAAGGTGACTGTAGTGATATTCAGCAATGAGGTATGTAGCACTTTTTCTAGGATGAGTTTGCAAACGTAATTGTCAGACCTTGTATATACCTAGGAGTGGAATTGGTGGGTCCTATGATAATTGTTTGTTTAACCTTTTGAGGAGTCATCAAGCTGTTTTCCTACAATACCGAGCATTTTACCTATGCCAGGCACTGAGTTAAAGAGTTCACAGGACAGTGCATTTGGACGATACGCATCTAAAGGCATATCTACAGGAGACCAGAAGGGCTGAAGTAGTCCAAGCCGTCTTTAGGGAACTGGCTCAGTCGTCTTTCTCCGTTGCTCTCTCTACCACCTTAACTGTCTGCCATGAGCTGGCACATCTGGCATAGTCATCACCCAGGAGCTCGTTAGAAATGCAGAACTAGGGCCTTCTCCAGACCTACTGTATCAGCATCTCTGGAGGCGAGGCCCAGGAATCTGTTTTTCAGAAGCTGTCCGGGTGATTCTGATGATTTCTCAAGTTTGAGAAGCTCTGAGATGGACCTAGCAGCAGCCTTACAGCCACCCTCTTTTCTCTCACATTAGAAATTCTATTAGCAGCAGCAGAGTAAGTGAGAGAGATACTGCGTTAGGGAGAGCTTTGAGACTGCTCTAATTTGTATGTCATAAATCACACGCACCACCTCTCACTTGGAGCAGTTGTGTGCCCCCTGCTTCACGTACAATAACAATTGTGGGCAGTCGTGCAGGGAGAGTCACCACGATGCCACGACATGCCAATGGCTCTCAACTGGCCCTTGCAGAACTAATCCAGGGTCTTCTTAGTCAGTCCTGAGACTGTGCTCTTCCTCAGCACCCATGCCAACCTGCAAGTGTGACCACTGGCCTCCAGCGGAGTCACTGCCGCGGATTAGCCTTCTGTGGCACCCTGGCAGCCGAGGCCATCCTCGACATGTGATATTTTGGGCTTATGTTAAGCCCTTCACATTTCTGCTGGCTGAGAGGTGGCAGTGTATTAATAGTAGTGTGTTGAAAGACCGTGCATTTTGTCAGACACACCAGGGTCCAAATGTTCGAGTGGTTCTGCCACTCGAACTTGAATGTTTCTTAATTCTCCTGGTGTTCAATACCTTGCCTGCATTATATATTATATCTACTTCACGGAATACTATTTGTCCAGCAAATAGTGGTTATCACTGTTGTTAATCCTTACTGATGATGTGTGTGGGAACTCCGTGGTGCTTCTGCCTCCCTCTTCTCGTTCCCTTTTAATAAAAATAATAATAAAAATAATAATAAACAACTACATGGAAAGAGGTAGTAGATGGTTAAGGTGGAATAGAGAAAAACTGTCACAGGTCCCTCAAGATGTCTTGGAGTACCTCAGCCCCGCTGTCTCCTCCTGTTTCTAGATGTTTTTTGTCCAAGTGCACCCTCCTGGAAACTCTTAAACTCAGAGCCTGGAGTAGGGTAAGTGCTTAATTTAAAAATATAGGAAAACAAACAAACAAAAAATGTAGGAAAACAGCTTGGCAGTTCCTCAAAAAGTTAAACATACAATGACCACAGGACCCAGCAATTCCATGTTTAGGTATATATCCGAACAAATTAACAAAAGTACTCAAACAAAAAACGTGCACATGCATATTTATAGCCACACTATTCACATGAAGACAAAAGGTAGAAACAACCCACATGTCTATCATGGATGAATGGATAAACAAATGTAGTACACCCATACAATGGAATACCAGTCAGTCGCAAAAAGAATACGGATACATGCAATCACAGGGGTGAACCTCGAAATCACTGTGGTAAACGAAAGAAGCCAGACACAAAGGGTCATGCATTGTATGATTCCACTTCTACGAAATATCCAGAACAGGAAAATCCATAGACAGAAAGCCGATGGGTGGTAGCCAGAGATTAGAGGGAGGGGGAAAATGAGGAGCAACTATTCAACATGTTTTTTTGGTGGGGAGTGATGAAAATGTTTTGAAACTAGATAAAGGTGGTGGTTGCACAACAGTGGCAGTATACTAAGAGCCACAGAATTGTTCACTTTAAAATGGTCAATTTACTAAAATTAAAGATACATTTTAAAACATTTATGTGAATGTGTTTAGAGAATAATAAAAGATGAAAGGTTGAGCCTGAATGGTTGATTTAGGCATTCCCCAAAGCACAACCTTTTATACAGATCTTTTGTTTCTGTTATTTCTTGCTATAACTAAACATCCCTCCGTCCGTGTGGGGAACTCAGGCGAAGGACGAGTGGCTCTTCAGGGAGTGAACATGGTCTGAAACTTGGCCTTGCTGGTCCAGGGATTTCAGGTGAAAATCAAGGAACCATGAAATTGTTAACAACTCAGCTGCTTCGAAGACAGGTGAACTTTTAAGACAGGGCCATAAGAATGGTTTAATGCAGTCAAGAGGAAAAAAATATCAAGGAAAAAGATGCAAACAAGCCCTCTTGAGAGACAGATTCAGGGGGATAATACTGGCAGTTTTTCTCTATTAAGTTATTTGGGATGGTCTGAAATCTCTTCCGAGTTTCTGTCTCTCTTTCTCTTTATCTTAATTAGCAAAGCAAAGTCTTAGGTACAGTAAGCCCTCTCCTTCCCTAATAGATTAGCCAGAAAATAGGAAAATAAGCTCTTGGGAAAGGCTAATAATAAAAGAATGAAGAGAAGGAGGGAAAGGACTGCCTGCAGCCTAAGAGGTATGTGTTGGTAGGTGAATTAAGTTTCCCAATGCATTCATTCATTCATTCATTCATTCACTCTCAAAAAACAATTGCATTCTTTTTTGTGTATGGTAAGGATCCAATATTTATATGACACAGCCATTCTCCACCCTCAAAGCATTTGCTATCTATTGAGGGGTGAGAAGGAGCTGTGGACACAATTCCTAAGCAAGCCAGAGCAGCGTATGAACCGAGGGCCCCAGGTTATACTGAGTACATGAATCACTGGGGTGATCTTGTTAAAATGCAGATTCTGCTTCATTATGCTTGGGGCAGGGCCGAAGATTCTGTATTTCTCAAAGTACTGAGACATCCATGCTGGTGGTCTGAGGATCCCACTTGCCATAACAAGGAGATAACTGTGTTTCCCTGAAAATAAGACCTAGTCGGATCATCCGCTCTAAGGCGTCTTTTGGAGCAAAAATTAACATAAGACCCAGTCTTATTTTACTATAATATAAGACCCGGTCTTGTATAATATAAGATTATGTTATAATCTTATATTATACAAGACAGGGTAATATAATATAATATAATAAATATAATATAATATAATATAATACCAGGTATAATATAATATAATATAATATAATATAATATAATATAATATAATATTAGACTGAGTCTTATGAACAAACCAGGCCACTGTCCAGACTGCCAAAATGGAAGCAACCTTAAAATTTCCCTCTGAATAGGAAAGAGAAATGTCCGACACCAAGAAACCCCATTTCCAAATCTGGGAAGATGAAACCAGCTGGGCAAGTGAATGGTGAATGACTTGTGTGTCTGTGAGCGACAATGACGCCCAGGCATAATGTTAATGAAATGTGAGTGAGGATTTGGGACCCACTGTTTCTCAAAATTGGGGAGTGACACCACCCCCCAGGGAGTGTTTGGAAATGTGTCAGGGAAGGTGGCCACAATAAATTTGGGAACATATACTGACACTGACTGTTCAGGGGCCAGGGATGCTGAAAGGATTTGCAGTGAGATGCAGGGGACGGTAGTTCTCGGAAACAACGAATGCTTTCTCCTGAATGCCCATAGCACCGCTATTAACAAAGTCAGGCTGCAGACTCTTCTGTGGTGTAGAATGGCCATGGGTCGAGGAATAATAGGCTGGACGAAGGGAATGCAGCTTGCTTGGAGACTGATGAATGGAGACCAGGCAAGAGGGTACATTGATGCAAATGCTTGGCAATTGGACTGAAAGGCTTCTATTTTTGCCTCCAGATTCCAGGAGAGCCAGAATGCCAGGGTAATACACAAATCCAAAGAGAATCTATGTTTTAGGGGATATTTATAGTGCCTGTGAAAGATACGATTTGGGAGGGGGGTTTACCCACAGCCATTCTTTAGCTTTAATCTGTCCAGTGGCTGGATGGCTGGCTTTGGAATGAGGAAGAGCCGGGTATGATTGCAGTTTTGTCTCGTTGTAGCAAGTTATTTAAATTGCCTTAACTTTAGTTTCCTGTACTGTAAAATACGTAGGGCTGAAGGATTTTTGTAAGGATTAAGGTCATCTGTGGGGCAGGCTTAGCACAATACCGGGGACCTTCGTGGTGTCCAGCAAATGTGTTTCCTTATGTCTTTGTGTCAATGAGCACAAACTGATTTCTGTTGCCAATAGTGCTGCTATTTATTATAGGCCAGTTGGCAAATTAGAGGGGAACCAATTTTAGCCAAGCACGGTGTTGATTGGTTTAAGCTTTACGGCAGTGTTGACATGTTGGTCTGGATAGTCAGTCTTTGTTGTGGGGCTGTCCTGTGCATTGCAGGATGTTTAGCATGTCCCCAGTATCTACTAGCTGCCAAAGCATCTCCTAGTAATGACAACCAAAACTATTTCCAGACATTGCCAAATGTTGCCTGGGAGGCAAAATTGCTGCTGGTTGAGAACCACTGGTTTAAAATGAAAGAAAAATAAGTGGTGGGATGAAGGGAGAAATGTGAGATTGCTTTTTTTTTGTTTCTTTTGTTTTTTGGCCTAAGCAAAAATTCTAATCAGAAACCTCCAAACTTATGGCCTACAAATACCACAACATACCATGTTTTTACTCAATGCCAGACACTGCACTAGGCCTGTGGGGGCAAACAGAAACAAGGCATGGCCCTGTTCTCTAGGCATGGAGAACCTGTTTTGCAGAGTCTGATCTTGGGAAGAAGGTTCTTGAAACTATGGCTACAAAAGAGCCACTCATTTTCTAGGCAGGGCCTGCCACTGGGTCTCTGGAAAACATGTGGTTGGGCAACCCGAACTGATAAGATAAGAGGCTGGGTGGATTTATACCGGTGTTCATTCTGAAAGCTGGGCCAAGGCACAGACTGAAGCTACTGGTAAAATAAAAGTTCCCCTAGCTACTGAGGGGGGGTCAGATTTATCTCAGGGAACATGGCTTGGTGGCAAGACTGATTATGTGAGGTGCATTGTTTATATGAGTGTAATGTACTAACAACTCAAGGTAAAACATGGTTTTATAAATCAGAAGATAAGTAAAATAAATGCATTGGGCTAGTTATTCCTGCTCCCTGGATAACGGTGGAAGGGAATGGTGAAATACCGTTATTCAAGGGAATTCAATAAACTTGGTAGATTTTCCCTTAAATGATCAGTTATTGCCAGCATCCAAAGGCTTTACCACCCCCACCTCCACCCACCCAAGGCCATATTTTCAATGAGAAAGCTCTGGAACTTTGCCACTGGAAACAGGAGCTTGTCTTCTTGATACAAATAATCAAAAGTAAAGAAATGAAAAGGCAGAACATCCCCTGACGCAGGTGGGGAAAAGAGAGGAAACCCAACATTTATAAAGGGCTATTCAGTGCCAGCTGCTTCATTCATACTACATTGCATCTCATTTAATTCACACAAAAATCCTGTGGAACAATGATTTCCAGACTCGTCTGCTTCTAAGTACCACTGGGCATGCTCATGACAAATCCAGAGATGTGAGTCCCATCTTCAGACCTTCTGCATCTGACTCTCTGGGGAAACAGGACAATCTGTATTTTTAACCATCACCTCAGGGGTTTCCAATGATCAGGCTAGTTTGGAAAGCCCTGCAGTAAACTGTAATTTATCACCCCGAAGTTATAGATGTGGAGACTGGGCTTTACCTGACCCCTAATTCTAAACCCTTTTCATGGCTTCATGCTGCCTCCTTAGAAATGACAGGTCCAATTAAGATTCAGACAAGATGGGCTTAAAATTTGTCTCTGCTTTGCATATCAGCTCCTCAGAGCTTTGAGAGTCAGCGTGGTAGAGAGGACAAAGCCTGTGAGTGGAGTCCAAGGACTCGAGTCATAGCTCTGCAGTCTATTAGCTCTGTGACCTTGGACGACTTACTAAAGCTTTCCTGGTCAGTTTTTTCATCTGTAAAATGGTGATAAAAAATGATGGCTCTGAGTGCTTCGGAATTCATTGTGTGGATCTAACGAGATAATGAAAGTGAAAGAGTTTTGCAAATGGTAAAGCCATCTGTGAGCTGTTAATATTATGAAGTCCTGAGTAAGTCGATGCCCAATTATCTGTGTAACCAGTTTTTATTTTGCACAAAGCTTTTGTCAAGGTCTGAACTTTCCTTCTCACTTTGGATCACTTCCCATTGTGTGGTCAATGTGAGAACAAGGAATTCACACTTATTGACAGGTTAATAAAGCATGAATAGGGCTTCCCATCAAAGGCTGCTACTCAATGAGGGCCACCCTCCGAAGGTATCTGCATATGCATTCTGAAACTGCTGCCATGGCAGTAAATACTCCCCCGGAATAATTTGGGTAACAATATTAACCAGGCCATCGCTGTAGCAGATAATTGAGTGTTGCCTACATCATGTGAGGTCACTCTCTAGTGGCTGAGGCTGTGAGTGCACCTTCAGACACCTAAACATTTGTCACCTGCTGTTGCAGGCAGAATAATGGACCCCAAAGATGTCCATGCTCAGATCCTCAGAATCTGTGACTGTGGTACCTTGCAAAAGGGGACTTTGCAGACGTGATTAAGTTAAGGATCTTGAGATGAGCACATTAACTTGTGTTATCTGGGTGAGCTCAGTTGAATCACAGCGTTCTTGTAAATGAAGGAGGGAAGGAAGAGAATAGAGAAGGAGATACAATGTTGGAGACAGAGATCCAGTGTGAGAAAGGCTCAACAGGCCATTTCTGGCTTTGAAGACAGATTCTCCCCTAGAGCTTCCAGACAGAGCGTAACCCCACCAGGGCCTTCATTTCGGCCCAGTGAAATCCATTGGACTTGTGGCCTCCAGAACAGTACGATAACAAATTAGTGTTGTTTTAAGCCATGACGTTTGTGGTACTGTGTTGGGACACCCATAGGAAACCGATGTCTCCTCTTTCAGTGTTTATCAGTGAGGTGCTGTAGACACGTTAGTGAAGGCTGGTCCCCGCATTGCAAGGCACTGAGCATTCCACAAGCACTAAATGCCTCCCTCCCTCCCAAGTCATTGTCACCACCCAGTACATGCCCATTCGTTCCCAAAGGCCCCGTGGTGGGGGTTGGCATGGCCCAGGTTGAAAGGAATGGCTTCTTTGGCTGGGGCATCTGGGGAGGAAAGGAGCAAGTGGAAACAGGCTTCAGAAAAGCAGAATTTAAAAAATACCTTTAAAGCTCCATGGTCCTCATTAGCATTACTGGCTCACTAGGTGACTTGGGGACTCAGTGTGGGGACAAAGCCCCAGAAAGCAGTTTCCAGGCTCTCGGCCTCACATAGAAAGGTGCTGGCTCCGGTAGTAAATGGCCATCAACTGTGATTGGATGGCCATCAGCTGTGGCAAGTTGGCCGTCAGCTGTAACCAGTGAGCCATTGGCCACTAATATAACTGCTGTGGCTACGCTAGCAGAAAATGGGGGCTAGCAAGAAGATGGTGGCTGAGCCTGCAAGCAGAGCGGTGAGGGTTTCGGACAGTGTGGCTCCTGCTTCCTGTGTCTCCAACCCAGCCGCCAACAAGAATATAGTGGTGTGACTCCCCCATCTATGGCTCCGTGGGTGTTCCTATTTGGCCTTACCACATCCTGTGTTCTTATGTGGGGAGCAGGACCAGAGACCCCGCAGGAGACCCCGTGACACTCAGTCATAGCTATGTGTCCCCTGCACGTCAGGGCCCCCCCACCTCCGGGTCCACAGTATGCTCCCTAAGTGACTGTGAAAACAATTAACGGGTTCTTCGATTAATTGTTTCTCGGGTCTCCAAGAAGGATTTATGATGCCTTAAAATATTAAAAAGGGTAAGCTGAAAATAATGAAACAAAATCTCATGAAAAGGAGCAGAGAAAGTGATGTCCAGGCACCTGGGATGGGTCAAAGGAAGGATGGGGGTGGGGGAAGGGGGCCCTGTTTCTGAGCACCACCTTTGGCCTTGAATTCCTGCCAGCAAAAGTTAGATGGGCCACACCCACTTAAACATCCTTTTAGGTCTCACTTGCAGGTCAAAGGTGAATCATAGGACGTGTCAGGAGTGAGGAGTTGTTTACCAGATATGGCTACTTGGCGACTTGCAAGCTGGAAATGCAAATTTATGTTTGATCTCTAGAAATGTCCCCTACAATTAGGCCAGAGATGGTTGGAAAATACGCCCAGCTTGATGAGAGGCAGCAGAGGCATGCTGGTGTGAGAGGTTTATTAAATTATTGAGAGTTCTGGAGGCTGTAGATGCCAGGGAGGGTGACGTGAAGAGTCAGAGTGGGAGTCTGCAAGTCTTTAGAAACACTCTGAAGGTCAGGGTCAGTACCGGCGGGGAAGCCCTGAGTGGGGGGAGCGAAGGAGGGCGGGTTAGGGTGTCACTGTGTCTTCCAGGCAAAGAAAACAAACAAACCCCCACCGGTCCCTCTGGTCGCTTCCTGCCTCTGCAAAGCCTGTAATTGATGTTAATAACCCACCTAATGGCCCTACAAGAAGGGTTTCAAATTTGCAAATGACAGCCTTTGCAGGCACCACAAATCACTGAGGTTTGCAATCAAACGCAGAGGGCCCCAGATCATTGAAGGGCTTAGGATAATGGGTGATAAAATGCAGTTTAATGCGGACAAATGTGGAATAATATGTCTTGGAACAAACAATCAGAAGGAGGAACAGCTGCTAAATGAATTGGTTTGCATTACCCTGACCAGGGAATAGAAATAGCCCTGAGCAGCAGCCAAAGAGTTGACAGAGAAAGGCTGGAGAGGCTAGACTCCATCGCTGAAACAGAACCCCAGAAAAGTCAGAGGGAGGAGAATGATCAACTTCACCCCTGCCTTACAGGCCCCTGATACTCCATAAAGAGAAATAAAATGGCCTGATGTCCGTTCTATAAGTTAGGAGCTGGCTGCTGCTTCTCAGGCTCCTTTCCCTGCAATGCTCCTCAACCTCCATAGCTGGGGTGCCTCAGGGTTTGGGGGGTAGGCCGGGGCTTGGACCTTGGCCTTCTATTCTCTAGTCTGTCTCTCCAGAGAATTTCAATTTGTCCCTAAGTGTCATCTATACCTTAATAACACCCAAAATTAAATCTTCAGTTGACCTCTAGGTCAATTAAACTCTAGGTCAGTGGGTCTCAAAGTCTCCTACATATTAGAATTACCTGTGGAAAATTAAAAAAGAAAAATCCAGACCAAACCCTAGACCAATTAGTCAGAATCTCTGGGGGTGAGACCCAGGGATCAGTTTTAACTGTCCAGGTGGTTCCCACATGTAACCAACTGCTCTAGACTTCTTTACCCAATTTCCTATGTACTTAACCTCTCCCTTGGATGTATAATTGGTGTCTCAAACTTACAATGGCCAAACAAATTTGATTATTACCCCCACTCCACGCTGGGCCCTCCCCAGTCTTCCCCACCCACTCAAGCCAAGTATCTAAGCTTGATTCTAGCCTTTTCTCTTTCTCTCAGTACCTACAGCTTATCCACAGCAAGTTCTTCAAGACTAACTTGAAAACATCCAACATCATCCTACGTCCAGCCTGGACCACTGCAACTCTTTGCTTACATTTGGCTTGTCTCCAAGCCATACTCCGTCTGGTAGCCAAAGTGATCTTAAAATGAAAATCAGGCTAAGTCACATCCCTGCTTAAAAACTCCAATAGTTCCCATCCCACGTAGAATAGAATCCCAGCTAATTATCCTGACTTCTGAAGCCCTAGTCTCACGTTCAACAGGGTTGAATTGTGAAACCAAAAGGATATTGAGTCAATGACTATGTCACTTCCGAGGCTACATCATAAAAAAATCACAGCTTCCTCCCTATGCTCTTTCGGATGACTCCCTCTGGGGAAAGAGCTGCAATGTTATGAAGATACTCAAGCAGCCCTATGGAGAAGTGTGTGTAATGAAAAACTGAGGCCTCCAGCCATCGCCCAGTGCCAACTCACCATCCCATATGAGTGCGCCATCTTGGAACTGGATCAAGCCTGTAGGTGACGGCAGCCCCAGCTGACATCTGACTGCAGCCTCCTGAGAGATCTCTAGCCAGAACCACCCAGCTAATCCACTCCTAGATTCCTGATCCATGGGAACTGTGTGAAATAATAAATGTTATTGTTTTAAGCCACTAACTTTTGGGACAATTTGTTATGCAGCAATGGATAACGAATACATTGATTCATAAGAAAAGAAAAATCCAAGAATCTGGAGACCTCTTCATTGCTTTAAACTGTCCTGAACCATGGTTTGTATCACTGATCAGTTTTATCACTAAATCTCTCAAAGCTTCAGCTTTCTTGACTCTAAACTGGGAATACTATTCATCCCTACCTCTTAGGTTACTGTGTAGATTAAATGAGATGATACCTGTGTTTGGAACTATTATTAGTAGTAATACATATTATTTATCACTTTGCTTGTTTTGTATTATTTTTACAGGCTGTTCCATGCCTGTAAATGCCTGTAAACTCACATGCCTTGTGAGTGTGCAGTACTGTTTACTATGTTTGAACTCCATCTCTTGCCCCATTCACCTGCAGAACTACGCCTCCAGACCTACAAGTATCTTTCCTCTGTGACGTCTTTCCTGCCATCCTAGAAGAGCTGATCCCTTCCTCCTTTGTCCTTTATTTTCATCTCTATTATAGCACTTATTTTGTATTATAATTAGTTATTTACATTATTTTGTATTATAATTAGTTATTTACATATCTATCTCCTCTATAGGTACAACCATAGCAAACACTTATTTGGCCCTCGCTACGCCCAGGATCTGTCTTGATACTTTTGGGTATATTGACTTGTAATTCTTACAGTAACCCTATGAGACAAGTGCTATTATTGTCTGTTTTATATAAGAGGAAACTGAGGCACAGAGAGGTTAAGTGTGTGTAGAGCCATAATTCAAACCCAGGCATTTCAACTCCCGAGACTGTGCTCTTAACTACACCAACATATCCCTTCTAGGGAGAGTGAGCCCCTTGAAGACAGGGACTCTGGCTCCCTTTTCCTGGCCTCCCCAGTATCCATTTGAGTTTTTGCAACACAGGAATCATGCAATCAAAACAATAGCAGCCATTTATTATCTGCCATATAACATACTATGCTGGGGACCTTACAAAGCAGGGATTTTCTTAAATTCCCACTTACAAATGAAAAACCAAAGGCTTAGGGGGGCTGAATAACTTCATGTAAGGTCTCAGTAGAGGCCAGAGCCACTAGGACTCCAACCCAGAGCTGTCTAATTCCAAAGGTCATTCTCTTTTCTTAACATCAGATCACTCTCAATAATCTTTGGAAGAACGCATGAATGAATCAGTGATGGAATATCATTCCAATGTCATATAATCAGCAAAGGAGAAAGGTGAATGATCTGTGTGTACTTCTACTTTGAGATAAATACAATTTGAAGTAATAATAGGTTTAATTAAACGTAGGAAATAAGGCCACAGAAAGAATTCTGGCTTTGTGCTGTACTGCTTTTTATTTATGTGACCTGCTGATTGCCAATGACAATTTCCACTACACAGACGACATCCTATACATTTTGAGCTGTCTCCACCGTCCACATGCACCATGGTGCAGAGAATATACCCTTGTTTTCATATTGGCTTGAGTCCGGTTCAGCTGAGAAACAAAATTCCAACCAATAGAAGTGCTTACAAATGAAATAAGGCTCTCAAAAGTTGATGTAAAGGTATATGTGTATTAGTGTCTATGTGTATTGGCTGGACAGCATAGTCCAGTAAACCCCATGATTTTGATTTTAATCCAGGAACATGGGTAGGTATAAAACAGGGATCTCTCAGGTGATAATGCAGCATGTTAGAAATGGTCTACCCATCATCTTTGTGCTATACACATGGGCAAATTCCTTAAACTCTCTGGGCCTTTGTCTTCTCATTTGTAAAGTGGGGATAGTAACATCTATGTCAATTTCATTGTGCGGATTAAACATATATAAAATCTTACCTGATCTGGACCTCCCATTCCTCTCTGAGCTTATATGCTATATTCCATGATACCCGCCATTGCATATTCCTCTCCAGCTGCATTGACTTCTTGGGAATCCCTCTAACTCATCAGGCAAGTGCCTACCTCAAGGCCTTTACACCAGCTTTTCCCTTTGCTCAGACATTTCCCCTTTGGATACCCAAATGGCTCATCCCTTCAAGCCTTGGCTTGCCTGTCCCCTCTTCCATGAGGTTTGTCCTGACTACCCTAATTTGTTCTGCACTCTCCTCCAACCCCTCCTGAGACCCCGTGCTTTGCTTTTTCTTCTTTCCCTAGCACTTACCATCTTTTTACAAGCAAAATAATGCACAGATGCTCCTTTACTTACGATGGGGTTAACGTCCCAAGAAACCCATCGTTAGTTAAAAGTACTGTATGTCAAAAATGTATTAACATGCCTAACCTAGTTACTAAACATCATAGCTCAGCCTAAACAACTTCAAATGTGCTTAGGACACTTACATTAGCTTTCACTTGGACAAAATCATCTCACACAATGAATATACTGCAAAGTACCCGTTGTTTACCCTCTTCATGGCATGGGAGCTGCAGCTCACGGCCTCTGCCCAGCCTCATGAGAGAGTGTCCTACTCCACATTATCGCTAGCCCAGGAAAAGATAAAAATTCAATGTGTGCGTTAGAGTCAACGCAAATCACCTTTGCACCATCGTACAGTTGAAAAATCCAGAGTCAAACCATCGTAAGTTAGGAACTGTCTGTCTTTATTTAGTGTTTATTCTCTATCTCCAATTGCTAGAATGGAAGCCACATTGAGGGGCAGGATCTTTGTGTTTTACACACTGATGAGTCCCTGGCCACAGGAAGAGAGCCTGGCACATAGGTGGTAGCTACACTGTAAATCTACTGAATGAATGAGGGAATAAATGAATGAATGAATACATGAATAACATCACTCAGTGTAGTGCCTGGCCTCCAATAACGTTAGCGACTATTGTAATCTGGATACTTCCAGTCATCGTCATCTTGGCGTACAAATAATGTTAATGCCCCAGTTTCACTACTTGCCACCCCTGTGTTATAACTGTAGGATCTCATCCTCTCTGCCCCACCACTCCCACGTCTTCCCCAGTCATTTCTAAGATCCACCAGATACATGAAGTCATGTGGAGGTGGTTCCCTCTTCTGTCGCAGCCCTCCGTGGGACCCTGCTTCCTGGCCACCCTCCCTGCCCTGCAGGCCCTGCGTCTGCTTTCACAGCACCCATTTCCTATTCCCAGATGCTGCTACTGCTGCGCCACCATCGGCTCTGACTGTTGTTGCTGTGTTCTCTCCCCGGAACTGGAAAAACAATGTTCCTCTCCCCTGGCCTCTACTGCGATGGCTCACCGGGCCCTGAAGCGAAACAGCAAGTGCTCCCAGTCTCTCAATTCGGGGGACAAAACAGTTCCTTTCAGTTTTTACTTAGGACCAGCACACGACAAAGAGACACCAACCTGCTCTCTGCTGTCTGGTCTTTGCTCCAAGCTTCCCTTGAACCAAGCTCCTCCCTCTTCCTTCAGCCAGAGTCCCCTGACTCCCTGTTCATGCAAATGCCTGTCTGCCAGCAGGTGCCCTCTGACCCCACACCCAATCTTCTCTTAGTTTCAGTCAAGGCATCTCTCCAGAGCACCAAAACCAAAACCAGTCTATGTTAGAAATAAATGTCAAAAATAGCACTAGAGAAGAATCCAACGCCTTAAATTATTGCGTGTTCGTAGACTGCTGTCTCCTCTGAGGGTCCAGTTCTGCATGATGAGGCTACTTTCACATCCCAACAGATGGCCCGTGGTAACGGGGCATCGCTGATCTTGTTACAATGAAATCTATTAAATGAAAAATTCTCCCCAGCAGATGTGTTCACCAGCTTCCTCCCCACGTGGGGATCATCTCTTCATAAAGATGTTGTTTTGGTGATATTTATAGGCTGATGGTTGCAGGGTGAAGAGAGGTGACTGTTATTAGTATTAATTACAATCACTTGCATTTTATCTAGCGCTTTATGCTTTTTCAAAAACGCTTCCACAGCTGTTCCCTCATTTGATTCTTGCAGCGTCCCTATGAGGTAGACATTAGAGCTGAGGGCAATGAAACCCAGGAGGCCACATTAGGTACTTCCTTCTTTGCAAGGTCTTAGAGTAAGTTTGCATCAAGGCTGTGGCTAGCAGCCTGGCTTGTGTGTGTGTGTGGGGGAAAGAGTGGGTCTGCAGGCTGTGCGACGCTGTGGAGAGAGCAGACCTGGACCCCAGCTCTGCCCATGCCCCAGCAGGGTGTCCTTGGCAAAACTGGTCAAGGAAGTGCTCTTAGCTCGGCTGCTGCAGTGGGTCTCCCTATTCCGGTCCTTGCCCTGCTTCCACCTGTTCTCAAGGCAGCAGCCAAAACGAGCACTTGAAATCCTATTTCAGACCATGGACTGCACAACTCCCAACCCTCCCACAGCTCTCTACTCCATTCCGTGTGAGGGCGAAAGTCCTGGCAATGGCTGACAAGGCCCCCAGTGGTCTGGACCCACTAACCTCACTGCTCTCCTCCACCCTGCTTGCTCACACTCCTGCCACATTGGTTTCCTTGGCGTTCCTCAGGTACGACACACTCTACCTCAGGGCCTCCACGGCCCCTGCTTTCTCTGCCTGCCACATTCTTCCCCCACCTCTGCTTGGCTCCCTTCCTCACGGCCTTCAAGCTTTGCTCACATCTCACCTTCTCAATGATGCCTGCCCCAGTTTCCCCAGACCCGCCTTGCCAGCCCACCCTCCTCCTTCCTTGCTTCCTTAATCCTTCTCTTCCTCTTCTATATATTATTTTCCTCTGAACCTCTTACCATCTTCTCACATACCAGATGTAGTAATTTCATAGGGCTGCCATAACAAATTACTACAAACCTATAGCTTAAAACAACAGAAATGTGTTCCCTCGCAGTTCTGGTGGCCAGAAGTCCAAAATCAAGGTGTCGGCAGGGTTAGTTCCTCGTGGGGGCTCTGAGGGAGAATCTGTCCCATGTCTTTTTCCTTGCTTCTGGTGGCTACTGGCAATCTTTGGCATTCCTTCGCTCGTGGCAGCATAACTCCAGTCTCTGCTTGTCTTCCGATGGCTGTCTTCTGTCTGTGTTGTCCAAATGTCCCCCTTCTTATAAGGACACCAGTCATTGGATTAAGGTCCACTCTATGGATCTCAACTTGACTGATTACATCTGCAAAGACCTTATTTGCAAATAAGGTCACCTTCACAGGTACCAGGGGTCAGGACTTGAACATATCTTTTGGGAAGACACAATTCAACCCACGACACTACATAATGTACTTTTTATTATGTTTCCTGTTTAGTTGATTGTGTTTGCTTGTGCCAGACAGTCTCTGTGAAGACTGGGACCTTTGCTCTACGGACAGGTTAGGTACCAAGATACTCAACTAATGTCTGCTTCCTTCCCTTAAGTTCTCCATCCTTTAAATACTATTTACATCCCCAAATGAAAGTCTCACAAAAGCTAATTCTCAATTATCCACCCATATTTGGGAAGTGTTCAAGGAAGTAATTTCACAGTCATTTCTAATGTATTGCCAGAAGAATCTTATTTGACAAATTGGACATTCTATCATGGTTTCTAGCTTATATTCAAATTCCACTTACACAGGCTGCCGCAGCCTCCAGACTTGAGATGGAGTTCTCAGGTGTGTTGTCGCCACTCAGAACCCTTTCTTTCCACAGATCTTGCAGTCAGTATGCTCACCTCTAACCACCCGTCCTGACCTAGTTTTTGCCGTACCTTGCCCAGATGGCACGAGTTCTTCCTCAAAACCTGCCAATCAGTCTAGAGAATCAGACCCCTATCATCTGAGAGCCAGAAGGGATCCTAGAAATCATTCATTCATTTCTTCATTCACTCTGTAATATACTTCTCGAGCACCTACCTACCAAGTGCCAGGCATGATGAGTTTCCCTTTCTATTCTCTTTCAACCTCACAGCACCCTGTAAAGAAGGCATATGGCCGTTGCCTCCCAGAGGAGAGCACCGAGGCAGAGTGAGGTTAAGGGACTCGCCGTGATGACTCAGTGGGTAGGTGGTAAACCCAGATTTAAGCCGGGATTCTCAGGTTGGAAGCCCTTGGAATGACACTGCCTTGAAGTCCAGCTCCTCATCCTTCAGTCTGAAGAGGAGCAAAATTGAGCCCACTCTGCCTCTTCTTTTAGACCATGCTCACCCTCTTTGTGGTGGCACACTACATAGCCTATGGAGGGCTGGTGACAGTTAGCTCTGATTCCCAGCAAATCACTTTTCCACTAGTTGGCATTCTCTATTTAACAGAGCACCCTGTCCTCCACGGACTTCTTTCATTTGCATGAGGTCACTTAGGTGCAGGTCAGGCGGGTGCTGTGTGCCAGTGGTTTCCACTCATGCCTCCAGACTCCTTCTCCACACTTCTCCCTTCTGCCCGGGGACACTAACTTATACTCTGCCTCGAGGGACTCCTGCACCCTCTGGCCGCCCTGGAAGGAAATCAGAGGAAAGAGACCAGGGAGATTAGGTTCTCATCCCCCTGGTTTCTGTCCTGGAGGTTGTGTTGGGCTGGCTGTCTTTCCAAGCTCACTGTCCCTCTCAGGGCTGCCAACCCTACAAGCACCTCTCTCCTTCCAGCTTTTGGTAACTTCTCCCTGACATCATCCCTTTGGACCTTGGGTTAGCAATAAACAGGATATTTTCTCCCTGGGCTAGGGTATTATCTCTAGTGATGCGTGCACATTCATGCTGTTGTGGATTATCCTTTTGTAACACACTTTCCTCCAATTTTCCAATTTTGAGCGTGCCGTATGTAGCCTGTTGGGAATTTGTCATATACAGATAGCTGTACCCATCTGGTAGAGGAGAAAACCGAGGCTTAAGAAGGTTAAATGTCTTTCTCCAGCTTATGTGTGGAGAGAGTGGCTGCCTTGGGGCTGGAAGGAGGTCTTAGTTTAGTGCTCTGAGGGCAAAGAGGAATATACAATTGGCCGGAGATAAGCTCCTGGTAAGATACCTTGTATATAGTAGGTGATCAATAAATGTTGGCTGATGACAAGTAAATTTTCTTTGTTCATTAGTTACAATGATCACATTCTAAGAAACAACAAGTAGGAAGTGAGCTCATGTGGAACATCATTATCGTGGAAAGAAAACTGGGAATGTCCCTAGTAGATCTGACTCTGAATATTGGCTCTGGGCAAGCCCATTAGACTCTATGGTCGTATTTTCCTCATCTGTCAAATTGAGACAGGCCTCATTCTCCAGTATTTTGGTGAGGATTAATGACAGGATAGCTGTCAAGGATGTGTTTTGGCAATAGCCCCGAGCCACTTTATGGGTATCCCCATGCTTACTGTCATTCGAGATAATATTTCTGCAGCATTTCATCCAGTCCTCCCTTGATGGGGTGTGGGTTTAACAGGAGTAGTGGGGTGAAAAAGAATGAGCTCCTGAGGAAACACTTAGGAAACTGGGCTTTCTGCCATTCAAAGAGAGAACTCTTTGTGGTGACCTAATTAAAGTTTTTAAAATTCAATTTGGGCAGTTAGCAGACCAGGCTCCTTTCCAGGAGGAATAAGGAGTCAGTGCAGTGACCTAAGTGATCCTGGGCAGCTTGCCATCTCAAACAACTAGAGTGGGTTTATCAGCTTCTTTCAGGGACCCAGGCTGCCCAGGCACAGTCTTGAGTAAGGAAGGGTGTCCTGTGGGGTCACACTGATGTCACGGCCCAAGAGTGGTTAACATGACTAGAGGACATGTTTTTGGGGACAGAAGGTGATAAAGTATGGTTCTCACTAAGAGAAAAATGATTTCTCTTTCAACTGTTGCAACAGAAGTTTATGGAATCTAGAAGAAAGAGCATCCTTCCAAAATCCACTCATCCATCTGTTGTTCCATACTTCCTTTCATCTAACCATCCATCCATCCTTCCACCACATACTGACTACTTATTCCCGTCAAACTTTGGAGAAACAATACTAAATATGACACAATTAATACTTTGAGAGAGCTCAGTCCTCAAGCAAATACAGACAACTAAAACAATAAGTCAGAAGACCCAGGTTAGAGTGTTGACTCTGCAATTTAAGTGGTCTTGGGTAAGTCACTTCTCTCTATGCCGATTTTCTCATCCATAAAATAATGTAGCTAGACTATAGACACGCTCTCTGAGATCTCTTTCAGGTCAGACAGGCTCAGATTCTACGTCCAGGCAAATTAAGTGTAAAATAGATTATCTTGTGACTGCAGATATCTTGCTACTGCATTACTGCGATAATGTAGTAAGTCGTCTCCTCTGCCCATCTTGTGCCTCCAATCTATCTCCCATCATGTAGGTAGAGTGGTCCTTTCTAAAGCAAATCTATCACGTTTCTCTTTTCATTTGTCCCTCAAAGAGTAGATTTCTGTCCCTCTTAGGCTAAAGATCAACACTCTCAGGAGTTCTTTGCCTAACTTGTCACCTCATTTTGCATCAAGCCTTGACTTTCTTTCCTTGCCCTATTACACTCATCATAGTTCCTCTTGTTACAAGGCCTCTGTCTAGCCCACTGGCCTTTCCCCATCCTCCACCCAGGAAGAATCTCTCATCCTCCAGATAGCAGCCAACTCCCCATTTCTTCAGGGACACTTTCTCTCACCACCACCCAGGCGAGTCCTGGCTCCTTTGTTGTATATACACATAGAACCATGTTTCTTCCCTTTAGAGCACAAACCCTCCCTCTGCCCTAAACCCTAACAAAGGGGTCCTTTGGTTTAATATTTGGCTCCCCCACCAGCCTATCAGCCACATGAGAGCAGGAACTGGGTCTAGTTTGCTCACCACTGCGTTCCCTACAACAGTGCTTTGGCACATAGGGGACAATAAATACCCATTTTTCTGAACAATAGAGAGAATATGGTTAGTGTCATAGGCTGACAAATAGGAATTCCCCCCACCCGGAAATGATATTTATATTGGGTAATTTACCTGAAAAAAATTTGCCTCAAAAGAAAGCCACCCGTATGTTGTAAACCTGCTGCAGATAAGAGCAAGTTACTCTCTAAACCCCATGAAACGATTAAAGGTGTTACTGAAATCTTAAGGGAGAGGACTCCTCTGAACCAGAATGGATGGATGGACCATCAGCTGTGGTTCTGAAACCTGTGACACAGCACCAGCGATGAGGCCACTTCTGAGTTGCTGGCAAAGGGTATGCAAATAGAAGGCTAGAGAGTGAGAATTTGCTCAGGAGTCTTCACCACTGGCCAAGGTGGGAGGTGTTCTCCGTCTAGAAAACTGATTGTCTAGTTTAAAAAGCCTTAGAGGAAGACGAACAATTCATGACTTTCTTGAGTTTGGTGAAAAACTATTTTGAATGTGATTCTGGGTAGCACAGTGGTTGAGAGCATGAGTCTGGATGCCAGACAGGCCTGGTTCCAGCACTGGGCAAGTCGCGTTGCTCTAAGCCTCAATGTTCTCATCTGTGAGTACAATGGTATGTTTACCACTGGTTGTTGGAAGAGGAAATGGAGTTACACAGGCACAGTTCTTAACATAGGGCCTGGCATGTACTCGATACTTTGGAAATGGAAGCTGTTACCCATGAGATCAATTACCCTCTTTGTCGTGATTCTATGTTCACTTTCGGGTCCATCTGGTCTGCATTTGATTCCTGCGTGGACTCTGTGGGAACTGTTCCCCTTCATGGCCCCAAAACTTGACTCCTTTCCTCTCTTCAAAGAACACCAAGTCCATTAGCTATGAGTTGGCTCTACTTTCAAAATGTCACCAGAGTCCAACTGCTTTCTCTACTTTTATGCTGCTAGCACTAGAGAATGGGATGGCTCTAGTCTGAGTGGCCAGAATCTCTCACCCATATGACTGCGTGGCCTCCTGACTGGTCTCCCTGCCTCTGCCTACTGTCTCTTCCTGGTACAACAGCCAGAACAAGCCTATTAAAATCTAAATGGGATCCTGTCACTCCTCTGGTTGAAAACCTCTCATGGCCCTCATCACTCTTAGAATGAAACCCAAATCCCGATCCCACTCTCCCAAACCTTCATGGTCAGCTCCAGCCAACCTTTCTGGTGCTCGTCACTCTCCCCTAACACATATTTCCCAGCTAGGTGGCCTCCTAGCCACCCACCGGGCACCTTCCTGCTTAGGGGCTGGAAGCCTCTCCACCTGCAAACCTGCAAGCTCCCCATCTCCTTTAGGTCACATATCCCATTCTCAGTAAGTCTTCCCTGACCAGCTTATTTCATATTGCAATCCCACCCCATACCGGGCACTTTTTCCTATAATTCATCTCCTACTTTATTTTTCCCACATCACTGGCCACCATTTGATGTCCTGTATATTTTACATATTTGTCTATTGTCTGTGTTCTGCACGAAGTTCCATTACGAAGGAGCTTTTGTGTTTTTTTGTTCCTTGTTGTAGTCTCAGTGCCTAGCTCCTCACAGAAGCAACATGCTAGGTGCTTCACACATATCTATTGTATAAGTGTATGAATGAATGAGTGGTCAGCTCAGTTCTTGGGATGCCTTCTGGGTGTTGTGTGGTTGGTGTGAGTCAGGCTCCCAGAGCCTCCTCTTTCTCTGAGGACCTTAGTACAATCAGGTTTCTGAAATCTCTGCACTGCAGTCAGTCTTGGCCCTCAGATGCCCCTTATATGCCCAGCTCAATCTTCAGTCACTGTGACACCTTTTCACAATAGTGGAGAATGAGGCAGCCTCTGATATGGTATAATTATTTGGGTGCTTATCTCCTGAAGGTGAATTAGCTCTGTCAGGTCACCAGAAATATCTCTCCATTCCCTGAAGCAGAAACACACTTGCTGATGTGAGTAAATAGCCAAGACAGGTAAGAAGAAGCAGTTTGATGCTTGCCATCTTGCTCACTAGACACTGTGCTTACTGGCCAGGGAAGAAATGGAATCCCTTCTGGAAGACTAGGACGCCGAATGTGGGGCTGTCTATTCTTTTTGTTTCAGAGAATCGTGGGTTAGAGTTTATAGGAAAACTGGAGGCAGCTTTGAGAAAGAGGTAAATGGGGCTGGTGGTGGTGCCCAGAAAAACTCCTCAGGCTTGTTCATGTTGGGACACATGTTGGTCAAAGGACAAGCAGTGGCAGACACTTGCTTGGGTAAGGCACTTGTGGAGACATTTAAAACAGGACATGAACCCAGGAAAGACCTGGAAGTGGAGATGAGCAGAAGCTGACACTAAAAGGAATGGAGCGTCCCAAAAGACACAATCACTCTTTGAAGCTTTGGTGATCATATGTGGTCTCCAGCAGTTACTCCCATCAGATTCTACTGAAGACCAGCGTATGACCGAAATGCTTCTCTGGAGAGCCAAGATGGGAGGGAGTGGAAACAGGGAGGGAACTGGTGGAGTTCTGATGCCTCCATTATGGTTTGGCAGTGGGGTGGGAAGGACACAGGTGCAGGACGTCAAAGCACTGACTTGCTGGTGATGACCGTGCATGGAACACACAGAAGGAGAAGACATTAAAAACCTACAGTTTCACAGAATTTCAATATTGATATGCAACTCATGATGTCGTGGTTATATAAATTTGCTCTTGTTGTTCATCAGAATTTTCTGCATCCTTGTATTAAAAGGACCTCAAAGTAGAAAATGATGGCCATCTGCAGAGTAAGTAGATTTTCCCCAGATATACTGGATGAGGGCTCTTATCAATCAAATGAAATATGCTATCAGAAATAGTAACTTGGACTCTAAGGACAGAAGCTCATTCATTTACTCACTCATTTGCTAATTCATTCATTCAGATATCCACTCATTCACTAATTCACTCACCCAGCAAATACATTTTGAGTATTTACTATGTATTATGCATATGTCCTGATGATTACAGAAGTTAACAAGATGAACAAGATCCCTATCCTCTTCGAGTTTCCCCTCTACAGTGGGGAAGACAGACAATAAACTAATAAAAAATAGAAAAGATAACTTTAGAGAGTGATGAGTATTAGAAACATAATAAAATCAGCGAGTGAGGCAGAGTTCTGGGGGTTAGTGTTCAGGCCACTTCAGATGGGATAGTCAGGGAATGCTTCTCTAAGAAGGGATGTTAAAGCTGAGACATGATAATGGAGAGGACCCAGGTACAAGAAGATGTAAGGTGGTAGTTCACAGGGAGCTTTTAAAAAATACTGACGGTGGACCGCATCTCCAGAGGTTCTAATTTAATTGATGTAGAGATGAGGCCTAAGGTTATTCTAATGTGTAGCCAAGTCTGCAAACCACATATCTAGACTAGAAGAGAAACCTACTACATAGAATAGCATGTGCAAAGGTTCTGAGGTAGGGAAAAGCTTGGAGTGTTCCCAAAGAAGAAAGAAGGTGGGTATGGCTAGAAGGGAGTGACCGAAGCAGAGGGCGACAAGACAGAATTGGAGAAGGAGACAGGGATTATGTTGGCCAAGGTGAGCTGGCAAGCTTACCATCGTTCTAGAACGGAACCTTGAAGTACATAGGAAAGAAAGGTTCCTGGCTACATGCAGAGGAGGGTATTGTTTTGAAAACAGCCAGGGAGGCAGGGAGGATGGGAGGAAGGAAACCCCATACATTTACTTCTTCAGTTGTCATCAAATAGCAAATTAATCTGAACTGTAGAATTTCTATGGTGATCAGCTGCCTGTTTTCCTGGGGTGATCAATCTATGAAAAGTTTCCAAATTGTGTTAAAACTGCCAGTTTCTCGGCAAACAGCACAGAGCGTACTTTCCAGGGAGAAAAGTTCAATAATTAAAATGAGTCAGCACTGAAGAACTGGAGGGAGGTTTGATCTAGTTTAGCAGCCGACATTTTCTTAGCAGAAAAATGCAATATCCATAATACATTATTTTGTGCCAAACAAAAGTCAACTAGAACGGAACTGTCTCAGGAGAGACCAAGGGAAGCTAGCCAGAAAATCTTTTTGAAGACAACAGGAAACCTGGTATTCAAAAGCCAAAGTTGGGGAGTGGTCTTGGGGCCAAATCTCAGGTGGCTGCAGGTCAGAGATGCTCCCCAGAGCTGTTCTGACATGACTGTCCTCTCTCGCTCTCTCTGGGAGGGCTCTAAAGGGCAGATAAACTCAACCCCCAGGCTATCTGAACATCTGGAATTTAGAAATGCAGCTTCCATCATCCCCATCAGCAAGAAGACCTCTTCAGTGTAGGGCAGCTTCCGTCCTAAGGCTTAGGTTTGCATTTGCCTGGGGTGTTACTACAGGAAGTGGGAGGTTGGGGTGACTTTCTGCTTTTCTGGGAAAAGAAGAACTATTAAAAGAGAAAATTGCTTTCTCTGGGTGGCAAGTGTCCCTGCAAAACATCCCCCCACTGAAGTTCCACGAAGAGGGAAATCTGCCAAACCCGAAATCAGCTTTGCTTGAAATCTGAATCCCGGGGAGAGGTGGTAAGAATCCCCTCCCCGTGAGGGCTGCATCAGCTCTCTTCCTGGGGCTGGCTCTCCAGCTTCAAAGGAAATAGAAATTGGTTCCATTCTGTCCGCCCGAAGTTCATGCAATTATGGGCCAAACTCAATTTGTGTTAGATTATGCCAAAGACTAAACAACATTTTGTTTTATTTTTTAATTTTTGCTTCACTGACAATAGTCCATGAGAGGAAGCCTTCAATTAGGGTAGCAGAAAATACTGATTAGAATCAATCAACACCTCCAGAAGTTTAAACACTTAAGTTAATTAAATGGTTCAGTAAACTTGAAGCTAAACTCGCAAACAGAAATGTATAAAAACTCGCAATGTATAAAAGGATGCTTAGATTTTTAAAAAACAGATAATTATCCGAGCTCACCATCAACCTCACCAAAGACTCTGTGGAGATGATCAGAAAGCACATTCATTTTCAACGCAGCTCACACTTAGCACCATTACTCAAAAGCAAAGACTCATGACTTCTGTCAGAGAATGTGATGGTCTCACAAAGAACTGATTTAGAGATAGAGAAATTGGCAATGATCACGTGGTTTCTATATAGTCCTGAATATTATGAGACCACTGTTTCCTTAACCTCATGATGAATAAAACCATGCAAATGCAAATTGGCTGACTTTGTTTAATTTTAGAACCTCCCCCCTCCCCAATCTGAATGAGTGAAAAAGTGGTAGACGAATGCTTTTCAAAGACTTCTAGTTTGTAATTCTTCTGCTACAAAATAAAGTCAAACTAGATGAGCTGTCTTTGGTTGGATTCCCTCAAACAAAGCCTGAGATGGAGAGCCTAGTTCAAGTGATTTACTGAGGGTGTGTTCCCCAGACAAAGGGAGAGAGGAAAGAGAGACAGAGCAGGAGCAAATATCTAAGCAAGGATGTTCAGACTGAGTTAGCTGGAGAATGCTTCAGTTTGAGTCCGTAGGGAAGCGGTGGAGTACAAATTACAAAACGCCGTTAGTCCCACCAGAGGCAAGGCGGCCAGTCCAGTATGCCCCGCCCACCTGCCCTATACATATCAGTCACTTGGTGTGGGGGTTTGCTGGGGGTGGGTGAGAGTGTTTGGGTTCTGCTCACCTGCGCAATAGCAGGAGGCAATTCCCCAGGGAAAAGGACAGCAGTCAGGTGTCATATGACAAAGTCATAGCCACTGGGGAATGGGTACAGCAGCTACCAGATGGGATCTGGGCCCGATTCTACTCTACTTTTGCCTCAGAGATTGTTGGGACTTTAGGTAAGAGCAGGGCTGCATGTTACTTGATTCTATTCTACTTGAGGTTTAGTCTCCTCAGGAGACATGGGTTAGAGACCTAGTGTAGTTTCTCATTAGATACGTGGCTCGGAACTTCTGCTTTCTAATCTTTAAAATAAGGAAAGTACAACCTGAAAGGGCTCTGGTGAAGATTAAGAGACATGACACATGAAGATGCTTAGCAATTTGGCTTTTTTCTCATAAAATGTATTCCTTGGGCAGAGAGTCTGGAGTCGAGGAACAGAGACGCTGAAATCTGAAGGAGTCAAAGCCTCTAATAATAAAAACGTCTTCTGTAAAATAAAGATAAAGCGATACTGGAACCATGCTGTAAGTCGACAGGCACCATGGATTGATATTGATCTACAGAACACACTTTGAGGAATGAAGCTGCTACAGAAAAGCAATGCCGCCCTAGAATGAGCATCTCATTGTTTTATCTCCCAACAGACTTTGTAGCTCAGGCTCCAAACTCCTCTGAACTAGAGAAATTGTGAATTGCAAGCAAAACACCAGTGTCCCATGTGTTGGCCAGCTGCAAGGGTCTCTATGCACAATAGTTGCTACTACGCCTTCTCAGACAATGTGGGTTTACGTCTCCTTTTTCGGGGATTTGCCAAAAACAAACACTCCCTACCACCTGCCAAGCAAGCAAAGGGAAATGAATGGACTTGTCAGGAAAGGACATAGCACTGCAGGTACTCTGGCGTTCCAGCTGTCTGGTGATCTGCTTGGCCTCCAGACTCTCCTTCCTTCCCTGCTGGGCAGCTGTTCAAGGGTCCAGAACAGAAGGTAATTGCAGGACTCAGCCAAACAGGAAATCAGAGGTCAGGTTTTAATGATTTAAAAACACGAGGACTATACTTGTCCAATGGGGTGACTTCTCAAGAAAGTGTTTGCCTATTTTGGAGTTCCCGAAGAATTGGGAACAGCCACTCAAAATGACCTTCTCTCACACTCATTGAATTGTCTGAGCATCTTGTCACGAAAGGACTGGACTAATGGCGGATCTTCAGGTATGGTCAGAAAGAGGAAAGAGCCTAAGATCGGGTATTTCTTGATGTGGTCATGACCAAAGCAAGCGAATAGATGTCTAACAAGCAGTTGTCCAAGGACGATTCGAATCCTGTATTGACTAAACCCAACAAAGCCACCAAAAATGGGGAAAAGGGGAGCATCTGAGGACACTGGTGATGGTAGTTAGGTGAGAAGAGTAGGGTCTGAAAAAATATAAATTTCAGTTCTATATCTTTTGTAGAAGATAGTTTCCTAACTATCACTTACACCTAGAACCAAAGACTAGATTCCCTGACTACTAGGCTTATGAAGACTAGAGCAAAGGACAGAGTTTGTGAAGTGAGTATTTGTTATTACCCTGCCCAGAATCCATCTAATTCCCACCTTACTTTTTTTTTTTTTTTAAAGATTTTTATTGGGGAATGTTGGGGAACAGTGTGTTTTTCCACAACCCATCAGCTCTAAGTCAAGTCATTGTTTTCAATCTAGTTGTGGAGGGCGCGGTTCTCTGGCCCATGTGGGAATCAAACCAGCGACGTTGGTGTTGTGAGCACTCCGCTCTAACCAGCTGAGCCAACCGGTCACCCTAATTCCTCCTTCTCTTGATAACAATAGCCTCTCTTTCCTCTGGAGAACTGCCCCTACCTCACTCCATATCAGGATGACAATCCTGATACCCTGCTCCAGAGTGGGTGCATGACCTCATAAATTAGGCTAGATTCATATTCCCAGGAATTGGAATTACAAGTGAAGTAAAATATAGATGGAAGATAATTGAGGACAAAATCAATTTGATGGTAGTACTGAAAAAGAGTACATCTAAGATCCTTGGTACTGACCTGATATTCCTGACCTTGTGGCCCTTGATTCTATGAGTTACCTAGTGCTGTTTAAAAAAAAAAATAGTTTAATTCTTAAATTAGCTAGAGTCGCTTTCTGCTTCTTGTAACCAAGGAACACCAAGTGCTCCAGTATAGATGGCCATGATGTTCCTAAGGAGAGAAATGCCAGTCTTTCTCTCTATTGCTCTCTTGGCATATGTGTGTACTTATGCTGGCGTAAGCACTGGCAACGATCTCTTAGGCCTTCACAAAGTTTAGTTCAGGCCTTTTGTCAGTCTGAGAGGTGGGGTGTGATACTATGTGTTACCATCCATCTCGGTCTCAAAAAGGCAGAGTCCCATCGTAGAATGAATACAGGTTTTGCAATAAAAAAAACTGGGTTTGACTTCCAGTTCCATCACTTGCAATTTATACAGTTCTGGGCAAGTTATGTATCCTTTTACTTTCCTTACATATAACATGGGGATGATAACAGCTATCTTTTCTCAGTATAGTGTGAGAGTTAAATAAGGCAATGTATATAAAGGGTCAAGTATTTGACTTTCACTAGAACAAATAATTCCCTTTCTCCTTCTGGAGCTCTCTGGGAGGTGCGTGAGAACATTTGTCATCATGGTTATTTTACAATGTTGGACCTTCTCAGGATATTTGATAAGGCTATACTCAGGTGGATGATTAGAGACTCTCTGTTGTTTCAAAGATAGGAGATATGATTGAAAAGGTGATACATACCCTCATTAAGAAAATGCACTTAAATGGTGATGGGAGAACCTTAGTTTAGATGTAAGCAAGAGTGTACTCAAATGGAGGGAGAAGGAGTCTACAGATGGAAGACATCTATATCTGTAGAAAGTAGAAAGACATCTAAATCTGCAGAAATCAAATTTCCATCTATATCTATGTGATACAGTTTCAGTCAGTGGCCTGAGAAGAATGGGCAAGGAGGAATGAGAATTGAGAGTCCCTTGCCACATTTGTGACCTGAGCTAAATAGGTGCTCACTATTCAGAGAATGAAAAACAGCATAGTCTGTCATGAGACCTTCTCTCAAATTATCACTAGTTTATGAGCTGTAGCTTCTCAACTATCATAGTGCTTATAGTTTCACGTTCTTACATTCTGAATTTATTGTAGGGAAAAGAATACAATATTGGGGGAAGGGGCAAAACAATTTTGAGGGGCAGTTTCCAAGTAATTTTATTGAGAACTTTGTGTTTGTTTTCCTGAGTCAATAAATACTATACAAAACAATGTAAAAATGGCTACCATTTTTTTCTCCTGTTTCCCACCTGGGGAAGAGTTTCCCAGGTCACCTAACTCAGGGGTGCTCCCCCCAGATTTGATTCAGCGAATTATGTTGAGTGACACATTATAACCCCTTGAATTATTGTCAGGGGAATTTGGTTGGGGTGGGGAGAGTCCCTGGAGGTGACTAGATTAGGGAAATGGATTACTGTATTTTTGGGAGAAGAAATGTACCTGAAATTATACCCAAGAAAGGATGTCTAAAATGTTCACAGTTCCCTTTTTTGCTTCAAAAACTGACATTCAGAGAAAAAAGAAAAGAAAAAGAAAAAGGAAAAAGAACAAAAATGTCAAGATGTCTATCCCTTGGTTCCCTTCTCTGTTCCCTCCTACTTCCCCTCAGCCCTCCAGATTGAACCCTGGCTGAAGCAAACAGCAGGGCTGTCCCCTCAGGTGTGTCAGCAATACAGTTTAAGTGCTGTCCCATCACTTACTAAATATATGAACTTGGGTACCTCATTTGATCTCTCTTAGCACAATTCCCTCCATATTGTCTTGTAGGGGAGTAATTGAAGCAGATGCTTGCCTCCCTCACTGAAAGGTAAGACCCAATAAATGTTGAATTTCATATAAAATCCTTTCCCTTATGTACCCTTCAACCTTAGGTCTGCTGCTGAAGAACTGATTTTGCGTTTGACAGAAAGCCCAAGTTTCACCAAGTTCATGGTGGGCTCAGCATTTGCTCATCAATTCATGGTCTTTTAAGCTTTGACTATGCAGGCAAGGAGATCTTAAATAGGATCTCAAATAGGAGGTGGACATGGAGAAATGAATTACAGTGGTACTTGAGTAATCTATGACATAGGTTGCTGCCATCTCTGGACACCTACTTCAGTAAGGAAGTCTTCTGTATCTCCTTTTATTCCATGACGTTATAAACTGGAAGCAGGGGGCATGCCCCCAAATGGTCACATCTTTTCCATTGAGGTACCCTCACTCAGTCTCTAATTCCCTTCTGAGAGCTCATCTGAGCACACCACATGTCAGTATGTGTGCAAAACTACATTATGGAGAAAAGGGATTTGATGAATTATAAAATCTCACATGGCAATGGAAAAAGTCCACGATAAATGGGCTTTGAATAAAATAAATGCCACCAAAACCCCACATAAATGATGCATGACATTGCCTGCAAATTGAGGCATGAAATTTTAAACTCCCAGATGGCTTTCCCTATGTTTCTTTGCAGTTTATCCTCACAAAACTTGGGCCACAGCTTCATCACTCACAAGTGAACTTAGGTGACACCTGAACTCAACCTATTGCTGAAAGGTAGACTAGGAAGTTGAGTCACTGGGGATTTGAAGGCAAAGTCCATGTTATATTTACTCCTGTAGCCCTAGGTCCTAATATAGGACTGGGACATAGTAGGTCTCAGTAAATGTTTGTTGCATGGTTCTAAATCTGGAGGAGAGCTGCCTCTGTCTAAGAGAAGTTTAAAACCCATCAGCAGAGGACTTTCCTTCATGATTTAAGGGGTTAAGTGTGTGCAGCTGGAGATGAACTTGGATTTTTCCGGCCCTTTAAGGATGCAATAAGGTGGGGCTTGAGGCAGGCTGGAGTTTGGTTCTCAGCTCTGGAATATAATAAACATGTGATCTCTGAGCCTTGGTTTTCCATCATTGAGATGATTATAATAATACTAGTGATGATAGTAATAGTTACTACAACAACAACACTAATTATTATTATTACCATCAACTACCCCTTCACAGCATTATTTCAAAGACTGAGCTAATAACAATGCACCCAGAGCTATCTGAATATAATATAGACACTATAGAAATGCTTGTTCTCACTCATGCCTTCCCCAACCCCTTCAGTGCTTTGGCCTGATTCTACTAGTCCAACTTATTACTCCAACATCAAGGTCCATTCCAACCTTGTGTGTGTGTGTGACATTTTGGCCCCAACAAGCATCTTTCCAACAGGACAGATGTGGGTGTCCTTTTAATCTGGTCTGTTTTGTATGGCTTAAAAGTTTAATTGAAGAAATGGGGAAAAGGGATGGATATTCACAGTCACAGTTGATATAAGTAACTCTACTAAACCTTAGGCTGTAGGTTGGTTTCAGGGCTTCCCATCTCCCTGCCCCCTTACAAAAATTAACAATGTGCCATAGACTTCCACAGATTTTCTTATTTGACCCTCACAGTAGCCCTGGGAGGAAGCTTCAGCTAGACATATTATTACTATTTTCCAAATGAGAAAATGGAATCTCAGACAGACATGCTTTTAATAAAAGAATCAAAACATATTAAACCTGGAGGGCATCGTGGAGATCATGTGTCACAAATCCTTCATTTTATGATTGGAAAATGAAGCCTGAATCAGGAAGTGACTTGCTCAAGGCCACATGATCATTGGTAGAGCTGGGATTGAAATCTATTTGTCCTGTTTCTTAGTTTGGTGGTTTCTTTCTTGGTTATATGAGTTAGGTCTCAAATGCAAATTTTCTTTATAACAAAGAGTTTATACCCACCCCACCCTGTCTAATACCACCATCTATGACATATAGGATCCTCATGACCTTTATTCCCTTCCTGTTGAGATAAAGAGTGGGTAGTTGATTGAAAAAAGTGTAATTAGACCAACAATACTAACGCAGCTTTATCAAAGAGCCTTTCAAGATGGTGCCTGTTTTCTACGTATAGGACTAAGTCAAATGGCAAAGTTGCCCATCAGATGGCCTGGTGGAAGGAGAGTGACGGGATGAATCAACCTAGGCATGCATTTATTCAAGCCATCCTAGAGAATATTGTTGGTGGAAGAGCCTGAACTGTGATAAGTTGGATCAGGGTCGTAGCTGAAAAATTAATACTGAGTGTCAAGTCCAAGGGTGAGGCTAGGGATGAAATTGGAAGATGAGCCAAGAAATTGAAGACACCAAGAAGTTCAAGAGTAAGAGGGATTCAGTATGAGAAACAATCATTCAGAACCAAGGACTTGAAAGGCCACTCAGAGCTACTAGTGCCGAGGATGTGGCGTGGGGACAAGCATGTTGCCTGGAGGGACCACGCAGGAGTGGACATGTCAGCTACTGAGCAACCCTGTGGGTGTCATCTATGCAAAGGCACACGTTTTAGAGACGTAACTAGTTGTGATTTCAAATAATTTTATATCGCCAAAAAAACATGTACACATTTCAAGAAAGGAAAAACTATTAAAATTGTAATACTCAATACATACTTTTAACAATATATACCTTTAACAAAAGATACAAGTCATGTGTATACATTTTTTTAGCACCCCCAGACTCTCTCTCTCTCTCTGTCTCTCTCTGTCTCTCTCTCTCTCTCTCTTTCTCTCTCTCTCTCTCTCACACACACACACACACACACACACATAAGGTCTCTGGGGAGGTTTTTTGAAACTCAGTCAGTTCATCTTCCCTTTGATGTGAGAAAAGCAGAATCAGACTGAAATCTTTTTTTTTTTTTAACCTACTTGCCATTCATATGTGGTGCTTGCTGACCCTTTTATCTTTTTGTTGAAATCAGAATCTTTTATGTCTGATGAGTGTGCTGGTGCAGTGCTATTTGGGCTTTGGTTGTGAGGCTGTTTTCCCTCTCTGTCCCCTTCCCCCATCTGTCTTCACATTTCTGAGTACAGATAAAACACCTGGCACTCATTAGCTAAGCACCACCGCAGCCAGCCAGAGTTTGCTGGGTGCCCACAGGGTACCTGGGCATTTCTGTGAGAAGCTGATGGCCCTGCCATCCCCTGTCCTGAATCCTGGCTCCCAACAGTGCTGCAGGGCTATGTGGGCCTGGGGCGCAGCAGCAGCAGATGGACAAGCCTGGCGAATAGTTAGCAGGAGTATGAGGGGGCCTGGGAGTTTGGAATTTTGAGGGGGCAGGAGAGGAATCAGGTTGTGGTGGATAGAATTTGAAAGTGTGAGAGCTGTTGTAAAACATATGCTCTAAATGAAAGAAAGAGCTTCCAATACGTGCAGTTTATATCAATGTCCTTGCAGAGGGTCAGGCAAACCCACTCCCATGCATTCTGTAATTAATACAATATGAAAGAATATTGTCAGAATAAAGGCCACCCCTAGGGTGAGAGATGTACTGAGATGATCTGGGCCTGCCCACTTATTTTCTACTTAAGGACATTCTTTTCTATATATGTGCTTAGGAGGGTCTAGGTGGAGTATGCAATGTTAAGTAACATGAGCTTTGGGAATGAGGTTTCCTCTGTAAACAATGGCCATTGCCAATAAAAGTGTAGGATGGGTGAACATCCCCATTTTTTGGATAAGGTAAAAGAGGTCCAATTGTGTCTGAATAAAATGCCATTCCCCACTTCCAGCTTTGCTTAATGAAATTTCACTCACCCAGAACTTGGGAAATCAAAAACACTTTGATGTATTGGGGTGGATTGTGGGTAAATTTTTCCTTCCTTTTATTTTGTTTTCTGAGAATATTATGATGATGTCTGTGTAATGCAGAAAACAATTACCTGCTCTCTGAAGGAATGAAGGTTTACAATGAAAAATACAATGTGAGAGAGAATATTTCCCTTCTTCATTTGAGAATAAAACGAAACCATGCCAATCCCTGAGGACTCAGGGAAAACTTCATCTCCATGAAATTCCTCCCCAGGGCCCAGCACATTGGTGTGAGCCGACTTGTCGCTCAGTAAATACTGGTTGAAGACAAAGGGCATAGTAATAGCTAGTAATAATGATAACACTTTCACTGTTGAGTGTCTACGAGGAGCCAGCAGTGGTGGGAGCAGCTTTATAGTCATCATCTCTGGTCCTCATGACAAATCAGCAAGGAAGGAGTTACAACCCATTTTACAAATGGTCAGGCTAAGACTCAAACCGATGAAGTCTGCACTGTTACTCAGTGGCAGAAATGGAACTCGATTCCAGGTTCCCTGCACTCCAAAGGCCCTGTTCCGTATGGAGCTCACGGTGGCTTCTGCATGGGACAGGACACGTGTGGCCAGCCATTGTGCCCCTCTCTGTGTCCACCCGGGCAGGCCCAAGATTCATGAGCATGCCAGACCCTTTGAAAATAGCTTCTGAATAACCCACATGAGAAAGGACCGGTCAATCAGCCGAGTTTCTTGGGTTTCCCATTGCTCTAGCTTGAACTTTAATTGAATGCACATCTTCCCTTTTTCGAGCTTTGCTAAATGTCAAGGTCTCACGAGCACGAGGCATGCTTTTTGGGGAGGAAAGTGCACTGCTGCCCGGCATATCAACAAGGCGAGGGAGTGCTTTCCTAGAAGCCCTTTCCACAGCAAGGCCAGTAGTGCAGTCCTCCTGCGTGTCTCCCTGCATCTGTGTAAGTGGGAGTGGGCACATGGGAGGTACCCAGCAGCCACTCGCTGGATGATTTTTGGTTTCTCTCGCCTCCTCCAGCATCTAAGAGAGTATGTTTGCTCATTGAGAGGGATCCTTCTTCTCTTGCAATTTCTGTCTTTTCTCTCGATTTAGCCTGCATACCTATCCCTCAGGTTTGAGTTGAAGGCAGATGTTGATGGTCAGCTATGTGGTTCAGAGGTTGTTCTTACAGTCTTTCTTCATGTATTCATTTGTTCATTCATTCATTCACTATATACAGAGTGCCTATTTTTGCTGGGCATTGTGCCCTTACAGATATAGGGATAAGAAAGACAGAGCTAGAGAGAGAAAGAGACAGGGACTTGAAACAATCTTGGGGAAGGAAAGACCCTCTAAGTGTAAAAACTGTACTGTGCAGTAAGGACACATTTACACGTTCTGTGAGAGCCCCAAGGAGACATTAACCCCAGCTGAGAGTGGAAGTGGTGATACTGGTAGGAAAGGGGGCAGAGGGAAGTCTTCAGAGATGAGATGGGCTTCTAAAATGAATCCTGAAGGCAAAGTGCAGGTAGACGAGTAGGCCAGGGGGACTCGGGGCAACTGCTATGCAAAGGCGCGGGGAGGTAAAGGAACATGCTGTTTTCAGAAAAATGGCAGGAAAGCTACTCTTTTGTTCTCTGTTGTTGTAAATCTGATGCACCCTTTAAGGTCCAGAACAAGTCCCACCTGATGTAAAAGGCTAACCCAGAATAGTCCAGGAAACACCCTGGACTCCTTTAAAAATAGTTCTATAGAATTATTTGTCTACATGCAAACATCTAGTGCCTTGTGGTGTACTTAACTTTCCAACGTATGCCTATCTTTTTTTTTTTCTCTTTTTTTTCTGACTATACTGGTAGCTCTTGGAAAGCACGGAGAATATCCTATATATATATTCTGTTCCCAATTATGATGACAAGCATAGCACAGAGTACTGAGAAATATTTAGTATGCAGTGGGAATAAGCCAGACAAAGACTTAGAGATTTCCCAAAGAACTTCCCTCATTTGACAGATGAGAGGCCCAGAAAGAGCAAATGAATCACCCACATTTATGAAACCATTTGGTGGGATCAGAACCCAGGTCTTCTGTTTTTCAGGTAGTGGCCTGTCTGTTGCATCAATTGCTTCACTGTTTGTTGAATATATGGGTGGCTGGATGGGTAGATAAAGGGAAAGATGGATAGCATGTGTGTCTGATGTGTCAATTGCAGCTTTGTCTCAGTGCTGCCCCCTCTTCAACCATTTGCTAAGCCCCTTCCCTCTTCTCCCTGATGCTTTTGGGGGAAGAGAGCTTGCATTTCTAGAAGCTGAGAGTCATCATCAATGGACTATCTTTCACCAGAGCTTTCCAAGGATATCTTTCTCAGAGCAGCTGACATTTAGGGGTGGGCTCGAGGAGGGGAGAGGATGTAATCTGCTTTCACTTCCAATTCTCCAGAAACAAAGGTCTTCCCCTTGTCTTCCGCAATGGTTTTCAAAGTAATAATCAACTGTGGAGTAGGACAGGTATCCTACACATTTTTAATGAACTTGCATTAATAAGATGTCACAGTGATAATGAATTTTTGTTTTTAATTTTAAATGAAGTTTCTCTTGTCTCATAGACTTTGAGTTGGGAAAATCTTTATGAACAGAGTTGGCTATAGGCCAGTGATGCCCAGCAATAACTTGATCACATACAGTGGCTTCCTTTAGGGGTTACATCTTACATAACTGTGGTACTTTTATCAAAATTGAAAAAAAGTAACATTGATACAACACTATGAACTCAACTGGAGACTATATTCAGATTCTACCAATTTTTCTGCTATGGGGACCTTGCTCTGTTCCAGGACCAATCCAGGATCCCACATTTATTTAGTTGTCATCTCTCTTCAGTTTCCTCTAATCTGTGATAGTTCTTTAGCCTTTCCTTGTTTTTCATGATCTTAAAACTTTCTTTTTTCTTCATATAAAACTCTGAGAAACCGCAAGCTACTTTTGAATTTTTAGTAGTAACTAATGTCCTAACGTTGTAAGTAAACGAATACTTTTTAAAGTGTGAAAATATAATTATTCACAAATTTAAAATTCTCGACCCCTGGCGTACATGTTACATTGTAGTTAATTTTCTGATCAATAAAAAAGCCTTGGCAATTTAATAAACATCTTTTTAAAATTTTTAAATAAATTAATACCATTTCTACTACATCCCAATCCCTAGCTTTGGGAACCACCAATCTCTTCTCTATATCTATGAGCTTGGTTTTTTGTGTTAAGATTCCACATAAGCGAGAACAAACATTATTTGTCTTTCTCTGACTTATTTTACTTACCATAATGCTTTCAGGGTCCATCCATGTTGTCATAAATTGCAAAATTTCATTTTTTTTAATGGCTGAACAATATTCCATTGTATATATACAGACTACAGTTTCTTTACCCATCCATCCATTGATGGACACTTAGGTTGTTTCCACATCTTGTCTATTGTAAAGAATGTTACAAAGAAAGTGGATATGCAGATATCTCTTTAAGTGTTTTCGGTCCAAAACTGGAATTGCTGGATCATATGGTAGTTCTGTTTTTTCCGTTGTTGAGGAATCTCCATACTGTTTTCTATAGTGGCTGCACCAATTTATATTCCCACCAACAGTGCACAGGGGTTCCCTGTTCTCTGCAGCCTCACTAACACTTGTTATTTCTTGTCTTTTTGATGGTAGTTATGCTGACAGGTGTGAGGTGATATCTCACTGTGGTTTTGGTTGCATTTCCCTGATGATTAATGACGTTGAGCATCTTTTTATGAACCTGTTCACCATCTGTATGTCTTCTTTGGAAAAATGTCTATTCAGATCTTCTGCCATCTTTTAATTGGATTGTTTGTGGTTTTGCTGTTGAGTTATATGAGTTCTTCTTATTTTTGGATATTAGCCTCTTATCAGACATATGATTTGCAGATATTTTCTCCCCTTCCATAGGTTGCCTTTTCATTTTGTTGATGGTTTCCTCTGCTGTGCAGAAGCTTTTTAGTATGATGTAGTCCCACTTGTTTATTTTTAATTTTGGTGCCTTTATTTTTTGGAATCAGATCTGAAAAATCATTGCCAAGACCCATGTCAAGGAGCTTACTGCTTATGTTTCTTCTAGGAGTTTTATGGTTTCTGGTCTTACATTCTAGTCTTTGATCCATTCTGAGTTATTTTTTTGTGTATGGTGTAAGACAGTGGTTCAGTTTCATACTTTTGCATATGGCTATCCAGTTTCCAGTTTTCCCATCACCATTCATTGAAGAGACTGTCCTTTCCCCATTGTTGGCTCCTTTGTCATAAATTGACCATATATGCGTGGGTTTATTTCTGGGCTCTCTATTCTGTTCCATTGATCTAAGTGTCTATTTTTATGCCAATAACATACGGTTTCAATTACTATAGCTTTGTAATATAGTTTGAAATCAGGAAGTATGATGCCTTCATTGTTCTCCCTTCTCAAGATTGCTTCAGCTATTCAAAAATATTTTTTGTGTTTCCATAAAAAATTTAGAATTATTTATTCTGTTTCTTTGAAAAATGCCATTGGAATTTTGATAGGGATTGCTTTGAATCTATACATTGCTTTGTGTAGTATGGCCATTTTAACAATACTGATTTTTCCATCCATGAGCACAGAATATTTTTCTTTTTATTGCTGTCTTCTATTATTAATGTCTTGTAATTTTCAATATAGAGGTCTTTCACAAATTTATTTCTAACAATAAATTTGTTAAATTGATTCCTAGTTATTCTTTTTGATCAATTACAAATAGGATTTTCTTTATTTCTCTTTCTAATAGTTTGATATTAGTGTATAGAAATGCAACAGATTTTTTTTGTATCCTACAACTTTACTGCAGTAATTTATTAGTTCTAATGTTTTCTTTTGTTTCGTTTTTTTTTTTAGGTTTTTTTTTTTAATGAAGACTCTAGGATTTTCTATATATTATATCATGTTATCTGAAAATAGTGACAGCTTTACTTCTTAATTTCTAATTTGGCTGCCTTTGACTTCTTTTTCTTGACTAATTGCTCTGGATAGGACTTCTGATACTATGTTGGATAAAAGTGGTAAGAGTGGGCATATTTGTCATCTTCCTGATCTTGGAGGAAAGGCAGCTTTTCACCATTGAGTTAGCTGTAGGCTTGTCATGTATGGCCTTTATTATGTTGAAGTAAGTTCCCTCTATAACTATTTTGTTGAGAATTTTTATTATAAATGGATGTTGAATTTTGTCAAATGCTTTTTCTGTATGAGATGATCATATGATTTTTATCCTTCATTTTGTTAATTTGTGTATGTTGAACCATCCTTGCACCTCAGGGATAAATTCTACTTGATCGTTGTTGAATTTGATTTGCTAATATTTTGTTGAGGTTTGTGCTTCTATGTTCATCAAGGATATTAACCTATAATTTTATTTTCTTGTGTCATCTTTGTTTGGTTTTGGTATCAAGATAATGCTGACCTCATAAAATGAGTTTGGAAAAGTTCTCTCCTCTTCTATTTTTTGGAAGAGTTTGAGAAGGATTGGTATTAATTCTTCTTTGACTGTTTGGTAGAATTCACCAATGAAGTTGTCTGCCTGGACTTTTGTTTGTTGGGAGATTTTGATACTGATTCAATGTCCTTATTAGTAACTCGTCTGTTCAAAATTTCTGTTTCATCATGATTCAGTCTTGGTAGGATATATGTTTCTAGAAATTTATTCATTTCTTTTATGTTATCCAACTTGTTGGCACATAATTATCCATAATCCTCTCTTTTAATCCTTTGTAGTTTTGTGGTATCAGTTGTGACATCTCTTTCATTTCCAATTTTATTTGAGTCCTCTCTCTTTTTCTCTTGGTGAGTCTAGCTAAGGCTTATTAATTTTGTTTATCTTTTCAAAGAACTAGCTCTCAGTTTCATTAATCTTCTCTATTGTCTATTTCCTTGTTTTTCATGATCTTAACACTTTTGAAGGGTGTTTATCAGATACTTTGTAGAATATCCTGCAATTTGTGTTGGATGTTCTCTCATAATTATACTGGGATTGTGGATTGTGGATTTGTGGATGCATGTTACAAAGGTAAATGTCCTTCTCGTCACATCATACCAGGGCACCTGGTATCCACATGACATCCCTGGTGATGGGAGCCTTGATCACTTGCTTCAGTTTTCTCCTCTCTAGAATTAATATTGTCCCCTTTCCATCCTCTATTCTTTGGAAGAAAGTCACTAAGTTCTGCCCACACTCAAGAGGAGGGGAATTAGCAGACTTGCTTCTTAATAAAAGTAGATAGAAAATATACAAGTAAATAGATAAATAAGAAAAATTATCAGTGAGTAATAAATGCTGAGCAGATAATTAAAACAGGGTGGTGTGATTGTGAGTGACTGGGTGGCTAAGGACAATTTCAGCTCAGATCTGAATAATACAGAGTCATGAAAGGGCCAGGGAAGAGGGAAGAGACTCTCATGCAGAAACAAGCTTGGCATTATCGCACCATGTCACTCCCCTCCAATGACTCCCATCTCATCCAGCCAGAAAGCCAAAGCCCTCACACTGGCCCACAAAACCAGCATGCTTTACCCTCCCCAACCCCTGCCTCTGACCTCATGCCCTTTCTGCTCCACCCACTGACCACCTCACTGTCCCTCAAATGCACTAGCAAACTGTATAGTCAGGCCTTGGCACTGGCTGCTCCTTCTGGGGAAATTCTGTTCTTCCATCTACCCTCATGGCCAGTCCCCTTAACTTCTTTAAGATTTTGCTCAAGTGTCATCTTTTCAGTGATGCCTACCTTGACCTTCTTATTAAAAATAGTAAAATGTCCTCACTGCTGGTAACTTCAAGTTGCTCAACCTGCTCTGTTTATTCTAGATTACCTTTAACTTGTATCACACACACACATACATACACACACACGCCCAGGCCCAGTGGGTGACGAGGTACTCCCATCACCAGGAACATCAACACCTGGGGTAGAGGAAAGTCCCTGGTATATAATCATGTCTTGGGCACTTTCTTTAATTAACTAGGCCTGCATGACAAGCCAGTAGGCAACTGTGACTCTTTAAGTTTTACCTCATTACTGTTGTTTTTTGATTTCTGACAGTTATCACTGCCAAATTTCTAAGCAATCCACCCTCTTCCCTGGCTTCAGACACTGTCTACAGGTCAGGCAATAGTGAATTGTCATGCTGTCTCCTCAACGGCTGGTGATGGAAGAGGCACCTGCATCATGCCCCCCACAAGCCTATACAGGAAAAACTATTTGGAGGAGAAACTGACATTTTGAGTGGAAGTTTCCAGTATTTTTTTTAAAAGAAATAGACTCCAGGATTTCTAAAGCTTCCTTAGAGTCATCTCTTTGGTCCATCTCTTGCCTATCTAGCTCTTATAGATCTGGCATTCTAGTGTGATAGACAAATACGATCTATTTGTCTATGTAGCTATGCAGTGATGACAGAGAAAGGATGCCTCGAAAGACCAGAAAGAAGAACGGAGCACTTCAGCTGGCATGTGTTGTGCTGTATCCTGTCATTTCTGCTAAATATCACCAATCTTTGTTTTCTCTAATGATGTGGATATTGAGGTGACCTTTCTTTTCAGAAAAGACAAAAGGCAAGTGAACCCCTATGGCCAGGTAAGAGGAAATAACTCTTGAATAGACATCTCGCTCAAACGGCCAACGAATCAGGACAGAAGATGTATCAGTAAGGCACATGTTGGTACCCTTATTATTTCCATTTTACAGATGAGGAAACTAAGGCAGAGACTGGTACATAACTTGCCCAAGGCTAGCACCAGCGGTAGAACCAAGAGTTGAGTCCACACAATCTGGATGTGCTCATAATCCCATGCCAGTGACTTTGCACAGAATGAGAGGCTTTCCTTCCTGTATTCCCACTGCAGACAATGCCTTCTCTAGCACAGAACTCAGCAAGAAAGACTGTGTCTCCTTACTAGAATAGAAGCTCCCCAAGGACATAGATTATGCATTATTCATATTTGAATTTAGAGGCCGGCAGAGCAATTCACACAGCAGAAACTTAAATATGTGTCTATGAGGAATAAATATAATTCAATGTCTATGAGATTACATATAATTCATTACACAGAGTTTGGAGATTATTCATGATTTTGGATTAGTCATTCTTCTGTTTCCTTTATGAGAAATTTATTAGATATACTGAACAGACTTTGTCAAGCTTTCTGACATAGGGATATTTTCTCCTGAGTCAGATTCTCTTTCTGAACTGGTTGGCCGTTATTTCCTAGTAGAAATGTTTTGTAAATCTGGCCAGAAAATCAACAGGGACTTAAGCAAGGTTAAAGGGATTAACATGCATTTGCAGTGAGGCGAATCATACTACATAGCTAAGGAAGTGGTTGGTTTTGCAAATTTAACCTTGATCCCTAGCTTTTAACTCAAGCAAATATTCTTATTCCTTTTAAACAAGAACTTGAATACATGCCAGTATGGAAAAAAAAATGCATCTTCAATATTAAAGGTCCACTGTAACTGAACTTTTCTTATAATTAAAATGAGCACCAAAATTAAAGAATATAACCTACAATGTTGAACAAGCTCAGCCTCTGCCCAAGAAAGCTGTGTGTTCCTAACCTGTTGGCATTTTCAGAACATTAATAATGAGAACTATTCCAACGGGGATATTCCAGACTTTAGTAATCAAAAGGTTTTTGGAGCGGGTCCTACTTGTGGGAGTCTTAAAAAGTTAAGTCAACACGAGGAACAGAATAAGTCCCTGGGTTGTTCTAGTGCCTTGGAAGAGACAGACACTAGACAGTTGTCATAGACTAATCACCTGTGCCCAGCTACGAGGGTCTCCGACTTACAACAGGGAGCAACAGGATGGTTCACACCCACAGGCTTAATACCCAGAAAGTGAAAATGGTGCCTCGTCAATGAGTGACTGTGAACAATAGAAACGATTCTTTTTCTTTTTTAATCGGAGTTCCAGACACTGACAGTGAGATAAGAGGAGGTGACATGTCTAAAGGCCCATGAATTATGTTGGAAATGTTCCTCCCTTTTTTGGGTTGTCCTTTTAAAACTCTTCTATCCCAATATTAGACCACATCCATCACATAGTCTGTATTTTTTTTTTTAAATTTGTTTTTATCCAGGTCATGTCATCAGCCCACTACTAAAGAAAAACACAGATGGAGAGGAAAGAGGCTGGAAGCAAACATTCTTGACATCCCTCTGCCAGATATAGTGGTAAGGTTCTTTACCTCGCACTCACGTGTTATATCCAAACAACAATCCTCTGAGACTGATATTGTTATTACCATTTTTCTCATTTTGGAAGAGCCTACATAATTTGTTAGAGGGCATACAATAAGTGACAGTGCTGACATTTGAATGTGTTTGTTTTACACTAGTCCCTAAGCAACTTATTTGAGCCCACCCTGTGGTTTATGCATTGGCAGAAAGGGAGGAGGGGCAGCGGTACTACCAGCCAGGACGATGAGTGTCAAGGTTGGATGTGCCACTGATGTCCCTGTGATGAGTAAGATTGTTGTGACACTCGATCACAAGATGCTAAATTGTTTGAGTGCACTTTATGGATTGAGTACAGTTGTTCTTTCTTTTAATAAGTGACATTCCTATGTGTCTGGGATGCTCTCATCCTACTCCCACCATGTTCATAATTTTCTTTCAAGACCCCGCTCACGTCAGAAACCCTTCTCCAATCCTCAGACTTGAGCCAAATGTGTCAATAGCATTGTGGATTTGTCAGGCTAAACAGAAAAGAGCTATCTATCTTCCCCATCACAGTAGACATTTTTGGCATGTTAATAGAGCTTACAGTGCCTGCCTTATCCATATAACTGCTCTCCTCAGCATAGGAACAGGCCCTCCCAGATCTGTTTATCTATGATTCATCCCCATGCACCAAGTTGACTGGGTCAGAGAGGACATCAGATTTAGGCTGGGAAAATCAAATCTCTTTTTTTGAGAATTTGGAATTTGGATGAAAAGCCAGCCAGCCAGGCAGTCCAGGATTGCCTTGATCCAAAGGGACGTACACTTGAGAGATGAGGGTGGGGGGCATTTATGCCCTCTACGTGCACAGAGAATCAGAAAAAGAACAGCTTATGGACAGAATGAAAAAAAAGCAGCCATGTTGAGATGGAAAATGGAGTAGAAGTAGTGTCTGGGGTCATGACCTTGTTTCAGTTCCGACTTCCAGTCTCTTTGTAGGACCAGTCACCTTTGAGTCCTATGACATATCCCAGAGGCCTTCCAGTAAATTCCCCTTGTAGCTTAACCTAGCTGGAGTGAGGGTCTGCTATTTGCACTCCAAACCAACATACCTAAGATGCCCTCGGAAACTCAATCTCCATGAGGACTATGGCCAGGTTTCATTATCTGTGCAGCCCTCAGCCAGCACAGTTATTGGTTCAATTCCATGAATTTTTGTCAAGTTGTACTGACTGAATACAGCTGTTTAATCAGAGAGACAGAGGTAACACGATCTGATCCTCCTCCCAATTGTCATGTGCTTCAGGAAATTAAATGAGTTAAATCAAGGGCTGGTTGATTCCATTTGAAAGACAGGCCTTGCCTTGCTGTCCTTCCATCTCATTTCCAGTTTGACAAGGCAGGTGTGGTGTAAAGCTGAAATGGACTCAGAAGAGAGAGGCCAGCAGGAGAAGGTGACAAGCCAGACAGGGTATGAAAGGGGCTTGTTTTGTTCTGTGTGTTTTGGAATCAACTTGCTCTTTAATTAAGGGAAAAATCACCCTCCAGCTAGTAAAGACACCCTTAAGAAAATTAAAATAATGTAAATCAAGCTAAATGAATACTCCAGAAGTAGCACTAGAGCTTGGTGGGATTGAGTGTTTGGATGCCCCCGAGGTTTTAAAAGCAAAGCCTGCAACGGCTTTCTGGAGCAGAAACCCTTTCCCTTTTGTTTGATGGCAAAAGAGACTAAATGCTGACACCAAGAGGGATTTACAGAGGACTTTAAGGTGACAGAATCATCTTGCTGTTCTGGCTCCTAAAGACCAGAACTGAAACAGAGCCTAAGTGGATAATGATGGTAATTCCGGGGGTTTCTTCCTAGGGGTGCTCAGCATACAGAAATCACTTAAATTGTAATTAAAATATACCAAGTAAAATGGTTGGAGGGGAACACACAGTTTCTAGGAAAATACCTTATTGAGCACAGGAGCGTTTTACCTGGGAAGTAGCCGAGTGAGTGACAATAGGATATGTATGTATGTGCATGCCACTAGCATGGTGATGGCAGCAGGGGCATGAGTAGGAAATTCCACATTTTAAGCATCATAACAAGTCAAAGTGGCATACCCCTGTGAGCAGAACAACCTGAGCTTTAATTTTTGGGGTCACATCGAAGGACTTAATTTCCCAAGCTTTTATCTTAAAGGAGATATGTTGGTGGCTATTGGTAAGTACATACTTCATCTTTGGGGACACCTATCCAATGTAACAAAAGATTTTTATTGCAGATTTTATTGTTTCGAAGTCTTCAGACAGCAGTGACCCTCTATAAATATTTATAAGTGATGATAAAATTGTGCAGGAAGATTTTACTTCCATGGACCTCTTGGTGCTGAAAGGGCCCTGACTGAGTTACTCCAATCCTTTCATTTTCTGGATGAGGGAAAAAAGATCCAGAGAGGTTAAGTTGTTTGCCTACGGTCATCTAGACCTAGGGTGACCCTATGATTCATTGTGCAAAGCATGGCACTTTTGAGAATAAAAGGAGGTGCTATTACAATGACACCAGGACCAACCAATCTCCACCTGCACTGTCCCAGGCCAACTGGAACATGTGATCATCCTATTTAGACAGCTCAAGGCTTTGCCTCAGACTTCCAGGAAATGAGATAGTGCTCTACTTACTGCTGCCTTTTGCAAGAATGAGTTGTTATCTGGGAACCTGGAAGGGCACTCCCAGGAGGCCAGGAATGGGGACTGCATGTCCTTAAGCTGATGAGTTCGCCCACAATTTTAAGCTGCTGTTAGCAGGGGCTTGCCTGGCCTATCCAGGGCCTGCGTGAGCATTAGAAAAAGATGCCATTCTGAGGAGGACAAACACTCAGACTCGTGGATGGTGCCTTTTGCACAGAAGAAAGGAGACTTCCTCCAGGCAGGATGACACTGATAAGAAAATGGCAACCAGAAAGGGCCCGGACCCCTCATCTTAGAGTAAAGATATTTGGAACCGACTCACAATGGCTTGTGCGATTTATAAGAATTTCACCTTTCGCACAGACGCCACCATGGATTCTTGTTAGATGTGGAGAGAAGATAGAAATGCTGACCCTAAAGGATGGAGCTCAAAGAAACATGCTGCTGCTGATAAAAGCTGCCATTTGTGAGCACTCGGGTGCTCTTCTGAGCACTGAGTATTGATCCTCTTAATCTTAAAAAAATCCCTATAGGGTAGAACTGTTCTGCGTGTTCTGTATCCTGATTGCGTGATGGTCATGCAAATCTATACATGTGCTATATATCCAGAGAACTGTATGCTAAAGGAAAAAAAGTTATTCTTCCTATATGATAATTTAAGAGGTGAAGTTAAAAAAAAAGACTACATACTGCATGAGTACATTGATTGAAATTTGAGAAAAAGCAAAGCTATCATGATGGCAGATCAGCGGTTGCCAGGGGTCAGGGTTGGCGGGGATTGACTGCTGAGGAACACGAGGGCACTTTTCAGGGTGGTGAAAATGTTCCAGATCATGGTTCTAGTAGTGCTTACATGACTATATATTTGTGAAAACTGTTAAAATTCCTGAAGTTTATTGTATATAAACTATACCTCAATACAGCTGGGCGGAAAACAGCCCGATAGCATGGACATCACTGTTAGTCTCATGAGGAAACAGAGACACAAGGAGACTTGAGTAACTTGCCCAAGGTCATAGCTGATAAACGATAGAGCCAGAATTCAGACATAAGAATGCATAACTCTAGCAATCTTAACCTCTACAATTAACCACTGCTCATACAAGTAGGTCACAACTCCTCACCTTGGGTAGGAGTTGTAGCCCCAGAGATGCAACAGGCAGAAAATGCGTGATCCCCACCACGGACTTTCCAGGAACAGCAGGTGTTCTGGGGTGGCCATTTGGGTCCACCATGATGAGTCTTTCCTTAAGCAGCCGCAATTACTTGCTTTGAAAAAACTGGTGCAGGGAACTGAGTCCTGATGCAGGTATTTGGTGGTCCCTGGGCCTTCCCCCTTTTCCTGGCTGGGAGTGTGGTTTAAGACTTCTCAGGTAAGCTCACTTTGCCAAAGAGTTCCTGCAGGATTCATTTTTAAGGCTCAATCCAGAAATTCCTAGCCCAGCAAAGAGATCCAAAGAAAGGGAATGTATTCACCCAAGCTACCTCTGAGACTAAGGAACATGGTTTCTCATGCTTTGCAGAGAGAAACAGATAATATATACAAACAAATTTACAGATATATAATACCTTGCTTATATTTCAAAGAAGAGACAGAAAAAACAACTGTGCATTTGTATGTAACTTCCCATTTCCTGTCCATCTGAGAGAGAAAGGTGAACGAAATTGTGGTCCTGAGTAGGCACATACGTTCAGAACTCATCCTAGAAAAAGTGCTACATATCTCATAGCTTCCCAAGGGGAATCACCTTTGAAGTACTCCCCTTGGGAAGCTATGCACTGATGCCAGCTCCTAGTCCACCCTTCAAAGCAATTTTGGAACTCTTTTTCTGGAACGGCCATCGGAGTTGTCGTCGTCCTGTCATTACCCTTGATGTCCTGAATGTCATCAAAATGTCTTTCTTTCAGTATTTCCTTTATCTTTGGGTAAAGAAAGAAGTCATTGGGGGCCTGATCAGGTGAGTAGGGTGGGTGTTCCAATAGAACTATTTGTTTATTGGCTAAAAACTCCCTCACAGACAGTGATGCAAGAGCCATGAATTGTTGGTGAAAAGTTCAGGTCGTCTAACTTTCTCAGGCAGCTTTTTCAGCATTTCCAAATACTCAACTTGGTTAATTGTTTGTCCAGTTGGTACAAATTCATAATGAATAATACCTCTGATATCAAAAAAAGTTTGGCAATATCATTGCAACAGGTTCGCAAACTTAATTGGTAGACTTCATAGAATGATGCTGTCTAATACTACACATTCTGATTGTGCTACTTGAAGAAATAAGCTCCTGTTTCACTTTACAGCCAGAAAAAGTACAGGCTATTGGTAAGGTTCAGGCAGAACTGGGAGCGCCTGAAAGATCATCTCAGGCACCAGACACGGCACTTGTGATTAGAGAGAATGGACTTACCCATTCTAAGCAGATACTCAGAGGCAGAACCAATGAAGTGAGGTGACTTGTCTAAGGTCACTCAGCAGACAGGTGGAGTCAGAGATCTGGGTTCAAATCCTAGCTCTTCCCGATCCCAGCCACATGACCGAAAGCAAATTCTTTAACCTCTCCAAGTTTCTTTTCCTTATATGTGAAATGGTGCTAAATAGTTCTAGCCCATAGGTTGTTTTTTTGTGTCTGTGAAGATTCGATGTGATAGGCCCTGAGCACAATGCCAGGAACAAAGTACATGCTCAGTAAATGAAAGCTGAGGGTACTAATCATGTTAGCACATACGATTTTCTTCACGTGTCTTATCTGTAAGGATTTTGGACTAGATGAGCGCCAAAGCTCAGGCTGACTTATAACTGACTTGTATAGCACTTGGGAGCTTAAAAAGCCCAGTCCCAGGAGTGTTTCTTTGCACGGCACAATCACCCTACCGTGCATACAGGACTGGCATTATTAGCCCCATAGCACTGTTTCAAAAGTTGAAGAAGGCTAAGTGACTTGTCCAGTTCTGCCCTTACTGAGACCACACGGCCAGAAAATGACAGAATGTGGTTTTGAAGTCAGATCTTCTAAGTCAAAATGCTACCCTCTGTCCAGTGGCCGGAGGGGCTGACTCCTAAGCCAATGTCCTTTCCCCATGGTGAGCTTGTCTTCTGCATCCCTGCAGCCCTCTTCCAGGCCAAGGCAACTACTGCTCTTGAAGACAGCCTCTAAGAAGCAGATCCAATGAATAATCATGAGAGCAATCTTAGAGCTGGCCTTTAACTGCTGAGATGGGTATAAATTTATAGGGGCTAATTCTGGCTGGTATTTAGGAATGGATAATTACCTTCACTTACTATATCCTAGGCTGCTTCAGCTAAATATTTACTGCCCAGAATTCTGCCCTTTCCGACCAATTCTGAACATGAGAGTGCCACAGGCAACTAACTGACATAATTCATTTGGGGTGACCATAAATCTAAGGCTTCCACCAGAAATGATGCAAAAAATTAATGGAATAAGAAATCAAGTAAATGGAATTGAGTACAGTAATTAGTTCATATTTTAATCCTCAGGTCTGTTTATTATCCAACAACTGGCAAGCAATTAAGTCGGCACCATTGAGATGATAAGCTTTGTTTCAGCAAAAGTTTATCAATATTTCAGAGCAAATGAATCTGGGGGTTTTAAAAGGCTTTATTTTGAATTGGATAGCAGGACATGCATGGAGCAGCTAGACATCTAATGACTTAATTTTGCAACAGTATTATCTAGATTACTTATATTTATGATCACTGAGTTGTTCTAGATGATTATTGGGGAGAGTGAGTGGGAAGGGGGATTCAAACTATAGAAAAGCAGTTTATATCCTTAGGCTCTTATTACAATAGTATGTAAACAAAGGATCTTGAAGGCATTTCACTTTCTCCTTTAGTCTTCCAATTGTAAATTTCCACATTTCTTGCAATTATGCACAATTATGGTTTTTACATTGGTGGTATTTTTTATTGGGGGTGATTTGGTGACTTCTAGATCCATTTCCTCAGGGATGTTCATCAATGCCCATGTGTGTAAAACAACACACTTATGTCTTCACTTTTTTGAGGCTGACTATATAAACACCCTTGAGATGGTGGCTCCACTCAGGAAGGCAGGCAATCGGAACATTAAGCTACTCCTGCTTTACTAGGCAACTAAACCACATGACCTAAAAGGGCTTTCAAATCTTGGGATTTAATATAATTTAAAATTTTATTTGGAAAGTTAAAAATCCCAAACTAAGAGTCAGGAAACTTGGGTCTGGTCCTAATTCTACCATTGAATATTGGTACTGCCCTCTCTAGCATCTGATTTTTCTTTGTACAGTAAGTGGGTTGGAAGAGATGATCTCCATGGGGCCTCTGACATTGACACTTCAGATGGAAGCTTCGAACATACTTGTTCTTTCCAATAGTCTGCTAAGGATCACGAAGTGGGAGATGTGATCTGGTGGAACCTTTGTAAATTTTAAGGAACTGTAGACAGTGGTCAGAGTAGCAGTGAATGGGTTAGTCTTACTTCACACCTTCTTTTCCAATTGATTTTATTCCCACGGCTTTGGAAATGGATAAAAAAAAGTACAGCTAGTTCACAGAAATGTTAGAAGCAGCACCTATTGTCTAACTGCAGTGTCATTGGTTATTAAATAAAGGAAGACCCATTCAACACTTGTAAAGCTGTAACAGTGCTGGTCTGCATGGTGACAGTTAGGTTTTAGGATGAATTTGATCAAGTCCCAGTTCATGCCTGTCTTTAATCCCATCTGTGTGAGACGATGTCTCCTTTCCTGCTTTAGATGGAACACGACGGGGGAGGTCAGAGTCAAGTGGAGGATGGCGGCTGTCCTAATGCCATCCTGGTGGGATCAGGTCAGCACTGTGACACCAGGTATGACGAGGTCAACAGGATAATAAGCTGACCTCAGCAAGTTGTCTCCGTCTGTAATGTCTTCTCTCTTAGGCGGCCCCATGGTGTCCATCTAGAACTGGCAGTCCGGGAAGCTGCTGACTTGATTGGGCTGTCCTTTTCCAGAAGTAATTATAAAAACGTGCAAAGGGAAAACTTCCTATTCTTAGATCACAGGCGTCATCTGCTCACTGGGCTCATCATAATGTGCCCTCTCACCAGCTGGGCTTCCGACCTGTGTGCTTTGCTTCTTAAAGGCCAGTTTGCTCCCTCTGGATGGGACTGGCTCCTGGCTTCTAGCTTTGGCAAAGACAGTTCCCTAGTCTGATCCTGGGAGAAATTCCAAGGCTGAAATGAGGAATTAAATGAGTTTTTCTATCACGCCAGCTATCAATTGTTCTAATACTCCTCCCAGGTACCCTGAAGAACTCATGTACCCTGTATTGGAGAATAACTTAACATAAAACACCTAGAACTTCTGTTAATATTGACATTAACATTATTAGGTTTGCCATTATGACAACAGAATTTAATTCATGATATACTGGATGTAATTTAGGCATTCGGAAAGATACTGCCCCTTTTAAACTATCTTCATTTCCTCATTCTATCTCTCTGTTCAACAATAGCTACCAAGGGCTCACCCCATGTGTGCAAAAATATTAAAAAGTACAACCTACTCTGTGACTGCAGCCAGTGAACAGTCTGTAAGATAGGATCCTCTCCTAGACTGTAGGCTCCTTAAAGGCCGGCCCCAAGGAGCCTTCACATTTCCCCACTGGGCTCGGGTCCAGAGTAGGTGAACAGTCATTATTGAGGGGCATATGGGTAAACCTCGGCCCACATTTAGCAAAGTTATGAATCAGAAGACCTGAACTATGTCCAACCTCAATCCTTTATTATCTGGATGGTCTTGGGCCTCCGTTTTCCCAGGTAAGAAGGAGATAATACTAAGGGCAACCTCACTGAGCTCGTGTTTGGTGATTACTGGGAGAATTTATATCGCTGGGCTTTGGAATTCATTCAGAGTAAAAGCCAACGTCCATCCAAAGTCCATGCCAAGTGGACATGATCTGCAGCAGCCCCTGGCCCCACTCGTGTCTCTGTGGCCTCTCATGCCCTATCGTTTACACATGCGCGCATTCTGCTCCCGCTCTTCCTAGGAGGCTCACAGCTCTCTCCCACTTCAAAGCCATGGGACTGGCTGTTTGCCCTGCCTGGTATGTCCTTCCCTTAGACATCCCTATGGCAACCTCACAAATGTCATCCTCTTAATAAGGCCTACACCGATCATCCTATGTATACTTACAACTCACGACCTCCATTCCTCATCCTCTGATCCCCCTTACTCTGAACTATTTCTTTTCCCATAGCATTTATCACATTTGAATTCACCATATAAATTTACTCATTTGTTATAGTCATTATTTTTCTACCCTCACGGGACTTCAAATATCTTTCAGGCAGGATTTTCATTATTGTATTCACCGTAGCGTATGGTAGGCACTCAACCAATATTTGTTAACTGAATGAATGAATGAAGGAATGAGTGAAAGAAATCACACAGCACATTAACAGTGGCCAGGTGTTATCAGTGAGGTTCTGTAGTGACTAAGTTCTGGACTGCACTGCCCAGAAATGGATTCAAATCTGTGCTTTGTCCCTCCAATGGATCTAAAATTCCTCCATGGTGTTCAATCCTTTCGTGTTCTTTACGATATTTAAGATAGGGCTACGTTAGTACCTTGTAAATACATTCTGAATTCTCAAAACATACTCCTTTTCCAGAAAAAGCCCAGACTATGTCTTAGTGGGTACTGTGAATTAAACCACTCTTCCTCTTTCCCAGTTTCTAATGGAATTTGATGCTTTGGACAGTCTTTACTGAAATAGTCCATTTTGGCTGTATATTTCCTGTGTAGTCAATAAATGCAATACCCCCCAAATTCCAGGAATCAAAGCCTATAAGATTTGTGTTCCTGGGACATTAACAGTTGACTGAATTATTGATTTGACGATTGAATGACTCATTCCACAAACATCAATTAGGCACCCACTGTATGTTGCTCAGTGTGTAAGGTGCATGGTGTACAAAGCCTAGTAAAAAATTCCTGTCCTTAAGGAATTTACTAAGATCACTTATTGCTTCATTCAGCAAACATTTATGGACTCTGCCCTCATGTGTCAGACAACGTACGAGGTGCTGGGAACACAGCGATGATTGAGATGAAATCCCTATCAACAAAGAACGACGGTTCCAATAGAAGTGAGAGGAAGCAGTTACAAAATCTACAGTGATGGGTAATTTAATAGATTGGGATCAGCAAAAATTTTCTGTAAAAGGCCAGTTAGTAAGTATTTCAGCCTTTGCAAGCCACATACGGTCGCTGTTGCATCTTCTTTTTTAAAAAACAATCTTTTAAAAATGCAAACCATTCTTAGCTGCTTGGCTGAATTTGGCCAATGGGCTATGGTTTGTGGACTCTTGTAACAGATGGATATATAGGATTCCCTAGAAATAAAGAGGAGGCAGCACTTTACTGGCCAGGAGAAAGGAAGGGGGCTGGGAAAGCTATACGGGATGTATGTGTGTGTGGTGTGCTGGAGGTAGGGGAAGAGAGATGGAGCTGGCATTCAGGGTAGAGGGAACAGCTTTACCATGGCACTCAAATAGCTCTTCCATATGTACTAGCTGTGTACCTGTTATTCCTTAACATCCCAATTCTCTTTCCTCCTCAATTCTCCAATTGTGCCAACAGAGCACGTCTACCAGGAGATCCCAGCCTTCCAGCAAAGCACTAATTAAGTGGCTGGTGCACTTCCTACCAGAGCTAGTCAGTGCCTGATGGGCCTTGGTTCTCAGTTGCATGCTCCGCAGCATTTTTCATAGCCTAGCACACTTCAGGACAGTTTGGTGGTAGTCGCTTATTCCTACAAATTTGTGTCGCTTTAATGAAACCAGTCTCTCAATAATGCAAATAATTGATTCCTTTAAGAGGACCAGGCCTGCTTTTACTGTTGTTTAGTCTCAGTTGTCGGCTCTGAGATAATTGTTTTCTATATTTTGAGTCGGAGCCACTAAATATATACATATTTCACGTGTGAGTTTAATTCCCCCCTTTTAATTAAACAAATCTTATCTACGTCACCATAGCAACAGTTATGGACTTTTTCCTCCCTCAGATGTGTTTGAGCAGAATCAGTGACTCAGGACGCTGAGACTTGACGGATTGATGCGTTTCTACCCACTTTCAGAGGGACCGGCAACTGTGTCAGGTCACACAGCTGTTCATCCATTCTCTCCTTAACAGAATCCAGAGAGAGCTATTTCATAATCCTCTTCTGGAACAATCCTCAGCTATAATCCGCATTCCATTGTATTATAAATATACGTATCTCTCAATAGACTGCGTCTCTGGGCAGGAGCTGGGCTGTGGAGCTCCACACGCAGCAGAAGCACAATAGCCATGTGAAGAGTGGGTACAATCAACAGGATGTCTGGCCACGGTGCCCCGGGGAAACGGCTGGTACGGTTCTCAGTGTACCTCCTCACCCCTTTCAAAAGAAGAATTTAAGTAAGGTTTTCAAAATAAGTATTTCCAATTTCCCCCAAATAAGGAAGATTCTTCTTTTCTGGCCCCACAACCGCCACTTAATCCACAGGCATGCTTCTTTTCAAATACTATCTTTTGCCTGTTTAATGTATTTGTTTCTTTTCATAAATACCCTGCTTTTATACTGGACATTAATCTCACCACTTAGACATGATTAGCAAGCTAAGGGTCTTACTTATTAAAAACAGTCAATTTTCGCCTCTTAAAAAAATCAAGACATTTGAATCTCTGAATATGCTCATTTATCACCAACCCCCAACGAGGCATCCAGGAGGTCTCTGTGTAGGACATGAATGATTTTTATAAAAACACAGTTGCTGACTGTGTTGCATATCCACGCAGCTTTATAAAACAAAGCAAATGATTACAATCAATTACAATAACCTCATTAGACAAGTCTGCAATTAATCTACAGCTCTTCAGATAACGACTGTGCCAAGCAAAATGCTTGGCATTAATTGACTTATCACGATCAGCAATGATAGATGGGGCAGATGGCAACGTGATTATTCATTGTCAACAAAATAAACACATGCTTTGTTGCTTGAAGTGTCTGCTTGGGTCTTCTCAGTGGAGAGCCAAAGGCAAAGACCAAAGGTGGCTTTGAAGATAGCACAAAACCAAACGAAAATGTTCACCTACAGGATGGGGTATATTTACTTTAACTGGGGCTGACTGTCAGTGTAATCAGATCGGTGGACACTTTCCATAAGGAAATCATGGATTGTGTAGAATTTCGGCATTAGAAGGTGCGTTCAAACTAAAAGGATGTGAATCATTTTTTTATGAAGTCCTCAAATTGCATTCCATGTTTAATCATTCCACTGATGGGAATTCACTATTTTCAGAGGCAAACTCATTCCATCGTTTGATAGCTCTCATTGTTAGAACATACATGTAGCTGAATTCTGTCTTTCTGGAATTTCCACCCACTGACCCTAGGTCTTTTTCCTCATACCACAAAAAAGATGCCAAATTTTCTTGCTCACTAAAGCCCTTTAACTATCTCAAAGGACAACTTTTTGTATGACATTGTTTTGGTGGTCCCAACTTTCTGATTTCTTGCACCTAAACTGACATCAGTTTATAGACCAGTCATACTAAGACCACTCATATTGAGACTGATGAGCTTGTAAAGAAATATGATACAGCTGTTGTGGTCTACCCAGGGCAAGGTCTAACTGTACTTATGCTGAGGCAATGGTTGTGTGTGTGGCCACCTGCTTGGGAAGCTGTTCTCCAAATCCCATCCGACTAGAGGGCACCCAGCTTTGCCATTTCCAGGGGGCAACTACCTAAGGGTGCCCCTTTTCAAATTTTTCTGCTTTGTTGATTAAGTCCTCATTGTTTTTTTTTAAAATTGGGATAATTCAGCAGAGCCTGAGCTGAAACTGGTACAGTGGGGGAATTTTTACAAATGTGCATTCCTGGACCCCACTCCTGAAGACTTTGATACAGTTGCTTTGGGAGAAGGACTCAAATGTGAGTATTTTGACAATGATCCCCAGTTGATTCTGATTTGCAACTGTGTTTAAATGCTTTCTTCATTGAGAACACTTAATAATGTATGATTGAGGGAGTGCTTTACAAATCTCATCATCAGACTCTCCTGGGAGCTTTTAAAATGCTATTCCTAGCGTATCTGATACCTGTGGTCTGGGGTGTGTCTAGTAAAATTAATACATTGACAGATCAAATTGTTATGTTTCCCTTAAGGATTTTGGAAACACTCATTTACCCCCAAATTATAGTTCATATACAAATGACAAAGCACCCTTATTACATATTGAAGAAACAAGCAACTCTAAGGAATTCTACAATGTTAGATTTTAGCCAAGTAACCAGCTATATTTTTTCACTCATTCACTGAATAAATTCATTCAAACAGTCATTTTTACTCTGAGGCAATATTGTAATAGGCACGGGATTACAACAGTACAGTGGGGAAAAAAACAAAAAATAACAGCAAACAAATAAATGAGCACGCCAACAAATAAAAGAACCACAAATCTTAAAATAACGTGTGTTTTTAAAAGGAAGAGTTTATTTAATTTTGAATCTTCTCTAAATTGGACTGGCAGTCTCCAGTCACTCTCAACTCATGAGTTGTTGCCATATTCTAATCTAGGACCTTGTTTCCCCGAAAATAAGACTTAGCTGGGCAATCAGCTCTAATGCATCTTTTGGAGCAAAAATTATAAGACCGGTCTTCTTTTACTATAAGACTGAATATAATATAATATAATATAATATAATATAATATAATATAATATAATATAATACAATACAATACAATACCGGGTATAATATAATATAATACCAGGTCTTATACTAATTTTTGCTCCAAAAGATGCATTAGAGCTGATTGTCTGGCTAGGTCTTATTTTCTGGGAAACATGGGATCAGTAACTTCTGGGAGTTTCCCATTACAGTGCCTTTGGCAGACATCCCTAATCAGTCCTAGCATTTTTTTCCCTACCGATCCAGGAAGGAGACTCATATTCCAGTTCAACTCTGTCCTCTGTGAAGCCATTACTAATAGATCACAGATGAAATCTACCGATCACTTTCCCAAACACACAGTGCTCGGACACACCTTGGCATCTTTGTTGTCCCTTATTTCCGGCTTTATCTTTGTTGTCTATCAACTATTGAGTACCACTGCTCCTCAAATCTGGAATCCCACTTAATTTCCAAAACAACTTTGTGAGCTGTCTAACTCAGCCTTAGAAGGAAAGTTAAGTAACCATCTCAAGATCACACAATTAGTGTGTATCAAAGCAGGAGGTACAAACTCAGGTTATTTGACTCTAAATCTGATGCTTTTAAAATTGTTCTGCCTTGCCCATCGTCTCAGCCCAGTTCAAAGGGCATCTCTTCTATGAAGTTTCCCCTGACTCCTTCAAGTAAAATTTGTCAGTTCTTTTGAGTGGGCCAGGACCTTGGTACATCTCCATTACAGCACGACATTGTACTTTGATGATTGGAAGATAGCATTCTTTGAGCTCCCCTGTGGTAGGAGCTCTGTTTTTTGTTTGTTTGTTTCAAAATCTCTGTATCCCTGGTAACTAGCAGAATACCTAGGTAGGTTGTCAGTTGATGTGTTTTGAACAATCTTTAAAATATGGCCACTGGATTCATTAAGACTGTGCATCTCTTTCTCAATGTATGGCCTTACTATATTAAAAACAACACTAGGTTTAAATATGCTCTTGATTAAAAAAACCTAAAAAGACCAAGTTGATAATGAGACACACACTTCTGTTATTTCAAAGCTGTCTTGATATCGGTTACTGAGGACTCTTAAACAGAAACCTGGCTATAGGATATTTAGCACATAAGGGCTCCTGACCCCTAGTTGATAACCACCATCAAGAGAGGTAAAACAGGTCAAATAAACTTTGCCCTGCTTGTCAAGTATCACAACACAGATGCCATCTGTTTAAACTGTAGCTCTCATCCTGTAATTGAGACTGGTTCGGCTCACTGCTGTGGCCTGCTCTGTCTACATTCATGGTGGCACACAGTGATACTTACTGTTAATGGTTGCACATGATGACATTTCCATTCTGCACAAACTCAGGCAGACTTGTTAGTTGCCTGACATTTATTTCACAGTAGATTATAGTTTTGTACAAATAAGACCCGTTCTACCAGAAGGGAGAATTACGGAATCTAACTATCATATGTGACATATGAGAGGCTGATTACCCAGATAGGAGTAAGTGAAGATGTACATAACAGGTAAGGGTTTGGGGTTGAAATAATGCTCCAGAGATATTGTAGGGCATGAGTCACAAGACAGGTTTGATTGTGGTCTTCCCTGGAAAACAGTGGAAGCTTCTTATAGACTTCCATGTCAACTTGCAAAAGACAGATGGAGAAAGGAGGCTAAGACCTTATTTCATAGATTCAAGAGAAATCTTTCAATTTGTTATCCCACCATGCATATAAATAGGCACCAAATCTTATTAATTAGCACTCAACCTTAGTACTTCAACAACTCCACTTACCTCCCCAGAGAAGGCTTGTCCGTTGAGGAGGTGCTCCGACCCTTGGCTATCCTCACTCCCGAAGTGGAGCCGTATTTCCTCCAGCCGGTGACTGTACGTCATGGGCCCTCCTGAGATGTTGACCAAGTGCTCCTTGTCCAGGCGCAGGGACACATGTCTTCCAGTGTTGTACATGGTCCCACTGACCTGCAAGGCAATGGGCAACAGGTAAGCAAAGCTCTCATCCTTCCATTTCTCACCAAACCCAGCATGGTGCTTAAATCAATGCTTTTTGCTTCCTCTTGATGGGAAGACATTAGGCTAACCCCACATGTGGAGTAGGGAGTGGCAGCCTCCCCAGAGGGCATTCCTGCCCTACCTGGATTCTGTGGTACTTTCTGTGAGGCATACTCCACATCGGTTAGGAAGTTGAGGTGGACCTCAACTCCTCAAAGGAGACCTCATCCACTGTGACTAATATTTTGGACATGGCAGCTTATAAAAAATTAACTTGTCTTCTTACCATAAATATTTGGAAAGTAGAGAAGCTGCAAAAGTAAAAATCTCAGGTGTGAGAAACTGCAGGAAGCAGTTGGTAGGGATGAGACGATACAAAGGCCAAATGAGAGACAAGGAAGCCAAAATGGGTGATGAGGAGAAAACCCTAGTGGGAGACCGAAGGCTTAGATCTGAAGTCTTAAGCGTCCAGTGTGATGTGTCTTGTTAGCTACCTCTTTCGCCCCTGCAACCAGACAGTGCACAGAACCAGGGCTTGGATCCTTCCTCATAGCTGTGGCCTCAGTGCTACGCTAAAGAGACTCATACAAGCTCCCTGTGTCACAGATCTCCAGACGTACTCCTTCCTCCCGATTCCATCTTGCTAAAGTTCATACAAGCTGCTAACCGTACTGCTCAGCGTTTCATTTCCTTCTGTCTCCTTTGAACTTGATGTTCAGCTTCATTTTCCTGACTATAACTTTGGCACCGCTCAATACTTGATTCTAGAACACAGATTCCTACCTGTGACTCTACTGCATTAGTCTCCAGGGCTGGCTCAGCTCAAGGAGCAGACAGAAACCGTGAGGAAGATTTTGAATGGGTCTGGATAGGATGTTTCTGGGCTCTTGGATGCTGAGCTCCTTGGATTTTCTTTCTGATTACTCTGACTCCTTTGGGCCTATCCTTCTGCCCTATGGATTCCGTGAGGGCTTCACATAACTTCTGAGACCTTTTTAGCACTCACCTTACCTTCCCCCCACCTTTTTGATACTAGCCTTGTGAATGATCAGTTAGTTCTGTGGACTGCTCACTGCGGCAGAGACAGGATGCTTGCCAAATACTCCACTGACTCATTATTCTGCCATCTTGCTGTAAGGTGGAGTCCATGTGACTGGTGTTGGTTATTGGCTACGGAAGGGACATGACAAGAGTCACTTCCAGGCTGAAACAACAGAAAGCTGATGCACAGATCCTCAGTCTCTCTCTTCCCCTGCTACATCAACCAAGTGGGTGATGTGGGTGCATGGAAATGTGGTGTAGCCACAAGCTAGAGCCTGTGTCAGTCTGGGTCCCTGGTAGATTATGTGCACACTGCAAAAATGGCCCGATTTCTTCCCCTCCCCGTAACTGCACTCTTTACAATGTGACTTTGTAGCTGTTCCCATCAATACAGGGGTCTATTTCTAACCTCTTTGAATCTAAGCTGGCCTTATCACTTCCTTTGGCCCATAGCCTGTGGATATAATATGCCAGTCCTGATAGTAGGCTTCTAGAGGCCTTGCATGCTTTCTTGCTGCTTCTTGGAACCTTGAGACCACCATGCAAACGAGCCTGGGCTAACCTGCTGGAGGACGATACCATAGTGAGGAGAGCCATCCCAAGAGAAGCCATCCTAGCCTAGCCATTCCATGGTTCATCCAGGAGCTGACTGGCCCAGCCAAGATCAGCTTAGCCTGGCCCAGACACAAAGAACTGCCCACAGCCTTAGGAGTGAAATAATTGGTTGTTGTAAGTCTCCAAGTTTGGGGGCTGTCTGTCATGTAGCAAAAGCTAAATGATACACACTAAGTCAATCATCTTTTCTCTCCTATGAATCTGGAACAATCAACAGAAACTCTGCACAGTCTCTGTTGATACCTGAACTAGAAAGTCATATAGGGCTCAGACAGTCAACCTGCTAAGCAGCTGGAAAGTCAGATCTGAGAGAGAGAAAAAAAAGCAGATGTGCCAACAGCGACCGAGGAAACCATGCATAGAGAGAAAGAGAATTGGACAGAATAACTACTTGACCTTCAAAAACCCTTTGCTCCTCCTTATTCCAGTTTCTTCACGAAGCCTGAGCTATACTTTCTCAGGTATTTTAACAATAAATTAACTTTTTCTTAAGTTACCTAGTCCTTGCAACCAAATAATCCCTGTCAAAAACTCCATTCCTGTTCTCCGTTCTCAAATAAATAGATATTTAGTCAATATGAAATAATGAGAACTTGTCTTTTTTGATGTTCCAATTCATGACTTCCTTTGCAGTAAAATGATTAAAGATACATTTATGTTTGACATTGCACCCATCTTTAAGCAAAATTTAGTTTTTTCTAATTATTAAGATAATATATAGGCACTATATATGGTTTAGAAGATAATAAAACAGCTCAAGGGGATAAAAATCAGCCACAATGCCACTTTACCAGCCACAATGCCACTTTACCAAAAATCAGCCACAATGCCACTTTACCAATAACCACTGCTAATATTTTGGTATATATACTCTTCACACTCATAACTATATATACACATATTTCAATGACATCATTTTATGTGTGACTAATACACGGTTTTTCACATCTGTAACGTTATATATAAATATATAAGCATATGATATGTTAATATAGAATTAATATATAACATAATCAATATATATTATTTTTCACTAACTTTGAAATGGTTGCATAATATTCCACTATAAAAATATAAATATATAACTTATTGTTAAATCTTCACATCTCCTCCTCTTTTTCACTATTGTAAAAAAAAAAATGCAATGCGCATCCTCATAGATATTTTAACTAAAACAGGTATTTCATTAGGAAAATTCTGGGTGTAATGGTGTACTCATTTTTACAGTGCTTACTATCTAGTGACAAATCCATCTGCTGTGGACAGTAGATCCCACAGAGCAGGACTGGATCTAATTCCTTTCAAACGACGTAAAGAACAGAAGCATGAGATTCAACCAGTAACACCCAAGGGCACTTATGGTAAGCAAGTCAGGATAAGAGGAGCTGTTCTGAATTCTTACAGGATATATGTTTTGTCCCATTGGGCAGGTATCTAGGGCTTCCCTGCACTTGTAGAAATCCTGTCATCTGTGTCTGTATAATGTTCCTAAGAAAATTGTTGCCCCCTGAAGCAAGACAGGACCATGTCATATGCTTGTCTGCATTTTCCCAGTACTCAGAAAACACACTGGCACATAGACGATGGAAAAATCAAGGACTCTTGAGTCCAAAGATTCCCAATCTGCCTTGGATAGTTCAGTAAATTTCTTGAATCCTCAGTTTTTTTAACTGTAAAGTAGAGACATGAAAATTTCCCCCAAGAAAATGAGGAATAAAACAGCTATAAGGCATATAAAAAACAAATATCCAAATGATAGAAATAAATTTCTCCTCATCAGTAATTACTTTAAATGCAAATGGATTCCATTTATATGAGGTACCTAGAATAGTCAAAATCACAGCAATAGAAAGTACAATGGTGGACGCCAGGGCCTGAGGGGAGGGAGGAATGAGGAGTTATTGCTTAATGGGTACAGGGAGTCAGTTTTGCAACATGAAGAGTTCTGAAGGTATCGCGATAGTGGTGATGGTTGCACCACAATATGAATGTTTAACTTAATAACACCAAAATTGCACCCGTAAAAATGGGTAGGATGGTAAATTTCATACGTGTGTTTTACCACAATAAAAAAAGGGAGGGACTATCCTCCATGAGGTTGTTGTGAGAATTAAATAAATGAGACATGTAATTTTCATTCTCTTCCTTCCCTTACTTTTGACTTATGGCATGGGTGCGTAGCTGATGCGAAAGGACCCATGTTGCTCTTCCCTACTTCCCAGAACCCAGTGGAATATAGTGCTGCTTGCGGAACATCACAATGAAGAACTTTCGCAGACTTTTGTATATTGTGATGGCTCACTCATCTACCATTTCAGATTTTAAAGCTCCAGGGGTGGGGAGCATTCAAGATCATTTTAAAGGCCACAAAGCAAACACAAAACCAGAGTAATCAGGAATACGCCATTATTCCTTCTACTTCCTCCACTCCACTTCCACACCTCTTCTGCTTACATGGCTCTGTATTCATTCATTCATTCATTCATTCATTCATTCTTTTGTCAGTAATTCATAAAATATTCAATGTATGTGACTATGTGTTAGGACCTGAGAATTGTATGACATAAAACCAGGCACAGTCCTTGCCCTCATGGAGCTCACACTCTCCATTATGTAGAGGCCAGAGTGGGGGAAGGAAGTTATGGGGACTCCGTCTAAAATCTTACCATTTGTCTGTGTGTTCTTACAATTAGATGCAATGCCCCCATATCCCTCCCTTTCCCTAGACATCAGAATAACCTTAATTTGTATTAATCAAAAGAAGCTGTGTAGCCAGGGTATGGTTTGTTGCACTTTAATTTAAAAATAAAGGCTTGACAACATTATGTATGATATCTAATGGTACATCTGCACTGTAGTAATTAACACTGCACCAGTGTCATTTCATCTGTAATGCTAATTACTGTGTTTCCAATGAACTACTTTGGTGCACAGTACGTTGAGAAAAGTTGTACGATGCAGGCCAGGAAACAGAGCCGGATGGCAAAGTTGATGCTGCAGGAGATATCCGGGTTGCCTCCGGCTGCCTCACAGTTCTTTTTGCTATATTTTAATCCACTGCAAAATGAGATGAGAGATGTATATGACGCCCATTTTACAAATGAGGGAATTAAGTGCAGTTGGTGAATGCTCTGTGACTGTTCCAGGATGGCACAGCTGGCAGTGGGGGCAAACCCAGGTCTTCTGATTCCAAGTCTCGGGATCCTGATGAGAGCAAATGCAAGTATCTCAGTTCATTTCAGATGGAAACCAGGTCAGGGATTTTCATTTCTTCTCCAGGCGGGAGCTTCAGGGCAGGGGCAGAGGAAGCGAGATTCTTTTTCAGGAATGTAGAGGATTGGAATGGACGCTTGGCTGATGAAGTCCATCCCCGCAGGAGGGCTGGAGACACCTGAAGGTCACAGAAGTCCCCCAGTTTCTTTACCTGCAGACATTTCCACTGGTTTGACTCTGGGTGGGGCTATGTGTACCGAGGGAGGTGGGGAATGGACACTCCCTAGATATGCCTGTCAAGATTACAGGTCAAGTAACATTATCTTGAAAACGTGAAACCACCTAAAAGCAATGTGTTCTTCTGTAAAGCAAAACATTTACCCCCCTATCCCTGCTCATTCATTTTGTAAAATTGGATGTCGTCGCACAGCAAATACAGTGTTTTGCAGCAGCTCACAATTAGTCAGGGACTCTTATTAATAGACTCATCTCCTCTTTCATTCTGGTGACACTGCTCTATTAGCGGGAAACAAATTTCCCCAGTGTGCTTTTAAGGTAAGGAGAATTTTCATTCTTTGAAAATCAGCAACAATCCTGTTCGTAATAGTGGACATCTTGGTTTGGAATCCTCACTTGGTGTCGGATATGGTGCTAAGTGCTGAACCTGAAATTAATGAATCCTCCTAATGTCTCCCTCACCAAACCCAGCACCAAACACAGCGTGATACTCAGACCCACACCACTTGCTTCCTCTTTGATGGGGACATATTAGGCTAACACCACATGTGGAGCGGAGGCGTCCCACAGGGCAAACCTGTGCCTCTGGGCCTCTGTGGTGTTTTCCTTTCTAGAGGCAAACAGCCCATCCACGGGGTAGCCAGGGCTTAACCCCACACATCTTTGGCTCTTAGGCTTGTGCTTTTCACCATGGAAGTTATTTGACTGCACAGCTGATTTCTTAACAATGCAACGCAATATGGCAGATTTTCTTCCAATACTGGTCGATGGTGTAGGAACCCGACAGTGGTTTAGAGTTGAAGGCGTTTGGGATTATTTATTGTATCAGTCAGGGCTCTCTAGAGAAACAGAATCAATAGGATGTATACATACATATAGAAAGATATTTATTTTAAGGAAGTGGCTGGTGTGATTATGGAGGCTGGCAAGTCCAAAATCTTTGGGTTGGTTTGGCCGGCTGCAGGACTGGAGAAAAGCCAATGCTGCAGCTCAAATCTAGAGGCTGCCTGCTGTAGAATTCCTTCTTGTTCCAGGAAGGCTAGTCTTTTTGTTCTAGTCTGGCTTTCAATTGATTGGGTGAGGCCCACCCATATCATGATGGGCAATCTGCTTTATTCAAAGCCCACAGATTCAAAAGTTTAGCTCATCCAAAAACACCCACACAGAAACATATAGAATAATATCTGACCAAATATTGGCCCAGGCAAGTTAACATACAAAATTAATCATCATACTTATCCTCAAATCCATTTGCTTTCTTTACTGCATCTTGTTTAAACAGCTCTCAACCAGTTGTGCTGATATCACACATAACAGGTTGATATATATAATATTATATATATAATATTTTTTACATAACATAATTTAAAAAGTCAGCTGTACTAAAAACGGTTCTCCAAATCTCAGTCACACAGGAGAGTGAATTTGAAATAATGCGCTTCTGAATTATAGAACAACTGTAAAGAAACAATTTAATTTTTCTTGTCAAAAGCTATGTACATAACAAGGTATATTTATTCTTGAATCCACATGAGATCTCAGAGATAATTCTGGGGTAAGTCCCTCATGTTTTCTAACTTCCTCTTTCCAGATGGAAAAAAAAGAGGAGGTATATCTTTTTATTCAAAGACCCAATTCACAAAATAAACATACGGAAGATCTTTTGGTTTCATGGAAACAGCACTAGTAGGGTTGATGTTTATTGCAAACAGCTAAGCATGAATAAACCTTACCTTCAGAAATTCCAAAAGATTCCATAAGTAGTTACGTGCTTGGTGTGATACAGAGCTTATGTGAGGTTTCCATTATATTCTTTCTCAAGGCAGTCTGACCCAAATCTCCTCTAATATACTCAGAGGTAATTCCCCACAGCTTAAATGGAAATGTAACACTACAAATGGAGTAGAGGAAAAAGAATCCCAATTGTGTAAAAGGAAGAGCTGGCCATCTGACTTGCACGAGACCTACTTCATTCTCAACACAGTTAGTAAGGACAGGCAGGGTGGAGGGCGTTCACAAATTCTGAGGACTCACTATGTGTCAGACGGTGTGCCACTTTTCAGATCAGGAACCTAGGTACCAATAGGCTAAGAATTCTACTTAAAGGTGCAAGGGGAACAAGTGATGGAACTGGACCTCAAAAGAAATTTTTATGACCCCAAAGCCCATGGTCTTCCCATCGTCTCAGAGAGCAACTTCAAAGCCACCACAGAGAGGCTACAGTCCATTTCTCAGTGACCCTGGAACCTTTAGAAATTCCATAATGGTCTTTTTATTTCTTTTTCTATATGGAGTTGGCACAAGCCCTGCTCACTCGTAACATAGGAGTCCTGGCATTCTTGCCTTTAGGATACAGTCTTAGGTAGCAGATTGTCTTTTATTATAATTTGAGGGAACACATTGGTCTGATGGCTGTAACCCTATCATATACAACAACAGCGGTGATTATGGTATATTTCAGACCTTGTACTTAGTAGCTTCATTTAATCCTTGCACTGCCCATGTGAGGAAGGCATTTTATCCATTTTTCACAGAAGAGATGGAGGCTCAAAGCAGTTAAATGACTACCCAAAGCTCCAGAGTTAGAAATTGGCAGAGCCAGAATTCCAGCCCAGGCCTGCTTCATTCCAAATTCTACAGCTCTTGAAAGAGAAGAAGTCAGAAGCTGGTGGAAAGAATGTTGGAGAAATCATGTAGCTTACAAGTAACTTGTGGGGTAGGGGATAAACTCTTAAAGCCCAAATATAGTGTCTCCACGGATGTACCAGGTTGGGTTTAATCTGACGAGGCCTGGCCAGAATACTTTTGGGGGTTTCTAGACCCAGGACAGCAGCTGAAATCCAGTCTCTGCTTGTTGGGAGTTGAGAGGTTGATCACACCTGCCCATCCTAGTGTCAGCTTAACAACTGGATGGCAGAGCCCATGATGTTGGTGAAGAAGGTCCGACAACCATGTCATATAAATTAGGTGTCCTTTCTTTGCAACTGAGGTTTCCTATCGTGTGTCTCTGACTGCTCTGCTGAGGTGTGTAATAGGTCTTCTTTGAATGTCATTAGTGAGCCTAAGGGATTTAAGAACACCACTTAGTGTGGGTTCCTGCAGAGTAGCTTAAGATGCCAAAGGGTTGATTTGTAAAGTGGAATGCAAGAAGCCAGTGGGTTGCTTATTCCCATATGCACGCTGCAGGCATCAGTGCAAGGAGAAACTGGAGTCAAATCATTGGCCTCACTGCAGCGTAGCATATACATTGATTTGCAAAATTATGGTAGTATGGATTCGAGAGCTAAAAGTACTTCAGAGATAATCAAGCCTAACCTCTTAATCAACTAGGAAACTGACAAAGAAAGGTCAAGAGACTTGTCTAGGATTGTACAAGTGGCAGACCCACGACTAGAAATCAATCAACTGATTCTGTTCCTTGTTCTGTGCCGCATATCTCTCCTTCCTCTTATTCTTTTGTTTCCCTTTACATTATTGTACAGTGAGCATACCGACACAGAGTTAGAAATGCTCCAGTACTAAGGGTGTGTGTACACGAATACCATAACCGACAGAAAAATAGAAAAAACTTCAGCCAGACATCTGGACATACCATTTACATGATGCTATTCATTTGTGTGAGGGGCTATTCTCAGTGCTTGCCCTTCACCTGAAGCCCTTCACCAGACCTCAGCCTTGCCCAGTCTCTGAACAGGGTGATAGGACCCCAGAGAATAGTGCCTGGAAGGAGTTCTTCCATGACAGTCCTGGTATGTCGGTTTCCTGGTATGTATATTTTATGCTATGTAGATTTCAGAGCAATAATTAGAAATGGAGGAGATTAGGTGTTGAGAAGAGAGATGGAGGTAAAGGATATGGAGCATTAGGAGAAGGCATTTTTGCAATGCAGCTTTCAAAGAAAGCAGAAGATAAGTATTTGGAGCTCATGGGTGGGGCCTGTTAGGAAGAAAGTGGCTGAGATGTGGGTAAGGAAGAAAATGAAACTTGACCAGAAAAATCTGCTTTGAGTTCCCATAGATGGAGTTGTGTAGGAGGGTTGAAGAAGTACTTCCAAGATCTCACCCACCATACTTAACCCTGGAGGGTGGATAGAGGTTTCTTCCTTAGCAATGCTAAGTTTATTCCAGTCTTTCTCAAGCTCATGTATCTGACTCAGTCTGCTTTCCTATGCGAAGAGCCTAGGATTTTGGAGTTAATATTGAAAAACCAGGTGAAGTGATCACCTGTGCTGCTCATGATTATATTGAGCCTATTATTATTAAGATAAAAATCGAACCTATGTATGGTAATATTGCCTCTTCAAACCATGGCTAATTTGTTTGCTGATGCTCCAGAGATGCTGGCAGCCACATCATAGCAAAGCATCCTTGAATATGACTGGTGCTGGTGGTTATGACAAGAGGAACAAAGAACAGGCATGAAAGAAGTTGCCTTGCCCACAAAGGTGTGGGCTATGTGGAGAGGAAGCTCCTCATCCTCCATCTTCCTCAAGGGGACATTGGGCAGGGGGCTGGCATTAGGCTGGGCATGTTCTTGCTACACATAGCTGTTGGAACTGAATCCCTTCACCTAGACCTTAGCCTTGCCCAGTCTCTGAACAGGGTGATAGGACCCCAGAGAATGGTGCCTGGAAGGAGTTCTTCCATGACAGTCCTGGTATGTGGGTTTCCAGGTGTGAGCCCCATGTACTACTTCTCCGATGGTCTACGGCTACCAAACATTTTATTGATTTAATATTAGTTTAATAATTTAATATTTAAGTAAAATTTAAATTCCATAATTTGTCTTGTGTATCTCCTTAGGTGCCTTGTGAACATTTTAAGTCCCTACATAAAATTTGCAAGGTAGGTGTGAGCTTCATGTTTTCCAGATGAGATAACTGACAGCACCAAGAGGATGATGCGACTCGTCCAATGTCACCTAACTAGTGGGTTCACGAGCCAGAGTTTGGACACGGACTCCCGGATTTCCAAGGTGGTCTCTTTCTGCTTCACTGTGCTTCAAACCTTCAACAAGCAGACCTCGTCTGTATCACCAATGGTTCAGGGCGTGGGCTGACTGCGCAGCTTTGGAGGATGCTATACTCTGTGGAGCACTGAACACCCCAGGAATAAATTAGGAATAGAGTGCCAGGAACTTGTATCTGTTTCCTATCCAAGTAGAGACTTCCCTACCTATTCAGATTTTTCTCTTCTCTTCTCTTCTCTTCTCTTCTCTCCTCTCCTCTCCTCTCCTCTCCTCTCCTCTGCTCTCCCCCTCCCCCTCCCTCTCTCCCCTCTCTCTATTTGTGTGTGTGTGATTCATATCACAAATTTTATGGGGCAACCATGTATCAGAGCAGACAAATGACAGTCTCCTGGGTTGGAAGTTAGTCTACTGACCTTGAAACCCAGTAATACACGGCCTAGCACTATTTATTAGGGACGTATAATATGTCCCATTATCTAAATTATGGACCTCTTCCCATTCCTCCTAAGAAGTTGGTTGAATCTGGAAATCATGAAATAAACTGATAAATGATTTCAAAGCGGAAACCATTAGCTAACAGGTGTATTTGTTGGGGGATCATGGGAGAATTCCCAAGTGCTTCCATCCCACTGCTTCCTCCTCCTCTTCACATTAGACGGCCTCTGTTCCCACCTTGGAGGCCAGTCATTAATTCTATATTCATCAAAGCTCTCTGTGTTGTCAGTTAATGACTGTGTATTTGAGATTTCACACTGTTGTCCAGTTTTCACGTTGTGCATTTCTCAGTGGCTCTGCGAGTGGCACAAGCATTTCCTGTGCCCTGGAAGGAAGGCTTAGGGTCTCAAACTGATAAATATCATCCTCAACCAACATTCAAACAAGACTCCATCCCTCATACACTTATTTTAAAGGGTTCACCACTGTGACCACTTACTATTGCAGCCCTTGTCAAGTGACCATGAAAAAAGACACCGATTTCTAGAAACAGCATACATCCTTTCTAGAAGCAAGCAACCAAGGAAATGACATTTCCTGACCAGAGGTCACATCTAGAGCTACTGCTACTACTACCACGTCCATATCACTAGCATCTATTGAGCTCAATGTGTCTGCCGCTGGGCAGGCGTTAGCAACTTGACCTTTGCCACTGCCCAGGAAGCAGACAGTTTTATTACCACCATTTTGATGAAGAAACTGAGGCTCAGCGAGGGTAACTAGGTCAGACATAATATAAGTGTCAGACATAATATACATGAAAGAGCCTGTGTGGACTGCATACTGAGCTGTTTTATTGGCTCTGAGGAAGGAGAGATGACTTCCATTCAGAAGTGCCAGAGATGTTTCCCAGAGGGGCTGGCATTTGAAATGGACCTTGGAGATGGTAGGATGGGGACGTCCAGAGATGCCTGGAATAGGGAGTAGCATCAGTGAAGCCCTGGGGATGGAAAATACAAGGCATGCCAAAGGAATGACAGAAGTGACTAGGCAGTGTTACTGGAGTAATTCAAACATGAGCAACCCAGGGTGGGGGTGGCACAGGTAACTGTCTGTAGGTACCAGACACTCACCGTGTGACAGGCTCCCTGCTAGCTTTACACAGTCATCTCATTTACTTCTCAGCAAAGCCTGTGAGAGCCGGCGTATTGCTGTCTCTGTTACCAATAAGGAACACTGGGCTCTGAGAGGTTAAATAAGTCACTTAGACCAAATAGCCAGCAAGCAAAGGAGGGAGGATTTGAGCACATATCTGTCCCACTCTTTCCACTACAATGTGAAATCATGTTAGAAAACAATACGTTTGCTAAGAATTAATTTCCCTCTGGTATGCTGTTTTATGTGGTTCTCCCAATTCGCCCCATTTTGATATCAGAGGGTTCCCACTCTCGTGCCTCCTCTGTCTTGCCTATCACTACCACCACCATCGCCAGCTACGTCAACCCTCTTTTCCCTCTTCCCCAATCTTTGACTAATAGTAATAAAATCTAAAAATCAACAACCAAGAAAAGCCCAACAAAATGAGTATGTAGCTGACAACACCAAGTAGAATCTCACCTTGGGGATGAGAAGATAAATACTACAATAATCAAAGTCTCAGAAATCTGTGGCTCAGTTTTATACAACTGATACTCCATTGCATGGATCCAAAGCAACAGTCACAACAGCTAATTTATGTCCTTAATATACTAAAATGCCTACTGAGAGAAGGTGTCGGAATGTGCATGCTGTGGGGGTGGGAATTCTTTGTTGTGGATCCTAAAATCAGCTTTCTGGGTGTCCAGTATGGGGAAGAAAATGGTATTCCATCTCATCCATGACAAAAGTATTGAGTGGCTCCAAAGTTATTCGTACAATTGATGGAGCTGACATTAGGAGAGTGTATTCGCCAGATGAATTAGAACAAATTAAACGCAACGCTGAGCTCCTGTTTCCTATAAACAGAAAACAATCTTAAACTCAGCGGGCCAAAAAGAAATCACCCATTCCTTTTCCAGATCCCCTCCCTGTCCCACTTCCATTATTTTAGTCCATTGAAAGCCCACATAAATTTTTAATCAATGAGGTGATCTCACGGTGCCTTTCAGTTATGTAATTCTCCCACCTCTTTTGTGGTCAAAGAACTTAAAACACTCACAACAAAACCAGTTTTTACTACTTTCTTCCAGTTCTTTCTTCTCTCTCTCTCTCTCTTCCCCCTCCCCATAGAGGAACTCCCCTCTTCTTTGTCTCTGACATATAATCATTCAACAATTATAAAAAATTCCACCACCTAAAATCCTCCATAATCAGTTCCCTTCTCTCTGTCTCCAGAGCCATTACCTCATCTTATTCTGTGCATTTATTTTATGCTGTAAACTTCTCTCCATCCCCCAGCCACTGCCTGACTTCGCCCTTATTTTACTGTATTTCCTCAAATCTCCAAAGTCATAGACTGTACAATGCACCATGACTTTGTTTCGCCATGAAGAGAGAAAATACTACAAACAAAATGATGACACACCACTGTTTGAAGGATGCATCCCAAAGCGATGTTAATGCACGCAAAGAAAACGTGCATCTTAAAAACTGGTGATACACAGTATCTCACCGAAACGCTTACAATTGTCTCCTGACTCTTCATACCCACAGTCTCGCAGGGGCATAGCAGGCCATTCACAATCAGGCCCTGACCTCTCCTTCTCTTCTGCTTGGCAAGCTCCTTCTCAAAGTCCTTCGAGACCCCACAGGTGTGGTGACAATGCTTCCCCGTGTTCCCAGGGCATTGTGAACTTTCACATGTGTAATAACACATACACGTTGCTTTATAATTATCTGCCTATGTGTTTTTCCCCTCCAAGGATAACGAGGAGTTTAAGGATAGGCTGCGTGTCTCGCTCACCTCAATAGCCCCAACCCCTGGCATCCAGCAGGTCCTGGCTGGGTGAGCTAGTTTTCTGAATGCCGTTGAAGACTGCATGATGCGCATGGCTTCTGGGCACAGCCACTAGAGGGCAGCGTGGAACCATCCCGTTGCACAGAACGCTGTTCCCCTGGAATCTAGGTTTCAGAGGTTGAACGAAGCCGGCTTCCTGTGGGCAAACTGGCTGAGAGCCTAGGAGACTATACCGTCCAAGGACGCCATACTATTTTGCAGAATCTACTTTGAGGATACGCCTTGCATCTCCATATCCCTTGCCAGCCCCCCACCATGGTGCTTTCCGGTGGCTGCCTCAGCACATTTCTTTAATAAGAACCAAACGCTCTTCCCAGCTTTCCATCCTGGGCGGCAGGGGGAGGCCATGGAGAGGGAAAGAAATGTCTCCCAAACCTTCTCATAAAGACTGGCTTGCCGTGAAGGGACTGCAGTATAATTGCTCCACTTTGAAGAACAACAGGTAGCAGCATCAATATTTGATTTTTAAAAGGTTGTGCGAACAGTTTTAAATATTAAAGATAAAGGCAAAGACTCAGACCGTCTTTTCATCTCAGCAGTTGAAGCATTTTAAGCGAAAAACGGTGCTAATGAGCAGAATAAGACTGTTTGCCCATCAAATGGTATCAGGTTCCAATAAAGCACAATCATTTTGGGGTGGAGGAGGGGTCCAGGGGTGGGAAGCAATATCTGTACCAGGGAAGTTTTCTGTTCATTATCTCTGTAATGAGAGAAAACGAAACTCTGCCAGAGTAACGTTCTTCCATCTCATCGTGGGCTGTTTAGCTCCCTCAATGAGTGGTCTGGGACAGGCTCTAAGGAAACCTCATAAATTAACTATCCAACTTCCTGGCTAATGAGCCCAATATGTCAATTTCCAGTGATCAAAATGATGCAATTCAATAAAGCACAGTTCATTTTGTAAGGAAATATACTTTTAATAGGGAGAACTGCAGGGTCACGGTCCTCCTGAGATAATTATGGGCCAGAAGAATTAGCCGCGTGGAGCTGTACTTACTGTCTGGAGATACCCCATGGGGTTTGTGTGGCAGATATTGTCTTTCAGGGACAATAAATTCCTTCATTATATTTCCATTACTGCATTAATGCAGGGATCTCGATTTACTTGTAACCAAGAAGGCTGGTTATTCCTGAAACTTGGCATTTAACACTAATGAGTGCTTGCAAATCAGGCAGCTCCGTGTGTGTGCACGTGCACACGCGCATGCGTGTGTCTTCGCGGGCAATCCAGCAGGAAAGTCAGGAACCTGGCAGTAGGGTCTGGAGGGCTGAGATGACTTAGGCCCGCTGGGCGGATACCTGGAAAAGTCAGGAGTGGATAGTCTGAGAGTCCTGAATTCATAGCTGAAGAGGGAAGCTGAGGTGACTACTTGGGAAGCAGTACCAAGGGGAAATCCAGACTGAAAAGGCAGGGGGTCCTTTAGGTAGGGCGAACAGGACTCAACCGAAAAATGAGAGTGCTGGGCAGCAAAAGGGTGGAGGACCCAGGCTCAAAAGCAAGAAACGGTGATGGGAACGCATGCCGGTTCAGGGTCACACATGCAGTCAGTGTAGAAGGCGCCAGGCACTTCATGGGCATGGGGCCAAGCTTAGCCCAGTTCAGTGGGTATTCCTCTAAGAGGCTCCACCTTGAGACAGCCCCTGGAAGACCAAGGACTCCATAGTCATGCTTGTTGGAATTGCTGGATTTGGTAATCTGCACCCAAAAGTGAAAAGGTAACTTTCGTTTGAAAAGGAAGAAGTAGATGGAATGAATTTCACTAGTCTCCATGTGGGAGCAGATGTTCCTTTCACACACTACCCAACCACGCTGGGAAGCTCTGCTTTGGAGGGAAATAAACCAGACAGGAAAGATGAGTGCCACTAGCATTCTTCAACTTGACTCCAGTGGAGTGGATAGGCGACATAGCCAGAGAGAGGACAGCTCTTGGAGTCAGGTTCCAGTTCTCACTGCTTTGCTCTTAGCTGGGTGGTGCTGGGAAGGTTGCTTAACTTCTTTGAGGTGTAGTTTCCTTAACTGACATTTAATTTGCCTGGCAATCTGTCTATGCCAAGGGAGATAGGAAGATAAATGAATATGTCAGTTTGCTGATTTTTGCTTATTTTTTATTTCTCTAACACCAGAGATAAGAGAAATAAGTCACAAACAGAATCAGGATTCTCTCCCTTAGAGCAATTCTTATCTATAATGGGACTTACCTAGGAAAGTAAGGTTGCTGTTAATGCGAGTGACATGGAAATAAATTGGTGAAAAGAGGATTCTCCCATGAGTCAGAGGGCTGGAATGATAACACATTAACTAGAAAGTGTTTATTTAAGGTGATAAAAGGATGGAGCCAAGTTCAAACTTATGCAAACTCTTGCCAGAAGTCCCTCGTGGGCAATAATTGGCATGCTCGTCAGCTTGACCTGTCCTGGAAATGAGACTCCTGGTTGTCCAGAAGTTGCATGATGTGCCTTGGCAAGGATTCTCCATTATCAAAACAAACAAAAACAAACAAACAAACAAACAAACACAACTCCTCTTTGGCTTTTCACACTTATTTCATCCTAGCCTTTGATTAAATTCAACTAATGTACACTGAGAACTTACTACCTGCAAGTTAATTTTATGTCATTTAATCATCATCGTAATTACATGAAGAGGGTTTAATTATGCCTGTTTTTAGAGATGAGAAAACTGAGAGTCAGGGAAGTTAAGAACTTAATGACGGGGACAGCTATTAAGAGGAGAGGGGAGCTCTGTGCTCATGCCTTGGGGTGGATAACATGTCTCACATTCTTTTTCATTTTATTTAATTTTTTTCCAGCTTTATTGAGGTATAATTGACTAGTAAAATCGTAAGACATTTAAAATGTACAATGTGGTGATTTGATACATGCATATACTGCGAAAGGATCCCACCTCACAGTTTTCTGTGTGTGCGTGTGTGCGCGTGCGAACATTTAAGTGTTCCTTCCATTCTTTTTAGCACTTCACATCTCATCCTCAATGACCTCTGGAGTTGATCCTCTTACATTTTTTTAAATAAGCTTTATGTTTTGGAATACTTTTAGGCTGACAGAAAAGTTGCCAAGATAATACAGGGAGTTCCTGTACACCTCTCCACCAGCTTTCCCTAATGTTAATATCCCACGTAACCATTGTACCTTTGTCACAAGTAAGAAATTAACACTGGTACATCACTCTGAACTAAACTACAGGCTTGATTTGGATTTCATTGGTTTTTCCACTTGTGTCCTTTTTCTGTTCCCGGGTCCTATTCAGGGTAGTGCACTACCACACATTTAGTGATTCTCAGTTTTAACCTAACACTTGTTGCAACTTCGTTTGGGAAAAGGTTGGCATAGGGGTTGAGTTTACAGGCTAACATTTTGTAGGCTGTACCCCTTTGTAAAGATATGTCAGTTTTTTGTTTTTGTTTGCTTGTTTTTGAGTTTGCTCACTGCAATGGACACTTTCACTGTGGCTTGGATTCTTGGCTTGCTTGCATTATGGCTGTGAAGGTTTGGGATTGAGATGCAGCTTTCCAAAGTGACTCTTCATCATTGTCTTCTTCCAAGGACAGGAAATTTCAAATCAACTATGGGCTTTAGCATCTACTGCACCAAACATTCCTGAAGTTTCCACGGTTGCCAATACATAAGACATTCCATCATCTTTAAGGCGTCAAATCTTCTGATAAATTGAATTTCATAAAATATTGCTCTATTGATCTTAGTGCTCAGCTTTCAATAAGGCAAGCCAGCCAGAATTGCTGGCTGGGACTTTTCTGCAAGGAGGCTGTCACGGCCAAATGTGGGTAGGGACATTTATGAGGTCAGGCCCCTGGCTCTAAATTTCAGTTCCTGGAACAACATCAAATTCAAACTGATCAGAGTGACCTCCTCTCCATTGCTGCTACCTTAACTTTATAGGAAAATTTCATTAACGCTTATTAAATAATGTGCAGCGGAACCTACACTGTAGTTAGTACTTGGCACATAGTGAGATGCAATTTGTGTTCATGCCCTCTTTCCCCTTAGAACAAAAGAAGACCAAACTTGTCTCAGAACTCAATTTTGAGAGTTCATCATGTTTACAGAAAGAAAAGGACCATTAATGAAAAGTGATGACCTAAAAGGAAAAAGATCTAAAAGGAAAAAGTCAAAAGCACCGTGTTTGCTCCTCACACCAGCTTTCCCAGGGCTGCTCTTGAAATAGACTGCAGTGATGTGCAGGTTCTTTTAAAAATTTTTTTAAAGAAACAAATAAAATTTTCATACTTTTCTAATGACAACATGTCTTGAATACCATCTGTGCTTGCCATTTGTTAAGGCAACTCGGTGAGAAAACGTATTTGGATGACTAATATTTAATAGTAATTTAATAGGCGGACAGCTTCCCTTGAGATAAAATCCCTGGACCTGTGGCAAGCTAGTGGGATGGGAGACCTGAAGGCAGGCCTTTGCCACCGTCCGGCAAATTGGGTCATTCATCCAACATTCCTTTTCCTTTTTTTTTTTTTTTTTTTAAACCTTTCTCCCTTTTCTAATTTTTCAATTACAGGTGACATTCAATATTATTTTCTATTAATTTCAGGCGTACAGCATAGGGGTTAGACATTTATATAATGGAAGAAGTGACCCCCCTGACTAGTCTAGTACCCACCTAGCACTAGACATAGCTATTATCATATTATGACTCTATTCTCTATGCTTTACTTTACCATCCAACGTTTCTTAAGCAACTACAAGGTGCCAAGCAGTGTGCTAGGACCAGAAACGTACACACGAAAGAGAGACTCTGCTGGGGACTGAGCCGGAATCCGTAATTAGATACAAAATGCCGAGTGCCACGGCAGACGTTTGCAAAAGGTGCTACTGGAATATTTAAAAGGCGGCCTGTGACCCAGTCCACATGCACATGTGTATCTGGGAGGCGGTGTGAGGGGCAGAGAAAGAGGTGGAGATAACTGTCCCTGAGGGAGCTAGCACATGCTTTGCCTATCAGACATCACGATGATGCGTCCATGAGGCACCTTTAGGCTACCATCTGTGTTAACTAAATCTGAGAGCAAGAGCATTCAATATAGCTGATAAGTTAAACACGATGTCCTGGGCGCTCACTGGTACCTTCTGAAACAGTTGATCAACAAGAATTGATTGCTCAGCCCCAGACCAAGTGAAGTGGGGGTACAAGAGATGACCTCATGGTCCGTGATGGGAGCGCAGTCACAGTTTCCACTCAGGCAGCAACAAAATCACAACGTGTAAAATGCGGGAGTCCACGTGTGCCTAAGGGGCAGATCGATCCTATGTAAGTTTGATGTCATGAGGTTGCTACTTTGGAGGATTTTCTTTTTTTCCAATTACTAAAGGATCTGATGTAGGAGGGGATCTAGGAAGCTGCCGCCCAAATCTGAAGGTCTGTGTCTCATTGTTTTTCTCCATCATTTTCTTAAAGGACTGAGGTTAAATTAAAGACTTTTTAAATAGCCCTTTGGAGTGTTTTGTTTTTTTTCTTTCCCTAGAGCTATTTGGGGGTATCTGTCTGTTTTGAACACATAGGCATGCATAGCAGCGGCACATATTTAGCGGCACATAGGTTTACAGTTGTAAAACTGTATTTCTTTCTCCCAGAAAAACAAGCTTTCAAGTCATGACTTCCATGTTCTCTAAATCAGAGTTACCTGTGGTTACCACAAGTGGCTACAACATCCTAAGTTTGTCCCTGTACAGAGGAACAAGGAATCCTAAAATAACCAAAGCCAGTAAGACACAAAGCCCCCAAGAGCTTGAAGGGTCACAAAATCATATTAATACTAATATTTATGCTAATCTAATATAAACAATATACTAGCATTATACAATATACAAATACTAGCATTATACAAATACTCGCATTACACAAAATACTAGCACTATACAAAAACAATTTACAAATACTAGCATTAATACTACTATTTATCCTAATCTAATATAAACAATAATACTGATACAAACATTAGTACCAATATTTGCTAAGCTGTACCGAATGCTTCCTATGTGCCAGACCCTGCATGAGCACAGTATCTCCTTGAATCATCATAGAATCCTATGAATGGTAATAATATTATAGTTACTGTAGATATGAAAAGTGAGGCCTGGAGAGGATAATTGACTGGCCCAAGATCACACAGCTAGAAGGTAATGAAACTAGGTCACCAACCCAGATTGACCACTGTGAAGCTTTCTTTCTGTTATACCACCTCTTAGAAGTGAAGTCAAAGGCACTTCCCCTGCCATACTCAGCAGTGCCCGCTCTCCGTAGTCGGTGTAGTGGATTTGGGGGCTCCTGGCTTTTCATCAAACTTAATAGTCATACCCTTGGAATTCTCTAAACTTCCATCTTTCCCCTTTTTGTCATGGGTGGCGTTCCATCATGTCCCAGCCTTGTCGCTTATTCTTCCTACATTCAAGAAAGTGACGGTCAGCGAGCCCTGGCACTTTGCTCATTCATTCAGCAAGCACGACTGAGCATGCACTGTGTGCCGGTGTTTCCCTAGGCCCCGTGGTAGTGGAGTGGGGCACGGAGAGGAGGACACCAGTGAGGTGAGACGTGACTGAGCAACACTGAGCCGGCTAACATCGCTATGGATCTTTCCTATGTCTAGATCATGTTCACTTGCCCATTCCCCTATGGTTCCCAGACAGAATGCTCTGAAGTGGGAGCGGGTAGCCCATCTCACCCATGAGGGCCAAGCCTCTCACAGAGTTTAAGCGACTCGTCTATGGCCACACCGCTTGCAGAATCAGGGTTTGATACCATCCATCTTATGCCACGTAGAGGACTCGGCACTGCTGCTTCAGTTCTGGCACTCGTCTCTCATTCTTGTACACTACCTAACCGCTCTGTGCCTCACTTTCTTCGTCTGTAAAATGGGGAGAACAATAGCAACTATTGGTTTGTTGTGAAGATGAAATAAGGTAATGTATGGGAAAATACTTAGAAGAGTGCCTGATATAGAGAGTATTTAACAAACATTAGGTACTAGTAGTTAGTTATTACTAATAGCTAGTTACTAGTATTACGATTACTGCTACTACCATGAAGCCTGCACAACAAATAAAAACACTTGCAAAGAAATATGCAAATGTATGCAAATGAGCACAAGTGCTTGCTTACAAAATGAAGTGGTGAGTGACATGCAGTAAAAACGTGATACAAATGCCAACTATAATTTTATATATATAATGTGATGGTTCAGTGTGAGGTCGGAGGGATAGTGGATGGGGGGAGGGGGGTTCACAGTATGAGGGATATAAATGATGAACGTCTAAGTATTACCTTGTTTTGTACACCTGAAACTAATAAATAAATTAATTAATAAAAAAAAAAAAAACAAAAACGTGATACAAAATAAGAATTCCCAAAGTGGTTGTTTTTGATATACTGCTCTAACAATTCCTGTTTCAGTAATTAAGGCCACAGGGGGACAAAAATATGGGCTACATCCTTGAGAAATTCACCAAAGGGAAAGATGGAGAGGCAGACACATAACACAGGTGTGTAGGTTAAAATGAAGCGAGGGCTACAATTGTCACAGGAGCAGGGAGGAGGAAGTGAGAGGAAGAGAGAGGAGAAGTAATTTCTTTTTACTAGACCCACAAACACACTCATACAATTTAATTCTAATAACTGTATGTGAGGTAATATGTATTATCCCCATTTTACAAATGAGGACATTGAGACTCAAAGAAATTAAGTGACTTGTTGAGGTCACAGAATGGAATGGAATTTTAACCCAAGGAGTTTACTCCAAAAGCCCACACCTTTTCTCCCTCTCCAACAGTGACCTCATCACCTGGGAAGCATCGTGAGGAGGGGGGGGCAGTTTGTGGTTTCTCTCCTCTCTGACCATTCTCTTCTCTCCTCTCTGAGCATGTAGTATCTCTAATTTATAGATACATGCACACACACAACACTCACACACAGCATGCATTGTTGTTTGCACACGAGCGATCCGTGCAATCCGGCTGTAATTTCTCTGAAGGCAGCAAGGTCAGTGACGTGGTTGCACAGTGTTTAACCTACAGCCTTGTACATAGTAAGCATCGACTGAATGACCCGGAGGAAGGGAGAGAGGTGCAAGACTGGGGAGGAGGCAAGGACTTTCCTAAGCAAAAGCCAGAGCCCCTGGGAATGTCCTCGGTGTGTAGAATCTTCTGGAAGCCAGGTATGAGCTACAAATTCCTACCCCTGGGCACAGGTGATTCAATCAAGTCTGGACCCCTTGCTGAAGGTAGGCTGCTCGGATGCCTTCCTTACTAATTTGGGACTAGGACTACAAGATTTAGTCTGGTCTTAGGTAAAGGGATATAAAGTCAGGAACTCTGGGTTGGCCATTTTTATTGCCTGAGAAGCAGGAAGAAGGATGAAGCAGACATTCAGAGAAAAGACATCCTCACAGCCTGGCGAAGTCACGAGATTTCTGCAGAGTGGTGCATCATGGGAGGAGCCCGCTGGGTCTCTGGAGCCAGATTGCTTGGATCCAAGTCTTGGTTCTGCCTCGTATAATCAGTGGGAGTGTGGGAACACTGGTTAGCCCTCCCATGCCTAAGTTTCCCCCTCTATAAAATTAGGATGATAGTACTTTCCTCAGAATCTCATGTCACCTGCTTCAGCACAGTGCTGGACACATAATAAACCCTTTGTGAATTGTAGCGATCCTTTTAAGGTTACACCTCCATTTTGTTCTTCTGGGTTTCCCATTTGTATGTTTCTGGCATCTTGGATACTTTTTCTTCCTCATTTCAGAAAGCTCGGAGGCCCAATTGCTACTTGCAACACAAAGCAAATCAAAGCCCTCTCAGTTGCCAGCAGAGACACTGGTCTCTTCAGCAGCTTCTGCCTGAGAATATTTATCAGCCACTAGCCAGAAACCCACACCTGTCTTTCCATAAATGACACCCCAGGCCCAGCACATTTCAAAGCACAGACCTTTCTCTCCTTCTCTGGAGAAGGGACTCTGCCTGTTTGTTCTCTTTGATTCTTGGTGCGTCTTACTACTTTGGTACAGGGTTGGGGATATTAATGTCCTTTTGTTGTCAAGAACATTCTCCAAAGTCATGAATAATCATGTTGTCACGCCTGTGTGACTTAAAATACAAAAGGTGCAATTAATGCAAGTTTTAAAGTTACTTTTTCAAAAGCGTTCAACCAATGAAGCTGTCAGACTGTCAGAATATAAGCACCAGACTAGATCCTTAGTTGTTACTTATGAATTTTCAAAGGACTTTAGCACATTTTTAATTGGAGTTTTCTTCTCCCCAGCCTGCAAATCAATCTGTTTGGCTATTACATTCTGTTGGGTGGGGTGGCAATACAACACTGGGTTGGTGGGGGGGGATGGATGGAAAGCTTGCTTCATTCAAAGCTTACTTCTAGGCTCAAGGCCATGGTCAGAGCCCAGGTGTCTCAGACAATGAATAATTTTTATTTATTTATTTTTAAAGAAAGGCCAGGAAAGACTACAGGCTGCCTGCTATCCTAGGAGTGTGTAGGTTCTTAATAAGAGCTTATATTTTCATAACACTTTTCAGAGCACTTACACTTACCCTGCGTCACTTGACCCTCCCAACAAGGGTGTTGATTCTCATCCTCTTATAGACGCCTAAGAAGATACCCAGGACTTGGGGGACCCTCGTTCCCCATGCCTCCAGACTCACGAAGAAGGACTGTTCCCACACCAAACACTTCTGGTCCCCCTGCCCCTTTCTCCCTCCTCCCCAAGGAAGAGGGGGCTGACTTCTCTGATTGGAGAGTTTGAGAGAGAGAAGTGGGCCTCCAAAGCTCGGTGCCTTACTCTCTGCTCCGAATGGCCCACCTACTGAGGGGGTACTTTGGTTGGTTTTCTTGCCTGTGCTGGGACCTCCATGGTAAAGACTTGTCCCCTCTCAGGTCAGGCCTATGGCTTAGACAGTTAAGTTCAACATGGAGCAGTGTGGTGGGCGATGTGGTCAAACTCATTTTGTAGCACACCTTAGCCCCATCCTCCTACACGGTTCTCCTCATTAAGTAAGCTGCCATTTTAGTCTCCAACTATCTGACTCCTGGGTTTATCGCTTACGTAACTTAAACCTTGCAGAATGCAAGGTGGGGAATAGGAGATGTTATTGATTAGCCCCCTCAAACCCAAATGAGAATCACACCTACGATTAAATAGTTATAGTGAGACTGTTCTTCTATTTATTTCACACATATTTACCGGGTGCCTACTATGTGTCAGGGCATTGGTTTTAAAATGAATTATCCTCATCCAGCATATATTTTAATGGTGAAGGAGGCATTCAACAATTAAATACACAATTACACCATAATAAGAACTAAGCAATGAAGGACAGGAGAATGTAAGATGGGGGCCTGCCAGAGTCTTATCTGGAAAGTGAAGGTTATGTTCCTTGGGCAAGGGACATAAACTGGGCTTCACGGGATGTGCAGAAGGAGACTGGCCAAAGTGTTCACGTGGAGAAGGTGTGAAGGATGATCCCAGCACACGGGCCCTGGGAACCTGAAACTAGGAAGGTGTGGCTAAAACTGAAAACTGGAAGAGGACTGGGGCACCCAGCATTTGGCCACTTGTGCAGAATCCGGTGGGTCAGATTTAGGATAGCCTAGGTTTCTTTCTAAGATCAATGGGAAGGCATTGAAAGGTTTTGAACAAGAATGTGATATGTTGAGATTTGTCAAGAATGATTCAGAGTAGAGCAAAAACACAAGCCAGGAACCAAACTAGGAGGCCATTATCGTAATCCAAGTATATTAGAGATAGACTCGTCTTGTTGCAATGGAGATGATTTAGGAATCTTAGTTTGGGCTCCCCAAAGCAAATCCTATTTGGTTGAGAGATCAAGAAAGATGAGAAGACAGTGAATGGTAGTTTTGGGCTTGAGTAATAAAAATAGCATAGATTCCAGTACAATAATTTGTTTAGGAGGTGATTTCAGGGAACACCACTCTAGGAAGGGGATATGAGACAGGGAAAGGAAGGAGGTCAATAAAAGTGAGCAATCCAGCAACTGTGGGTAACTGGGGCTGGATCTTGCCAGAACACTTGTGTAACAAACAGCAGCACTGTCCAGTAGAAATATAATGCAGGCTACACACACGGTGGGAAGTTCACAAACTTAATTGTCCGACCTCATACATAATTAAAAATTTTATAGTTGTCACAAAAAAGCAAAAAATCACTAGTAAAATCAGTTTTAAGAATACATATTGTTTAACCTAATGTAGTCCAAAGATGATCATGTCAACATGCAGTTAAAATAAAAATTATTAATGAGATGTTTTACATGCATTTTTTTAAATATTAAATCTTCAACATCCAGTGTGTATTTCACATTTACAGCACATCTCGGTGGGAACACCAAATTACCTCTGGAAATACTTGATCCGTGTTCAGATTTCATGAAACTTATGGTTGAAAAAGTAGATTCAGACACCTAAGTTGTACCAAAGATACTTAAAATTTCCCAATAACTGAATCGAGTGTCGATTTGTAATTTAAATGAATGAACATGAAATAAAAGTGAAATTTCAGTTTCTCAGTTGCACAGGCTTCCTTCCCTGTGCTCAGGACATGTGGCTCCTGAGCGAGACAGCTGGGCCTCACTCAGGGAATCTCACTGAAGGGTGAGTCAGGGGAGCTGGGATATTTGTGCACCACCTACAGTCAGTCATTGGATGGGGACTGTTCCTGGCAGCTCTGGCCTGCTGCGCTTGGGCTCGGGCAGAGGAAATTCGGGCAAGTAGAGGAAGTCCAGATGGCTGGTAGTGGGTGGTCATTGTAGTGTACCTCGATGTGAAGCCCAACGGGATCAGAACAAGGGGGAATCAGGCTGTGTCGTTGGGATTCAGAACAAGAGGGAATCAAGCTGTGTTGAAACAGAGTGTATAGGCTGTGGGAAATGAAAAAGAGAGGTAGAGACAGAGAGGGAGAGAAATCAAGTGTGATTTTGTAGTTCCTGGCTTACAATTGTGTAGATAGCGGTAGCATTTATTGCCATAGGGAAGATGAGGAGAGGCCTTGGTTTCGGAATACACCATCGATTTAGTTTCCAACAGCTGAGTTGGAAGTTTGTGTGAAATACCCAGGTGGAGATGTTGGAGCTGGCTTTGGGATAACTTGACCGAGAGATCAAGAAGGATGAGAGGACAGTGAACGGGAGCTTAGGGCGTGAGTAATAAAAATAGCATGTAATGGGAAAGATAAGATATATGCAAAGTCACCTTAAATATTATGGAATAGCTCCTGGGCTGAGGACAAGATTGTAGATATTAACATTTTCAGAATGTGGCCATTGGTGGGGGTCTCATCTTTTGTGGGGTAGGATTCGTTCATGGATCTCCTCTCAGGTTGGGACAAAAAATTCCTTCAGGAATATACAGAGAGTGCTAAAAAATGTATACATATTTTAAGAAAGGAAAAAACTATTAACATTGCAATACTCAATATATACTGATAATAAAATATGAATACAAGTCACGCTTGACTTCTGCAATTATAAGAGATGCTCAAAGTGGTTACCATCAGTGTAGTTTTAATTCAGTTTTTTCCTTTCTTACAATGTGTGTACATGTTTTTTGGCACCCTCTGTACATTTCCCTTTGCTCTGAGTCGAGGCTCCTTGAGCATCTTTTTTGGGCAAATGAAATTGGAGAGAAGCTATCTTACATAAAGGACATAGTTGTTGGAAAGGGTGCTCCATTCTAAATGATAACAGTAGGTTTTAGATTTATACCACCTATAGGTATTTGTTCACCTTGGGCCAGTCTCCCTGGGACCCATCATCTCCGAGTATCTTGGTCTACGGGGCAAGCCCAGTACCAGGCACACAGGTGGCCCTCCCCACACTCAACTGATGGATCGGAGAAGGATCAGTGGCATAGGCGGAATGTCTTTCAGATCCAATGTTTTTGGAAGTCAAGCTTGGCTGGCTGGCGTGTAGGCTTGTGGCTGCTTTGAGGATGTGAATCAGTGCATAGGTACCCTGCAGACAACTTTCTAAGGATAGGGCCACTCTATGTGATCCAGATGATGTCTTACAGGATTTCACACGTTGTTAGGAGGTTTTGTTCCATCGGTTTAGATGAGATTGCAGAAAACACACCTTGACCAGATGGTAATAGTCCTGATAGCTGTAAAATCACATCTAACACCTTTACACAGAGGAAACAATCCAGTGCTCAATCATTTGTTCAACTCAAAGTTGTAAAGTGCCGACATTTTCCCAGGTTTTAAACTAGGAGGGGACCCAGAGCGTTCCGTTTTTTGCTCCGGCTCAGGAGGGAGAGTCAATAAACAGACAATCAGGGTTGAATGTGCTAGAAGGTCTGATGGAGGGAATCACAGACATGGGGCATTTAACTGAGGCTGTGCAGGAAGGAGAAGATAGGGAAGTTTTCCAGGAGAAGGTAACCGCTGAACTGGAACAGGAGCATTGAAGCCCCATGCTCTCGGTTAGAGTTGAGAGGCTTCCCGGGAGTCATGGAACCAACCCAGTTTCTTACGCCCTGGAAGCCTCTGCCATACATTAGGTGTTCAGACTTGACATCTTTTGATCCACAGCAAGATCAAAAGAGAGTTTGTGGCGGAAAGGGCTGGACTTGGAGTTGAGGAAAACTGAAAGCCAGTCATTGGTCAGAGTCAGGAAGGGGCTGTCACGGGAGCAATGGCGCAGGTGTTTGCAGGCTGGAAGGTTGCAGGCACTGTTTTCCATTTTCTAAAAATGGGGGAAAAATAAGTGGGCAGTAGTAGCTAGAGTGAGAGCTCTGCTGAGGCGGGGCTTGGCATCTTGGGGTTCCCTGCCTTTCCAGCAATCCCGTTCTGCCCTCCACCTTCCCAGACAGGATTCTGGCCTGCAGACGAACACTGAATGCTTTTTAAAAAAATTTAGTTATTTCCCCTCTTAGAATGATTCATTACAAATTCTGTGTCCATGCGATGCATTAATATTGATTAAGAAACAGGTGCTCTTAAATTAGCAAAACTGCAATTATTCACAGAGGATTATGCTGGGAAATTGGGGAAAATATGCAGGTGTGCAAATGAACCCTACCTGAAGGCACCACAGCAAGTCTTGAAAAATGCTTCCCCTCCAGCAAGTGCTTTCCTCGCATTGCCCTTTGTTTGGGTGACAAATGGAGTTGCCATTTTAACCAAACAGTGATGATGAACCTCTGTGGCTTCGGAGCCAGTGGTATTTCACACTTGGAATCAGACTCCTAAGTCAGGATTTCCAAAGCTGCCTGTTGAATCACTGGCTGTGAATATAGACATTCCTTGGCCCCACTCCTGGGGATGCCAGTTCCAGGAGTTCAGGTGAGGGGCTCCGAATTTGTAGCTTAAAAAGTCACTCCTGTGACTGTTGTCATGAAAGAAGTTTGGAGAATGTGCTCTCCAAGTGAAGGGTGGAGCTCACGGAGGCTGCGAGATGCCATCTGTGAGGATGGAGGATGAGACACGGGAGTGACATGCACTGTCCCTTTTCTGGTTTGGCTTTGCCATATGTAGTGTCTGACAGGGTGGGTCTCTCTGTGGATGACGAAATGAGTAGTACTTCAATCCAATAAGCATGAAAACGGGAGAAGGGCATCATGGTTTGCCAATGAATACTTTTCTTTTTTTAAATACATAAGAGAGAAAATAAATAACTTTGGGAGTATAGTCATGGATACCCAACCTACACAGAACATTCAAATGGGAATAAAAGTTAACTCCCCAGGAATGTTGTGGATATTATCTGAAACAAATCCAGCACAATTCCTGGCAGGTAGTAGGTGCTGTAAAATGTTAGCTGATATTGCCCCACAACTAGGCCACATTTACAGAGGGGGAGGTGGAATTGTCATGGATTCAGAATACACTCAACAAGCAAGGCGCCTTGTTTCCTCCAGCAGGTTAATAAGGAGAGATGCCGTTTGGCCATAAGCCCTGAGGGGAAGTCTTCAATGGGACAGCTCCCTGAAGGCTGGAGGTCAAATGGTCTCTTATTATCTGACCGTACCTATATTAATGCTAATGAAAAGCTACCTGGTAACTTCCTCCACTGGACTGTGAGCTCCTTGCACGTGGACCATCACGTCTGCATTCACAGTACCTGGCGCACAGCAGAACTCAACAAGTATTTGATGAAGATGTCTTTGTGTCAGTTATCCTTCCTGCGTGTGGCACCTTCTTTCTCTTTCCCCCTTTTAAGTCCGACTTTATCCCTAGGTCATGTAGACGTTTGCGATGATAACATTCATGATATGTCACATGTTCTGAACTTCTACTCTGTGCCCAGCATTACCCTTAACAGTGGATGTATATCATTTCACATCTTGTATAATATGAGTAGGCATTACGTAACAACACAGTTACATAATGGTATTAATAATAATAATAATAATAGCATGATTATTCACAGTATTATTATTAATACTTCTATTTTATGGATGAGGACACCAGTGCTCAGAATACTTGCTCCACATTTTATAGCTAGTAAGTGGCAGGACTGAGATTTGAACCAGGCTTGTAGGATCCGAAAGCCTGAGGTTGTGCCTTGGAAGGACCCGTGGTGCTCCTGTACTGGCTTCTGACGTTCCAAGTGATGGCCACATAAATCACCTTCTTGGCCCAACCAGATAGTGCTTTGATATTTTTCCTTTCCATGCCCAATCTAATGCGGAAATGCTGACATTTATTAAATACTTGGAGACGTCACTTGAAAAGACCTTTGTCCCATGGTCACCCGGATTGTTCCAAAGAATGCACTACTAACTCGTTCTGGCCGTTGGGAGTTATTGCTCCTTTGACATATGGCAAGAATGGAAATATTTTTTCTCTGTTTATATGCTAAGCAGCATTACAACAGCTGCCTGCAAATACAGGCTTGCCATCCATCACGCAAGCACCTGGATTCTGTAATCACAGATGACAAGCCAGCTCTGAAGTGCATTCTCTCTGCAGAGCAGGCCTGATACGAGGCATCTTCTTGGAGAAAACACTTTCTCAGTCAAATTGAAATCAAGGCCCATCAGACTGGAATCCACCTTTAAACAATGATGGGTGGTATCAAGCACTGGTCTATTCTTCTTTGATAAGAAAAGGCCAGGCTTGCTCTTTTTATCTCTCCATTCTCCAAGGAAACAGGACAAAATCTATTATGGAGCATTTCCACAGAACCTCATTTCTTCTCCTCCAGAAAGCTTTGCCCTGACCACTTCAGCAAGGCTTAGGAGTGAAAAGACCTAGGTTCAAGTCCTGGCTGTGACGCTAATTATCTGTGTGACTCTGGACAAGTTACTTTACCTCTCTGAGCCTCAGTTTCCTCCTCGCAAAAACTAGGATAAAAAGCCAACATCACATCGTATACCTCTAGATAGATTATACAACTGCAGAATAATAAAAGAAATCTAGTTTCCTCCCTTCTTTTTCCTTTTCCCCTGAAATTCAATGGCACTTACAGCATTTGTCATACAATTTAGTTCTCAGTTCCACAGTTTTCTAATAAAAGACTTTCACACAATGCTATATTTATTTGTAATTCACTTTATGCTAACAGATTATAGCCCACAGTTTAAAGGAGCAAGTTCAGTATGTTTGTCATTAGCGGCTTCAATGCAGACAGACCCTGGCATGTAACTTCCCCTTGGCTTCTGCCCTTGCACGGGAACACTCTAGTACCTTTGGCATGGTTTACAGCTCCCTGAACTCACCACCCTGTGCCTCTGAGTGTGTGCACACGGTATTTCTTCTGCTCGGAAACTGGCTGCTCTGCCCACTCTCGCTCTCTTTCCCACGCCCATTCCACCTGGCTGTTTCCCTACATTTCCAAGGGGAAGTCTTGCCAGACCCCCAGGGTGTAATGGATCCCTATGCCTGTTTCACAGGCTGAATGCTCATACACAGGTAGTCATATAGCGACACACATAGTTGTATTTTCCATTTTAAATGCCTAGCATAGTAGGCCCACTCACCTGTGAACCCCCAAAATGACGCTGGTCCTTAGCCTTGGGAGATACTGGGGAGATGGCTCACCAAAGGAAGAAGATTGGTGATGCCCCTAGACCCAACTCTCCCTGGAATGAAGCATGTAGTTCACCTCCCACTACCTTCCAGGACCTCTGGTGAGTCCACAGGTAGTACCAGGAGCAGCCATCTCCAGTCTTGCCCTGCTGGGGTGAAGCCTGGCCAGTGGCCGACTTCCCAGCTGTCTCCTTGCCTGTGGGCCCTGGATCCTGGCTCAACTGCTGCTTCATGGGGGTCCTGGCCTCTGACTTCCCTTGCTTGGCTGGGCCCCCAATGACTGCCGCAGTGACAAGAAGATAGGGGAACTCAGTGAGAACGTGACAGTGTAATGTGCCTGCAGCTGGGGCCTGACTCCTGCCTGCAGCAGCACAGTGCTCCTGTCGTAACAACTGTCCTCTGAATTGCAAGTAATAAATCCTTGACTTAAGTGACAGGTAACTGAGGTTATACCTCTTGCATTTGGCAAACCGACAATGATTGCCCTACTTCCCTGGCCCCTTCCTAGCTCAGATGAGCATTCTTTCCTCTCCACTACTCCTCTGCCTTGAACACAAATCTCTTTCTGAATTCATCAAAAAAATGGATTGCAATTTATTTGCCTGTAAGTGTGTCTTCCCTACTAGGCTGAGAAGACCGTAAGAGCAGGGGCCCTCACAGTTTTCTGTACTTGGAGAGCATAGTGGGCTTAACAAATTTTGTCTTAAATGTGTGACCAGATAAACTTGATCTTAAATTCATTCTGTGACCAGGAAAAGGTTAGAAGAGTAGGTGGGTCAGTTTTAAATATTCTGCCCTCATTAGGTTGCATCTTGGTCATATGGTCAAATGCGAATTCGTTTGTTAGCGATGCACTAAACGCCACTTGAAGTAATAACCAACATGTGTATAGTGTTTTCAAATACGTCACCACTTTCATATACATGATCTCTACTTTGGGGCAAGGAAAGTTATCCAAGAGCCAACTTGCATGGAAGCAGCATAGCGTATAGGTCAAGGGACACATTTTGGAGTTAAACAGACTGAGATTTAAGTCCAGGCTCTCCCAGCTATGTAAGCAAGTTAGTTGACTTCTTAAACTCTCACTTTCTACATCCGTAAAATGGGAACAAAGAGCTTTAGGAAGAATAAAGAAGATTACATAAGTACCTAGACTGTAGTTTGCTCTCTGTGCACAGTTGTCCCATATCTAGTAAACAGCAGAGGTAACTAAGAGCTAGGCACTCCGTGCATGAGTTGTCTACTGTATTTGTCTAATGCTGCCTGACGGTCCGCCATTTTGAATTTCTATTTAAAATCAATTCATGTGATCAAGTGACAATATGACAACAAATCCTCATATTTCTATCTTCATTTACTAAGGTACAATTAATATTACATCTCTACATGCATTTGATTGAAATACACAGAGACCGGCACATAGTAGGTATCCAAGTAGTAGTAGTGAAATGACGTGCCCTGTGCATTCTTTGCTCCTCACCTTGCATGCGCTAGACTTTCTGAGTGGGAGGATATTGACATGACTTTTGGGATGGGCTGATCCAATTCCATTCTCTCTAACTTACATGAGGGGGATTGTCCGTGATCAAGAACCTAAGGAAATCCATCCACGGTCCACAAGGAGATGCAGGGCTATGTCTGGGACTCATGAGGCACTGCGGTGCCACCAACTCGGATGGCCAGACACAAATGGAACCTTCACGGCGCTCAGCTGGCATCAACTCTTCTGGGTCAACTACTTCAGTGAATAGTCTCCCTTTTCTATTTATTAGGATCCTGCTAGCCTTGGAAGACACTGTAAAGCCTTTCCATTTTGGGGATGAATCCACTTACTCTGTGATGCTGTGAGACTTTGAACCTCTATTTTAGAACCTATTTAGTTCTATTTGGTATTGAAATCACTCGTGGGCATTTCTCTCTTCTACTAGATGGCAAGTTCTTGAAAATAAACATTCATCTCTACACGACAAACATCATGTATGATATGTAGGGCTGGAAAGAGAGGAGAAATAAAAATAAATAAATGGAAAGGTGCTATAGTATACCTACTCCTATTTCAGGTATCATTCCAGGTGCTTTATAGATAGCATGGGTAATTCTCATCTGAGAGACAGGTATTACTTCCCCGTTTTTACCAAAGAGAAAAACAGGCACAGAGAGGTTAAGCAACTTACTCCAACTGATGAAAATAGGAAACGGTGGAGCTAGAAATACAGCCCAATTTTATTTAGTTTCAAAGCCTGTTCTCCCCCTTTATCAGTTCCCTCCTAATGCTTTGCACATAATGGAGGCTCAGTAATTGTTGAACGGTGGCCTGACAAACCCAATAACAGACAGAGGGTATGTGATCATAGCTAAACATAATCAAATCCCACTTAATAGCTTCAAAATACTTGAGTAGTAGAAGATGGGTAACACCATATGTTTGTCAGAATAACTACATTATAAGAAGCCAATTCATTTAAATAGGAAGCAAAGGCTGAATTAATGAATGAAGCTTAGTGTGGAAGCTCAGCCTTACTGCTGGACACAAGCAAGGCTATCATTATAGCATTCTGTTAATTATGATGAAATCAAACGTAAATTGACTGGTGGCTATTAATTATGTTTTTATGCATCTGGAAAAAAAAAGGGGGGAAAATAAGCACCAGGATCAACAGATCGAATGCAGGGGCTGGTCTCTATTATGCAGATAGGAGCCATAAATCATGTGTGACTGAACTTTAGGGACGATCAATATCTCGCCCAACTGCTATTATTACAACTATAACAATATCTTACAAAGCGTTAATGCAGCTCTTTGTAGTTTAAACATAATCTCAAACCCCTCATCAATTTTCATCCTCAAAGTAACACTATATGGCACATGTTATCACCCCTATTTCACAGGTGAGGAAGCAAGTCGGGGGGTTTAAGCACCTCACCCAAGGTTGCCCATTGTTAATATAATAGAAAAGCAAAGATGAGAATGCAGACCTTCAAGGAACTGCTTTTCTTCCAAAGGTTTTGATGTACCTAGTGAGGTCCGTAGAGAGACATTGATTACTCCAGTCACTTTATTCCTGTATTATGCTCTTCCCTCTTCCTTCCTCTCTCCAAGGCTCATACTGCTGAGGACCCAGCATGTCTTACATCTGAGTCCACCTAATTTGAAGCAACAGGAAATGATGCTTCATGGTTTAAAATAAACTTGGGGTAGAGTGGAGGGTGGAGAGAATTCTGGACCAGGAACTTCTTACAAAGCCTGGATTTTCGGACAACTTTCTTTGGATCAGCAGCCATTTGGGCTGGGTGGAGGGCAATTCAAAGAAACAAAACCAAGATGTCTGTTAAGGAAACCATATGGTTGTGGATTCATGGGATGGGAGTGGGTCTAAGATTATTTGCCTACTCCCATTGATTAGCCACATGACACACACATATTAAAGTCCAGAAGCCACTGCTGTTTGGGAGAAAAAAGGAAAAAGTACAGAGTGCAACAAAACTGAACCATGGGCCAAGGTTGGAACCATAGTTCTTGAAAATCTTTCATTTGGTACACGTTTATTACAATGTCCCCTGGGAGGCTGGGTACCCTACAGAAGCCTGGTTTTGCCCTGAATTGAAACTACTTGCTAAGATGGAAGAATGAAACAAATGGTTTTTGACCAGAGGTTGGGCTTAGAGAAATTTTCTGTGGCTTGGTAATAAACTTGTCTCTTGTACAGTGGACAGCGGAAATGCCGAACAGCTGCTGATTGGTAAATGAGTACACAGACCCACATGGTTTCTGTGGAGGAAAGACAATTTCTTTTCCCCTTGAGTCTTCTGGACAGCTGTTTGGTGTTCCTTGTGCTTTCTTTCCTTACTATCTCATTTCTGACCTTTCTTTGTCAACTGTTCATTCAGTGTAGGGTTATCATTTAATGTACCTGCTGTGCCTCCATCTGCCTTCAAAACCCAAACATGCTCGATTCTGGATATCTGATGCAATCTGATGGGGCTTTGCTTTCCTGAGTCCTTTTCTCTTTGTACACAACACATCAAATAGCAAACGGTGACCGTGGGACCCACCTCTGCAAAGTCAACAGATGCTGGGTAGTTGTTTGGAAGAAGGCTGAATTGAACTAGGCAGTAGAGATATTTGCAAATTAAAACAACTACTTTTCTGCCAGGGTTTTTGTCAGGTCTTGCAAGGCCCAAGGAGAGAAGTTAATTACACCAGTCACCTTGAATTTCTTGAGTCTCACAAAAAGGTACGGTGTATTTTTAGTTTGTTTCTGGTTCCCTTGTAAACAAAAAATGAGCATGTAAACAGGGCATTATGTTGCCTGGGCACCCACATGTGTAAACATGGTGTATGAGTTGGAAGGAAATTTGTTGGATGGGCCCCTTTTCCATTCCACCAGTGGAAAACTGAGGTCAGACAGGTTACATGCCTGGCTCAAGGTCATATAGCTAATTGGTGGCAGAGGTGGAAGTGGAGATTAGGTCATTTTACCCCGGAGTCAGCAGCTGTCATCTTGCTATATTTATTAATTTTAATTTCTGTGTGTTGGGCACTAAAACACCCTCTCCTATTCAGGCATGGTCCTTTTTTCCTATCTTAAATTAAATTGTATGATATTTAAAAATTGATACCAAACAAATAAAACCAAATAAGTACCATGTATAATATATATACTAAATATAATACACAATGTCATACATTTCATCATTCTTTCAACCAGGACTTAATTAGGACCTTTGGGCAAACACTGGAATAGAGATAGTCAGAGTTCAAAGACAAATATAAGAAATTTATAATAGACTGAAAAAGTAGAGGAAAAATTGGGAAAGAAAACAGAAGACAGAGTGACCAAGGCAATGTATTCATTATAGCAAAATCAAGGATATATCCATGAATATAAGGCAAGACACTTGAGAGTTTTTAAAAACATCTAAAAATCCTCACTTTAAATAGTGTTTGTGGTGAAAACTTGGTTAAGTGTTGGAAGGGAATTATCTGGAACTCTCAGTGATTCACCTGGATTGCTGGTTCTGTTTGGTGAGAAAGAGAGAAAGCACAAAGAATATATGCCATATTAGGCAGGATGGCATCTGGAAAGGGTCTGGATTCAGAGCCAGATTTCCCGGAAGGATTAACTTTCTACCACCGAGTTTCATCTCCTGTAAATGGCCAATGTGAGGCCTCATTGTTCGGGTGTGATGATATAACACATGCAGAGTACCCAGCCCAGAGTATGAACACAGCATCTGCTCAGTAAATATTCACGTTCTTCCTGATTTCTAAAAATGCACTTCCAGAGGACTTTCCTGAGTTTGGTCCATATTCAGAGCTGTCTCTGGCACCACCTTCCTCCTAAGATGGAACAGTGAGGACCGACATTCAGAATGATGAGACACATCTCCAGGGGCGCTGCAGCCATTCTCACCGAAGTGCTCCCTTCTCACAGAATAGAACAATTCCATTACTACTAGTGTGCTCCACTTACCAAAGAAGAAGAAAGGAATTACACATTTTGGAAAAACTTTTAACTATTGAAAAGGAAACAAAAATGACTTTCAGCCATTGAAGAGTCAACTGGAAGATCGGACTAAGGCTGCTGTAAGAATTGTGGGTGATTGAGGTTGTGTTTTACAGCAACCTCACAAAGGTGCCTTTGGATGCAGGTCTGTGCTTCTTGGCATAAGCTTCCTCCGGGAGGGAAAGGACCCGAGTGTCCTTACTAAAAATAGCCTCTCCCGGAGCCGACCTGTGCTGACAGAGCTCAGAGCTGACCCCGGGGAGGCACAAAGTGTCCTCTGCAGCCCTCGCCCACACACGTGGTGGTCACACAGAAGCACTGCACTGGGCAGTTGTAGGGAGGAACGGGTGAACATATATGCCAATGCTTATGAATGGGTCAAATCCCCCAACCCCCACTTTGCAAAAATGGATTGGAGGGTAGGTGACAGTGGAGGAGAATCCAAAGCACAAGAAAATCATGGCATAAAAAAGTCCTAGAAAGAAGCCAATCTGAAAATGCTACATACTGTATGATTCCAACTCTCTGATATCCTGGCCAAGGTCGAATTATGGAGACAGTGAAAAAAAAGATCAGTGGTTGCCAGGGGTCGAGTGGAGGCAGGAGAGATGAATAGGCAGAGCACAGAGGATTTGCAGGGCAGTGAAATACTGAGTATGATATTATAATGATGGATACACTATCATTCATTATACATTGGTCCAAACTCATAGAATGTATTGTACATAACCAAGGATTAGAGTCAACCCTGATGTGAACTATGGACTTTGGGTGATAACAGTGTGTCAATATAGGTTCATCAATTGTAACAAATACACCCCTTCGGTGGAGCATGTCTATCGTAGGGAGGCTATATATATAGGTGGGGGCAGGAGAGAGGATGAGAAATTCGGAACCTTCCTCTCAATTTTGCTGTGAACCTAAACCTGCTCTAAAAAATAGTCCTAGAAGCCAGAGGGATTTATCTAGAAACTTTATTTTATAGAATGAGAAACTAGTCTGGAAAGACACAGAAGTTTCTAGTAAATGGGGGCAGTATGACTGGAACGATCTCTCTGATGACCTGGTTCCTGACATTTCCTAAGGCCATCTGTGGACCAGTAACATGGAATTGGATATTACAGATGGAAGGCATTTTATAAACTTCTTGTTCTAATTCTATACGTTTTTTGTTTTTTTTTGAGAAAGAGACTGGAATGTGCTGTGACCAGGATTTCATGGAAATTAGTGAGAGTGCCTGACTAGAGCTCACCTCCCCTGTCACTGGCCCAATGCCATTTCTACTTAAGAATGCAGAAACTGTAGATAGCCAGACTTCAAAGAGGACCAACAAGTTCCCATCACTCCCAGGAACTGCAAGTTCAAGTGCCATGTCTACACTATCCTAAGGATAGTCTAGGGCACTATGAAGAAAAACCTGTATCTTTTGGAGTGAAAGGGATAGGAAGGAGACTGAGTCAACAGAATAGACGAGAAGACCTACTATCTCCTGGTTTAAATATTTCCAGATAATTCAAGTAAAACTCATGAATTCTTGACCACTCTAGCTTGGGGTTAAAGCTAAATTCACAAAACAGATAAAATTGTGTTGCTCTGGGCTTTCCCCCTAGCTATAGTCACATGCCCCGGAGCACTTCAAATCAGGGAAGCCGTCCCCTAATTATGATGTAGCACCTGTCATTCCATCCCCTTCCTCTCCAACTCCTTGAAGTTTTTGTCCATTGCCAATGTCTCCAGCATCTGTGCTAAGAGCATTGCTGTTTTCCCTGAAGCCACCAAGGCTTGGCAAAGTCACTACCATGCCAACCCCCACAGCTGTCAGAGACACTGGTGCTTTTTTCTATAAAACATAGAATGAGTGTCTTTAAAGATGAGGATGGGGACCTCACTACAATTATTCAGTCATTAGCCTCATCTTTAAAAAACATCCTCCTCTCCCACCCAAACAAAGCATCCCAGGTACACAAGTTCCTACCCACAGACCATCTGCCAACTGTGTCTGCTAGAACAGCTGCCCATCAGGTGGAAGATGGGCTCAGACAGCCTCTGCACACCTCTGGAGTACATCTCCGGCATCAGAGAACAGGCAAGCTTGTCACAGACAGTCCCAGCTGTTGGTGGCTGACACAACCAACTTGGGCATGGAATCGCTACTGAGGACATTCACGTAGCATGGAAATGATTGTGCGTTTGTCCACTCTGTGCAAAGTACTGCTGTTTCTATGGACTTCCCAGATTCAAGCTGCAAACTCCACTCTGTCCTAATTTATAATGCGCACACACGTATGCACACACACGCGGACACTGACTCATGCTGGTCCTGGCAGTGACCAGCATGAATCTAGTGGTTCCCACACTTGACCAAACCTGCTGACCATACCAATCAATTGGGGAGCTTCTAGAAATCACAGATTCCTGGGTCTCAACTACCACCTGACCTAGTGAATCAGGATATCTAGAGGTAAAGCCAAAGGAAAAAAAAACACGCTTATTTGAACAAACTTTCCAAATGATCTGGATGTAGCCAGCCCAGCATGAATCCACAGACTAGCATCTGGGCAGCCATTCATTATAGTCCTCTCTCCACCCCTACACTTTTTATTGAAGAGGACACAATAGCCCTGCGAGAGGAAGGGACAGCTTTGAACCCCTGGCAAAGCCCTGACAGAGATGGGGCTAGAAGCAAATTCCCTGATTGCTTATGTTTTTCTCTTTCCCACCAGGCGCACGGCCTTGGCCCTTTTTTCCTCATGTTCACGTGTATAACACACGCACATCTGGCTAGGCAACCACACTGACTGACCAAACATTAGTTAATGGAACTCTGCTACCCTTTGGAAGCTCACATTCCTTCTACAGGAGTCCTTTGGGGAAGGTCCTCAAGGTTTTCAATAGACCCTGAGGCTTTAGAGATGAGTCTCTGAAAACGTATGAATACCGTGGTATAGTCACACCGGTGCTTGTTTTATTTGGAAGAAGTTTCATTGCTTTCGTCAGATGCTCAAAGACATCTATGTAGCTCTATCCTTAAAAGGGCTAAAACCTCTGGTTTATAATATCCCTGACGAGTTGTTTGCCTACCATTTGAAGAAGATGGCTTAGAACTTTAAAAAAAATGAAAGAAAGAAAGAAAAGGGGGGAAAAAGTCTCCTTTAGAGATCCAGCGTTAACCTCCTGGTGTTGGCACTTCTAGCTGTGCTAAGCACAGTGAAAGTGTTTGACAAAGTGTCAGCATGGAAAACACGATCATAAAAGCTAACGCCGCTTGAGAAGTTTGTTATGTTGGCTTAAAGCTGCATCACCACTAATGTGAAACCAAAGTGTGGCCACACAAAGATACCTCAAAGAAAAGGCAGGAGAAACCAGAGATGCCTTAAGACACAGACCTGGAAGGATAATAAACCACTTTAGCAGGGCAGAACTTAGGAGGCACATGGAGCAGTAACTTTTAATTAAAGTTATGCTAGTACACTAATTTGGGCGACCAAGATTCATAATTAAAATTTTATGCCAACTCTGCGTATTACCACACATTTTTAATAGCTCCAAGAAGAGCATGATGTGGGTACACGATGCAGAGCAGTGAACAGCCAGGGAGCTAGTCAAATGTACAAGGTAGGAAAATTGGTGGGAACAGCTAAGAAGCATTGTCACTCTTTGGTACATTTCTGCCTTCCCTAATTCAATATGGTCCCCTGAAGGGAGGGGTTGTGTCTTTCATCTTGCTATTCTCAGAACTTAAGATGCTGTCTTGTATCAGTTATCTAGTCCCATGATAACACTGCAAAACAAACAATCACAAACCCTCAGGGGCAGATAACCATAAACATTTATTTAGCTCATGCGTCTTTGGAGTTCTGGTGATCTAGGCTGGATTGGCTCATGTGTCTGTGCTGAGCTGTGAGTCATCTAGACAGCTCTGCCAAACTTGCTAGGTTTGCTCACATGTTTGGGAGTTGCCTGGCTATTAGCTGTTACAGGATAGCCTTGGTTGGGATGATGGGGCAACTTGGCCCTGCACCAACCACATAGCTCATCCTGCAGCAGGCTAGCCTGGGCATTATCTCCTAACATCTCATTGGATAAAGCAAGGCATGTAGCTAAGTTCCAATTCTGAATGAGAGGGTACGACCAAATTATTTGGCAAAGGGCGTGGCTACAGAGGGGAGTGAAGAATTGGGGCCATTAGTGCAATCAGTCTCTCACATACCTAGAATATGGTAAAGGCTCAATAAAAGTTTGTGGCAAAAAAATAAATAAATTGAATGTTCTCCAAAAAAGATATATAAATGGCCAATAAGCAGAAGGAGAAGATTCCTACCATCCTTCGTCATCAGGGAAATACAAATCAAAACCACAATGAGATGTCACTTCACACCTACTAGGATGGTTAGCACCCAAAAGTCAGATGATTACAAGTGTTGGCAAGGATGTGGAGAAATTAGAGCCCTCAGATACTACTTGTAGAAATGCAAGCTGGTGCAACCATTTTGGAAAATAGCCTGGCAGTTCCTCAAAGAGCTAAACATAAAGTGACATCTGACGTAGAAATTCCACTTTTGGGTATATACTCAAGAGAAGTAAAAACATATGTCTACACAAAAACTTGAACACAACGTTCATAGCATTGTTATTCATAAAAGCAAAAGGGTGAGAACAATCCAAATGCCCATCAATCGATGACCAAGTAAATAAAAGGTAGTATACCTGTACAATGGAATAACTGATTCATAAAAAGGAATGAAGGACTGATACATATCATGCTACCACATGGGTGAACCTTGAAAACATTATGCTAAATAAAAGAATCCAGACAAAAAGGGTCACATATGATTCCATTTATATGAAATATCCAGAATAGGCAAGTCTTAATGGGACTAGAAAGTAGACTAGTAGTTGCCGAGGCTGGGATGGGTTGGGCTGAAATGGAGGTGACTTCTATTGGATATAGGTGTTCTTTATGGGATGCTAAATATTGATTGTGGTGATGGTTACACAACTCTGCGAATATAGAAAACACTGAACTGTACACTGTAAATGGATGAATTGTATGGTATCTTAAGAAAGCTTCTATAAAAAAATGAATTACATGAGATAACTCCTATAAAGCTACCTGACATCGTATTTGGCCATGTTAACCATACTTTACGAAATCAGTGATGCTGTAGGTTGTAAAATGCACAATTATTTTATGTACCACCAAAAAAGAAAAACACCCTGCCAAGTACACTATGACAGATTATCAATTATAAGACGTATTCTAATTTTAGAAATGTAAAATGTGGAAAAATGTCTTAGAACCAATGAAACATGGTACATGTTGAAGAAATGTTTGTAGCCTCTGAAATTAAATCAATTCAACAGAAAGACCTTTCTATCTTCAGACTCAAATTTTAGGCTCACACACCTTTCCTAGATTAGTGGGCTTTTTTGGGTATCCGTTCTTGACCCCCAGTCTCCATCAAATTCAGCAGGTGTGTCCGGGTGAAGTACCTACCCTCCCTGGTCCAACTAGCCTTGTCATCCCCACTGCAGCCCTGTCAAAGGAATCCCTGGCCTGCCTGAGTATGTAGTCTCTTTGTAGGGAGGGAGGCGGGGCATGGGAGGCGGGGCATGGGATGAGCCTGCCTCTCCTCAGGGACTGGAGGTCATTTCAGCCTCCGAAGCCCTTCAGGCATCTTTCCTCTACCCAGTGATGGGATGTGACTGGCATAAACAAGGAGAGTGCTTTGTTCTGTTGAGAGAAGTCTGGCCTCCGGTGGCAGCTTCCACTGAGGAGAGTGAAAACCACATACATGTTCACTTTTGTTTGTGTGAGGAGCAGTCTGAGCTGTTGACTGACAGACAATGGAATGAATAAAAGCACTACCCATCTATCTTTTGCTTGTCAGTGAATCTGCAGTCCCCCTTGGGAACTGGGGAGAATGCCTTTCACCCTCTTGCGATTTAACCAGTCTCATCTAGGATAGATAAGAGAATAGCTTCATCATAGGCAGGCTCTCCTACACTTTCTTAAGAGCATGAATGTACTTCCTAATGTTCGTACCAGAGGGGGGAAAAATACCCAAGCTCTTCAGTCCTATTTTCCACAGGACTATGGGCGAGCTATAGAATGTTCTTGTGGGGAAAGGCAATTAAGAAAAAATAGTGATCAGAAGCAATCTTTCTCAAATGAAATCTAGAAAGAGAACAGTGGGAAGCATTGTGATGCCTTGTGTACTTTTTCTGACAGTGCCACCTGGCATTTTGTTCTCAATGATTCCAGGTTTAGAGGATGTCATGAAAATTACAAGGAAATACCGTGTTTCCCTGAAAATAAGACCTAGAGGGACCATCAGTTCTAACGAGTCTTTTGGAGCAAAAATTAATTTAAGAACCAGTCTTATTTTACTATAATATAAGACCAGGTCTTATATAATATAATGTAATATAATATAATATAATATAATATAATATAATATAATATAATATAATATAGTATAATATAATATAATATACTAGGTCTTATATTAATTTTTGCTCCAAAAGACTCATTAGAGCTAATGGTCCGGCTAGGTCTTATTTTCAGGGAAACAGGGTAAGAAGGCATTCTAATGCAAGACAACCCATATTTTATGACAAGTATCTAACCCAGTGACACCTTGACACCTTTGATCATGGTGTTTGAGGTGTGTCATTCTCAGAGCAGTGCTTGTACTTGAAATGTGTGAGACTGTCGTTCTGAAGTCTTCATTTCAGCCCTACCGCTCAGGGAACAATCCACATAGACTACAATCAATGTTGTTTTACGAGGGCAAGGATTGCAGTGTGGGGTGCCCAGGGTCTGGATGCCTAAGGGTTGGGGATTACAGCACAGGTGGCAAGTAGCTCCATTTTTCATCTGGGTTCCACGTGACAGGAAGTGGCTGCTGGGCGTGGCATGTTGAGGAGGATTCAGAGGCTGCTTCAGAATTTCAAATGGAAAAAGTGCACCATTACTGATCATACCTATTTATGCTTCTGGCGGGGGGCCGAGGGGAGGGTGGGGTCTTTTGGTTATAATTTTCTCATTCCTTTCCCTCAGGGAGATAGCATGCTAGAAGGGAAAGATTCAGAAGCAGGCAAGCTGCTTTCAGTCTTGGTTCTGCTTTTTGTCAAATGACAGTGGGACAACTTATTTCATCGCCCTGAAGCTCCATTTACTCATTAGCAAACGGGGGTAACGACAACAATTGTGAACTCTTGTATCTTGCTCACTTGGTAAGCATGCACTATTCAAAAGGGCTTTGCATATTTTAACTCATGTGGTCCTCTTAAGTGCCAAGCACCAGTAATCCCCGGCATTAAAGAAGACGCTTTCTGCGTGGGAACCAAGTTATTAAATCTCTGTGTTCTCCAGTTTCTTCCTTCTCAGGCCAGCTCCTTTGGCCCCAGCCTAACGCAGGCCCTGCTTGAAGGGAGGACTTGTGCCTGAAATCGGAAAACCAGAAATGCTTCCTACATTTGAGCCAAAGGGCATCTGAAGACGAAGGCTACAGTGACAGGGGCTTTCTGAGTCAGGAGTCAGCCTGAGGGGCAGCAGGTAGGGGCATCCACAGAGCGTGGCCACCTCCCATTAACACGCAGATGACACCGAAGCTGGGATAGAAAGGACTCAGCCACTTCCATCCTTTCATTCCATACCTATTAGGACATGATAACAACAAATGGACACATCTGCAGTGCTACTTGCTTCCAAGTAACCAAGTTATATCTGCTTCCAGGCGCTGCTGAATCTGCCCGTATTTAAGTGTCCTATCCCTTCTCCAACAGCAATACAACAGCCATCTTATTGACAGTAAGTGAAGACAGCAGACAGCAAGACTGAATGTCCTCCATCTCAGGACTCTGTCAGTCATGTGCAGACACCCCTCTGGCTAAAGGATTAGCATGCTACTCCTGGTTCAAAGGGAGAATTAACCTACCTCAGCACAAGCCAGTTCTTCCCTTTCTTTCCCTGACATCACTTGAAACCCTGCCAGAAAATGGATAGGGCTCAATGGATAGGGCTCCCATTTGTAGGCAACGAAGAAAGTCTCATTGGAATGCTTCAAGGGCGGGTTTGAGGTATGCACCTGAGAGGTGACGAGGATGGAGAACTCAGCCCGAGGTTCCTGGAGCATCAGTCTGGCCCTCCATCCTGGGATTTGAGGGTCCCCTCACACAGCCTTCACTGTTCCAAAATGGCAGCCAGAGCTGGGCAGCTTCCTAGTACTGCTCTGCCTCCCCCGAGTTCCTGTATTCCAGACCTCGACTGGATACCACATTTCCTTATTTATTGCCTCTTCTCTCCACATCCTGATTTCTGTGTCTCTCTCTCTCTGCTGTACGATCTAATCTAACAATGAAAAATTTATGGAAATTGTGAAATCATGGAAAACTTTTGGTTTCTTTCTACTTGTTTTTCTATTTATTTATTTGTTGGCTTGTTTGTATGTTGTTTTGTTGTTGTTTTTTTGTGTGTTTTTTTTTTTGGTGGTGCTGGGGAAAAGGACGGTGTGGAGGAATAAGTCAAGAAACACCACCTGTCAGAAAAGGTAGAAATCTACACCATTCTTGTTTTTAAGTTCTAGTTTTAGTCAATTTAGGAGCATAAGGCTACTCTCTACAACTTGGTTTGCTAATTAAGGGGTGATTGGCTACCTTGCTCTGGGAAGAGCCTTCAGGGGAGTCACAGAATACTTTCCTGGCTGCCTTCTTAGTCACGCCTGGGAGCTATCTTTCCAGCATTAGGTTGAAGTATGCTCATTGCTTGGTAATCCGTTTACCATAATCTAGTTAACAGATAAAGAGTTAGCACAATCAAATGAGCAGATAAAGATTCCCTGGCCCCCAGAAGAGTTCAAGTCATTTCTGACTGCAGACTAGACCCTTGGCAACCTGTGTGCAGAAATACCATGGCTTGATCATATCTGAATGGACCTGGCATATCATTTACCCATCTTCAAAGAAGATGTGTTTTTACTCCCTTTGAAAATTTGGTGGGACGGATATCACATAACCACAAAACTTGGATATATAAAACATAAAAAACTTGGTTAGTTTTGTCATAAAGGGCAGGATTTTCATAATTTTTATGGCCAAATAATATTCCATTGTGTATATATTCCACATTTTCTTTATCCCTTCATCCTCAATGGATGCTTTGTTTCCATGTCTTAGTTATTTAAATAATGCTGCCATTTACATGGGAGTGCAGCTTACAGTCCTCAACTGCAAATTTTTCCTCTTCTGAGGGTGTAGAGTTAGGAAGAGGAGAGACGGTAGTTTCCCTGAACTCTGCATTCTGTATTTCTGGGCTCCTATACAGAACACCTCTATTTCCTGTGTCTGGGATCTTTCCACATTATTTTACAGGGTGAAGTTACCATCTCACCGGACCCTTGCTCTCAGGGGTCCCTCTTAGCACTAACCGAACGATTCTCACAGACATATCTTGGTTCCAGCTACATGTCTGCCATTCTGGGCAGCTCTTCGGCCAACATGCCACATTACCATGCTGTGTTCTTTCATATTTCTGTGCTTCGGCAAGGGCGTTCCCTCTATCCTCCACTTCTCTATTCATTTACTGAATAAACATATATTAAGCAGCTACATACTATGTGCTAGATGCTGGCAGTGCAAAGGTGATCCAGCACAAGTCTCTCCCTTAAGGGAGCTTTTATTATGTGTGACCAGGACAACAACCAAGTAAACACGGAGCAAATAGGATAATAACAGAGCTGTGGAGCAATAAACAGGGTGATAAGATAGAGCAGCGGTTGTTAGTCATGGCTGTACCTCAGAATTGTCTGGAGAGCTTTACAAATTTATAGGTATTTAGGCCCCATCCTCAGATCAATTAAACCACAATTTCTGGGAGTGGGGTCCAAGTACCAGTCTCGTTAAAAAGCTCCCCAAGTCATTTTAAAACATGCTTTATTGAAGTATAATTTACAATACCATAAATTCACCCACTGTAAGTGTACCGTGCGACGATTTTTGGTAAACTACAGAGTTGTGCCGCTGTCCACGTTCTAGAACACGTCCCTTCTGTCCATGTGGAATAACTGCCCATTCCCCTCTTCAGCCCCAGGCAGCCACTGATCTATTTTCCCTAGACTTGCCTTTTCTAGACATTTTATTCACCAGGTAGTTTTAACGTGCAGCCTGGATTGAGAAATGCTAAGACTGAGTCAATGAGCAGAGGGAATGTCTACGCTAGATCGGAAGGATGAAAATAAACCAACCAGGCAAGGGGCGTGGAGAAGAGCATTCCTGGCAGAGGGAACAGCAGAGGCAAAGGCTCAGAGGAGGGAAAAAGGTTGGCCTGGCCCAGGAGCAGAAAGGAGGCCACTGTGCATAGCGAGTGAGCGTGAGGGCAGGAGGCAGGAGGCAGGAGGCAGGATCCAGAACAGTGGGGCTTTTTGGCACGGTGAGGAGCTCGGTTTTTCCCGAGAGCAATGGGAGATCACTGAGGATTTTAGGTGGAAGCATGATGGACTGTGATTCTCCTTTAAAAGATTTCTAGCAGTTTTGCAGAGAGTAGATCAGAGAGGGGCAAAAGAGAAAAGCAGGAAGTCAGTCAGGAGGCTACTTCTAAGTGGCCCAACTTCCCCTTATCCTTTAAAGCCTGATGAAATGTCACCTACTCTGGGAGGCTTTCTCAGGGTCCCTGCTCTTACTCTCATAAACCTCCGTTCACACTTCCATTGAAAACCAATTACAAGGGATTGTAATAATCTGTTTATTCCTCTGTGTTCCCTATAGGCTATGAATGCCTTTGGTGGATTGCATAAGGGGCAGGGAGGGGGTGGAAGCTCCCCAATTAAATAAATTAATAAAATATAACAAATAAAAATGAGAATGAAGAAAGAATTATGTGCTATTTATCCTTCTATTCCCAGCACCTGGCATAATGCCTGGTGCAGTAACAGGTGCTCAGGAAATAAATGTTTGTTGAGCTGAATGACACATCTCTTCAAGGGCCAAAACCATGCCTCATGTCTGGAAACCCCTCAGCAAGTAGTATGATTTTAATGCACAAGCGAGGCAACGTACAATTTCATGTGGCATAAATAAATCTACCTGAAGGTTTGATTCCACCAGCACATAGAACATAATGTGTGATACTAATGAAAGAGAACATTGGTATAACAATGTGTAGTTTTCAAAGTACTTTCATTCACACAGGAAATAGTTGCGGAGTACATACCATGACAGGCACTGTGTTGGGTGTTGGTGGGTGGTACTGAGTCCGAAAAGACAGTAAGGGTCTCCTGGTATGGGGTTGTGACCTTATTGGAGGAAACTGAGGACTGTGGTATCATACAACAGGTTGGGCTGGGAAGCAATCAAATATCATTATCCCCATTTTACAAATGAGGAAACCATGGCAGATGGAGGTACATTCCTAAGGTATTAGCTGAGACTCAAGCCTGGGTCACCTGTCTCTAAGTCACTTTGCTGGATGGTGGGGCTCATGGGAAGAACTGCCACATCCAGGTCACTTGGTCGTTTCCCTGTGGAAAGCAACGATTGTCTCTGTGATGCAGACCATGTGGGACGCTTCTGAAACATGAAATTTACAGTCGGAAGGGACGCTGGGGGAGCATTCGGTTCAACTGATGTATTTTACAGGTAAGGCAATGGAGGTCCAGAGAAATGAAATGACTTTCCTTTAGGTAACACAGTTATTCAGTCAGAAAGCCATGAATTCTCAGAGTGAAAAGGCCTTTCATTTTATTGTTGAGAGAATTTAGAAGGAGAGACATGAAATGATTTGCATAAAATTATCCAACTAGGGAATGGCAGTGCTCTGAAAAGAACTAAGGTCCTATAGCTCTCGGTACACTGTTCTCACTACTAATTTGTAAAACACCTAAATGCTTATATCTATCGCCCACCAAGAGACACTTAAAAATGGCCGTAGCATCTGGAATCATAACAGCCCCAAAGTGGAAATAACAAAAACACCCATCAGTGGTAGAACGGATGTAGACACACAAGGGAATACTATGCAGCAGCGAAAAAGAAATGAGCTACTGCTTCCCAAACAACATGGGCAGTGCTTAACAGACATAAAGATGAGAAAAAAAAGTCCATATTGCACAATTTCACTTACACGAAGTTCAAGAATAGGCAAAATAGTGATTGATGTTTTACTAGTAACTACAGCAGGGGGGCTGCTGGCTGAGAGGGCACATGAGGAAGCCTTCCAGGGTACTGGAAATATTCTGTGTCTTGATCTGAAAGAAGTTAACACAGGTGTCAACATGTCTAAAAATTCCCCAAGTTGCCCTCTTATGATCTGGGTATGTTGCCGAACGCAAGTTATATCTCAGTAGGTTCGGTGAAGTAAAAAAAAAAAAAAAAGGTTTCTAATTGTCATCTCCCATCCCTCTCACAGCAGCTGTGGGAGGTAAGGCCAGGCTTACTAGTGAGGAGTACTAGGCTCAGGGAATTTGCTGATTAACCCAGGGAATGTGCCAGCGCAGCCACAGCTCCACTTGACAAAGCTGTTGGGGACGGCTGGATAGCTCAGTTGGTTAGAGCATGGTGCTCATAACACCAAGGTAGCCGGTTTGATTCCCACATGGGCCAGTGAGCTGTGCCCTCCACAATAAGATTGAAAACAATGACTTGATTTGGTTCTGATGGGTCCTGGAAAAACACACTGTTCCACAATATTCCCCAATAAAAAAAGAAAGAAAGAAAAAGCTGTTGGTTTTGTCGTCAGTCAACAGAAGGAAGGTTTTTAGTTTCAGGTTTTAAGTTTCTTAGAGAGTTTATAAAATGAATTAATTACAGTCATCGAGATTTTAAATTGCAACAAATGCTGATCTAATGGGCTTAGATGTGGCAAGTCACACAACTTGCTTGTTCTGTCCCAGTGAACTTCTGAAATCTTTTAGGCTTTCCACCTATACCAATAGAGCCAATGGGGTTTGGATCTTAAAGATTTTTTTTTAAAGTACTATGTGTAGTTTGCTTTACCAGCAAAGAATTCTGGAAGCAATTTCAGATTTCAATCTGCATCTGTTTCTTGATTTTTTTTTTTGTTTTGTTTTTTTATCCATACAGATTCTCACTGCAGTATTATTTGTCATAGAAATGAATGGAAGCAAATGAACGTCCCATGATGAAAAGTGCCTATGTGAACTATGGTGCCATTGCAATATAATGCAGCCATTGAAATTAGACAGTAGCTTGGAAAGTGCTTACGGCACGTTAAGGGGAAGAGCAAATAAAATTGTACATACAGTGTGTCGCAACGAAGCAAAATTACATGTTTAAAATATATGTATATACACACACTCAAATGTCAACAGTGATTATGTTTAGATAGGAGAGCGAGGGCATTTTGTTCTTCTTTCCATTTTTCTATATTTCCCAATTTTCTTTAATGAGTATGCACTATAGTTATAATTTTTCTAATGACATTTTTGAAGACAAACAGATTAATTTTCAATATCTTTGAAACATACTTTCAAAATGTTCTCTCTTTTCCAGAGCTATGGAGTGCTTCATATTGCTCATAATATTGTAAACCAGAATTTTGAGGTTATTAAGCCCTAATTTTGTGTCCAAGGCTTCTTGTATAGCACTATATGAGATAAAAATAAAAAAATATATAACTGTGCAAATAGAAGGGACAAAAGCAATAGGGGAAAACAGAGGTTAATGTAGAATGAAAATGAAGAGTTTATTTTGACCTACTTCCTATGAGGTACTTGATTAATAATTATTTCACAAACACTCTTTGATGAAGGTGGATATGATCATTCCCATCTGTTTATTCCATAAACATTTATAAACACCTTTTGTGTGCCAAGCACTGAGTTCAGTGCGGTGGTGGGGGGTTCACAAGGATAAATGAGATACAGTCTTTAGGGCTGTATGCAAATTACACCTAAAGAAAAAAGTCTGGCCTTTTATGTCAAGGGAGGTCGCCCTTCGGACAGATGTGGAAAATATTCAGAAAAGTTAAAAGACTTGTCCACTATCCCACAGAAAGACAGCACTGGGGCCAGGATTTAAGCTGCTCCTGTGACCCCCATCATGTGACACAGGTTATGGATGTTGCAGGACGGAGGCAAAGCTTTCGTGGACAAGGGACCCCCTCACTGGCCTCACAGTGAGTAAGATTTGGAAACATGGAGATGACAAGGAAGACAGTCCAGCAGCTGACAAAGGCTGAGAGGTGAAAAGGATCCCATGATCTTATTGTCTTGTCACTGGGTGGCCTCTGGCTGGATGGCAATGACATTGCTCAAAGGCTGCAATACTTAACGATGTGCTGGAGCCCACCCACGCTGGCCCCCCTGCATCAGCGTGTGAGAGCCTATTGTTAAATTTTTACCAATTTTTCAAGCCAGTTGCTAAACACATCATCATTAATAATTACATTATATAAACTCTCAATGAAATGAATTTAATTATATTGAAAAAACAGTAATGCATCCTCAAAACTCATTACTTCCTAATTCTTTTATTACAGTTTCCTATTATTTCTTCTCTGGAGAGGATTAGCATCTATTTTTTCTGTATGATGGAAATAGTATCAAATGATGTGCGACTGTGATCCCTTCTCATCTCCATGTTTAGCGATGTCATGCTGTTAGCTCAAAATTTGCCATCGTGCAGTATTTACACCATGGCAATTGGCAAACCCTACAAATCAAGGCTTCTCTCCTCCCTCTATCTGGTGGGAAAACCAGTACAGCACTGTTACCCTAATCCATAAATGCTGAGGCCTTGTCCTGAAGCTCAAGAGCAGAGCAAGAGAGCAGTGGGTGGATTCAAGAACGATTTAGGTGACCAGAGAGCTGACCGAGAATGGAATTAATTATCTCAATGGTCCCCCTACCCTCCGGTATGAAACGTATGAAGCTTCGAGTTTCTTTCCATATTCTCTTTATATATATGTCCTGGGTCCTGTCTGTTCCTAGGCTGATTGATGGCCTTTGGCGTAAGAACAAGAAAAGACAGGAAATAGTTCCAGGGAATCTGCTGGCCCAGGAAACCTCAGGATGAGGGGACCCTGCTGAGCTGTCTCCCACGTAGTTCACCCTTCTCAGCTAAGAGAACAAGCACCGTGTGTGTCTTAAATTTATTTCAGGAATGGCTTCAAATTAAAGATGCATAAAGTTTAGTTACTTTTTAAATCTTTCAATCAGCATTAAGTCCCTTAGATTAAATCAGATAATAGAAAAGCACAGGGTGGATAGACAAGATAAAAAAGAGAGTCATATATAACAAATTAAAAATTACGCCACCGGGAGAAAAGAATACCATGCTCTGAAGGAAGAAGCTTCCTCCAGTGATGGTATCTGGCACATTAGAAGCCCAGGTAATTAATGGCTGCAAAACACTTCAAAAGTGTAAAGCACTGCATCAGTGCTGAGATAGACTTGTGTCATTATATCAAGACGTGAGGCTTCATTACACACACCCACTACGGGGGTTCTTAAATGGGGGATGTTAGCGTCACACTCTTGGCATAAATCCACTAGTTTCCATCGGGCACTGGCCTGCCCCACACCTAGACCACTCACCTGGGCTTTCCTGGAGAGGGCCAGAAGTGTGTGAGGGGCTAGGCCTACGCTTACCTGGGAAGTGGGAGGTGGTCAGTACAAGTACCTCCTCCTGCATAAAGCCCTTCTAGATCCACCAGGCCCTTGTCAGAATCCTAGCAACTCTACCCCGCGGATCACCCTCAGGTCAACATTGTATAGCCTGGTCATTTGCATGTTGCACTGTTCTGAAGGTCCAGAATCATGCCTCTGCATTGGCCTACCCATCACAGAATTGTAGCCTTAGAGGATTCTCCGTAAAGCTGTGTGCGATGTCATGGTGAGCGTGAAAGCTTTCTCCTCTGAATGGTCTCCCCTCCCACACTATAGTCCTGCTACACCAACTCTGATACCCCACGGAATATTCCAATTCTTCCACCTGCTCTGCACGGCAGGTGTTATCTAAAACACCCACTTCGCAGACTGGAGAACAAAGGTACAAAGAGGTCAGGTAGTTTGCAGAAGAGTCCAAACTTAGTTCCACCTCCATCTAGCACCCTTTCCCCATCGTGATTACTTTCAAACTGTTGGTTGGCTTGTGTCACTGATTTCCTACTGCCTTGCTCACCACGACAGTCAAAATAATAACTATCCCAACCACAAAAGCAACTGACGTTGCAGAGAGTGCCTTCCGGAGCTCAGAATGCTTCTGTATTTGTCATTGTAATGAATCTGTGCTGTGACTCCATTGCTAGTTGCTCAGCCTTGGGAAAGACCTTAACCTCTTGGGCCCTCGGTTACTTCAATTATCACATTCATCAACTCAACATCTAAGTGAGGCAGGCAAGATTTTTATCATTAGTAAGTTATTAATAAGTATGCACTAATAATGACCTCCTCAACTTTTATAACTCGTCACAGTTTACAAAGCACTTTCTCAAGCGTTTTCTCATTTCTTCTCCCAATAGTTCTGTAAGGTCAGTGAGGCCGGCAGTATTGCCCGGATGTGAGGGTGAAGACACTGAGGCTTTGAGAGACTCAGCAGCATTTTATAAAGTACATTCGGGGAGCATATTAGTCCCTGGTGATACTCTATGAAAAACGGATGAGTGGGAAATACGGTATGCTATGTCCCCCACTTAGAAGTTAAAAAGGTGCTTGGCACCTGAAAGGTTCTGTTAAGCCCTGCAGTAAGGAAATCTGCTTACTTTTGCTTCAACTACATTTGCTAGAACGCATATAACCATGAAAGAGAAACTCCCTCTTTACATACCTATTAGTATTTTGTGAAACTAGGTTTCTATGGAGCTCCTGTTCTGTGAAATTATCTGGATTCAGCAATTCAATCAAGGTTGTAAGACAGGGAGAGCTGATCTTCTGTCTCTGAGTCAATATGCAGTTAAAGTGGTCATTAGCAGAAACATATCACAGCCCTCTACTTATAATAAATTTAAAATTAATTTTAAATAAATACCTTTATTGATCTGTTCCCTGTCTGCCCTGGCAGGTGAATGTCATTGTGGCCAGTGAAATACTGGTATCAAGCTAACTTCACAGCTGCATGGCTGGCCCGGACTTGTCCCAGGTTTGGGGGTGTATTCCTCCCTAAACATCCAGCCAAAGGGACAGGGGTAGGAGAGTGGAGAAAGGTGTATTCTTAAAGGATCGTGTCATTTAAATATAACTTTGGGGGCTTGCTGGTTCTTCTTTCTGAGCTGTTCTGAACATTCCAGAGAGAGTACCCCAGATCCCAAACACCAAGGATTAGGTCAGGAGACTAAAACAGTGTTTGTCACCCAGGAGCAGTCCATCCCTAGCTCCTCCTGCCAGGGGACTTTTGGCTGTCACGGCGAGGGGGTGCTACTGACATCTAAAGGCTAGAGGCCAGAGATGCTGTTAAACATCCCATGCTGCACAGGACAGCCCCCCGCAATAAAGAATTATCCTGCCCAAAATGTCAACAGTGCTGAGGTGCAGAAACTTGGACTTCAGGAAGTGAGGTGGTTTGGGTGTGTGCCAAATTACTGAGGCAGTGCAGAGCAGTGGAAAGAGCATGCATGGATGGCTTGCTCGAAAACCAGAGTTCAAATCCTGGCTCCCCCTGGTGTGAGAGAGACTTCTGGGGCTCACTGCCACGTACTTCTCTCCTTCCGGGGACAGAGATGAAATCCACAAAACCAGCCCCTCCCTGCCCTGATGAGACTGGTAAAGCTTGTGACTTAGTAACCTGGTACCGGACAGCAGGTGAAGAGATGTGACCCCTTCTGGGCCTGGCCTCTAAGCCGTCCATGAGACCCTCGACCCGTGCTGCCCTCCACCCCATCACCTGCCGGCAGAGACTCCAGGGGAGTCTGAGGTCCGACCTAGGTCATGGATTCAGGCTTCTAAAACTTAGGTCTTTCGATCCCCAAGAGGACAGTGGGTGCTAGAGCCTGGCAGGGAGATGACACCCTCTTTATTTTCACTAACCTCTAATTGAAAGGTAGCATTTTTTCAATTATGAAGGCAAGCACCAAAGCATTGCAGTGTTAACAGCACCCATGACTGCTTTTCCAATAGAAACCAGAGATATTTTCATATCACATTGCAGTTGTTACCTCAATACTGCAAAATATCATTCTGCTCATCACTACTTTGTAATTATAGTTGTGATCAGAGTGGCTGCTAGATGTTAGCTTTAATAAAGTGCTAATAAAGCAGCACACATATTACTATGCTATAATTCGTTTTTTATTTTAATATTTTGATAACTACTTGAAAATTGGTTTCCTTTGTATTTTATTCATTTATAAACGTTGTTCAGAGATGGGTCCATAGGCTGCACCAGACTGCCAAAGGGGTTCGGGGCACACAAAGTTTCAGAGCATTGCTCTCTAAATAGATTATAGTTCTCCCTCCTACCCAAGAGGCCCTGCCAAACCACATCAGGCCCTCACAGGAGCAGGGAATGATCCTTTCTTGTGTTGAATCCCTGAACGCTGGAGATGTTTATTATAGCTGTTAGCCTATCCTGACTCACACAGATTAACCTTGCCAAGACTTTCAATTGCTCTAATCCTGACTTCCAAACTCCTTGGAAAGAATTGTGTCTACTCACAGGAGAGCTAGGAGGAGTGACGGGCGGGAAGTGTGTGGAATGGGCCACAGATGGAGGGGTTATTATGAATCACCAAGTCAGGGGGGGTCAGCAAACTATGACCCACCAGTTTCTGCAAATAGCGTTTTATTGGAACATGGGCCCGCCTATTTATGTACCGTTGTGGCTGCTTTCATGGCAGAGGTGGTAGTTGTGACAGAGATCTCTGGCTTGTAAACCTAAAATAATTACTATCTGGCTCTTTAAGAAAAAGTGTGCCAACCTCAGCCCGGGCCTTGCTCTTCTCATCGAGAAGGTGGTGGCAAGGGAAAAGTTTCCGGTTCTTTGTTAGGATAAAAAGCCTGGGAGATGCTAACCACTTTAGATCCAATTGTGAGGTTGGGGTTGGGGCCTCCGGGACACACACAGCATGCCCTGCCACTTAAGGGCAGTGACTGGATGCCAAGCCAGAGCTGGCAGCTCCTTTGGCATTCGCTAGAACTGGTTCAATATGTTGATGTTTACATGGAGTCGTTTCCTTTGACAGGTAGACAGACGTCTCGTAGCTGAAGGACACGCATGGGGCAGAACGCCAAGGGCAGTTTATCCCATATCCTTCCAGGGGTATAACTCTTTCTCCCTAAACTGTACATAGCAGTGAAGCCAGTTTCATAAGCAGTTTACAGGTGAGGAAACTGAGTCAAGAGAGGCTAAGGGAGTGTGTGAAGGGAACTACCGTATAACAGACAAGTGCCTTGAATTACCCTGTATGTTCCTTAAAACCCTACTACAAGGAAGCAGATATTGGGCTGGAAGGAGTCACAGAATTTTTCCCAAATGGTGTAATTAGTAAGTGGCAGAGCTGGGATTTTTTTTCCATTTGGTTCCACGCCCAGTACAGTGTATACTGCCCAACACTACTTTCTACTATCATTTCATCATTTCACTAGCATCATCACCAAAGAATCTTTGTGCAGTGGACGTGGTCATTGAGTATAATGTGACAAGGTCTCTGCCATAATCCAGCCCAGAATGGCCTTTCAAAGGATACCAGGTCAACGCTAGTTTGTCATCGCTGTTTTATTGCTGGGGGACCCCAACTAAGTCACTCCATCTCTCTGAGCCTCAGTTCAGTCAACTGTCCAAACAAAAGTATAATCTTTATCCTACCTCCCTGGGTGATTTAGCTTTCATTCAAAGAAAAAAGGAAATGAATTCGTTGGGTAGATTTTCCTTTTTGTAGTCTCAGCAATGAAAGCAAGTATTTTTCTTCGAAAGACTCGACAAAACTGACAGCTGCCAAAAGGAGCATCGGGCTCTTCTCCTTTTATTTAAATATATCTTATTTGATTTCATTAAGGTTGGCACGTCATAGCTAGAATGCCAGAACTAGAAGGAAGTTTAAGAGGCCTTTCGAAAGCAACCCTTCTTTGAGCAGTGGAGGAAACAGGGCTCCTGAGAGGCGAAGTGCTTTGCTTTGGATCACCCAGGGAGTATGAGCTAGGACTGGCGCTCCAGGTTTTGATGCCTCGGAATCTGTGCTCTTCCTGTTACTTTGTTGCCTCTTGAAGCAAGGACCTGCTCAGAGTGTCAGATTTCTTGATGACGGTTATCTAGGCACAGAAATCACAATTCTTGTGTCCCTTTCCTTTGGGAGTAGGTGGGCCCTGCTAAACCCATCAGCTTTGGCTTAAAGAAGTTGTGCATTGGAATGGTGCCTCTGTCCTAACCATGAGGCCTTGGGCTCATTCCTTACCCCTCCTGCAGAGTCTCTGTTTCCTTGCCTATAAAACAGGGATGACAATAATGATAGCTATTTCCCAAGGAATTGAGAGGTTAAACAAGATGATGTAGATAAAGCATGTATCATAAAGTCCCCGGCGATGCTAGCTCCATTACAGCGATTGTTCTAGCAGCCTGGGGTCAGGATCCTATATCAAGTACCTTCCAGGGCCATCCACTTGTGGGCCAGGAAAGAAGCGGGTCCGTGTCATCCTGAGGTCCATAAAAAAGATGCAAAGAAACAGGCATCAGTAGCCATGGCTAACTGCCCAGTTTTATGATTGAGAAAAATTGCATTCTAGAAAATCATTAAGTTTAGGTTTCTTTCTCGGTAGCACTAAATGGGAGTTTAAATATATATTTATTTCATGTTCTGATGTTAGCAGGTGTGAGTACTAAGGAAATCACCCATAAACAGCCTAAATCTCCTGAGGTAAGTCTCCTGACCAGAGCTGGGCCTTGGCATTTGATTGAATCTGTAAGTGCTCCCCACCCCTCCCACTGCTCCAGCCTCCTGCTGACGGCAGTGCTGGTTTCTTCCAGTTCATGGCTCCTACGGACCCAGGGCCACAGCAAACCCTTACTAAGGGTGAAATGCCTTCAACCTTTGGTGAGGTTCATGCCCAGGTACCAGGCCTCGTAGCCACTGTGGAGGTCACAGGCTTGCTGGTTTACACACAACCAAGCTCTTGGTGGAGCCCAATGGAGGTGGAAGCTGTTTGGGACTAACTGGCCTCATGAAGAAACTGCTGATGAGTTAATGGAAATGAAATGTCCTCGCCTTCTGAAGTCACTTAGCAGATTTGCAACCTAAAAATACAGAAACTTCTGGCAGTTTTACAAGACCCCAAAACCTCAGGTTCATGTTTCCCCCCAGCCGAGCAGGAGGCTGGAGGCTGGAGGGGCTCCAGGTGCCCCTCTCTACTTTCTTTTCTTCTAGATCGAGAGGCTTGTCCACTAGAGTGCCCTTCCCCTCTCTTTTTGCATCTGTATCCAACCTCCAGAGCTCTGCTCAAATCCGCTTCGCTACCAGAAGAAATGCTCATCCTCTCTCTCTCTCTCTCTCTCTCTCTCTCTCTCTCTCTCTCTCTCTCTCTCTTCCCTCTGCCCCCAGGTTGGATGATTTACTCTGTGCTAAGTTCCCATATGCATTTTCTCATCGAATTATTATAAAAACCTTATAAAATGGTTACTGCTGTCATTCCTGTTTTATAGGTGAAGCTCCAACAGGTTAACTGACTTTTCCCAAGTCCCACAGCTAGTAAGCGGCAGAGCCACAATCTGAACCCCAAAAGCCTTACTCCAGAACCTGAGAGGCCAGGTAATACTGCTTCAGCTGTGAGCACTTAGTGTGTCCTCAGTCTGCATCATTCCCACTTCAGTGTGTCCTTGTCTTGAGTCCGTATAATATGCCTCCGTGACTGGCACACAGTAGGCCTTCAGTAAATATTTGGCGCCTGACTCCATAGATTATAAACTTCTTGATGGTAATGATCTTGTTTTATACATCTGGGGACACCTGCCCCGCCCAAGTTCCTTGCACAATGCTGAATTCCTAGTTTGAAGCTCTTACATGCTTCCTGAATATCAGCTAGTCCTATGTACTGGGCAAGTACGTTGTCATATCTGAAATCTCAGACACAGCAATTAAAACCCATTTCCTTGAGCCTGAAACCCTGTTTGAAAATTTTCACCTCTACCTGAAGAGTACTTAAAACTGAGCCACCTCCGTAGGGCAGAAAAGCCTGGAGCTTAGAGTCAGGAGACCTAAGTTTGAGTCCCAGTTCTGTCACCTATTAGCTGGGAACTTTGGCAAGGGACCCAAGATTCTTGAACCTCACTTTTGTCATCTGTAAAACGTGGGTAGCAGTCATGGCTCAGCTAGACCAGCTCACAGAGCTGCTGGGTGATAATGTGAGATAATACATACTGCCTCAGCTTGCACACCCGTTATTATTCTTACTACCACAAGCTGGTGACAGAAGTGTTTCTTCTGGTAGAATAATTCAGTCGAGGTTCATTTTGGATAGCAGAATCAGCAGAAATCTTTAGGGTGTCTTTCCCAGGTCAAACTACTAAGTAGAGGGGCTGTGGCTGATGAATTCCTTCTAAAATTCTTCCTTCCTTCAAATATTTATTGCACACCTAATGCAATGCAGGCACTAGATGCTAAATGCTGGATATCAGGTGTTAGGTGCTGGATAGGTGGAGCCACACAAGACAGAGCCACCGGCCCTCATAGAGCCCAGAGTCCAGAAGGAGATAGAGACAGGTGATTCCCCAACCACCATGCAGTAGGTCAGGGGCCATGAAACAGATGGGAAGAGGGAGAGCCAGTGCATCATGAATATCCATTAAACCCTGGACTCATCCTTGGCTTCTCCATTTCTCTTACATCCCATGGCCCATCTACCAGCAAAACATGTCAGCTCTAGCCTCAAAATACATCACGATCTGACCACTTCCAGTAACCCCCCGCCCCCCCCACCAAGCTAGAATTTGTATAAATGGAAATCAGAACATGTCACTCCTCTGCTCAGAATCCTTCAGTGGCTTCTTATCTCACTCAGAGTAAAACCTCAAGTCCCAGCCACAGGCTACAAGGCCCTGTAGTACTTGGCCTGGGCAATTCTGGGCTGTCTGCTGCCCCCTCTCTTCCTACATCAGTCCACACGTCTGCCTCCTGGCTTCGCTCTGATTCCTCCAAGCGCACACCCACTTGAGAGTTTACACAGATCCTTTGCCACTAATCCTGGCCCAGAATATCCTGTGTGCACATATTCACGTGGCTTGCTCCTTCACTTTCTTTAGGCCACTGGTCAGAGCTCAGGCTACAAAGGCCCTTTTTGATCACCCTATGTATGAGGTTGGTGCAAAAGTAATTGCGGTTTTTGCAATTATTTTCAACCTTGTAAGCCACAATTACTTTTGTACCAACCTAATAAAACAGCAACCACACTCTCACCATTATCATTTCCTTCTCACGTAGTTTTTCTTCCTAAAGAACTTAATGCCACTGCACATATGTTCACTTGTTTAGGTGTTTATTGTACCCCTCGTATAGAAGAGAAGCTCCATGATGGTTTGTTTGGTCCACTGCTGTTTGGCTAGTACATAGACTAGTGCCCGGCACATAGTAGGAACTCAATAAATATAAATGGATAGAATGTAAAGGGTGGCACACCAAACACACAGAGAAGGGGTGTCTCACAGGACTTGGTGGAGCTGATGGAGGGCTCACGAGTCCCTTTTGGAAAGGTACCACCTGCCCTGAGTTGTGAAAAACTAAAAGGTATTAGCTACACAGAAATGGCGGGGGGAAGAGTACATTCAATGGAGGGTCCAAGTATTATATGCAATGACCCAAAGGAATGAAAGACCATGATGCATTTGGGGACCTTTAAGTGCCTCTAGACGGAAAGCAGTTCAGAATCCTTCTACATTGATCTAAGGAGGAGATTCAGCCCTACTTCCATCACCTCTTCCTCCTCTGCTCCATCTTCTTTCGCTCCTTAGTCATTCACTAGAGTTTTTATTAACTGAGAGAATTTTGAAACATTTTTCTGAGCCCTGCTCTTTCCAACCTGGGCAGCACTTTGTTTTCTTTACTTTTGTTCTCCTTTTTTTTGTGTTTTGTTTTCAACAGGCATAAAAAGTCCAGGTGAAGAAAAGGAAACTTTCATTTCTTTCTTTGCATGCTGCTTTGCTGGAACCCAAACACCATGAAATGAGTTGGTGAAATGCCAGGACGGTCACCTCCGGAGCACTGGGAAAGGGCCACATGGGCCAGGCTGGGTCAGCAGACCTGCTGAAAGCTGTGGGTGGATGTAGTCCAGACCCTGAATTGGACTGTCCAGTTCCAGGTAAGGAAAATGGCTTCACCGACGTTTTCTGTCTATGGATGGATACTGCTCAGAAAGGAATCATGTTCACTGGTATACCAGTTACCGAGGGGCTGTTTTCCGGTTTGCTCAGCCTTTTTACTTCTGTGGCTTGTCTGTTTTTTCTCCTCTGTTCTCTCTGTAAGGAAAAGGGTGAAGCCCAACTGTGCTCACTCCGAGGGAGCGGAGGGTGAAACTTTTTACAGATAATTGCATTTTCGGGGCCTCAGGGCCAGAGACCTCCATTGTCCTGGAGCCAAACCAGAGGATGAAGACAGCTAACATTTTAATGCGATGTCTACGCACTTAGTGGTAGGATTGTCCAGAATCCTGGACTTTCTATTTTAAAGGTAGCACTATAGCCATGACCACTGGCTCAACCTGCCTTTCCAAAGTTATCTTTTTCTACCTGAGTGAGACAAACAATCATTTATTAAGGCACGAAGATGTGTTAGGCATTGTGCTACAGTTTAGAGATAACTATCTCCTTTATTCTCCTCAATAACCCTTCTCTAAACTAGTCCCATTTCTTTCTTTCCCCTCTCTGCTGCCATTGTTCTCAGTCATTGCCCACTGGGCACCACTATGCTACCTGAGATTATGTATTTCTCTTTATTAGGCATCACTCTTCCAAAGTAAAACGAAATGCTGTAAAAGCAGAGACCTTTTCTTTTGTTTTCACAACTGATATATGGAACACAGAATAGGTGCTCAAAAGATATTTGTTGGTGGATAAATGAACAAAGCCATGAGTTAGGGTTATTGCCCTTTTACTGAGGAAGAAACAAACATTTAAAGGGGAAGTAAGTTACACAAGATAACATACCTCAGGATGAGGCTGAGGGTCAACCGGGGCAAGGATTTGATCCCAAGCCAGCTGTCTTCAAAGACACCTCTTTTAATGCATCCCTTCCTGCCTCCTACACTTGAGCAGGGCTGGGATTAGGGCGGGGCAAGCGAGGCACCCATCTCTGTGCAAAATGTAAAAGGGGGGGGGGTAGGAGGGGCGGGGTACCAGAAAATCCAGTAATCAAAGTAAATAATATTTAAATGCGCTATTTTAAAAAGTCAGAAATTTTAATGCCAAAAACCCATGATGAACAAAACTTCAAAATTATAAATAAAAAGGATGAGCATTTATTTATTTTGATCTGTCTTTATTCAAAATGTTGATGTTATCCTGACCCCTGCCCTGAGTTCTAGTCACAGTGACGTGTTGAATCTCTTATTCTTCAGGCATCTCTTCCCTCCAGGCCTTGCTCACATGCTCCTGGACCTTGAGATATTTGGGTCTTAAACCATTTGTACTTTTGTGTGTTCTACAGATCTCTCTAAGCCATGGTAGACCGGTCACATACCACCCTGTGACATCTGTCACGCACTGCTTCTTTGCTGTCTTGACTCCACAAATGCCAGCTTCCTCGCCTCACTGACCAATGGCCATTGGGAAAGGCAGCGATGGCATCGCTCACCAAGTACCAGTGTCAGAACCGCTGTCTGTACTGCCCTGTTGTCCAGTTATTGGACTATTCCGTTGCATTTCCTTTATTATTTTGTGAATATGAGTGGAAAACAGAAAAACGAAAGAGCTGAATCTAGCGAGAGGAAATGTAAGTCTTATAATCTAATCCAGTTGAAACAGAAATGGAAATCATTAGGCCGAAAGCAATGCTTCCTGAGCCTTCATCAGAAGTTTGCTGCACTTGTCTGCTGACTGTGTGTCCACATGGGGAAGAAAAGAACAGGATTAGAGAACGTGTAAAAAATGCTAAAGATACATTATCAAAGATTGCGTCCAAAGGTGAGGTTTAATCAGGTTTTGATGCTGTCTTAAAATTAACAAAAACCTTTTTTTAGTGCTTCTCGGTACATCCTTGACATATCATTATAATTGTTCATCTGGAATGTACTCTGTCCCAAGCACTTCATATGGATAGCTCATGTAATCCTCATAACAACTCCAAGAAGTGCTTATAGTACCAGTTTTCTCTATTACAGATGAGGAAACTGAGGCAGAGAGAAGAGAAGTAATTTTGCCAGGGCCACACAGCTAGTGAGTGTCAGAGATAGGATTTGAACCCAGAGAGCCTGACTCCAGAATCTCAGCTTTTAGTATAGCAAACAGTCTATGGGAGTTTATGTGTTTTAACTTTTGCACATATTTACTTTTGTTCTTAATTCCATAAGCATTACATCCGGAAGTAGTGCCTTGTCTGTGGGCCTCTCCCATTGTGGCTGGCCCTAATTCTAGCCTTTTCCAAGGCTCAGAGTAAAAGGTACCTTTCCTTTCCACAGTGCTTTTACTGACATGCGAGAAATATTCGATCCTTTCCAGAACACCCCGCATCATTTTATTTCTCCATTTCTGAAAGTACTTTATTGTCCTTTCACTCTAGCCATGTATGGTTTCTCTTAATCGATTGTGTGGATTTCATCTTTGCATTATGCAAAACAGCACAGTAATCAGTACATGCTGAAGAGGGAACAGAGGAATGGGATCTGCTCGGGAGAAGTGGACTCTCACCTCTGGGGAGGCCATGGGATTCCATGGGTTTTCCATGATCTTCCTACACAGTGAGCGCAAACTATAAAGTGCTACGGTATATAAATGTCGGAGAAATGAAGGGCAGTAACTACTGAAGAGTGTATCAGGAAGTGACTGATGATAATATCCTTTCATGGAGATGACAAGTCCCGGACACCGCCAGCAAGGTGTGTCTTCACAAGGTGTGTCATTCACAAGGTGTGTCATTCACAAGGTGGAATCAGCACGAGCTTAGTTCCAGGAAAGTCCACCCTCAAGTCCCAACCAGAACTTTGAAGCTTGGATGGAGGGAAGGCAGCTTTGTGTGAAAAATGTGGATAATTACTCCTGTTCTGTGTACCTCATGGGGTTGTTATGACAGCCAATGAACACAATATGAAAGGGCTGCATAAGCTCCAAAGCATTGAGGAGACATGGAGGTGAGCACATTTTCCCTGGGTGGATTTAATGATGCTCAATCCCTTTTGTCACCTCCTTCAAAGCCCTGCTTGTGCTGCGTATGCTGCTTTACCCCTAAATCCTGCTCCCATCTTTTTCCACCCGTCTCTGCTCTGCGAGGCTGACACTTATGGTCATCACCAGCTTCCTTGCTCTGGCTTCTGGTTGGTTTTAGCCAGTGAGAGGCCCTGGCGGGAGACTAGAGCAAGAAAGAGGCATGAGGCCTAGGTATTTATTCTATGATACCCCCCCCCCCCCACCTTCAGGGTCATATTGGACTGGCGGTGTCTGTCAACTGAGGCCACTGTTCCCCTCTCTAAGGTAGCCCTCTCTACCTGGCCCTCTCCTTCACTAGTCCCTTCAGGTCTAAGGGCAGTGACAGCCTGTGCTGGGCACTGCACTCTCCCTGTGGTTTCTGTACACCCCCGACGCCCACACACCGACATACACAGTCCCTCCACGAAGCCCTCCCCAAGTTACACTAATTGGTGCTTTCATGTCCTACTGGGACCCTCATCGACGCACCTCCTCAAGGTCTTACCTTCTTTATGAATGAAACATGAGAACATGTGCCTCGATGTCCAGTCCTGTTCCTCATTCCCACTAAAAGTTAAGTGTATATGCTTTCTCTCCCCCTCACATCAGCTCTGTTCTCTTGGGCCAGGAATCCAACAATTGTTTTTAATGAGCAAACTTGCAGATTCCAAGCACAGTCGTAGCCCTGTGCCAATACCAGCCAGCGGGGTCCCAGGAGGAGACTGTAGCAGCCCCCATGTTACAGAGCCCTATGTTATAGGACCCAGGGTGGGGTGGGGACTAGAGGGGTCTTGTCAGTCCTATCACCTGGCCCCATAGGCCCCTTTTCAAGAACTGTTCTCCAGCTCTCTTCGATTCTTCCTGATTCTCCTGACATACGGAGCCCCCGCTCAAGGGTCTAAGTGGTTTTATAGCAATAAAAACTGTAGGCAGGAGAGATTCTTGTTATTCAAAGACTGCCCCCCACAGAAGTGTTCTGCATCCTCTGAACAGCCTATTGCAGCCTCCCTGCAGTTACCTGTTTAATTTTTAAAGCATTTGGATTCTTTACCAAGTTTATAGCTTTAGTGACTATAAACATTCCTTATATACATGATTGCTGAAGCTTCAATTCCTGCTCCCAGGGAACCCAAGCACTGTATTCATAGACTCAACTGTCAGGGGTTGGGCTGCAAAGAGCATGAGATGCTGGGGCGATATTCAGTGGGGGTTCGAAGGATTCTTCTTCTGACATCTTGCAAAGTCAGCTCTATGCAAATAAAGGCAGCAGCAAAGAGCTCCGTTTAAATGCTTCATGCTAATATTTTGAAAAAGGAGTACCAAGGGATATACATGCAATTGCAATCCCACAAGGACTACCGTGTTTCCCAGAAAATAAGACCTAGCCGGACGATCAGGTCTAATGCATCTTTTGGAGTAAAAATTAATATAAGACCTGGTCTTATTTTAATATAATATAAGATAGGGACCTATATGATATGATATGATATAATATAATATAATATAATATAATATAATATAATATAATATAATATAAATATAGTAAATATAATATAATAATACTGGGGCTTATATTCATTTTTGCTCCAAAAGACGCATAAGAGCTGATTGTCTGGCTAGGTCTTATTTTCGAGACACATGGTACAAAGGGAACGGAAGGAGAAGGGGAATGAGCCTCTGTTTAGGGGCCTACTATGTGCCAGACTTTGTGCTAGATGTCTTCATTAGCAGGTTAGTGTTTCAATGCTCACAGGGGCCCAGGGAGGTCATTACAATCATCACTCCAACTTGACAAGCCAGGAACTCTGGTGTTACAGAAGCAAGTGGCTTGTTCAAGGCCTTCCTCAGATAAAACCAGAGTCTAGGCTAGGTTGATTTCCAAGACTTTGTTTGTTCCTAGAACAGAAGGTGATTGAGACCGCATTATGAAGTTCAGCAATGACCTTAACCCAGAGGGAGAAAGGGTTGGTGTAGACATAAAGAAGTCAAGAGAGTCCACATGGGTGACTGAGAGTAAGAGTGGGCTGGCGTCTCAGAGCCATCCCTTTACTCAAGAATGATGATATTCAAGCATAGTAGAATGAGGATGCCTTTGCTTTTCATCTCTCTCTCTCTCTCTCTCTCTCTCTCTCTCTCTCTCATCTGACTTAGAAAGAATATTGTACTTTTTAAGAAACCATTTCTGAGAGCCATGTTAACCTTACAATTCTATGCTTCTATGCTCTGTGGCTCCTGTTATCCTTATTCATGAAAGGTTTATGACCAGCTGATGCTAATAAGCTGCAACTCTTGAAAACCCCAGGAATTCATCTCATTAAATGGCTTTTGCACAGCCCTGAGCTTGCAGGGTTGGGCCCCACTCCCATGCATAGAAAACTGATACTCTGCTTCAGCCAGGAGGCCAGCATACAGCCTCTCTGCTTGCTCCACACCTGACGGAGAGAAGGAAGCCAAGGAACAGAATACTTGACCGACATTGGCTTAAGAAATTATGGCGCGTGCACGTAATTGTCTCAGTCTAGTGACTATTTGTCACTTGTGGCTGCCCCATACTCTCCTTGTATTTTGGTCATATCTCTTATTACACATCCTGACTTCCCAAGGACAGAGACCAGAAAACTCATGACCCCAGCATCCTTTGCAGCTACAGCAGAAATCTGAAGCTTGGCTTCTGCCCATTGTGTATACCGAGGTAAGAGTTGGATTCAGCAGTGGGCCATGTGAGGAGGTGGTCAGGCGTGGGGTACTCAGTGTTCCAGGCATCACTGTGGTGAAGACATCTACTTTTTCAGAGCTTCCTGCATCCAGGAATGAGCGGCACTGGGGTCAAGGGGCAATGGCTGTGACAGTGAAGTTTTCACTGAAATAGTTCCCATGGCAAGGTTGGACATTGTTCTTATCTCTGTAGTTTCAAAACCCAGGTCTCTGGCCCTCCTGGAGAGTCTGTGAGTCACCTAATGTCCTTTGAAAATGGATTTTTACTTACACAGCTACTGTGGATACAGTTATTTGCAACTCAGCACCCTGACCAGTGCTGTCCAGTGACAAGGAGTAGGTGATTTCAGGGTCAGAGCAGAGACTCAAAGTATCATTCAGATTTCAGCCTCTATCCTCCAAAATTTTGTGTGTTTATTTTTTATCTTAAGGTTGGTTGTCTCATGGTCATTGTCAGTGACCAAGATGACGGTGAACAGAAATCAACCTTAGCCTGGACTCCAGTTCTATCTGAGCAACTTCACATCATCATCCAATTCAAGTAGAAAAGAAATGAATGGGTGGAAAAGGAGCTTCCTTCCTTCCTTTGGTCCCTTCCTTCCTTTCTTCCCTTCTGCCCTCCCTTCTTGTGTTTTAATCAAGGATGAAATATTTTTTTCTAGATGCTTTTCCATGGCCACCCTTATTTTCCACTGACCAGGACTGGGTCATTAGACCACCACCGGTTGCACAGGGAATATCTAACAAAGAGGAATGGGATGGGCACTTTAAGCTTAGAGCAACTATGATTTATGACCAGGGGCTGGAAATTCCAGATTCTATCATCAAGAAAGAAGGGCGGGGAGTGGCTACTGGATAGGCAACAGATGTCTACCACAATTGCATTTGGCGTTTGCTTTCCCTTTGGCCACAACTGGCAGTGGGACTCTGTCCTATAAGCGGAAGCTTTCCTAGCAGATTTTGGTTTCCATGTCACCCAGGCCAACTCTCAAGTGTTTCCGAACCATCCGATGGACCCATTGTCAGAGAGATCTGGGTTTAAATCCTTGCTCTGTCACATGCTCCAGTATGACCTGGGCAGGGACTTTTTCATATAGTGCTGCACACAATTCCTGGCAGTTCATAAGCAGTCAAGATTTTAGAAGAAGGAGGGGTACCAGTATGGAATGTGCTGACACACAATCCTCCTAGGGAGGGTGACTTGACAACACAAACAAGCATACAACCTGGTGACTTTAGAATAGAGATAGTCTGGTACCAGTTAGAGGGTGAGGTGTTGGCCAAATGCGTGCTTACAACTAGGAAGAAAATGTTACGTGCAACATCTCATTTAATCTTCCTACAACCAACCCCTTTTTACAATTGAAAAATCAGAGGCTTACCAATGTCAATGATGGAACTAAGGGTGCACTCAGTAAACGGCGGGGGCAGAATTACTCACCCAGGTCTACCTGGCCTCTTTGTACTCTACCTTGGCCCCTGGAAGCTGACCAGCAAGTTCAGTAGTATGATCAACTGTCGTCAGAGTCAAAGAAGAGCGGATCCCTTCAGAACATGCAGTAAATACAGAGAACTGCAAATGGCTAGTCTTCACAAAAGCCTGTACTGAAGCTTAGAAAGAGCAGACTTCTTTCTGTTTAGGAGGAATTTAGAAGGAAATGTAGGTGTACAAGAAGTTGCCTGATAACCACCGAGGATTAATCTGGAGAAAACTCAGGAACATTATGCCGCTGTCTTTAAATAGAAGCGGACTGGCTTGAGGAATAGAGATTTCACTTACATTTTTTAGGCTCCAGAGATTGAAGACAAGTATCATATTATAGGAGAGAAATTCTGAAGGACTGAAGGAAGAATATGAACTACGAGCTAAGCAACAGTGGAATGAGTGGCGTCAGTGAGAAGGGAGCTTCCTGTCATTAGAGATAATCAAGCAGCACCAGTCTCATGTAGAGATGAATTGTGCTTTGGATGGAGGCAGGGAAGAAAGGTTGGGTGATTCAGAGGAACTTTGTAGTTCTCAGATCCAAGATTCTGTGAGCAATAGGGGCAGAGCAATACCAGCCTGGTGGAAGGTTCTGGGATGGGTGGAATCCACCATTCCAGTGGGAAGAGTTACTGACCTTAGGTGATCTGGAGTCAAACAGGTCTGATTCCTCCACCCTTCCCTTAATGCCTCTGCTGGGAGATCCCTGTGACGTTCTTTCGGTATCCAGGTTTCTCCTTGGGCATTGGCAGGAGTGGCTTGTCCTGGAAAGCAGGCTGCCCATTCTCACTGGCGGTCTCAGTAATGCCACCACCCTGAGAGGCTAAGAGACATTAATGCACCCTGTCCTCCTGCTGTCATCATTCTTTCCCTCCAACATGACACAGATTAAGACCGTATTTTTCAACAGACTTTGATGCATTTTTAAGCATTTACCCTCGAGATTATTTCTTTTTCTTTCTCGCTTTTGTTCTCCCAACTTCTAACCAGCTGATTAAAATTCTAGTTAAACTGAAATACGCTTTTAAATTGGGCCACTCAGAATGAAGGAAAAAGCACTGGATTCACGAGAGGTCTAGCACTTTTGATTAGTTCTTAATTAATACTTCATGTTAATTTTCGATGCTACCTTTAAGATACAGAACTCTGGTGAAATCACAAACTCATTATCTTATTATTTTCAAAGGCAGAACTGTTTGTCAGAGAGTGAAAAAAGAATGCTGTGTAGTAGTAGTCTCCTCCTGGAAGTCAACTTTCTAAACTTTGCACTGACAAGACAGTAGTCCTGAAAAAAAATATATATGTGTGTGTGTGTATATATATATATAATTTAGAAGACAGCTGTTCTCTGAAAGATCTAACAAGAAAATAATAAAAGATCTAACAAGAATCAGCTGGGAGAAAGTAACTGTAATACAAGGTAAAATAATATTGTGCCTGGTTGACATTAATTTATCTCTGTTACTTATCCTAATTATTTTATGTTTTTATTGGTGCGCTACATTGCCGAAAATGTGGTTTATAATTTAATTTCTACCGCCGAGTACAGAGAAGCCACTGGAGGCACTGCCATGATGAAAGCACAGTGTTGGTAAGACCACAGAAAAGGACACAAAGATGATTTATGTAACTTTCTGTTGCTATTTGCAGTTCATTAAGGCACTGTCTTCTCGCAGTGACCAAGTGAAAATTAAAGCACTTCAAAGAAGAGCTTGGGGTTCAGCATCATTAGAGGAAGAGAAATGGGCACCTTGATGAACTTGACTGCAGAAATCTATAGAGCACAACTTAATCAGCCTCACCATTGATCTGAGATGCTCAGAGGCAGGTTTAAGATTGAACAAATCCTTTTAATGCATATTCTTTCCCTTTGAAACACAGCATATGATGCATGAGAATGATTTAGAGACTTCAGTTTCATAAAGTGAAATTGCACGTAGCACTTTCCAGATTTTCATGGAAAAACAGGAAGAGAATAGATACTCTTCACGGAGCTGCCTCCTTCCTTGGACGCTCTGTTCATGCTCCTGAAAAGCTTCATCTGTACAATGGCAATTACTTAGAAGAAAGGGAAATTGCTTGCTATCCAAAGGACCAGAATAAAGTTGGGCCACCGATGTTTCCCTTCCTTTCTAACTGCAGATTCAGACACACTCGCTGAATCTATGCATCTGGGCTGGCAAGAAGCAGCGAGAAGGATCCTTTTCTCTAGCGATAAATCATCTCCCACGTTCATGGGTGGGATAGTTACATACATGAGGTAGGTCGCAAAGCCACACAGGCTTTGGTGTCAGACAAGCTTGGCCTAGAATCCTCGCTTCTCCCCCTACTATGAATCCTTGAGTTAGTTACTTACAGTAGTTGAGCTCCAGATTCCGCAACTGCTAATAGGAGCTGAATACGGTAATTGAGGAAATTCGAGGTAGTCATTGATGGGCACTGGCAGTAATGGCAGTCATCGTGATGTCATGCAAAAGCAGACTTCATGGGGGAAATTTCCAAGCAGCGGGTCAGTAAGACGAGTCCCCCATTCTCTTCTCTGCTAGAGAGAGGTGTCCAGGGGCCAAGCTGCTGGACACAGTGTGAGGCTATGCTCTGAGAGTGGGACCCACCTCCTGCTACTCTATCCTTTTATAGGCAGAGTGTGACAGAGTTCCCAAAAGAGTGGCGAAAACCATCTGGTCTTGCACCCAGTTGCTCCAGAAAGTTGTAGGTAAACATCTGGCAGCTAGACACTAGCTCCTCAGGGGGTGTTTATTCCTGGGATGATATCAGCTCCAACTTGTGGGATGTCTAAGCCCCTCCCACTGGAAGAGATAACGAAGGACCTTTGAAGACAAGGTGGAAAGGCTTGAATCTGGTTGAGAAGGGAGGGCATTTCTCCCTCACCTATATATTGTGTGAGTCAAGATGTACGCTGGGGACCCTGAGAAGTAGAACTGTGGTTTGCTGACAATATGGCTGGACTTAAATGTCCTAGCTATTTACCGCCTGGAACTCCCAATCTGCTTCCAGGCTTCCTTCCTTTGATACATTATGAGTCCAGCACTGGCACCGAGAGCAAACTAGCATAAGGTAAGATGTAATTAGGTTTCAAAGAAAGGTGTTTTTGTTGTCATTATCTTTCGATTTACTAAAGTAAGCATTCACTTTGTACCTCCTAGGAGCCAGAGAATGTGGGTGGGGGGCGGTTCCGAACAACAATAACTCCTAATAGTTATTGAAGTTTACTGCCTGCAGGCCATACTCTAAGTACTTTATATATTTTATATAAAAATATATCCAACACAGAACACCTGCCTGTGAGTTAGTTGGGGAATCAGACACTTAACCAGCTGAATGGGCAGTGCTAGCGCTAAGCACCGTAAAGAATGTAATAGGCAGAATGCTACTGGAGCACGGAGAAGGGTTGGGAGCAAGGTAAGAGGTGACATTTGAACTAGAAGGATGAGTAAGAATTAGCCAGATAGAAGTGGGATGGAAGGAAGAGCGCGAACAAAAGCATGATGGTGTTGATCAAAACCCAAGGAGGAAGAGGGAAAAGAGGAGGAGGAATAGAAAGGAAAAAAAAAGATGTAAGAGGCTTTGGCTATCAGCCACCATCAACGCACCTCTGAAGCAGGTTTGCAACACATCCTTTTCACTCATTGTTTTAGAAGGGACTGTGAGAAGCTGACATCTGTGTAAATAGGACGACTATAGCCTTTGTTGACGGTGCCAAAAAGCAAGGCAACCTTTCTACAGTCTGCAGGTTGACTGTCCTTCTCTCACCTGCCATTCTTGCTGGCTAAGGTAAACACACTGTGAAGGAAAAATGTCATTACTTCTCCTGGGATCTTTCTTCTCAAGATCTTACAACCCCTTTGTAAACCTAGTAAGACGCGCTACGTGAAAGCACTTGGAAAAAGGTACAGGGATCCAGCACGCAGGCCAAGTCGATGCTGTACAGAATTGGTTCCTTCTTTGCAGTGAGAGCTCCTAGGATGGGGCAGACATGGCCAGGTGGTTGAAGGGCAGACAGGAGGTAGCGCAAGGACAGGGCACGCGGCACCTGGGTAACTCAGGGATTGTCCACGGTAGCTTGCAGGGAGCCACCCAGAGTATCCTGCCCACATCCATTCCCACTAGGTAGTAAAATGCTCAGAGTGGAGAAAACTGCAGAGCTGCAGTTCATTCATTCAACTGGCAGTATCACATCTGTGGAGTGCCAGAGGCAGGGGACACCACGGTCAAGGGTCTCCCCGTGTACGAGGAAAATGGACATGAAAAATAATTGTGTGGTACATGCTCAATGTTATAAAACTAGAAGTCACAGAGAAGGGAGACAGTTGGTGGGGTGAGGATTGACAGGGAAGAGTATGGGTGTAGGAAATCCTCCCCAAAGGTGAACGTATTTGAGTACGAAGGAGAAGAAGGAGCTTGTCTTATGTTTTAATTCTCATTGTATATACTTAGTTCCTTTCATTGGAGAGATTTCCCCAGGGAGTAAAACACTCAGCAGTGAGTAAAGGGGTAATGAAGAAGAGAAAGGGGATGGGAGGCTGGGGAGAGGCACTAGGAAGAGAAATATTGTATGAACATTTATAAGAAAGAGTGCATATATACGCGTATGCTGGTTTGAGGTCAGATATATCACACACACACACACACACACACACACACACACTTAGGAAGATAGTCAGTGAAAGGATTCAGGTTAGCTCTGTGTGAGGCCCAAGCCTTCAGGAAAATTCTTCAAGGAAGAAGCTTCGAACGCAGAATAAAGTTAGAAGACCTTTGTACAGCTTTCCTTGGCAAGTTGAGTTACCAGAAAATACGAGTCTCCTCTTTTAGCATTATCATGGCACCTGACGTGGACTTGGACCCTCCTCTACCAAGTACACTGAGGATGAGGACAGGAAGACTATTTCTGAGGGTCTACCCTTTGGCAGATGTTCTATGTAGGTAAAATTTCACGTAATTTGTATGATACCCTATAAGGTTGGGTATGAAAGACTAGATCCATTTCACCAATGACTGGAAATTTTGACTGGGAGTTTTGAAATATCTTTTCTCAAGTCATGAAGCTGACACAAGTCAGGCCTCTTTTATTCTAAAGTGCATCTTTTGGTCTCTCTCTATATAATGCCACCCTGAAAACATTAGCCAACACCACTACTTTAACAAATAGTGTTTTATGTGTACGTGAGCAAATGTGAGAATGTAAGATAGTTTATGTATGCCAAGTAGGTCTATGTGAGGGATAATGATGATTATTTGTCATTATTTCAGTGTTATTAGAGACTTTCCATCATTTACAACTTCTAAACTTTTTAAGTCTAGTCCACAGGAAGCGAGATTTTTGGAGTTCCTAACCAGCTAATTATCTAAAAGAAGTGCAACATAACACCTGCTTTTCAAGTATTATTTCTTCTTTCCTGGTCAAGGACAAATTTGGATGATAAAAGAATCTGTGTATTCTCAGACTCTGAAAACCTTAAAAGGATATTTGTCACCACTGATTTGAAAATCAGAAAGCAAGCGTCTTGAAGCATTTTATCTTTTCAATGTATAATTAATTACCTCATTTACAACGCTTATGAAATAGGTGGTGCAGGGATTATGATCTTCATCTTACATTCACCCATTAATGCATTCATTTTACAAATAGTTATTAACAGATTTTTAAAATCGAAGCCCCAGAGAGATAGTTGATATACCTCCGAGTCTTCTAAGCTGATGACAGACTGCAATCAGGGCTCCTGGCTCCGGATTCTGACTTGGGCCATTTCTCACTCAATTGTCTTGCCTGAGTCTCAGTTCTAGTCTAGGTCTTTGGATACACATTCTTGAGGTCTTAGCTAATTTATTTTATTGTAGGAAAGATCCTGATGGAACAAGTGCCTTTTAAACCAACTCCCACTTGCCTCCAAACCCCCACGGAAACAGGGCTCTTAGAAGTGCTGTCGCCTCAGAAATCCTGAGAAATGCATGAGGTGGCTTGTGTGCTGACTCAATTATAGGGGATGGGACTGCTTAATTGCCGTGAGGAGCTGAATGCAGTTATTACTCAGAGCGAAAGAGCCTTGTTTCTTATTTTCTTTGAAGACCAACAATTACTTTCTGGAATGACTTGATGCATTATCAAAACTTTCATAGAAATTCAATGAGATAGTCCATAACAGAGCAAGTGCCCCCACCCCTTTACAAAGCAAATATCTCTACATACACTCCCTGTACTTCTCAGACAGTAGATGTTTGGAAAAGACACAATTCTGCTCAAGGGAGTTTAGGGATTAGCTCTCTGGCGCCTTCTGTGACCTGTGCCTGCCTGTCCCTTCTCCACTCTCCCCATCCCACCCCCCAAAAAAAAGATCAGATGACTCCTTCCCATCTATCACCACTGAGCTTTCTATAGACCTCTATGAATACTAGTTATCATGTTTTCACTTCTTGTTTTTTTTACCTACTAAGTTGTGTGCGTCCTAAAGGCTGGGATCTTGTTTGGTTAACATTTGTAACCTTGATGCCCAGCACAGAGCCTGGCACAAAGCAGGCACTCAAAACAATGTTCGTTGGAGGAAAACAATAATGCATGAAATCAGGGATTCAAAGTCCTTGGTTAATCATACATTCATTGTTGAATAAAGGAAACAATAAGCAACAAGTTTAAAATATATCCAGTACTCTCCTATCACGTATAACCACTATGGCTAAAAGGCTCTCGTCTAGAAGAGGTAAGTAAACCTGGAAATAATGTAGAAAAAAGAAAAAAAAACCCACTGAATTAGATATTAGGCAAATCCCCACTCTGGTCCAGGCACTAGCTCATGACTAGGTATAACAAGGAATGACAGGGGTGCTGGAGGAGCTTATACACTTGGTAGGAAGAGGCTTACCTAGAATCAAGTAACTAAAGTAAGCCAGGGTCTAAATGGAAAGGAAGACTGAAGCAGAAAATTGGAAATCTTCGAAAAATAGATATTCATACAAATACAGCTCTGGCAGTGGAATCCACATGAAAACCAATTCTGGGAATTAGCCACACACAACCAGTCAATGGGGTCCTTAACATTTGCCTGGAGTGTCACTCAGTGTCAGACAGTGTGGGGGGTGGCTTGCCTCTGTAACTTAGCTTCCATTGAGCCTAGAAAGTAAGCAATGGACTCACTTTATAGATAAAAACTTGGCATCTCGGAGATAAACAGAGTGCAGGGGTTAAGAACACCAGCTTTGGCATCGGGCAGAACTGGCTTTGCTTCTTGGGTCCATAACTTAAGTGTGTGGCCTTGGACAAATCATGTCAAATCTCAGGCTTTTCACCTCTAATAGAGGCAAATGATAGCACCCACCTCACTGACGAGGCAGTGAGGTACTTATTAGCACAGTGCCCAATATAGAAACCACTAAGTGTTGACTATTTCTTTAGTTCAAGACCACACAGCTAGCAAGGGCCAAGGCAAAATTTCACACCCAAACTTCTTTATTCCAAAGCTCATGCTCTTTCATGCTTGCTGTCTTTGAGGGCAAATTAGGTGATTTGACATACATTAATTAAATATCTGAGATGGGCCAAAAGGCAGAATGCAGCTCTTCCAATCACATTATTTGGGCATTTCTGTCCCAACTTGAATGTTGAACTCTGAACTGAATCCCAACTATCTATCTATCTATCATCTATCTATCTATCATCTATCAATCTCTCTATTTATATATTTATATAAATATAAACAACATATTTATATAAATATAAATAAAATAATAAAGATTAACAGAGCTAGTAAGTGATAGATAAAGAGAGGAAGAAATTGGAGTTCTTTCCCATGTTTGTGACTTTGGAGAGTAATTCTAAGCCCGAAGACGGGAAGGACTATTTTAGTTTCGAATCTGTTGAGTCTGAGTTCCTGTGGATCATACAAATACAGAGGAAAGTACAAATGGGAAAGACATCGTAAAGACATTATCAATAGGCCCTGACTACATGAGGGAGAAGAAGGCCAGGAGGTTTTGAGCATGGAGGCAAAACAGCAGAACCACAGTCCAAACACGTGTCACTATTACTACTCCAGATATCTTAAACAAAACAGATCAACACGGAAATCAAAGCAGCAGCAGAGGTAGACATTGGGGAGAATAAACTCACAGTTTATCAGTCAAGAAACAGAAAGAAAACGGAACTGGGTCTACTTCATGAGACCCACGTGGCTGCTCAGAAGTGGAGTTGACTTCATATTCTGAAAGACTCAGTGATAGCAGTAGATACAGATGGTAATGGCCTTCAATTCCAGCAGCCAGACAGCCATGCTCCTTCCTTCCTGGAGAGGACCAGATTCCCATATGACATGGAGCCCCTTTTGCCTACCTTCAGGAAGGACATGCTCTCTTCCTTCTTTCCCCTCCTTTTCCTGTAACAGTGTAAGTCAAGGCTTCCTCCTCCCACCCCAACATTAAGGCTTCAGTCATGTGTCATTTATATTTGCCATCCTATGTGACTTTATCCGTGTGTATACACTGATAGTTGGATTTCACGGTCCCCCTTCTGGTTCCATCACTTCCATACATATCCATGCCAATGTAACTATGTCTGGCAGTGTATTCTCCAATAAACCAGGGTGCACAAAAATGCATCTTCTTTGCTGGTAAACCTTTTATTGAATGGTATTCCTGGTACTATTTCTGGTACAGATCTGGCTCTTCTGCAGGGGAACTTCCCATGTGAGTGTGAGAAGACAAATCCACAAAGAGGCCCCAGGAAATAGGAAAAACAGCAGGCTGCATGCACAAGGTTCATCTCTCTCTGAAGAGTGGGCACCTTGGCTGGTTTTCAAAATCACCAGGTAAACAAGAGCAGAAGCTCCCTCCAAGCAAAGGACACAGCATGGGTTGATTTATTATTTTGGCTACTATGTCAAAATACATTGGCAGCAAGTAGCAGAAAACCTGGCCTCGGCCAGCTTAAATTTAAGGAGATTTATTATCTCACAGAGCAAGCTGTCCATAGGTAGGCAAGGTGCCAAGCAGGGCACATCAGGACTCTGACCCCGCTTCACTGAAGTCCTATCTTCCTTTGTGGGTTTTGCTTCATCAGCAGTGGCAGGCATTACACCCAGCCATGCCATTGACTCAAGGAAGAGAAGGGACTGTCTTCTCCTTGTGCCTCTTTCAAGCAGCAAGGGAGCATTTTCCATAAGTGCCCTAACAGCTTCTCATCTCAATGGCCTGAGCAGGGTCATGTGCCGACCTCTAAGCGGGACACCTTTAAGGGATCTGAGATTACCAGGATGTTCTTAGATAATGTGGGATATGCCCCCTGAGTGGTCATGTTTCTGAGCGAGGCCACTTGAACAAAATCAGTACTCCATCAATGAGAGGAAGAGGAAAACAGATTTTAAGGAGGCAGCCGATAGGGTCTGCTATAGCCACTCTATGCACACAATACTTTTCATTTTAAAAAAGAAAGAACAAAAATGAAAACAGAGCATGCTATTAGAAGAGGAGCAGGCTCAGAAAGACAGACTGTTTCCGGGCAAGGGACTCTGCTGATGATAGTGTGACATAGTTATAAAGAAAACCTGGAAAATGAAGGAGCTGGCTGCCTATGAGCAACAGCTGCAGAAATATCAAAGTACCTCCCTTGCATCCATTCAACATGACTAGTGTGACTGAGCACTGCCATTCAGATAACCCTGGGCTCACTCTTGGAATATGTGCAGTGTTGGAGCTGACAGTCACTCCGTCCTGCACTTTGTGTCATTTTAAAGGGTTGGCAGCTACTAGAATTACTTGTTGGAAGATAAGGCATCACTGGCATGAAACTCTCTCTCACATATATACTTATACTGAGAACTAATCACTTATTTTCCATGCATATTAATCCACTTTTGCTTTTAGTAAAAACTCACATCAATAAAGCCATAAGTAATTAAAATTACAGCATTCAGTCTGAGAAGAAAAACAGTATATAGAACCCTATAACCCAGCTTCCTATCTTTTGCTGGCTTTCCATTTTTACAAACCAACCAATGACAGACAAACAAATATTCATTTACATTGCAGAAAAATGAGCAGAGTAGGGGCTGGGTTATTTCCAGAGGTTAAGTAAGAGGGATGCTTATACACAGCTTTAAGTTACTTGCCAAAGTAGGTACTGTGACTATATCCATTGCTGAAAACCCACTGTATAGGCATCAAAGCTTGGACAGTTGGAAATATTAAGGTGGCCACCCAGATTCACCCAGACACAAGCTGAAGTGATGGTATACAAAACAGCTGCAGAAGAAAAGAACCATGGAGATATCTGTAGCAGGTGGGGCAGTCAGTTCCTTGAAACTCCAAGCATCTAGCACATTCCGAATGAGTTGCTTTGGGAAGGGGGCATTCTCTTAGACAGGTGGACAGATTATGATGTGGGGGGATGGGGTGCCCTAACATTGGGCTCAGAAAACTTCTCTAACTGATAACTCTCTAACCACATAGCCTTTGAATAAACCATTACATTTGTAAGACGGGACAGACTCTTATTAATTTTGTCACTCTAATTGCCTTCAACATTGGTTCAAGACTGAACCTGGAAGGGACTTTTAAAGGACAAATTCCAGGTCTCTGCTAGAGGGAAGGTTGAACTAGTGTCATCCGATGCTCGTTCATTTTCTCCCACATGAAAGCTCTTTGGAGCCAAGGCGTCACCCCTTCTCCTGGTTATCTGCAATGATGTGGGCCCACCTTCAGTAAAAAAGTTCCTGATACAACTCAGCCCTAGAAACATTCTCCAATTGTATATTTTCCTACAACAACAGACCAAACTAATTCTATCTAATGTTATTTATTTTTCATTTTAAGGTGATGAAAAGATCTTGATATCTTTAGTGGGATGGGGGTGGGGTGGTAGAAAGAATTTAAAAAAAAGGTCAGGGAGTCCTTGTTATCTGGGTTTTCACAATTGAAGTCTCCACAGTTGCCAAGTTTTAGAGCAAAGTAAATTCACAACAGTGTGAACATACGCATTACTGCATGGACCACGTGAAAAAATCAGTCCCCATTCAAAGTTAGTTCCCACTCAACACTAGTATCTTCGACAACATCATTACAAGTCTCTCATTGACTCTTGGAAAACATAATCTTATAAACATACTTTGCAAGTTGATTATGAAGTAAATTTTCAAATTTCCCCAAAAACGGAAGATTTTATGAAGTTAAAAAAAGGGCTGTTGAAGAACTGCTGGAATCACATGCAGAATTAATTGACGAATGATGATATGGCAGAAACATATCCAGGCATTATTTGAGGAAGAAGAAAACCTTAAGGATAATGAGCTTAAGGATAATAACGCATTATAGAAGAGAATGTCTTGAGTACAAATGGTATTGGGGAATATTGATAAAATCCTTGAATTTTGTAAAAATTACCCTCTGATGATGCTGTATAAGTTAAAGTTTATGTTTAGGATATGTTGTGAAATCATGTGATTTTTTTTTTTTTTGGAAAATTAAACCAGAGGGGGAAACAAAACACAATTAATTCTTCATTTTAATAATTAGTAGTTTTATTTATAACCTAATTTTTTCAAATTTAAGTAAAATACACTTATTTTAATAATTCCTCATTATAAAATACAAGCCAAATATTTTTTCTTTAATTTTTAAAGAAATTTTGGTTCCCAATTTATGTGAATTCACTTTAAATGAACCTTTTCAGCTACGCATTATGTTAAATAAGATGGCAATTCTGTAAATGTACTCTTTTCCTTGGGCCACATTATCTCACATGAGACTAGAAAAGCCCAGCATAAAGGATATCTGATATGCAAGCACAAGTTTGCCCTTGGGGTAGTTATAAAATATGTCCACAAATTTTTGAATGTTTCTCTCTTCAAAAGGCAGAGTGTGATTTCTCCCTTGTTGAGTGTGGGTTGGTTAGTGACTTGCTTCTGACAAAATAAAACAGAAGTGATGGTAGGTATACAGGGCTGAATATATCGTCCCCATGTCCACCCAGAACCTCAGAAGGTGACCTTATTTGGAAATAGGGTTTTCATAGATGTACTTAGTTAAGACAAGGTCATCGTGGATTAGGGTGGGTCCTAATCCAGTGACTGCTGTCCGTATAAGACAACAGATGCAGAGCAATGACAGCGTGTTATATGGAGGCAGAGACTGAGTGGTGTATCTGTAAGCACAGGTATGCCAAGGGTTGCTGGCAACCACCAGAAGCTAGGAAGAGGCAAGGAAGGAGTCCTCCCCTGGAATCTTCGGAGAGAGCATGGCCCTGCTGACACCTTGAGTTTGGACTTCTCGCCTCCAGAAGTATCAGAGAATACACTTGTATAATTCTCAGGCACTCGGTTATGGTATTTTGTTATGGCAGCCCTGGGAGACGATCTACGGATGACTTTAGAGAGCACGTTGCATAAGACACTGCCCCTTCCTGTTTGCTCATTCTCTCTGGGCTCTCACTCTGGGGGAAGTTAGTGGCCGTGTCATGAAGACACTCAAGCCGCCCACAGCAGTCCCCATGGTGGTAACTGAGGCCTCCTGCCAACGGCCATGTGAGTGAGTCATCTGGAGAGTGGGCCTTCCAGCTCCTGGCAAGCCTTTGTTTGACTATAGCCCCTGCCAACATTCTGACTACACCGCCTGAGAAGCCCTGAGCCTGAACCCCAACTAAGTTGCTCCTAAATTTCTGATCCACAGAAACTGTGTGATAATAAATATTCATTGTTTTAAGCCACGGAGCCTTGGCATAATTTTTTATGCAGCAACAAACAACTAATCGCTTTGTTCCCTCAGATCTAATTTCTCCACCTCCAAAGCTCCTGAAGATCGAACCACAATCAAAATGCATTTAGAATTGAACAGAGATTTCTTCTCCCAAGGCTATTAAAATTTTCCATAACTTCATTTCTACTACTTATCCACTTCCTATTTCTGATAGATTACAAAGCGAGCTTCTTTTCTTCCATAGAACTCTCTCACTCACAAAGTCCTATCATCTCTGAGATGTAAAGATTCTAAATAATATAGTTATGAAAGTTGCCACTATCATAAATGAGATTTATTAGTTTTATTACCTCAGATTTTCAAAAATGATCTGAAACTTCTCCTGTCCCCTTGGAAAATGCCCCTGGATGCAGATTCCAATACTGGCATTCTATCCAGTAAGCTTCAGGGGATGTTCAAGAGGTGCATGTATGGGGGAAACAGCTGGTCTCTGGTCTCCCCAGTTCCTCGGAAAGATGCATGAAGGCAACTCTGCTGCTCCAGCAACTTTACCAGGAGGGAGGGGTTCTTGAGAACGAAGCAGAGAGGAAACAATGACCATAAGGATGTGACACAAGAACCAGGCATTGGTCACTGCCTGATTTAACAGATTTACCCAGCACCTACCTACTGTGCACTGGGGACAGGATGTCAGGTCCTGAGCAGACAAAGACAAATAAGGTAGGGGCCCATCATTATCCATCAGGTAGATGAAACCAAGAAAAGATCCTCACATGCCGTTTGGTAAAGACAATGATGGAAACATGTACAAAGTTGAACGGAAACCAAGAGGAGATGAGGTGAGCATACTAAATGTTTTTTATCCTAGATCCTGTGTGCCTGCATGTTTTTTTTTTGTCATTGGAATTTGTATTGGAAACAACTTCACAGTGATAACTGTACCCATTCAATGTCGGAGGAAGAGCAGGAAGAACAGGGGAGGAGAAACTGGCTTAGGGCTGTAGCTTCATGCCCTTGGGAAAAATGAATGCATTCTGATAACATCTGTCTGGGAAAATCTTCGAGGGGCTGGCTACGGTGAGAAATGCTAGCTAATTTTGTAAGCTACGCGGGGCGCAGTGTTCTAAGAGCTTTACAAACATTAGCTCCTTAAATCCTCCTAACAACTTGAAGAGGCAGGTACTGTTATCATCCCTGTTTTACAAATAAAGACACTGAGGCACAGTAAGAGACCGAGCTGGATTCAAACCCGGCAATCTCTAGACTACCCTTCTCCATATTCATTTCTCAACTGTCCTGAATGTCAGGGAAGGAGGTGTTCACTCTTTATTACAGCTGATTCGGAAGTTTGATAAAGTATGGCACATGGCAGAATTTCAAGCTTGTTAAGCAAATCATACAGGTCTAACGTTTGATATTACAACCTAAGGCTGATTTGTATTTATGCTGGGAAGATGTCTTAAAACAATAAATAAGAGGTAGGCAGACTCAGCTGTTTTGTGTTTTGTGAACATTCCCCCCAAAAACGGTTAGGCTCTGACTCAGATTATGGCATCATGATGTATATTTTAATTCTAAATAAATTTTAACATGATGCTTTGGAATGCAATTAATTAGGTGTGCTCATAATTGCCTGGTGGGATAGGCAGATCAGTGGATTGTGGAACTGTATGGGCTGTTTAGTGTTATACACTAAAGAGAGTGCCAAAAAAAAGTATACACATTTTAAGAAAGGAAAAAAACTATATTAAAATTATAATACTCAACATATACCGATAACAAAAGACGAATCCAAGTCATGGGTATGGATACATGTTTTTGGCACCCCCGGTGTAATAAACCTGGGACCATTCTATGAGACTCTGCCGTTCATCACAGATTCACTTTAAATGGAAGCTACTAGTAAGAGGAGATTCTGAGTCTCAAATCAGCTGTACTGAACCAGCCCTTCCCTCCTTAATCCGGGGCTCCAAATAATTTTGTAAGTAGATAAAATTCTTCACCCATCCAAGAATGATATGATCAGACGACTAACACTCTTCTCTCTCAGGAAACCTCTCCAGAGCACAAATGAAGCAGTCTCCTTCCCTTTGCCTTTCTGTGAGTTTCAAGTTTGTCTCTTGGCAGGAATGGCCCAGCTTTCAGGAAGCTGAGAGTGGTGATGAATGGACTTCTGGATATTCTGAGAGATACAGAATGCCAAAACCCTTTTATGTCTGTCATTGCTGAGCACCCTTTCAAAGAGTCTCTCCAACCTTTTTCCAATGTCATGGTCACTTTGGGATTTGGTAAGAAGGTATTTTTATCCCATTCTAAGAGGCACCATTTTTTTTTTGCCTTATCAAATATCTAGAAGTTGGTATCTGTCTTCCAATTGTTAGCACCTTCCAATTGCTGTCATCCTGGTGGCAGCAATGACATGGTAAAGAAAATCATGCTGCTTCTTCTAATGGCTGGAATCTTGGGAGTCAGTGGAATATGATATTTGTGAAGCACGCTGGGGTACATGCATGAGGCTGCTTCTGGTGGGAGGCTGTCAGTCTGGGGGCTTCTGTTGCCCCAGGATCTGGTCTGTACCCCTTGGAGGCTGAGAAACTCAATATGTTGGTCACACCTGTGATTTATTTGTGACACTCTAGGAGGGCAGCGTTGTCTCCTCAAGCCTCAGCCACCCTGTCTGCAAAACAGAGGTCATAACAGCACCCTCCTGATGAGAAGTTTTTGTGGGCTGTGGTCTGCATCCACAAAGCACCGTTCCTATAATACAACATCAAAGAACCTTAGTTATACTGTTGTCCGTTTCACAGGGCTAGGGGAGGTGAGTGAGGCATTCTCCTTGGTCACAAAACTTAAAGGGTGTCAGAATCTCAGTGATCAAGATACATAATATTTTCATGCAATATTTTTAATAAGTCAAAATTAACGGAAAAAAAATCCAGAATAACAAAAATAAAAATTTTAAACAAAGGCAGGATCTGGCTTTTTACTTGGACGACACACCTCATTGCCTTATCCTCGTCTCTGCTCTGTGGGATCCCTTCTTGATTATTTAAAACATTACACTGAAATATTATATATCTTGATTTTTAAGTTTTTCGGTGTCCCCTTAAATTTTGCGCTTGAGGCTAGTACCTCACTTCCTTTACTTTGTCCCGACTCTGGTTACATTTCTGAAGCTGAACTGGTTGTTGCTAATGGTGCCTGATGTTAACTCTCCTTTCACTCCTGCCGGCTCATGCAGCCAGCCTCCCCGATCTTTGCCAGGTGCTGTGACAGGCTCTGGGGGTACAGTGAGGACACACAGCGTTGGCCTAAGGAGAATGCTGATACGCACACAGGTATATGCCTAATATTCGTTAGGGGTGTTGTAAACACATCCATTCCTTCCACAGTGTTCAGTGAGCACCTCCTTTGTACGGGCCAGGCACGCAATACGCAGCAGGTACGGCAGGGAACTCAGGCAGAAAACAGTCACTTCTAGGAGGGTCAGCATTTCCTTGTAAAACATGCATTTACGGTGGCCCACCAGGAGAAGTAGTGAGAAATCCTTTTGGAATTCAAAAATTGCCAAGGCTACTTCAAATGCAAGCTCCTAGCACAGGGCCTACCACATAAGACACAATAAATAAATATTTGTGAAATGACTGTTCAATCTAATGAACTCCTATAAGTAAGATGGAGATGATGAACTTATATTCTGCCCATCTGGCATCCCCTTGTTTGCCTCGGATGCTGGTGAAGTGACATTTTAAGGTTCAACTTTTGTTTTCATGACACAGCCCCTTGGTGCAATGGAAGAATCTGACTTTGCACATGACAGATCTGAACCTGAAACTTGGCTCCACCACTTATTACCTGTGCAACCTTGGTCAGTGTACTTAATCTTTCTGAAACTATCCCCTCTAATAAGGTTAATAACGCCCAACTTGTGGGTCTTCAGTGAGATTATGGATCTGCCAAGTGTTTGGAGTCTGGCTCCGAGGAGATACTCAGTGGATGTGCATTTCTTTCCTTTTCACATGGTTTTGGAACTTGATGGAAGCGCAGGTCAGAAAGTCTACGTCCACGCCAGGCAAAGAAAACGATTTGGGAAAGGAGCAATGAGATTTCACGGCGGCTTTCATGCCAAGGGTTCTGACCACACAAAGAATGGATTCAGTCTGTTTCTTTGCATCAATACCCTATAAACAAGTTGGATATGGGCTTTGAATAATTCAAGTCAATTTCCACAAGACAGTCACAAATGGATTGGCTTCTCCACGAGAGATGCCAAACTGGGGTCTTTAGCAACAGCATCCGGAATAAATGTGGGTCTGAAGAAACGCTTCAAGGACAGGAGAAATACATGCTGTGAGCAGGGAATTCCTAGGGGCTGCTGCAGAGATGCAAATTGGGGCTGTGTCATGAAAACAAAAGTTGAACCATAAAATGTCATTTCACATGCAATTTAAGAGAGATCTATGAGAAATAAACTTTAGAAAACTGCTCACATATATCAATGTATTACAGGTGCCTGGCAAAGCATTTCTGTGAAAATACGCAGTACAGTGTATATATAAATCTGTCCTGAGTTTTATGATTCCATATACAAAGTCATAATGTATATAAAATAGAGGAACATGGAGAACCAGTTCATTGCTTTAACTCATGCTGGTCAAATGGATTTGGAATAATCCATCAGACTTACATAGCATCAAACAAGTACAGTCACAATCTCAGGAGGATCCAAGTGGCAGGGGCAGGCCTGGTTGCATTCATTTTCTAGGGTCTGAGGCAGGTGGGGAACAGCCTAAGGTTCTACCTGCAATGGGTTAGATCTCTGTTAAGCGCATTATTACTATATCTACTATCTCACTTCAGCCTCACCACAATTCGATGAGACAGGTACCACTGTCCCCATTTCACAGATGGGAAAACTGAAACCAGAGAGGTTGACTTACATAAACAAGGACACATAGGCAGCAGACACTGCACCAGAATGGGAGCCTCATGCAAGCAAGGGTTTCAGCTGTACTGTCAGCTCTTAGGGGAGAGACACGTATGGTGTTTCCCTGGAAATAAGACCCAGCCGGACAATCAGATTTAATGTGTCTTTTGGAACAAAACTTTATATAAGACCTGGTATTGGCCGGCCCGGTGGCGCAGGCGGTTAGAACTCCATGCTCCTAACTCCGAAGGCTGCCGGTTCGATTCCCACATGGGCCAGTGGGCTCTCAAAAAAAAAAAAAAAAAAAGGCCCGGTATTATATTATATTATAAGACCGGGTCTTATATCAATTTTTTTCTCCAAAAGACATATTAGAGCTGATTGTCCAGCTAGTTCTTATTTTTGGGGAAACAGGGTAGTAAGTGCTTAATAAATATTTGAACAAGTGAGTGGAGATAGAAAACCAAGGTTCAGCTGACTGTACGTCTGGCGTTCCTCCCACAGGGTCTTTGTGCAGTGATGGATGAGAGGAGTGAAGCATCTCACCTGCACAGAGGAGAAGATCCATGGGGTGCAACGAGAGTTGTAGCCATTGAGAGGGCAGGGAATGGAGATCTCTAGGGAAATCCTACAGGTTAAGGAGCAAACCGCCTCTTCTCCCTAGTGCTTGCCCAGACCACTTCTCTAGACTACACTAGACTAAGTGCCCTTTCTTAGTGCTCCTGTGGTAGCGCATAAGGATCAAAACAGAGGCAGCACGGATGCTAGCAAAAGCATCATACTCAAAGGCAGCAGACCCGGTTCCAAACCTCAGCATTGCCACTTACTAGAGCGAGGACCTTGGAGATGTCACCTGAAGTCTCCAAGCCTCAATCTCCTTGTCTCTGAAAAGAGTATATTCATACCCATCTTATCATCTTCCAGGCTGGACACAGCTTCACAAGTTGTACACTGCACAACTCCACACCCTGTAACCTACACTGTGAATGGTCCCCCTGGATGTGTACAACACAGCAGCCCTGCTCCTGAATGAAGCACAGGAGAAAGAAGCCACACACGGAGCCAGACAAAACTGAGTTCAAATCAGCTCTGTCACTCAGGCTGTGCACTCTTGTCTCAATTTCCCTACTTGGAAATGGGCACAAAAGGAATATGCAATGATAAGGTTGTTTTGAGGATGAAACGAATTAATACATGTAAAGAACTTAGCAGCCATGTAATAAGTGCTCAAGAAATAGGTTATTGTTGTTATTATTTTAATATGTCACTTTACCATTTTTAAATTCTGTATGAAACCAACCTATCTTAGGGTGAGTTTTCCTGACTAGACTGGTAGCTTCTAAAAAGCAAGGACTGTGTCCACTTGTCTATCTACCACTATTCTCCCAGGGTGAGGCAAATACTGGGCCCTGGGTAAATATCTGTTGAACTAAACTGAACCAGCTGTCGACGAATAAAATTCTGAGTCTCTTTGTCCATATCTCATCATGAATTGTCCTCTTCTGCTTCACAAGCTGGGGAAACTGAGCCAAATACCTCTGTATTTGCCTTCTTTAAAAGGTTTAGATTTCACTAAACTCCAGATTTCACTAACCTGTCCTTCCCCACCCTTAGTCCCAACTCAAGTTCTTTTATTTTAAGAGAAATTAACAAAAAAAGAGTTTTCTATCTGGCTGACAGCCAGAAATCCACACATAAGGGCTCCTATTTGAAAGGGCTTCTTAATCTGATGTTCTTCTTTGAGTCGTACAATCAAGTAGAAGAAATATATTGGCTACACCATCTACCCAAGATGCAGCATAACGCAGCCTCTAAATCTTCCAGAGCCAGAGTCAGAATTAGAGTAATGCAGCACCATGCCGGTCCATGTTTGCAGGATAGTATGGGGATGTGTCCACCTTCCTCTATGACCACAGTCCAGCTCCACTGAAGCAGATTCCAGCTTTACTGCTGGGAGGAGACTGGATTTGTCCATGGTCTGCACACTGTAGTGGTGAGTGGAGGTGACTGATTGCCAGAGAAATTTCGGACACAAAAATCCTCGCTGATTCAGTTATAGTACTATTATAGTGCTGGGCATTTGCTTATATTTTACTTGATTTAGTCCTTACTGAAATTAAGGTGGAGAAAATAAACTTCCACATTACAGACTCACAGAGGTTAAGTAACTTGCCCAACGTTCACGCAGCTGAAATTTAGATCCAGGTCTGAATCTAAACACCGTGCGCAGGGTTAAGCATTTGGGCCCTGGAATTAGAAGAATCTAGATTTAAATTCTAGATCTGCTTCTCAAGAGCTATGTTGCATTAAGGGACCTATTGAAACTTTCGAAGTCTTGGTTCCACCACATGTAAGATAAGAATAATAGGTGTATTCATCTTAGAAAGTTGTCAAGGTTAAAGGAGATAAGACATCTGGTTCACAAAGTCTGCCACAAAGTAGGACTTTCTTCAAGAGTAGTTATTTATTACTACTTATAAAATTTAGCACTCCTTCATTATGCTATTTACATAACTCAGATGGTCCCCATTTCCCTCATTCTTCAGAGAACAATGGCATTGCAAATTTTTAATTTAGAAATTCTAATCTGCTTCACCTGTTTTATTGAAATGAGACAGTATCCTGTTTAGAAATAGGAGGACTTTATCATATGTCCTTGGAAAAACTGAAAGGGGGTAAGTAGATAGCTCAATAGAGCTTGAGTCTATTGCAAGACATTAGCTTGAATATTAATATATTAGTTGTTTAATACAAATGAATATTTAAAAGATCCTGATGATATTTAACTGTATAATAAAACCCATAGGAACTGCTAGATGGAGAGTGGGGTGATAAAATACTCATGCAGTCTAATAATGCTGGAAGCCATACGTTTGCACCCAGAGCTGGCGCTCCTCAGACTCTTTTCTGTGAGGCCGGAGACAGGCTGGTCAGTCGGGGGCATAGCCGGGAACTCAGCTGCTGCTCCTGCTCTGCTCAGGACCCCGCTTCCTAGTTTCTTCACTCCCGTTTGCTCTGTGTCCACTTCAGGCTTCCCGGCTTTGGTGATCGGTTATACAAAGATGTTTTTTGACTTCGCTTATGCACTTGCCCTCAGGCACAAGATAGATATTTATTCTGGCTCCATGCATTTGATCATGGATGAAAAGTACCCTCTCCCTACTGGGATTTGGAGGGAACGTTCTGTGTGCTCAGTGGGAGTTTTCTTTCATTGTCCGTCCTAAGGAAATCTGGCCCGCCTACAGTCCAGAATGGGAAACCAAGGCCCAAGTAAATGAGCTCACTGGGTGGCAGCTGCTTCACCCCTGCTGGGCATTATTAATTTTCAGTGAGGTCAGACTGAGGCCACCCAGCAGACAGAATTAGGGCCCAGCCTCAGGCAGTAATACGAGTTGTGGCTGGAAAACATTCCTCTGGGGGAGAGTGAAATGCATTTCCATGTGGTTTTTAAATGGATAGCAGGAAATAAACCAACTGGGTTTATTAGTACTGGTGCGTATAGTTTCCAGGGGCTACACTCATGGGAATCTCTGGTTTTGCTGGGGACTTTGGATAAACAGAGGGGCTAGCTGAGAAGGCACTTCCTAGTGACAGTGGCATCTGAGCAAGGCAAACTCTGCTCAGGCCATTGTCCCAGGACTGCACGGGGTCCTGGAAGGCAGAGGCAGTAAGACCGCAGTTCCCTTCCTGCTCTCTTAGAAGAGGGTACATGATGTAGGACATCCAGCAGCTTCTGGGCACCTGGCTTATGACCTGATAGAAGGAGCGGAATGCTGTTTCTAAGCTTAAGATGATGCCCACAGCAGGTTTAGCAACGAGGGAAAGTCGTGGTCACTCATATTTACTGAGCCTGTAGTGTGTGCTGGGTTGGTGTTCCAAGTGCTTTATATACTCATGTCACTTAACTCTCACAACTGCCTATGGGGTGTGTGTGTGTGTGTGTGTGTGTGTGTGTGTGTGCTATTTCCATCTGTCACCCGGGGTGTCAGGCGGGGTCTCTGCTCCCGCTCCCCACATAAGAACGCAGGACATGGTGAGGCCAAAAAGGAACACCCACGGCGCCATAAGTAGGGGAGTCATATCACTATATTCTCACCGGCGGCATCCGCCTCTGCAATCTGCTCTTGCTAACCCCCATTTTTTCTGCTAGCGTAGCCACAGCAGTTATATTAGTGGCCAGTGGCTCACGGGTTACAGCTGACGGCCATCTGATCACAGTTGATGGCCATTTACACCGAGCCAGCACCTTTCTATGTGAGGCCGAGAGCTTGGAAACGGCTTTCTGGGGCTCTGTCCCCACACCATCCCATTTTACAGATGAGGAAACTGAGGCACAGAAAGGGCAAGGAACTTGCTCAAGTTCACTTGAGAGTCTATGTTCTTATGCTGCCCATCTTGCCACCCATTCGGCTTTATGGGAGATAGAGAGCAAAACTCTATAGGAGGAGAGGTGGAAAGAACATTGGCTTCAGATAAAAACTGTCCCGGGTGGGACTATAGGTCTGCATCCTACAGCTTTGTGACTTTGGCAAAACCACTTTATCTTAGTTTCCTCCTCTATGAAATGGGGGATATGCCAGCTTGAAGAGTTTTATGAGGAGGGGGTAAAATAATTAGTGTGGCCCACCACACCCACAGTGGGCATTCTATATATGTTAGCTCTTATTATTATGGGGAAAGCACTTTTCACAATTTAAACCATCACATACTTTTTAACTCCACAATGGCATGATTGTAATATGCGTCATCATTTAAGAAAAGAAAAAACACTGACAATGAAATGATCACACACCACTGACTGCAAGATATGTCTCAATTTCAGTGGTGCTAAAATACTCAATAGTGAAGTATACATATGTACAAACAACCTAAAAAGACTCTAGGACCCCATCCCCCCCAGCACACACGGAAAGCAACGCAGAGACAGAGCGTGCGTTTACGAAGAGCACAGGGCCCACCGCACAAGGAACAGAAGAGCCACACCCAGTCTGCATCCGGGCCAGCTTTCTGCAGGTCCCCAGTACATGGAGGCCATTAGGACTGGCGAGTCTCATCATCATTCATGGAGCCACAGAATTTAAAAACGGCTACATCGGGCTCTACCACGGAGTAAAAAAGAAGTAATGACAAAGAGGTGTGATTAATTCCTTCAGTGGACCCTTGAAGTGTCAAAATTTAAAGGACGTGAGTCATCCACTCATGGGAAGAGGCCATAGGGTGCAGAAGAGGAAAAAGCAAACTTCAAGCTGGAAGACGTGTCCTGGCCCTGGCTTTCCTGCCGAATTAGCTACAGGACTTGGGCTGCTTGGTTCACCTTTGGACCTCAATTACCCTGGCTACCGATGAGGGGCTGAAGGAGGAAATAAAGAGGCTTTTCTATAATAGCTCTGAACAAGAACTCATATCCATCTATACCTAGGGTGCATGTGCAAGGATTAAACTAAAGATGGTATTAGGAAACTGGACTTCCCGAAGCTTTAAGCATTTCTAATCTGTCCCCTGCAATCCTGGGGATTCCAAATCCTGGCCCTCTGCTGCCTGAGCTTTCTGAAAAGAGACTAACGTGCTGGAGTAAACCGTCTTCCTAAAGCAGACCCAATTCTAATGTATTCGAGTTTTTTCTTTCATCCATGAAGCAACAGTGGAAGAGACTCTGCATTCTAAACTCTTGTTTCAGTTTGCTTCCCAATGTCACGTCTGGTTATTTAAAGGGTCACCCACACGAAAACAGATGAGAGAGACATTTCAGCAAGACAACAACAATGACAACTCCCCGAAGCCCTGAATGCTTACCACGGGACCACAAGGAGTCTAGACACGTTCAGTATAAAAGGACTGACAGTTGTAAAGTAAGCGGCCGCCAAGGAGCATGAGAATAATGACATGGCACACAAATCCCAAGTAAATAACTAGAAAATTGAGAACAGCGATAGGAGCAGCATAAACACTAAACTTCAACTCAAATCAGCATCCACTTACTCGGTCCACAATTGGGAGGAATTCAAAGGGGAATATGCCACTACTTCTGTGTTCAGAGGGTTCTCATATTCTTAGGGGAAAGAGAGAGAATATCCAGACCCTTTTACTAAAGTCAGCCTGTGCAGATGTGCAATAAAAGGGTACCTGGAGAAAGGGGGAACCCTAACTTTGACTAGAGGGCTTGTGAAAAGATCTATGGTGGATGGTAGATGGAATGGAACTGGTTGACAAAATAGTTCAATAGATAGAGACAGGAGGAATTGGCATTTTAGGTGACTGGGGCAGCAGAAGCAAAATCCATGATTCAGGACAATAGTCTAGAGTGAATGGTGACTTTGGCATGGGTTTCACATGTGTGTGTTTGTTTAAGAGACAGAGAATGAAATAGATAGAAAGTTAGATAGGTTTTTATCCTACAAGCAATGCAGAGCAACCCATTTGTTTTGAGGAGGGAAGTAACATGACAATCAGCTAAATCAAAGATTTGAAAAAAATATTGTCTTCCCAAACGCCCCCAAACCATCGCTCACTCCATGAAACCATACACTCCATGATAATAATAATAAACACCATTTATTGAGTATCGACCACTGCCAAGCATTTTCTACTCACGATCCCACTTACTCCTCACCACAACCGTCTTAAATATGTATTATTATTATGCCCACTTTATAGATGAGGACACAGAGATTCTGAGAAAGGACATAATCTGCATATCATGGCACTAAAGCACTAAAGGACACTAAAGGACTAAAGGACTAAAGAAAAGGCTATCAGATTCTAAAGGCAGTTTTTTCACACCTGCAGTATACACCTTTCACCATGTGCTACTGATTTTATCAGACAAAAAAAAAACGACCCTGTATTTTAGCACAAAAAGCTCTGGATGAGAAGCACCATCATTAGCATAGTGCTTCAAGGTTCACTCTTAGGAATCCCAAGTGCCCCACCATAAGGCGCTTTACTGCAAAGTGGTCCAGGTAGCAATACTCGCCTAATTTACCTGCCATGATATGGCTGGGCCACACAGGACTTCGTCTTTCTTCTATTCTAGCAACAAACTACTATTGGGTATGGGGGGAGAGCAACATCTGCTGTTCTGTTCCTGTGGCCATTGTCAGTTGAAAGGGCTGAAAATAGAGTCTGTTTTTATAATTTGAATGATATGAGAGACAGTGGATGACACGGGCATAACATTCTGCTTTCATAAGTTTGTGATTTCTGACCTAGTCGGCAGAAGCAAGCATAACAATGATGCTTCTGATGCCGTGATAGTGTCTCGCCTCAGAAAATACTCATTTTTTAGCGCAGTTAGGCTTGAGATTGGATGAGAAACTCAGGACTTGCTCTTTAGTTCCCATCACTCAATCTGCTTGAGGCCCGCCTTCTGGATTTCACGGGGAAAAAAGGGCTCAAGAACTTCATATTGTCCTTTTGTGAATATTCATGACTCTGACCTGCAACTATAACTATGTTATTATGTAAGTCATGAAACAGAGGAGGAAAGAAATGACTCATCAAAAATCTCTCTAGGAACCTCCATCAGAAATGCAAATCATGTAAGTTTCTGAATTCTAGGCAGGCACCTGGAATCTCAGCTAGTAGTTCTCTTTGGGGGAAAGATTAAAACTAGAGAAAAAAATACATTCCACTTTAATGAGCGAGGGCAAAGGGACATGGGCATTAAAAGCCGCAGTAAAATGTGCAGATAAGAGCCTCATTTTATACTAGAAGGCAAGGTGCGATTTACCTGGTGCTCTTACCTTGTTCTGCTCTGTACAGGCCCATTTCCTCTGTGAGGATGGGGAAATGTGTCCAGTGCAGAGACAAGGAGTCCCCACAGTTTACGCCTTCCACCAATATTCAGTGTTTTCCTGAACAGATTTCCAGCTACAAAAGCCTCAACTGCTGTGCAATAGCTCTGGTTAACAGCTGAAAATGTTAGTCATTTCATTATACACACTCCAAAAGGGGTATATAAAGGTTGTTTACAAGGGCAAAGCTGCACTTCTGAAAGCTGGCTTGAAGAGCTCCTTCTACCTTGCCATACTTTAATTCTTTGAACCTGTGGCTACAGTTCCATTTTTATAACCGTTAGCCCAGGAAGTTATTAGAACACTTGGCTCTAATGTGTCTTGGTCCCTGCCTCTGCGGGAATGCTGTAAATTGTTATGGCCAGCACATGTGTGCAAACCCACAAAGGGAAATGTCATATTGAAATAATTTCTGGGGCTAGTGAGGGGAAGTTAACGACAGACTTCACATCTAGGCCATACGATGCAGTGATTGAGAAGATGGGTGCTGGAGTCAGAGTAAGCTTGAATCCTAGCGCTGTTTTTCGAATCCCTGTGTGAATAAGTCACTTAACCTCTCAAAGCGTCAGTGTTCCTATCTGCAAAATGGGAGCAATAATGGTACCTGCTATATGAGATGTGGTGGGAATTAAATGAGACATGTAAAGCACATAGTAAGTGCCCAGTAAAAGTTCGGTATTATTATTGTTGCTGAATTAATATCATTATCTCTGCATCAGAGCAGGGGTCTGGAATATGTGGCAGAATTAAATTTCACAACCATATTCCCCTGCTGTAATCCCTCATTTTTAAATGACTTTATTGAGATAGTTTTGACATATAAAAATTGTGTATATGTAAGGAATACAATTTGATGTTTTGATACATTCATTGAAAAAAGATCACCATACTCAAGCTATATAATTCATCCATCATCTCTACATAGCTATTTTTTTCATATGTATGTATGTATGTATGTGTAGGGTGAGAACATTTAGCAAGTTTCAAGTATACAATCCCAGAACTCATTCACCTTGCATAACTTAAACTTTGTACTCTTTGATCAACATCTCCTCATCACCCCCACTTCTCTCCTCTCTCTGGATCCTGGAAATCATTATTCTACTCTCTCTGCTTTTATCAGGTTGACTATTTTAGATTCCACGTATAAATGAGATCATGTAGTATTTGTCATTCTGTGTCTGGATTCTTTTACTCAGCAATGTCCTCCAGGTTCATCCTTGTTGCTGCAAATGGGAGGATTTACTTCTGTTGCAAGGATGAATAATATTTGTGTGTGTGTGTGTGTGTGTGTGTGTGTGTGTGTGACATTTTCTTTATCCATTCTTCTGTCAACAGACACTGGGTTGTTCCCATATCTTAATGATTGTGAATAATGCTGCAGTGGGCATGGGACTGCAGATATCTCTCTGAGATCCAGATTTCATTTCCTCTGGATAACTATCCAGAAGTGGGATAGCTGGATCACACGGTAGTCCTGTTTTTCATATTTTAATTCACCTCCATACTATTTTCTATAGTGTATGTAATCACTTTCTTAAGAGAACTGAAGGAGAACAATGATAAACTCTTCCTTTTACTTCCTTCACCAAAGGGTACGTACCATTGTATGGCAAGATTCACACTCCTACCTGGCCTCGTCTGTGAATACGAGTAAAGGCAGGGCCTGGCCTTTACTGGCCTGACTATACAATGGCCAGCACCCTGCACTAGTATGTTAGTGCACCAGTCACCATGTTTGTTATTTTCTTCCCTTATACTGGAATTATATGGCCTAGAAAGGTGTCTGACATCACTCTCCTGGCTGGGTCTGAAAATCTCCTTCTGGGACACACCTACGTAGTGAGGCACGCGATTCCTTGTGCCACATTCCTCCCAGACTGCTTGAGAGGCTGTAAATACAGAGGGTACCAAAAAAATGTACTGTTTCCCTGAAAATAAGACCCAGCTGGACCATCAGCTCTAATGCATCTTTTGAAGCAAAAATTAATATAAGACCTGGTCTTATATTATATTATGTTAGATAAGACCCGGTATTGTATCATAGTAAAATAAGACCGGGTCTTATATTAATTTTTGCTCCAAAAGACGCATCAGAGCTGATTGTCCAGCTAGGTTTTATTTTAAGGTATACACATTTTAAGAAAGGAAAAAAAAATTGTATTAAAATTGTAATACTCAATATATACCGATAACAACAGATGCATACAAGTCATGTGTATACATTTTTTTGGCACCTCTGTATTAGAGTCAGGACAGTTGGGTTCAAGGCTCTGGTCCTTATTACCCTGTTTCCCCGAAAATAAGACCTAGCCTGACCATTAGCTCTAATGCATCTTTTGGAGCAAAAATTAATATAAGGCCCGGTATTCTATTCTATTCTATTCTATTCTATTCTATTCTATTCTATTCTATTCTATTCTATTCTATTCTATTCTAATTATATGACTGGGTCTTTAGTAAAATAAGACCAGGTCTTATATTAATTTTTGCTCTAAAAGACTCATTAGAGCTGATGGTCTGGGTAGCTCTTATTTTGGGGGAAATACGGTAGGTAACGACACGATCTTGGACAAGTTACATAAACTCTCTGAGTCTCAGTTTTCTTGTCTGAAAAATGGAAATATTATGTATTTCACAGAGTTTTTTGTGACGACTAAAAAATGTAACACACAAGAGCATTCTAATCTATAAATAACTATATAATGTTACTTATTATTACTTTTGGTAAGCAGGGCCATCATTATCTGATTGATTCCTTATATTAAGAATTCCAAAAAAAAAAAAAAAAGAATTCCGAGGGTTTCTGTGGCTAGAGATTGACATGATACACATAAAAATAAATGTCACATTTCTTACTCAAAGGTCAGAGTGGCGGGATTGGATAAGGATAGGGTACAATAATGACAGGCTACAATGATGAGAGGCAAAAGCTCACTGGACAGGGTCATGCCCGGCTACATGGCTGTGGAAAGGGAGGTGTGGTAGGGAGAGAGCAAGGTTCACTTCCTTCTGACTTATTAGAGTTGAACTTTACATTTTTCTTCCTTCCTTACAGATGTATGCCATTTCGTTCTTACACTCTTTCCAAATCCCATTCCTGGAAACTCTTCCTGTTCTGGTTTCTTGAGACACTTGGGACTTAGCATTCATCAAGCATTAATTTTTAAATGGGAGATACTTTTAAAGGACCCGACAGTGACCCCATGAAATTAGTCCTTCCTATTTAGAACCATCCAATTACGGAGAGGCACGAGCACTGCCAGACTTGCAATTCTCTTTGCCTCACCAGTCCTAGAGACCTAATTTGCTGCATTCTCTTGTTTTCATTCCCTGAAACACCCAGCAAACTAAGCGGCTGGAAGTCTGACTGCAAGCATTGTTTAGTAGAGTGGGCCAAATATGTGATATGTATATTTTGATGCCATGGAGGATGTGGGCCTGCCCGTTCATGCTTCAGATCCACAAGGATAACTGTCTGAAGGAAAGAATGGCCTGGTGGGGATAGCTGGCCACGGTCCCCACTTACTGTTCCGAGAAGTAGTCTGGAGGATGGATGCTTTCTCCCAATGTTAGCTGTCATCAATCGTTTCCAGGGACCCTGACTTCAGCAGGAAGTAGATTTCCTCTGTCTCCTAGACTTTTATTCATGCAGAAGACACACTATAGACTTTAATGATATATATACCAATGACAGCATAGAAGCTATTGATTTCTCTTCTTTATTAAAATACCACTGGAAGGTATTTAAAATATAAACCCTGTCAACAGCCATCCTGATGGACTTGTATTTGGAAAAAAAAAAAAGAAAGAGACTGAGAACGGGACCAAGAAATATTGCACTAAGTACTTGATTCACTCCTCCCCACTCTGCTACCTGTGAGCTGTATCGTGCTGATCTCCTATTAAGCCAAGGATACACACTGTACTCTTTGAAATCTTTAACATAAAACATCTCCCATGCCATAGCTGAAGCTATTGCCTCTCAGCTTCAAATCCAGCTTTCCATACTTTGTTTTTGCAAAGCTGGGGCTAGGACTGCAAACCACATTTTGGCTTTGCCAGCTGGAGTCATGTCAGATTCTGCCAGGAGGGGGCGCTAGAGGAAGCTGAGAGGCCAGAGGAGAGAGGAGAGCCTGACATGCTTCAGGTTGGCTTTGAGTTCCTGGCGACAAGCTGCTGGTCTCCTTTGCTTTTTCACTCCAGCAGGAGCAGTTCCCTCTCATAACAGCAATTCACATCAGTTTGCAGTTTTCCTAAAATTGTAGAACCAGCCTCATGGCGACTTCTCAGAGACCTCAGCACCCTCTGGGGCTCCTCCGCCTTTGGGGTCCTCTCCGCCGAGAGATGCCACCACTGGCCAAACGACACCCACTTCTCAAAGATCTGCGTCTCAGCTACATTGGCCACGCTTGTAGGTTTTATTATTCCTTTTGTTTTCCCTGCCCTACAAGTGGTATCTGCTCCCTGCAATTGTTACCTCTGTGATACCTTTGCATTTTCAGCCATGTAATACCTAGTTAACCACCCTTCATACTAAATTCCCTCGGTTAAATAGTTGGTGGCATTTCTGTCTCCAGATTGGATTCTGACAGAGGCACTACTGTTGCTATCTGACATGCCTGCCGTGAGAAGTCATAGTATTGCTTTTGAATCAAAGACACGAGTGCGTGTTCTATGGGTTGTCTGTGGACAGCTTAGAAGAGACAGATGATAATTGGGACAGATAATCTGGGAACCATGGTAACTATTCACACCTGAAAATTCTCCATATTTCATTAAACCAGATTACCTGAAAGCTACTTGCTGGGATCAGGGAGGCATGGTCCTATCTCCTGGAGCTACTGGGAATATTAACTGAGATAACCATATAAAGTACCGAGCAGGTTATAAGTGCTCAAAAACTACTGGGTAATTTGCGTGCGTGTGAGTGTGTGTGTGTGTGTGTGTGTGTGTGTGTGTGAATATGTTTTTTAGAGCAGGAAAAGTGATTGTGCTGTTTCTTGCAATGTTGTCCTAGAAAGGGATACCATTGTATTTAAAGGTTTAGGAAAACAAAATGGGACGCTGTATTCCTTTCCTGTTTTTATTACACAAACTTAGCAGGAATAAAAAGAAGATGGCTGACACTGCTTTTCGCCCAGAGAGGAGAGGGCTTTAAGGGAGTATTAGGGTCACAACTTCATTTCTAATTATCTTCAAAGATTTGAAGTAGATGAAAAATAAGGCATGTTTTATGTAGCGCAAGAAGTCAAGCAAAGGCTGACAGGATAAAAAGAGTAATTTTTTTGTGTAGATAAACAGGAATTTTATAAAAGTGAGAAATAGCCAAAGGCTTAGAGTCTGGGGAAGCAGTGAGTTCCCCGTCAGAGGAGGTGATCAATCAGAGGCAGGTATCTGCAGACTAAAGTAGAGAGGTTTTGAGCAGCAATGGAGGTGACTGTCAAAGTTCCTTTCAAGCCCAAGGCTATTTAATTCTCTGATTTTAGTCTAAGTTTCCTAATTCATGGGTTAAAATTGCAACGGTGGAAAAATAATGAGGATTTGAGAGAGAGAAAAAAAGTTGGGACAGGCACAAAGCATAAGGTTAGAAAGGCACTAGGAAAAGCTACACCTGTGAAAAAACTCCCTTTTCCCCCTGTTATATTTTAAACCCGCTGATTTGAAAACATGAGAAATAGGTCATGATATGTGGGTTTTTTATTATTATTTTAAATGAGATGATTTGGGTCAACTTTCTATATACCAACATTACATGCTATTGTTTCAAAGGCGACTCTTGGCACTGCAAAGAGAGAACATGATAAAAAATTCATGGAAAAAGAAAGTTGCAATCAATGTAGACTAAGCCTTTGAAAATTAGCCAATTAATCTGGATTTGCTTTGTTTCTTCATATCGGGGGACTTGATTTACATAAAAGAAGTCTAATGCGAACAATGAACACATACACAGAAAATAAGTTGAATAAAAGATTACTTATGTATATGACTAGACACTTCAAAGGCTCAGAGTGAAAGATGAATCACTAAAGGCTACATCTAAAAAGAACTCCAGAACCATGGCTGTCTTAAAACAAGCTGTAATGGACTCTTCAAGGCTGGAAAAGGTCCAAAACAGAACTGCAAGCCTTTTTGTATGGTCCGCCATATACAACAGCTACCCTCTTGCTATTGACTATTTCTTCCTTAATTCTCTCATAGACAGAGCCAGGATCAATGGGTAGACAACACACAGAGGTAAATTTCCACTCCTGGAAGAAATTTTCAGATGATGTGATCTGTGTGAGGGAAGCATCATCTACCAGGAAAGGTAACTAAGCTTAAGTTGGAGGACTCCTGAATCTAGAAACAAATGGAGCAATCCCTTCTTGCACTGAGATTCTTAGGATTCTTTGGCAACTAGTTCAGTGAGCAAGAACATATTACCACAGATATTTCCAGCTCTATTCATTCAGATAGAAGGGATTTCAGACAGAACCAGACTCATCTTTTTTGGCTTCAACCCTAACACCTTTCCCCACCTCCAGGTGTGCCATTACACTCTAGAGGAGACAGGATGCCGTAAGCTTATCATACTTTTCAGAAGCTAGGGTGCTCTTTCCAAATGAAGTGCAGTGCAATTATTATGTACAAAAGTTCTGGGTTCGGAAACTGTCTTAGTTGGCTTGGGCTGCCATAACGAAATAGCATAGACTGGATGACTTTATTTTCTCACACTTCTGGAGGCTGGAAGTCATGATTGGGTTCTGAGGTGGGTTCTCCATCTGTGTTCACATGGCTTTTACTCAACGCATGTGCATGGAGAGAGAGAGAGAAAGAGAGAAACAGCTCTCTGGTGTCCTCCTTATAAGGGCACTAATCCCAGCATGAGGATTCCACCCTCATGACCTCATCTAACCCTAATTGTCTCCCAAAGGCCCCATCTCTAAATACCATCACACGGAGTATTAGGGCTTTAACATATGAATTTTGGGGGAACACAAATATTCCATCTATAACAGAAACCAAAGCGTGAAGCAAAGGTATGCCAACTTACTGGTTGTGTGACTTTGGCCAAACTGCATACCTAAATCTCAGATACCTCATTGGAAAACATAAATTCAACACCATCTTAGTGACAAGGGTGTTGTAGGGATTAAATGAATCAACAAACATAAAGCACCTCCCATGTAAAAACAGTGCAAGAGATCTTAGCTGCCACTACTGCTGTTAGGAGTATTATCATGAATTCAGATGGTACAAAGATATTCTGAAAGTTGTACCATATGCTGCTTTCTCTGGCCTTGGCTTGCTTTGCTAATTATTATTTGTGCTTGAATTCAGCTCAAATTTCACTTTGTCCTGAAGGACACCCCTGATTACCTCCAATGAGTTAGATGGCACCGACTTTGCTCTTCCATGACTAAGCCTTTATTTATGACCAAACATCTTTCTCAGACATTGTGAATGCGACTTTTCTTTTCAACACACTAACTAGACTCTGAGTTACTTGAGGGATTACCCAGAGTTAGCCAAGCTTCACGGTAAAGGGTAGAGTCTTTCACAAGACAGCCGTCACTTCAGACACCAGCCACAAGTTCAGGGCTCTCTGGGCCACCCTCACTTCTGACTAGCTGGCTACAAATTCAAGGGTCCTCATAGACTCCCTTAGGCTTGATAATTCACTAGAACTACTCACAGGACTCAGAAAAGTGCTACACTTATGATTAGAATACAAATCAGAAAGCAACCAAAGGAGAGACGCACAGGGCGAAGTCTGGGAGGGTTCCAAATGTGAGGCCTCCATCATCCTCAGGGACATGGCACCTTGTGGCACATCGATGTGACACAATACACAAAGTAGAGCCAACCACAGCAGCTCACCCAAGCACTGGTGTTCAGAGTTTGTGTTGAGGCTTCCTCACGCCTGCATGATTGACTGAATGGCTGGCTACGTGGCTGTACTCCATCTCCAGCCCCCCTTCCATTACCACGGTTGGGCTGATATCAGGTGGATCAAAGCCCCAACCCTCTAATCACAGAGTTGGTTTTTCTGGCATGGCCAACTCCTATCCTGAGTCACCTCATTAACATAAACTATCAGGTTCAGGTGTGTGGTCCAAGGGGTTAACTATGAATAAGAAAACATTCCCATCACCAGGAAATTCCAAGGGTTTAGTGCTTTCCTCCCAGGAACCAGAGGCAAAGGTCAGCAAAATTCTGTATTGCACGGGGGCAGAGATGATGTGTCCTGAGTGTTTAGTTGAATACATACAAGATCAGTAAATATTTGCCGGATAAATAACAGAATGTGTTCTACAAGTCAAACCAAGGCTAGCGTTTTCATCCTATGGAAAGGGAGAGTTGGCCAATCTCTTTTCTGGGAGAGAATTACTTCTGGCATTTGAAACCCTCACATCCCTTATTCTTCCTCCTCTACTTTCTCCTATTTTCACTGAGTTCATTTCCTACTACTGTGAAACAGACTTTGAGTTCCTCCTTAAAACTCTGCTTTTGCCTTCCACACCTGTTCAATGGGATTTCCCAATGAGGAGAGCTAAGGAAGTGAGACCGAAAACACTGCACAAGGAAATCCAATTCCTCTCTTGGTAGGAGAGGTAGGTGCCTTGACGCATGAGAGCATTTCAGTCCTGGTGCTCATTCCGCTCCACATTATATTAATGTAACTTCCGTTGCCACCCCATTACCTAGTATTAGTCAAATCAATAAGCAACCTGTGTGCTTGGCGCTTACTGCCTGTCAGACTAAGGCATGCAGGCAGAGCTGTTAACGCTAACTGATATTTCAGCTGTCAAGGGATACCCTGGCCCCTGCGAGAGGTCTGAGGAGCGCAGTTTGGATCCGAAAACAATTGCAAGGGAAATACCTAGTATGTGTCAGAAGTGGTACCGGGGATACCAGGACTAAGATAAGAAGGCACAGTTTCTTGCCTTGAGGAACCTAATGTCTAGGGGACAATGGAGATGTGGGATGGGCAGCATGTATCATCCCTCTTAGGTTCTTTCTACCCAATGGAAATTCCTCAGGGTCCCTATGTCGTCTTCTGACGTGTGACTGGCATATTTAAGATCCCAGGTATTCCACTGCACTCTGGCACTCCTCATCTCACTTCCCTGCTTTAATTTCCTCCGTGGCAGCTATCACCATCTGACACACTATGTGATCTGTCTATTTGTTTGTCAGCTTCCTCCTCCCTCTGGAATGTAAGCTCCGTGAAAACAAGGATTTTTGTCTATTTTTACTCTTGGCTGTATCTGTAGTTCCCAAATCAACACCTGGAATGTAGTAGTCATTCTATAAGGATTTGTTGAATGAATGAATTTATTTGCAAGACAGGGGCTTTTGCTTCAACGAATACTCCTCTCTACTAAGGAGAAATTTTAAAAGATATATTTAGGACAAGATCATTTCTCCAGAGTGGGCCGAAGATGTTCCTTCAGGCTGTTGGGCCATGGGGAAGTGTCCAGGGCCGCAGAGAGCAGGGAAGGAAACCGGTATGCACTCAAAGCCAGCATTTTAGTGGGCACTCTGTATGTGTTGTCTTACTTAATCCTCACTGGGACCCTGCGAGACAGCAATCACCCGCACGTCATAAATGAGGAAGAGGAGGGAGGGTCAAATAGCTTGCCTGTGGTTCTACACCTACCAGTGCCAGAGCTGAGCTTTAAACCCAAGCCTGGGGAGACGCCATGTCCATGTTCTTGCCACCTGTGACATTAGGCTGTCTCTAGACCAAGTCCTGGAGAACACAAAAAATGGGCAAGATGCATCCGCTCCCCCGCAGGCCTTGTGGACAGATATGCACAGAAGAAGCCATGTTGGTCTATATGGTTGGGATCACGTGCCCCTTTGCACCATTTATGGAAGGCTAGACAGAGAGGATATACAAAATGCTGCAGTGAATGAGCTATTGGCTTTCCTCAGCTCCATGTTGACGGCGCCCCTGAAGACTTACTGTCAAGAAAGATCAAAGGAGCAGAACCAGGGAGGAAAGAAATAGGTAATTACCAAATAACTAAAGGACCATGTTTTGAAAATCCGTCCTGTCCTGCTAGTTCTTGACTGCTCCAGTGAACCCAGAACAACTGTCTTTCATCCTAACCTAAGTCCTCCTGCATAAAATCACCTCCTCTCCAGCTCTGAGCCAGGAAAGCCCCAGCGAGGCTCCAGGGCTCTGAAATTAGCATACTGTCTCCATGCTTTGCTCAAAGGTGGACTGAAGTTCATGTAAGAGCCGTTCCACGTAACCATTCCCCCTCCTCCTTCCACTACCTTGTGATTATTCCGCCTGGCTGCTAGCATTTACTCCAGTTCTTTCCTGTATCCTCCTCATGTGGTTCTTCCCAGTCTTTCCCCAGGCCTGAACCATACGTCCAGCATATTCCCAGCCACTGGGTTTCTCTGGATCCAGAGCAGAAGCAACTAAGCCATGTTTCCTGAGAATCCTGGCTCCTTCGGCACCCAGAAAATCACTGCCAGCCTGGATGGGACTGACACTCAGGAGACTCCCTGGATTTTATGATTCCTAACTTCTCCTTGAGAAGCAACAATGGGAGGGCACCCTTTTTGGCTCTTTTATTTCTCAGGCCCTATCATACCACCTTCGGGATGGTCAGACAGAGAGCCACGGAATCGATTCCAGGATGTCTTCTAACATAGTCACATGGCTTATGATGTTTAATTTTTAAAGCTTAGTAGAAAGGTAGCGTCATTTAATGGCTTTTAATCCCCACAAAGAAACACTGAATATATTTTTAATGCAAGTTAGACAGCTGTTCCTAGAAAAGTTAAAGGGAAAATTTGAAAATAATGGTTCCATGTTTCCCCGAAAATAAGACCTAGCCGGACTGTCAGCTCTCATGTGTCTTTTGGAGCAAAAATTAATATAAGACCCAGTCTTGTTTTACTATAAGATCGAGTCTTATCTAACATAAGACCAGGTCTTATATTAATTTTTGCTCAAAAAGACACATTAGAGCTGATGGTCAGCCTAGGTCTTATTTTCGGGGAAACATGGGAAACCCAGTTCCTCAGAAATAGTCCCCTTGATGGAGAAGTTAAAACTCAGAAGTACCTGGATTGCATTCAGCTGATGAATCCCCAGTGTGAGAAATGACTACAATGGTATATTTCTGTTTGGCTGGCAATAAGACTGACATATTTCCTTGGCTCCCCCGTGCTATTAGAAAGAGAGCCTCTAAAATTGAGACTACTGCCCGTTTCAGCAAGAAATGAGGCCACATGTCAATAGACTATAGGTAACTAGACATTCATAACACTGGGCAGTGATGCAGAATTGATTAGCAAGTGTAATTGCAGTAAGTAAGATGCTCTCTGCTCCTGGTAATGATGACTCGTGGCATATTGAGAGGAAAAAGCATGATCTGCAAGGAAATGAGATGCCCAATATTAAGACTTGGTCTAAAAGCGCCCAAATACAATTGGAAATAACCGAACTATTGAATGAGACTGTAGAGTGTAATGGTTAAGAGCACGGGCCTTAGAAAAAGACATCTGACTCCAGAAACCAACGTTAACATGCATTTGTTTTCTGACATGGCTGCAAGCTCTTCAAACTCTCTAAATCTCAGTCTCCTCTACAATGAAATGGGAATCTTAACAGTGTTTACTTCCCTAGGTGATTGTGAGGATTAAAAGAGACAACACAAGCGAGGTCTGTGTCTCTCACACAGCAAGTGTGCACAGAGAAAAAACAAAAAAGAAAGAAAAGAAAAGGAAACCCCCCGTTACTGGAAGGCAACCATGCAGTGATGTACTGAAATTAAGTCAGCCTACAGACGAGATGTACTTTTGTAACTGATTAGCTTCGGACCTAGAGGAAACTGGCAATCTGTGATCCCCCAGGGCAGACTCTGAGGTTCTGCCTTGTGAACCCAAGCTGCAAGTAGCAGGGAAAACCTTCCCAGAATGGGAAATGTAAAAGGGAAGTGCCAAAGGTGGCTAATTATTTCCAACAAATTCTAAAATCCCCTCAACACAAGTGTTGCATAAAATGTAAGTCTAAATAGTTTAATGGTGATGCACAGTTTCTCCATCATGCAGTTTTTAAAAAATAAATCTGAGTTTTCTTGAAACAATTCTATCAAGATTCCAATAAAGCAGGTGTAAGATGCAAAACAAAACAAAAGTCATAGAAAGACCTTCTCCTTTGGCTTTCTGTTATATCTGGAAAACCATTCATCTTATCTCCTGCTCGCTCTCTCTCTTTTAGTAAACATTAATCCGCACAGATGGTGAGCCATGGTAATCTCTGCTACCAGCTGCAGAGAGGAATTTTTAATGAAATGGGAATTTAAAGGTTTTTACACAAAGCACTAGAATCTCTTCTACTTTTTCTCATAATGCTCAAATTATTTTTACTGCCGTGGGTGATAAATGCACGATTGCGGCACTGTTTCTAGAAGACACTGACCTACTGTTCAGAAAGTACTTACTGCTTTAAGTATGCTGTCTCCCGCCCCACCCGGAATGACAATGCCAAGCCCCCAGTAAAAGGCGCCCCATGCCTAGATGATAAGAGTTAGCCCCGAACTGACCTTATTCCACACTGTGAACCTTGCCCAGTCTCTCTGTCTGGCTTTTGTTGATATGATTCCTGATCTTCTGGCTTCCCTTTTAATAAATTCCACAGATTTATGGCCTTGATCTAGCTGCTTCTCTAATCTCCAACTGAAAGATTTGTTTCGCCTTTTTTCCCTGGCTCAGCACTGCTTAGACTGACCACCTGGTATTTTGACATCTCCTGCTTGGTTGTAAGACCCTCCTTTACAAACCACACCCACGAGCAACTCTGTTGGACATGGCAAAGTGTCTATACAATCGCTCGTCCTCCTCCGTTCTTGTCCAAGTGGTTCATGCTGGACACTTGTAATCGTTTTCAAAGAAGTCTCATAGGGAGGAATGCTAAGTTAGTTATGAAGCCTAAGTCTTTTTATAAAAAAGTGAAGAACACACCTACATGCACACACATGCATAAAAAAATGGAAAGTCAAGATATTGTCTAATCTAAGTTATGTGAATCACCTTTAATAGGAACGTGTTACTTTAAAGAGAATTATGCACCTCTAAAGACATTCAAAATATAATGACGTGGGATGGTTTTGATGCTTATAACAGTTTTTTATACATAAAATACAAAGGGAGAAAATTTCAGAAAGAAAGTCTAATAAAAAAGGAGAACTACTGTCTGCTAATTAAGTCTGGACACAAAGTAATAACGTAATCGAAGTTTACCTCTACTGAAGTTAAACTGAGAAAAGTTTCAGTCTTGAACACTGAGTTCTTATATTTACCCCTTTGATAACCACACACCCAATCATACACCATTTCAAATGCACAGGGAGACTCTTAGAAGGCAAAAGGAGGAGACTGGAGTGAACCTACTGTCATGCAAACACTAGTGGCTTTAAGATCAGGAAGCCTAGCATCTGGTTTTGGTCCCGTCACAAACTCACGTTATGATCCAGGCAGGGTTACGAGGCTTCTTTGGGCCTCAGTTTCCTGATGTGTAAATTTACTTGGGTGGTTTTTAGGTTGGATCAATGCAAGAAATCATCAGGAAACAATGCAAAACTAACTTGGACCTTAAAAAGGAGACTCTCTTCCAGATCTTTGATAGCATTTCATATCAAAGAAGACAGGTTTCAGCACCCTGGACAGAGCTATTTTGACTCAGGATGAGGGAAGGCGAGGAAGCAGCTTATCTGACTGAATAAAGATGTGGTATATATACGCAACATAATACTACTCTGCCATAGGAAAGATGAAATAGGACCATTTGCGACAAATTGGATGGATCTTGAGATTATTATGCTAAGCGAAATAAGTCAGACAGAAAAAGTCGAGAACCATATGACTTCATTGCTATGTGGGATATAAAACTGAAAGCAATAAAGGAACAAGACAAACAAAGAAACAAAAACTCATAGACACAGACAACAGTTTAGTGGTTTCCAGAGAGAAGGGGGGGAGGGGAAATGGTAGCAGAGGGTAAAGGGGGTCAAATATATGGTGATAGAAAGAGAACTGACTATGGATGGTGAACAAACAATGTGAGATATAGATGATGTATTACAGAATTGTACACTTGAAACCTATGTAATTTTACTAACCCTTGTCATCCCAATAAATTTAATTTAAAAAAAAATCAGGAAAAAGAAAGATTCTAGATGTTAAATCTTGGGGACGACTGGCCTCAATTACCCCACATGGAATTTGTCATTGCACTCTTTGAATTCCCATAGTACTTTATACAGACGTCTATTAGAACCACATTTACATCCTTGGCAAGATCATAAGCTTCTTAAAGCAGGTCTCCTTGAGGTTTAGTGCTCACCTGAGTCCTCTATCTAGAGATTCCCATATCTAGGAATATGTACTTTTCATAGCCCCAGTGATGAGTCTCACAGGCACTCATGTTGGAGAGATTTTAAAGGCAAAGCCCAGGTCTTATTAGGTGCCTGGCACCTCCTGGGCTGCCAAGAAAGCATGCTACAAGAATGCATGCGCTGAATGAATTAATATATTTCAGATCATGCAATCCAGCACAAACAATGACCCACCATTATTGGGCAAGTTACTGTGAACATCAGGCAAACTTCTATAGATCTCCCTTATACCAAAGATGTTTTTAAATGAAGCCAGCTGAGATCATCTGAGGGGACACCATGGTGAGAAGGATGGAAGGTGACACCACTACAAATAAATATTATTTGTCTTAGGGTACACAACAATTCCCTTTAGCCAGGGAAAAATGATGGCACGCAAAAAAAGAAGAGGATGTAAACTTTGAAGTTTAGGTCTGGTGTCTCCAAGACTGAAAGGGAAAAAGAGGTCAGGAATTATCCAAAAATCAAGACTCAGATCTTCCTGCACAAATCATTCTTTAATTAGTATTTCTTAAGACCAATCCACTTTTAGGATTCAAGAATCTGACCTATCGTCATTATGCTCTGTCTTACAGTCTCCCTATGAGGAAGTTAAAAGCCAGAAGAAAAGAATCACATTGAATTGAAGCCAATGAAACAATCTGGCAATGACACAGTAGGCAGCCCCTCCTAGGAGACTGCCCTGCTGATCCAGGAATCACCAATAGCGTTTCCTGGGTTTATAGGACATGCTATGCTACTTTGCTCATCATGAAAGGGCTGGCAGTCCACAAATCACCTGAGGGCAGGATCACACTCTGAAGTGACTTGAGCAAATGATTTGTGTAAGTTAGTGTGCCCCTCCTATGGCCATGCTGTCATCACAACACTGGGCCAAATCAAGTAAGTCCACCAAGATGCTATAAAATATACATGCAAAGAAAATGGATGTGACGGTGTTGAGAATAATAAACCAGTCTGTAAACTCTACAAGATAAATCAGCTGTTCTTTCAGGCATGGAATACTAAATACCACAGACATTCATATATATTATATATGCTGCAAGCCCACATATATTATATATCAGCAGTTATTGACACGCTTGGAGAAACATAAAGTGATTAAGGTGTCTGCATCATGGAAGCATTTGCTATCAAGAAGGCACTGGCACACTGACTGAAACAATGCTTTAGCCTCTGATCAATGGCTTTCCCAGGGACAATCTCTCTGGTGAATACTTCTCATGGGGAACATGTGTATCCCTAGAAAGAATGAAACACATATAGAAAATGCTACATTTATAATAGGGAGAATACACTTACGTTACAAAGAAGGTTCTCAGGTTGGTAACTCTAAGATGTTCTAAAGGGGTTCTCTGCCTTCCTCTAAAACCATGTTTTTAATCTCAGATATGGGGGAAAACATACCCCAACCTTCAGAGAGAACAACAAATGAGTTGGGAGGTAGAGATCCCTCCCTCTCCCTTCCTCCCCTCCTTTGTTTCTTCCCCTCTCACTCCCTCTCTCAATTGTTTTGGAAGGTGTACTCTAACACCAGTTGCTCCTCTGCACATTGTATTAGCAATGCCAGCATTACTTAGGGTGCACTTGTCTGTGACGGGTCCTTTGCTATGTACCAAAGGAGCAGAATTACAGACATGAATGAGCTACTACCCCATCCTCAAAGAGTTCCCCATCTGCTGTCAGAAAACCATGTGTAGGCAATTAATGATAATGCCAATAAGAATGGAGTGTTTACTTTAAAAGTAATATACGAATAATTAGTTTCCAACTGTACAGATTCTAAAGTGTCTCATGCAAGATGGTATTTGAACTTTGACTGAGAAGTGGGATTTTCATCAGTAGGGGAGTAGGAAAAGCATCTCCAGCTAAGGAAGAGCACGTTAATGACCTAGAAGAGTGGTGCTCTCTATGGGAACATCACTGCAATGCTGGTGCTCAAGTGAGCTTATAGCTGGAATGGAAATACTTTCTCCTCCTTCTAAAATAGAATAAGGGCTATTCCATAGAGTGACTTAGAACCTTAGTCATAGAGTTTTTTTTTCATCTTTATCAGTCACCTACATGTGAGGGGGTAGGCCCTACAAAGTGTCTTGAATCCCTAAAAGTTAAAATTTTTCTCCTTCATAGTGTTTGTTGTTAATGCAGGGGCCCGAGATCAGGGGAATTCAAGAATAGCACCCCAAATCATTATTCCCAAAGACATTAGGAAGCCCACCCTCCAGGCTCATGCCACCCTTACTGTTTTTCTTTTCCCCCTCAGAGACCTCATTGTCTCTTCCGGCTAGCTGCCTTCTATCAGGAGATGTCAAGTATTTAGATATCTCTATACATGCGAAGACTCCAAACGTAGAAAGGATTTAAATTTCCTTGAATGGGTATCATGAGTTCTGAATAATAAGGCATATTTGTGGTTCTATCTGGAGTTGCCATAGTCTGGCTTGCAAGAGCCAATTGTTAAATTTTCAGGAATTTTCTGAGATGGTTTGGTATCCTATTGGTAGCTTGAAATTGACCATGGTGAGAGTATTTATACCATGGAAATTGGCAGTGGCTATATCAGGGCTCTTATTTTCAGAGGGCCGGTTGTTAGATTTTAACTAGTACCATCTTGAATATATGGCTCATAAGAGCCTCCAAATATTCCACAGCAGTTAGCTTTAGCTAAGAGCACACAAATGGCTTTCAGAGGATTATCCCCCTACTCCATAAAACAATGGAATGTTGGTGTCCCCAGGACTGTTGAGAGATGGATATCAATAATGGTGCTTGTCAAAAACCTACTGTCAAGACTGCAGTGTGCTGCAGCGGAAAGATAAGAAGTGTTGGAATTTAGTGTCTAAGAATGCCAGTTCTACTCCCTATTGACTATGATTTGGGGCAAGTTATTTATGTCTCTGTACTTTGCTTTTCTCATCTGAAAAATTGGAATCCTTAATATTTTGTAACAGAGTTATAATAAAGATTAAATAAGATGACATTTGAAGGCACTTAGAACAATGTGTAGGACAGAGTAAGCACCCAATAACTTTTGGAGACTATAATAGGTTCAAATGCTGCTACTGCTACTCTTCAACTTGTACAACCTTGTTAAAGTTACCCAACTCCTTTGGGATTCCATTTCTTCACATAAAGAATAATGTTAACTACTTTATAGGGTGCAAGGAATTAGATAATTGGTGCTGAGCAACCCCACCCTGGTCTTCTTAGTATTGCAGAGGCTGGAAATCTAAACACTACACTTCCCAGACTCCCTTGCAGCTAGCATTCAGCAGTGAATTAGATTCTACCAATAAGAAGCACTTGTGTGGGATTTGGAATACAGACACCAGAGAGAGATTGGTTTGTTGTCGTTGTTTCTTGGCATTTATTGTTGGTGAGCGTGACTGCACAGGCACTGGGCTTTTCTGGAGTGGTGTTCCAGTGTTTATGATTGGCTGTTGAGAGGCAACTGCGCTGCTTAAGGTAGGTCTCTGATCCTGCTCCTCTGACTGTGGCCGGGGAACAGCTGCTCTGGTTTCCACAATGTTCTTGGAGTTGGTCCTGGAAGCCCAGTCTATGGTCCTCTTTCATCTGTTCCAATGATGTTGCAAGCTCTGTTAAAAACCTCTAAGTGACCGAAGAGATGTTTCTGTTCTGCAACTGAGTCTTGGCTGATAAACAGGGTTTGGAGAGGATTTCATAGGTGTATAGGACAATGAGCCTAAAACATCTAGTATTGTGCTTGGCATGTAACAGTTTCTTAATAAATATGAGTCCCTTTTCTTCCCATACTCAGCAACTTTCCTCTCTCTCTGGAAGAAAAAGACCCAAGTCACCATGGTGTGTAATCAGCAGAATTTGTTTTGTGACCTTTCTGTGCAGAGTGTGGGGAAAATGTATATTCACTCCCTGGAAAGCTAGACTACTGCTCCGAATTCATTCTTATCATATGTAAATCATCAAAGGATGCTAAACAATGTTCAAGCCTGTAGCTTTCATGGACAGAACGGTACAGTAGTTGCTGAACTTGGGAGGTAAGAGCATTCCTTTTGGAAAGTGATAGAAGATGGCATTGCTTGGAAAAGTTTTCCATGGGATCTAAGAATTAGCGTTGTGCTCATTTATGACCACTCTGAGTGGAGGTAATGCCCAACCTCCAATATTATCTCATTAATTCCATTTTTAATTGTCATTTGAGCATGTATCCTGGGAGTAATTATTAAAAAAACAAACAAACAAACAAAAAAACAAAAGCAAAACCCCACAAAACCCAAAAGTCAGTTCTCTTTTTTCTGCTCTTTTATTCCAGTCCTTTTCAAGTTGTTTCCTAAGCAATAGTAAATGTTCCAGTGATTAAAATGTCAGGAGGTGGGCAAAGCTGATTAGAATAGCCTCTGACCACATGTAACAAGAAAGCTATGTGAGAGAAAGAGCTAGATTCTTGAATGTGACCTAATTATTAACATGATTTATTATATTAACCTTGGTCCAAATGTAAAATGTGCTGAAAGCATTGATACTCAGCTCTTCCTGGTTTCGTTTCTGGTACCTCAGGCAACTGCTCACTATTAGAGGTAAAAATTTCAGGGTATTACACAATGAAGGCCTGGAAATATGAAATGTAGATGTAAGTGGACATAATACTCTAATAAGAAACTCAGTGTCTGCTTTTATCACTCCTATAGAATGTGTGCTTCACCTATCGTCTTGAACTGGGTCTCTCCCCTGGGTGGCCTGTCTCCACACTTACATTTGGCCATCCTGTATGAGGTGGGGGGAGGGGTAACCAAAGTGGGAAGGGTGGTTTTAATCTGTGTCTGGATTTGTGTTCATAGATGGACAGAGAGCCATGGTATTACTACAAGGGTATGCAAGTCGTCATGAGTAGTCTCACCACTTTCAACAGTCAACATGACTGAACAACAAATACCTTTGATTCTAGAAGTCATTTAAATTCTTCTCATAGCTTCTTTCTTGTGCGGACAGCTTCATGTAACGGGAAGAGTGCTGCCTCTGCTGTCATATGGATCTGAATTCTCCTCCTTATTCTGCCTCTTCAAGCTCTGTGTCATTGCCAAGTCTCTCAGGCCCCACTCCTTACTATTTTTTTTAACTTATTTTTTTCAACTTTAAACATGATTTGCATACAATAGAAATCACTTTTTTGGGGAAGAATGTAGTTCAATGAGTTTTAGTACACATGTGGATTCATGGAAACATCACCAAAATCAGGCTATAGAACAATCCCATCATCTCCAACATTTCCCTCATGCAACCTCTTTGTACTCAAACTCTCCTTCTCCACTCTCTGCCACTTTTTATCCCTGGAAACCACTGATCTGTTCTCCATCCCTATAGTCTTGTCTTTTCCAGAATGTCATATAGATGAAGTGACAGTAACTTCCTGAGACTGATTTCCTTTGTTTAGTATAGTGCCTTTGAGATTCTCCCATGCTGTTGCATGCATCAATAGTTCTTTCTTTCTTTCTTTTTTTTTAATTGCTGAGTACTATGCCATTGTACAGGTGTACCACAGTTTATCTATGTACCATTGGAGGACATTAGGTTGTTTTCAGTTATTATGGACCATGCTCATATAAAAATTCATGTAAAAGTTTTTATGTGAACATAAGTTCTCATTTCTCTAGTGTAGAATTTTTTAAACACCATCATATTATCTGTTTAGCAGGATTTTCCAGCTACCATATGATCATCGATTAAGCAGAATTTTAAGGGGAGTAATTCCTTGACGTAACAGGCTGTCCTATGCTTTGCAGGGTGTTTAGCAGCATTTATGCCTTAGATACCAATAGCATCCTTTGACCCTGTGTGACAACTAAAAATGTGTCCTCATATTGCCAAATGTCCTTTCAGGGGCAAAATCACTCTCAGCTGAGATCAGAAGTAGGGTAAAAATACAGAAGAGGGATTGCTACTCCATAGGGTAAGCATATGCTCAACCTTAAAAGAAACCACTAAGTTATTTTTCAAGATATCTCCACCATTTTGCATTCCTATCATCAATGCATGTGAGCTTGAAATTCTCCGCATTTTTGTCAGCATTTGGTATTCACAGGTTTCCTAAATTTAGCCATTCTACCAGTTGGATAGTTTCTTCATTTTAAAATAAGGGATAACAACACAATACTGTGGCAGATATTAGTGCAGCTCACCAACGTTTCCAGTTCTGCGAATCTTGTCACTTGAGAAAATTTCATTTCCTGACCCCATTCAGTTGTACTTGACTATATGAATTGCCTTTGACCAAAGGTGGAAGTGAGGTGGGTCACTTCAGGGTAGACACCTGTAAGAGCTGGTGCACTCTTCTCTGTCTTTCCTTCTCCCAGCTTTGGCAACCAGTTACATTCCAGATGGTGGGGACTTCATCAGCCAATGGCCTTGGGTGAGAATGACATGGGGGAAAAGTCCTCTGCCAAACCTCAAATGGACATAAGGTATGAGCAAGAAATAAACCTTTGTTATTTTAAGCCAAGGATATTTTGGGATCGCTTTCTACCTCATCATATATAGCCTCTGGACTAAAACAAATTCCTATGTGATAGGCTCATTGGGAGCATTAATGAGATAAATGTGATTAATTCATTTAGTATAGTTCTTGGCTCAAAATAAGTGCTCAGTAAATGGTTGCTATTATAACCATTTACTCTTCCCTGACCATCCTGCCCCATGGCGATTCTTCTGTTTATTAACTCATAGCTTTTATTTTCTGTCACGCATTAACAAAACGACTTCAGCTCCTTCGAGGTACCCTGAGAACAGACTGGTCTCAAAGAGACAGATGAAGCAAGCATGCATTTCATTGGTCACTTGCCCCTCAGGTACTCCCTATACTAGTACACCATTCAGGGTTCAAGGATGCAGCAAATATGTTCTTCTGAATGATAATTAACAATATCAAGTCATTTTCAAACCTGTTTCCTATACAGCATTGTAGGTTTTGAAAGTCTTTCATTAGCTAATTAAGCTTTTCCCATTTTCTGTCTACTTGACCATTTCTCAAGAATGGAAAGAAACGTAAGGAGGTATAAAAACACAGTGGTTCCCAAAGTTGATTTACCTGCAGAAATCTGAAAATTCTGATTCCAAGAGCTAATCCCATCAGTGGGATTCTAAAGCAATAGATCCAGGGGGAGGCCAAAGACTGAACATATTTCTTTGAGTTCCCTACACAATTTTGACGAGTAGACAAGTTTGGGAGCCACCACATTAGTTACAGAGGGCAACAACTGGGACTCTGATGTATATAGCATTAATTAAGAACACAAAATGGACTCTAATAATTCCGAGAGCTATGTCAGTCACAAAGTGACAGTCATGGCAGAGCATTGTGTGAAAGGCATGCAAAAGGTGTACCCAGTGGACGCCCTAACCAGAGAACTTCAGATGCAGGGTGGAGTGTGACCATTTGGGCAGCTTTATCGGACTGCAGATGGGTGCACTGCACCCAGTGTTAAGCATAAAATCAGAGCTCTCTGACGGTTCATTGCTCAGGCTTCAATTGATGAGCTGACAGCCACACTTGTACTCATCCCAGATGGAGTGCTTGAAGCCTCGACTCCTGACGGTCTCACTAACCTGGCCCAATGCCGAACACTACGTACCCCAGAGCTGTAGGGATTCTCGCTGAACACCGGACTCTGCCTCTCATCCTTCTTTTCATAAGACTGTTTACCTTACCTAACTCTACTGCTTGTAAACCTGTGTGACCCTCTTGTGTGAAACTGCTCTACCTCAACTATTGGAGACTATCCTCTGGCCGGAGCCTTGGTTAATGCCCGTGGTAAACTGAGTCAGTAGGTCTAGATCCATGGCTTTATTCTAATAAAGTCTGACTCTGTGGAAAGACACAAATGTGTGTGAGACTGCTACTTGGATAGCCACATCCTGCTTATGACATCTGAGAATCCTGGTAAGACTTAGAAACTTCTGAAATCATCCCAGCTATTTAGAATGCCAACAATCCACACTACTCAACTGGCAGAATTACAAGCTGCCGTAGAATATTTTTCCATATTATTCAATAATAGAATAATATTGAAATGGATCCTGACTTGGCTTCAACTTAACAGAGACACGTTAGGCAGAGAACTTTGCTCTATGGGCACCAGGGTCTATAATTGCAAAATGTGTGAGCTACAAAAGGCTGCGATCCATTATCTTTTACCCAAAAATGTATGTGGATTATCCAGCTAGATTGTTGTATGAATTGTGGACGCTCTGCTTTTGCCAGAATTTTATGCATGATGTGGGACCAATAAATATTTTTCAAATTCATAACTGTCCATTCACTGACAAACAGGGTGCTCTGACTGAGTGAGGGTCTCATCAGTTCAGGTTTCTTTGTTTTTAAAATAATACATTTAGCATTCCAAATATAATATATGCTCATTAAATAGGATATGAAGAACAAATATAAACAGCAATAAAATTCCATAATTCCAACATCCAAAATATCCACTGCTAATATTTTTTTCATTTTTTAAATCAAATAGAGAATACATTGCTCTGTAACCTTTTAAAATTTTTTTCCAAGATGAGAATTTTCTCATGATTTAATATTATTAAAAATTGAACTTTAAGTCCCTGCCTAGTATTATTAGATAGTTATCTTACTTATGTGACCATTTTTCTAATGTCAGACATTTTAGGTTAACTTACAATTATTTTCCATTAAACATCATGCTATAATGAATATTTCTTGTACCTGTATTCTTATCTATAGCTCTGCTTATTTCTTTAGGATAAACCCCCAGAACTAGAATAATTGGAGAGTAAAACACTTCAAAGTTTCACAAGCATTCTAAGTGGCCTCTCTATCTCCATTTCCCCCCTCCTCTATTCATCTTCCTTACACTGCCAAGACTATCTAACACATGGATTTTGTCCCCTTTGTCCCATTTGACTAAACCTATGATAGGATCTCTGTTCAAGATGGTGGCACTGAGCACACTTCTTTACCTCCCCTCAATCTCCCAATATTATTAAAGTGAGCAAAAGGTATAAATCAAAGAGTGAAATCAATTTAAGCGCTGCAAAGTAGGAATGAACAGAAACTTTGAGCAATCTCTGAATAATAAAGAACAAATAAGATAGGTCTGGCAGGAAGTGAAGACTACAGAACAGGATAACCCAAAGCCTATCAAAGAAAGACTCCCTGCAGAGAGGAGAGCCAACTTCTCCCAACTGAATCCTGGAGAAATCCCACAGGACAACTGGATATTAACAAGAATGAGGAGTATGAGTGGAATGCCAAAAAGCTCTCCAAATCCATACTAGAGAGGGGAATTCTTTTTAAAAGGAAAAGCAGTAAAACACGTCTAGGAGTAAAATTCACCGACAGGTGGCACTCCTTAAATAAAGGTGCATTATTAACTATGCCTGTTATTTTCCGTATTCTGAAACTTTGACCTCTGGGGCCTTGCTTATCTTAGAGGGACTGCTGCTCCCAAGGTTAGATAATTGCTAGGTAGTAAAGGACTTTGCCTGTGAGTGTGCTTTTCATATGCAAACCAACCAATCCAGTGTCCACACCTCTACCACTTCCTTCTTTGGACTCTCATACTCAAAGACACTATTCATCTGTACAGATATCCCAGGGCCAGGTACCAGACAACTAGGGAGAGCTCCTATGTCCCAGAGCCTGCCGAAATTATTCAAACTAGCTAATCCTAAACCTGTTTACCTTGCCTCCCTGTTCCTTTCCATGGAAACCATAATAAAGGCTCTTGCCCACAGTTCTCTCCTTCCTGCCTTCTGACAGAGTGGTGCTTCAGTGTGTCTCACTCCCAACGTCCATGATGTGGCACGCCTCTTCCTCTTGGGAACTGTAACAAACTATTTTTTCAATGGCAATCGTCTCCTGATTGGTTGGCATTATAGTCCCTCATGTTTTCTATTAATGCGCAATATTTTAACACAGAAGACTTTCCTTACTGTGATATTCTTGGTGTTCCCAAATTGACTGCCAGCTCCTGCCCAAACTTCTATAAAAAACCCAGCTTGAGGGCATATCCAATAGATTTCAGTAATTAAAAAAATAATAAGTAGACAAAAGACCTAGGAAGAAACATGATAAAAAAACTATTCACTGTGAAAACATGGAATGATAAGATGGCAGCAATTAAACCCCATGGGATTGGTGCTTGAACAGATGAAGAGAAAAACTAAAAAAGAAAGCATACTTGTAAAACAGACCCATGCACACGCAGGAACTCAGTTGGGTTTCAAATTTGTGGCGATGGATGATTTACTCAAGAAATTGAATAACTGGAAAACATTAGATAGATCAATTTGTCAAAAAGAGACAAAATAATTTAAAGATGGATTATAGACCTAAATATATATATTTTAAATTGCACACTGATTACATTAATAGGATAATGTTTTTTTTATAATCTTATGCTAAAGGAGGCTTTCCCAAGCAAGGACAAAACCCAGAAACCACAAAGAAAAAGATGTACAGATTTTTATATCTTAAAAATGAAAGTTTCTGCACGCCAGCAAAAGTCACCATAAAAACACGTTTTAAAAGACAGATGATAAAACAGAAAAAAAATATTTACATCACCTAAAACAGAAAACTGGTGAATATTCATGATGTATAACAAACTCATAAAAATCAACATGGAAAAGACAGCCTAATAGAGAAAAAGAGCAAGGGATATGAATAGGCAATTTACATAAAAATACAAAAGGCAAATAAACATATGAAAAGGTGATGAACCACACCAGCAATCAGGGAAATGCAAATTCAGTCAACAATGAGATAGCATTTTTCACAGATCAGATTGGCAAAAATTTGAGACTGTTAACTTCAGGGTTGGGAAAACTAAGGTGGAAGAGGAGCACCTTACACTGAGACAGCTCTGGGGAGGACACTTTGGTAGAACTTATTAAAACGACAAGTTCATGACTTTTTGGCTTGGCAATTCCACTTCTAGGAACATATACTACTGGCATGCTTGCTCACATGCATGAAGGCATGTGTGCAAAATACTGGGTGCGATATTGTTTGTAACAGGAAAGAAACGGAAGCCTTCTAAAGGCTCACCCATAGGAGCATGGTTGAATACTGTGGACTTTCACAGTGGCTGCAAAGAAAGAACAGACTTAATATGGCCTGACTTTAAAATAGATAACCTACCATACATTGTTGATCAAAAAGAAAAAAACAGAATGAAAGTTGCAAAATAATATCACATGTACAGTACTATCTATGTTATACATGAACATGTATTTATATATAGACATGTTTATATATATATGTGTATATTTATACACATGTATAAATATAAAGTAACTTATAAAACTGTTTCATAAATTCATAGTATTACATCACATTCCTTTTAATTTCTCTCCAATAATCATTTCAGTTCCCATATGCCTTATTGCCAAGGAAACCCAAGATCTCTCAACTGTAGTTGCCAATCTCCCAAATTGTCCAAAGCCTTAGAGCCTCATGAATGTCAATTGTGGTGTGTGTGTGTGTGTGTGTGTGTGTGTGTGTGTGTGTGTGTGTGTGTGTTAGGGGAGGATGTCAATCCAGCTTCCAGACCCAAGAGATGCAGGTGAATGGGGCCGGCTTTCACAAAATGTCTCCGTGAAGACTGGCCTCCTGCAGTAAGGTCTATGATGGTGATATTTGGCTGTGATCAGGCACCCCTGACCTAGACATCCGTACTTGGTACTTGAAGGAGATGCTCCCCAAGCCTGTTGAGCCAAAGTCAGCTAAGAGTACACCTTTCCACGCTCAACTCTCTCAGTTCCCATACAACCAACTTCCAGGGTGTCTGATAGCCAGAAGAGCACTGAATCAGGACTGGAGTCTACCAGGTGAAGACCCAACATCACCACCCCTCCTTTCCTCTCTAGGAATCTACCAAGAGGTCCAGGCAAGTTTTCCTGTCAAAATCTCAGAAGTCATTATTTATTCTTTCCTGGAACAGAGTAATAGTTTGGCACTTCTCCTAGAAAAGAGGCTGTGCTCCCAACAAATATAATTCTGCTGGGGTCCACCTTGGTTAAGGCACTGGTAGAATACTTCGCTGATAGGATAGATTTTATGTGCCCAGTACAGGTCTGGTGGGGCTCATATCAAACTATTAATACTGGGTTATCCTATCCTTGAGGGGAGGTGGGGAGTGGAACGAGTGTAAGTTCAAGAAGTACTGTCATGTTTACTCCATAGTAATTTGAATGCACTAAATTTGGTTTGATTTTATTGAGGGAGTATTAATGGACTTGTGTGTATACACACACACACACACACACACACACACACACACACAAACACGATTATACTAGCTTATTCTCATCAGCTTATACACCTGATGTTAATCCTCTCAACTTAAAAAAAATCCCCTCTTGATCTCTCTTTCCTCTTGAGCGATAACTATTTCTCTGCTTCTCTTTACAGCAGAAGTCCTCAAGAGTTTTCAGTATCATTTGCAAATCTCTTTCCATTTTCTCATGAACACATACTTATGATGTTTTCCCCCTTCCATTCATTACTGCTTCTTTTGTCAAGGTCACTAATGGCCTCCATATTGTTGATTTAATGGTTGTTTTCAATCTTTGTTGTATTCAACCCATGAGCAGCTCCTCCCAGCTCAGAACACTTTCTTCTCCTGGCTTCCAGGATACTACATTCTTCTCGTTTTCCTGCTCCTTCACTGGCGACTCCATCTTAGTCTCCTTTGCTGATTTGGCCTCTACTCCAGCCCATCTTAATGTTGGGTGCCCCAGGGCTCAGTCCTTGAGCTTTTTCTCTAGCATGATTTCATCAGTCATGACTTTAAATACCATCTATGTCAAACATGCCCTAATATTTTAGTTTTAGCTTAGCCTTCTTATGAATTCCAGATTTATATGCTCTATGACCTACTCAACACCTCCACTTGGATGTCTGGTAAGTACGTCAAACTCAACACACCCAACACTGAACTTACGATTATCTCTCTCAAACCTGGTCTTCTTGCATTCTTCTGCAAAATGATAAATGCTAAGTCTATCCTTCCAACCACTCAAGCAAAAATCTTGGAGTAATCCTTGCTCTTTCTCTCACATTCCATATTTAACCCGCCAGCAAATCTTGTTGACTCTACCTTAAAACTATATCCAGAATATAAACACTTCTCATCAACTCTTTTGCTACCTCCTTGGGGCAAGACACAATCACCCTTCCCCTAGATTGTGGCAACAGCCTCTTCACTGACTCGGCCTTTTAGTCTTTTCAGTAATTCTTAACACAGAGTGATTCTGTTAAACTGTAAAGCACATTGTCACTTTACTCACAACCCAACAGAAGTTCCTTATCTTTCTCAGAGTAAAAGCAAAGTCCTTACAATAGTTTATTAAGTCTTACGTGACTTGGCCTCTGGGATCTCTATGACCTCACTACCCTTCATTCCCCTTGCCCCCCCCCCCCCTTCAGCCTCCTAGCTTTCTTTACAGCAGGCCAGGTAAGGCCTTGTTTCAGGACCTTTGCCTTTGCTGTTCCCTTCCCCCTGCTGGAAACACTCCCCAAATATCCAATGGCTTGCAAATTGAGCCCACTCAAGTCTTTGACTTTATGAGCTATTCTCAGTGAGTCTTTCCATCATGACAACATTTAAATAGCCTTCCTCCCACTCTAATCCCTTCCTCTGACATCACAAGGCCTTCTCCCTGTGTGTCTGTGTCCTTCTGTCTTCACATGACCTTCTTACAAGAAATCAGCCATTAGGTGTTGGGCATACCCTAATCCAGTATGGCCACATCTTAACTTGATTACATCTGTAAAGACTTTTCAAATAAGGTCACATTCACAGGGACGACGGAGGGGTTGCACATTCAACCCACAGCGCCACCTGACATACAACATACTTTACGTACTGTGTTTGTTGTCGTTCTCGTCAACAAACCAAATGGAAGCTCTACAAGAGCAGAGGTTTTGTGTCTGACTTTTCCCCCCACTGTTATCCTCTCAGGGACAAAAACAGTGCCTGGGTGGGATACACCCCATTAAGACTTATTGACTGACTAAAGTCTCCCTGCTGGTTCCCCAAGATGATGAGGACAAAGGCCATGCCACTGGATACAGCATTCACAGTCTTGGACAATCTGCCCCTCACTTACGTTTTCATTCTTAGCTCGTGTTACCTCCCTCGATGTCCCTCATTTCTACCCAAGTGAACTCCTTGAGCTCTTCCTCAAACACTTCCACAACTCCCTGTGTTTTCTCTTTCTTACCCCTTGTCCTAAAAGATGCTTTCTGTACTTCACAACACACAGATTACTCTATTAAAATCTTACACATCTTCCTAGGATCAGCTCAGTTTTCCCCGCTTTGAGTCCTGCCTTAAGCTCATATGCAGCTAACAGCCTCTTTCTCTGGAGCCCTCTCGGTTGCTTTGGTTTGCCCTTTAGAAATCTTATCGTCTTATTCTGTGAATGTATTGGTTTGTTATCATGACAACTCCGACCTTCCCATTCAACTGGATTTCTTATCTTTCCATCTTTCCTTCACTCAGCTTCCCAAATTAACCCAGTGCTTGGACTGTAATAGTTGTGCTTTAAACACCTGCTTACAAAATGAAGGAAGCAAGGCAGGTTTTCCATCTTGGTCTTTGAAGTGACAGCAGATGTAATTTTGGCCACTGGACCCCAGAACATCTGTACTAGAGAGTCAGCAATGAGTAAGGTGGGAAAGATGCGGTTTCTAAGGCTTTTTTAAAAGTCACTAAGTGCCTTCCAGGAAAGCCTGCCATCATGAGCAGAGAGTACAGAGGTTAGCACAGGGACACTCAATATAGACTATGTAGCAGGCCAAGAAAAGGGACTTTGTCTCTCCAAACTGTCTAACAGCTATGGCCAGTCCAGTAAGTGGGAGGTGGGGGGTGAGTTTTCCCCCAGCCCCCTGCATGGTCTTTAAGGGCCCGTCACTTAGATCCATTTCCAGAGGTATTTCGAGCATTGTGGGTGAATTCAGCAACGTGGTCTTAGATACAGATGAGCATGAGGGGCTATAAACACTGCAGTTGCCAACTATAAACACTTCCTGGAGTAACAATCTCTTTCCCCAAAGTATAATTATACCTTCCTCAAAGGTCTAATTGATCTGTCTCATCTTTAGGCAGCATTCTACAAAGTTTAGAACTAGTCTGTTAGAATCACTTGAGTGCTTTAAAAAATGCAGTTCCTAGGTCCTATCTAAGATCCTCCTGAATCAAATCTTTGGGGTGGGCCTTAGAACCTGCACTGTCAACAAGCACCCCCAGGAAAACATGACTCATACAAAGGTTTAAAAGAAGCTACCCCTAAACCCATCTGTATGAGCTATCATGGTCAACCCTAGCCTTAACAAAGCTGGAGAGAGAAGAAAGTGAAACACATAGCAAGGCTTTGGATCAAGTTGGAGTTTCTCTAAATACTCCCTTGCTTCCAAATAGAACTATTCTTAGAGAGTGAGCACCCAGGAAGAAGTTTGCGGGCTGACAAGCAGGTCTGTGGGGCTGGGATGTGGAAAGAAAGAGACAGCAGTTCGTGAGAGCATGTTAGCAATCACACCCAAAGACAGACAGGGATTCTGAGATGAGGAGTCATTTTGTATACTTTTTAGCAGCCCATGAAACTAGATCTAGATTTCAGACGCAGGTTGGTATGCTGGAAACAGCAGGTCTTTGGAACAAGGAAAGAACAAGGTTCCAGTTCCTGCCTTACCAGTCACTTCCGGCGAAGTGAATGTGGGTGTTATTAAAGGTACCTTGGCCTCAGTTCTTGCATGTGCACAATGGGGATGGAATCACCACTTGGCTGGCCTGTTGTGAAGATTAAATGAAATAAAGTGTCTGAGGTCACCTACCAGGACACTTGACAGGGCCCTGAAATAAGACTTCTTCTAGAATCATTTCCCTTGTTCCAGTAAGAGATAATAAGAAGTTGGCATTGCTTTAGAAGAAGGAGGAGGAGAAGGAGAATGACAAGAAGAAAAATAAGAATAAGGAGAAGAGGAAGAAAGAGAAAGGAAAAAAGGATGGAAGTAAGAGAAGGATGGAGGAATAAAAGAGGAGAGAGAGAGAGAGAGAGAGAGAGAGAGAGAGAGACTGAAGGAAAAGAAAATGAGCTTGGTCCAGTTTGGCAGATAATAATAAGAGCCTGTAAATAAAATGTTTCACTGCACATTTCAATTAAAACCTTTAAAGGGCCCATCATATCATTGTAGATTGCTCCAAATAGCTAGACAGCAATATAAGAACTCTTGTCTTTAGCTCACGGTGAAGTAATATGAAAGTAAACATTGGAAAGCTTTTAAAGCATCCTAAATTGTTTTTTCTTCCTTCAAATGTCAAAATACCTGTCTCAATAGATATTTTTAAATTGCATGCCTTTTCCAAGATCCTTCTAATCTTTAGTGTCTCACTTAGGAATGAAAGAAATAACTTAGTTGGAAATAGCACAATCTGGGGTGAAGGTGGAGGGGAGTTTAAGTAAATTTCAATTTGACCATCTTCTAGATCTTGGTAGATATTGATTATGTTTTACCACTGAGTTTTCTGGAAATCGGACAGAACAATCGTTTTTGATGTTTCCTACTGCTCCTATGATTTGCTGCTATATAAGAAATGATCTCAAAACTCAGGGGCTTAAAACAATGATTTCTTATTATCACTGTAGATGGACTTGGGCTCAGCTAGGTGGCTCTCCCTTGGGGTCCTTCATGTGGTTACAGACTGGGACTGTCGTCATCTGAAGTCTGTCTGGACTGAATGTGAAGATGGGTCACTCCCAAGACCGGTGGTTGATTTTAGAAGTCGGCAGGGAGCTCAGTGGGAACTGTCAACCATAACACCTACACATGGCCTGTCCAGGTGGCTTGCGCTTCTTGGGCACAGAGGGCGGATTCCGAGAGGAAAAGCTCCAGAATAAGCATCTCAAGAGACTCAGGGGAAGGGTGCAGGGCTTTTTATGACCTACCCTTGGGCGTGATGCAATGTCACTTCTACCACATTCTATTGGTTATACTGAGCCAGTGAAGAATCAAGTGCACCAGGGCCTGAGCATAAAGGAGAGTGACTCCCAGCATGGTTCACTGGGGGGCCATCTTTGGAGACAAGCTGCCACATCTGCTTGCCTTCTAGTTACACCTCCCTGCTCAAAGAAGCATTTCTACCTTTATAGGATCATTAATGGGGTCATTTGCCATTTAACTACAAATTCCAAATGGAAGTTTGACTGCATGTATAAAAACAAGGTTACCATTAGAGGTAACAGAGTGTATGACCAAGAACTGCTTGCTAAAGCTTCTGTGGAAGCCCTTTTACTAGATGGGGGCCCACTGGAGACATCCCTACTTTGAGAGTTTCTGATCCCAATCCCTGGGCAGAAAGAGAGCTGGAGTCCCCCAACTGTTACAGTCCTGGAGGAGTAAGCTGGCATAGGTGGAAAATTGATGTTGAATATCTTGGGCAAACACACTTCCCCTAGTTTCTTCATCTGGAAAAAAGGAGGGAGCAAAACTAGAGGATTTTTAGGGTCTCTTCCTCTCAACACTAATATGCCAGTGGCTTAGGATTTTGCAGGGAATTTCACAGAACAGAACATTTTAGTTAATTTAGGGTTGTGATGCATTTTCCTAAATCACCCACCACTTTTTTGTCTTTTGGTTTGCTCGTGAGAACAGAGCAGGCAGGGTGAGTAGAATCTGAGTTCTGTCACAATGGGAAGCAGAGTGGCGTGCAGACTGTGGAGTAGCAGAGGCTGGCTTTTAGTCCTGGACTCTGAAATTCACGAGGCTGAGGCTTTTTCTCATTTGCTCAACCTCTTTGATCCTAGGCTTGCTCATTTGCAAAAAATACTAAACTCACAGTTCAGTTGGGAGGGATAAGTGAACTGAACGTTAAGGTCCTATCCTAAGTCTTTCTACCATTGGGCCATTTTTGTGGTTTGGGTTTTTTTCTTTTTAACCTCATTTGAATGGCTTAATGGTTATGGTGTACCTACCTTACTGAAAATCTGTTTGCGAAGTAGTCAGGGTATGAATCATACACATAAATTATAAATGAGTAAACAGTAGTTCAAAGCAAAGCAACGCTTTTTGAAAATATGGATTCAAATCACAGTTTCACAGCAATTAAAAATATTTATTGGGTCACTAGCTTTTAGGCTCCGTAGAGGACAAGATTCATATTTGGTCCCTGTATTCAAAGCTTCTTTCAGTCCACTCATCCAGAGATTGCTGAATTTGGAGCTGGTTGATAGCTGTGCCAGCAGCACAGATCAATCTGCCTGCCACGGAGAGAATTGAAAGCTTGCTTCTGCTCAGTGCAAAGCAGACAGCTCAGAAAGAATCTTGCAAACCAAGAACCTTTGGCAAACAAGGCCATTTCTCCTCCTTTCCAGGTTTTTATAAGTAGGTCAAGAACAGTTCAGGAAAGATGTACTTCTGAATAAGAAAACTGTTTAAATTGACAAAGATTCAAACAGCAGTATAAAAACAAAGAGGAAATGCTAATGATTGTAGCAGCTGACACAAAAGAACTGAAAACAATCACATGTACTACAACTCACCATTATCACAAAAGTACTGAGGACCCACCTGGGAAAAATGCTCTGTGGGAACTGAAGCAGAGTGTGTGTGTGTGTGTGTGTGTGTGTGTGTGTGTGTGTGTGTGTACACATGCGTGTGCACGTGCTGGATGAATAACAATGCTTTTAGAAGATCACAAAACAGGAGATGAGGCAGATACCTACATAACTAAAATTCAAGAGACAAAATGCTAAAAATTATAAAAGCTCTTAGATCCGAGGAATGAGAAGTGACACCAGTCAGGTAACATGAGGACGTCTTGTTGGCAGGAGAAATCACACTTCAGCCTGGCCTTGAATGAGAGGTAGCAACAGGAAGCAATTCGGTCTAGATGAATCACAGAGTTTGGGAATGGAAGAAGTAGAAGAAAAGTCTCTATGGAAAGAAGATTGAAGCCAGACTCTAGAACATTTTCAACATTGGTCTACAGAGTTTACATTTTATCTGGTAAGAAACTGCATCAGATAAGAATGTGTTTTGCTGCAAGTGGCAGAAAAATATACATACGGACAGTGATTTGAATCAGAAGGGACTTTGTTTATTCCATGCAAAGAGAAGTCAGGGGGCAGGCAGTCCAGAGTTGGTAAGGGGACTCAACAAGGCCATGGGAGGCCCAGGTTCTTGCTGTTTGCTCTGCTCTGTTATTCTCCACAGGCGGCATTTGTCCTCATGCTTGCCACATCTTGGCCATAATGTGGCTGTTCCATCTTTAGCCTCGTGTCTATGCTATAAGTAGGAAGAAATCTTAGGGACATGCTGCTCAAGCCCCTCGTAAGATTTTCACTTATACGTTACTGGAAATACATTATGCCATCTTCAGCTGCACGGGAGGCTGAAAAATTTGAGTATTTTACACGTCCTGCCCTCTGATAAAGAACGAGAAGGAAAAGAGTGCTTATGCGTCCCTTTTGAGCAGCCAGTTCACGGTATCTACTATATGGATGATTTTGGAGCAAGAGAATGACACAATTGAAGCACTGTTTCTTGACAGTTAATTTGGCTGCAATACATAACTATACATGTACAGAATGGTGGCAAAGGGAAAACTCAGAACCCAGGGCACAGAGAGATGAAGTGATTGGTTCATCATCATATATTAGCAAGCGGTGGAATTGGGATTGAAACCCAGACTGGTGGTTCCCAAGCTCTTCCCACCCATCTCTCAAAGCTGACTCTAAAGATTTGGGCCTTTGGACTGGGAGCCTATAGGGCCCTTAAGAGAACTATCTCTTGTATAAAGTCCTGTGCATAAACACCAAAGCTAGGAAGCCAATCATTCATTTATTCCTTCAACATTGCTTTAGTAATCCCGACAAAGAGGGTAATAAGGTGGAAAGACTGGGAGTCCAGAGAACAATGGAGATGGGCTCCCAGCTATTCCTCTTCCCAAAGATAGGATTTTGGGTCAGCTGCAATAGGCTTTGAGCTTCAATAGCCTTATATATAAAACAGGAAAGGGAGGACCAGTGACAGAGATGTATACAATAAGATAATGTGGGTATGGCAAATGAATGGCTAACATGGGTTAGTTGTCCCAACCTGCATTCTCAAACTGCTTGAGGACACTTCCAGCCACTCAGAGTGGTAGTGTGTCATCCTTCTGGCCAATCAGACACAAGTGACGGCTATATTTTTAGGAATGCTTTTACTTTTCTGGTACAGATTCCTTCTTCTTCCCCTTCTGTCTTCCTGACGGTGGGCATGATAGCTGGAGCTAATGCGGTCATCTTACCACAATGAGGAAAAGGCCACGTGACTACTGGAGGCTTCATTATGGATAACAATGAACAACGGGACCAGCACCGGCAGCTGTCAACCCCCGACCTCTCATGATGTGCCAAAAATAAACTGCTGGTAGAAGACACCATGGTTTCATTTTCTATTACTTCCAGTTAAAAGCCCTTAAAATTGATAGAGTATATAAAAGCATGTTGTGCCTGGTTGACACTCAGTAAATGATGCTTATGATTATTATTGTCCTCATCAATACTATTGTTACTGTAAGGGGTAGATGCTAATACAGGAAGCTACATGCTGACTTGCAGAGAAGAAGCCTATAGTCAAAATACAGGGGATATGCGCTCTCCCCACGAAAAGATGGAAACAAAGTCACCACGAAGGACTGAGAGTCACATAAACCCAGGTGATTCTTCAGGGGTGGCAACCGTCTGTCCAGATGTTGGGGAAACCTAGGGTATGAGCCGAAATCCAGGATGACAGTAAATGACTCTGTACTCAGATGCAGAACCAGAACGGATGTGGACGAGATGAAGGGAGGGGGGCAGTGTCTGCAGAATTCTGAGCGATGGCTACAGAATTAGTGTTCTGACTCTGGATGAGGGGTTCTGTGGCTCTGACTTAACTCAGTGTTCGTGGGGACAGAGAGACATCAAACCAGCAAAGACAGACTGTGCTTTCTGGTAAAGAATTTAGAAACCAGGGAAGCCAAGGTCCAGGGAGGAATGAATTCTCTGCCCTTCAGAATTCTTTAACTAACTACTGAATGAGATAAAATGCTAACTTATAATGTCTGTTAAATGTTCAGATCTGCATGACTCTAAAATGAAAAATGAAGTCCTATGAACAATAGATACCAAGAAGAACAGAAAGGCTATTAAAAACAACAAAAACTCCAGTGCGTAGCCTAGCCCTAGGCATATATATGTCTACTAAATAAGCAAAGGATCAAATAAATAGTATAGGGTCATGCAGACGAAATCAGAGATTATGTTCAGCAGGCCAATAGATCAAAATTTCTACCAAATTTCTACCAATTTACCATCTATCTACATCATTATTTATTGACTCATTTTCAAAAACATTCATTACAAATTACAGAAACGTACATAGCAAAGAAACAAGTGATAAAAGAGCTTTACATTTCAAGATTGGTGACTATGTATGGCTCCTGCCTCACATCCCATTAAACTACACAAGGTACATGCAAAGAAGAACGAAATTATAACATCACTGGAAAAGTAATAGGAACTTGACATCGGCAGGTCAGAATGTTCAGTAGTTTCTGAAAGGTATAAGGGAGAGGCAACATACCACTGACCAAGAATCTTAACAAGTGAAATAATCCACAACACAAAACAGGGGAAAGAAGGGACTAAGAAAATACGAGTTTTTCCAGCAAAATTCTAGAGGGACCTCAAGATTAGGGTGCAGGGAAAGAATGAGGGGTCACTGAGTAAAGAGCCCTGAAAGAGCTGGGCCATTCAAAAGGTTGATGCAGCTTTTGCCCTCTGGGTAAAGTTAAGGAATAGGTCCCGGATTGGGGTGAATTCTCTATTAGGGGCTCCCAGAGTGGGCATTAGGGTTCAAAAAGATGCAGTACTATGCTCCTACATAACTGGTTACTACAATGGATCACTAAAGGGTAAATCCCCATACCTCCTTAAACAAAAACTTTCCAGTCACTAGTCCCTACCCCCTGAAAAGAGCCAGAACTTCTGTTGTCAGATTCCACACCTACTGTTGGAGAAAAAATGATTTTTGCACGTGATGAGAATGACAAACTCAACATATCAATTCTGTTCATGTAGATCCTGACTTGTAAATATGAACAAGTAACCTAATTACTAATATTAAATGACAGTTCATAGTTTGAAAGTGACTCACAGGATGAAAAAACAGACACATCCCTAGAAAAAGAGTCAATGCAGGAACCAGAAAAAAAGAAAACAAACAAACAAACAGAAAAGCAAGTAAAATGAGTATCTTTGGAGATAAACGTGAGTTTCCCCCTGTTTAAAAAAAAAGAATCAGAATTACTGAAAATTAAAAATGTTACTGTGCAAATAAAACGTATGCCTATCTCTGAGATCTGGAAAAGTAAGAAAAAGAACTCTCTCAGAAAACAGAGTAAAAAGCCAGAGAGATGGACTTGAAGAAGAACACAGAGACTTGTGTGGTAGGCACAATAATGGCTTTTCCAAAGATGCCCAGAAATGTGACTATTACATTACATAGCAAGAGGGGCTTTGCAGATGTGATTCCGTTAAGGATCTTGAGTTGGGGACAGTGCCCTGGATTACGCAGGTGGGCTCAGTGTAATCATAAGGGCCCACATAAGTGAAAGAGGGAGGCAGCAGTATCAACGTCAGAGAGATTTAAGATGCTATGCTGTTAACTTTGAGCACCAGGGAAGGGGCCATGAGCCCAGGAATGCAGGCGCCTTCTAGAAGCTGGAGACGATGAAGGAGTGGCTTCTCTCCTAGAGACTCCAGAATAAATGTTGCCCTGCTGACATATTGATTTTAACCCAGTGAAGCCTATTTCAGACTTCAGACCTCCAAAACTATAAAATAATACATTTGTTTTCCTCTAAGCCACTAAGTTTGTGGTAATTTGTACTGAGTCCTTTACGGTCACAGTGTAAAAAATGGGGATCCTCAAGGATAAGGAAAAATCCTACAAGCTTCCAGAGAGAAAAAAAATATATATAAGGTTGGTATAAAGAAACTGTTATCATTCTTATCACTGAGTCTATTATTTATTTGTGCTAAGGATTTTACTTTAATGTTTGCCACACGAGGACCCTATACAATATTCTTATCTCATCCACATGCATGAGGAATACAGCCTCACTGAAGTTAAGCAGCTAGACAGTTAGTAAGTGGCAGAAATGGAATTAAAACTCAGGTTGCCTATTTCTGAAACCCATGACCTTAGCTGCGAGCATCAAACTTCTCATCTATAATCCAGAAAGCAGGAAAACAATGGACTAGTGCCTCTAAAAAGCTAAGGAAATAGCATTTGGAAACTCAAGTCTTGTCCTTAAAGTATGGGGCAGAGGGAAATGACATTTTTAGATAAACAAGAACTCAGAAAGTTTACCATCCACATAACCTTTACCAAAAATAAAACATCAAAAAAGATAAAATTTCTGGTTATACTTCAGAAAAATAAAGCTGAGAAACAGAAATACACAGTATACCAAGAAAATGAGTAATGACATCAGTAAAACTTATAGTTAGTACTAACTAATTGTTGAAAATATGGCAGTGAAATTTCATGGAATTATTAAGGCAGTATTCATAAAACAGAAAAGGCACAAAGTTAAAAATTAACAATCTGGAACCAAAATTCAAGATAATTTTAATAGTACAGAGGAGGCAGTAAGAAGAATAAAGGGAAGATATAAAACACCTGATGATAAAACTCTTATTTTGCTTAAGTGAGATGATGGTAGGTATTGCTTCATTTTTATGGAGAAAAGAAAATAATTTCTGTTTGTGAAGAATGTCCATATACTGCTAAGTAAAGAAAAACATACACCTCTGTGCACTCATGCACATGCATGTGTGTGTGTGTGTGTGTGTGTGTATACAGTTGTTATTTATATTTGACTATATCTACAGAAAAGTCTAAAAGGAGACATACTACTGAACTATCAACAATGACTTTCTTTAGAGAGTGAACCTCAGGGCTTAACTTTACACAACTTTTTTTTTTTCAACCTAATCATGTAACATCACTTTTGAAATGAAAAAAAAAAAAACTAACGTAAGTAGATAAATTAATCAAGACAGAGCAAGATGAGAATGTAGTAGTAAGAGGACAGTGGGGGTAGGTGAGTTCATATAAATCTCGGGCCATTTCCTAGGGCTAGGTGGGCTATCAGTCCAGCACTGAGCACCCTAGTAGTCAAAGCAAGAAGAAATACATAACCAGTATAGTGGTCCCAGGAACCATAATAACCTTGCAAAATAGCTATCATATTCTTAAGAGGTACCATTTCCCCAGGCACTTTGGCTTAACAGAAATTTCTCCTGGGCCTTCATATAAAGCACTGATGCAAATAGGCATAAAAACCCTACCCACAATGAATACCACAATTAATTTGTAAGGCTGCTCCTGAAACTGACCACACAGTCATTCATTAGATTAGTCCCAAAAAGGAGCAAAGTCCTTCTGTTTTGAGAAAACATTAGCGAATCCAGCTTTTTCAGACAGAAACATCTAGAGCATCAGTATCATTGAAAAAAAAAAATCACTACCCACTTGTACAAAGTGAAGAATAAAGGAATTATGGTCAGGGGGACATTCCAGAGGAAGCAAGTGTGTGACCTACAAACTCCTTTCTCAAGGACTGAAGCTCTTCTGAAATCAAAGCCATACTGGGACTGGAAGGAGAGTCTGATGACAACTTGGAGATGTGGAGATGTTTCTAGCTTATTCATACCTTCCTATAAGTAAATGTGGGCAATTCATTAGTTTACATTAGCAAGTGACACATTTGTTCCTGAATAGAACAAACAAGATGCAATCATTTATTACCTGGAAAAAAAATCAGGCCCATAAATTCCAAAATGTTATCTTACGATGTCCAGTGCTTAGACAGTCTATTAAGAAGGTGGTAAGGGAAAGCATGCTTCATGCCGAAGTGATGGGAACTGCTTACCTTGCGTTGTTTTAGGGTGGGATATAATTATTACCATTAATGTCACATTTGTTCCTTTACCTCCTTAGCATATAAATCAAATTTGCTACTTCATGAAGCATGAAATTACCTTTTCAATACTAATTCAATAATACTGTTGAATAAACTATAAGCAATTATCACCCGCATCAGGAAGTAGTCTTCACACCTTTGTCACCTTCTCATCACTAATAGCCCATTTTGCTCACACCACAGAAGGGAAGTACATTGATGTGAGGAGTATTTCCCAATCCGGGTAAGTAAAAATATTCCAAAAGTTATTGGTTGGAATCCTAATCCCCCCAGATATTTCCTGTATCCTTGGACCTATCAGATGGTTATGATGATGTCATCTTTACTACATTAAAAAAAACGCTTATTAAGTCATCTGTAGGTAGTAGACACTGTAAAGGAATGTAAAACAGATTTGTGGTGCTGTAAATAGAAGTTATAATGATAGTAACTTGATAGTAATCATGGCAATACTAATAGCAAGAAAAGAACAGCTACCCTTTAATGAATGCTGATTGTTTTCCAGGCATTTTGCTGATTTATTAGTGTTATGTAATCCTCACAGCCATCTGATGAGGTAGGTACCGATGACAAAATTGAGGCTGATAGAGGTTCAAAAATTTCCCCAAGGTCATAGAGTTATTCAGTGGCAGACTTGAGATTTAAAACAAGGTCTCCCTGACTATATAGTCCATTTTCTTTCCACTCTTCCACACTAGAAGAAAAAGTCACACAGAACACCCAGTTCATGACTATGTATTTTGAAATAGATGTGAAAATCAAGAGCTGAAAATTGGGAACCCAGGTTCCTGATTACAAATATTTACTTTGGCTCTGCTTGCCTGGAACCAAGGGAAAGTGGGAGCGGAAAGTACCCCTACTAGACCCAACTTAAGAATTTAGATAACGCTCATCTATTCAATACATTTTCTTGTTAGTTGCTAGTCACTAAGTGGTGTGTTGGGTAAAATTACTCACACCAGTATATGGTTCTTGCCCCAAGAGAACTTCTAGGACAGTGGGGAAGACAGGTGTCATGCAAATAATCACATAAATAAAGGTAAAATTACAACTGTCATCATTGCTCCAAAAGAACGGTAAAAGATTCGATGGGAGATTCTAATGAGCCATGGTAAGAAATTTTGTCTTTATCCTAAACACTGTGGGAAACTGGAAATATTTTAAACAGGGTTAGTGTTTAAAATTGAATTCTAATTTCAAAGCCTCTAGAGAGAGAATGGAGGGTGAATTGAAAGCTAAGGCAGGAGTGGGTAATACTAATTACACGATTATTAAATTGTCTTGGAAGGAGACTATGGTCTAGATTAGGATGGAGCTGGGAGTATATAGAGAAAAAGATGGATTCTAGAAATATGTAGAAGGTAATATTGACAATCACATGAGGCAAATCATTCTGGTGAAATCAAGCGCAGACTATGTTCTTACTTAAGAGTGATTTTATTTCTTCTGACCATGATGGAGTCTGTACCCATTTATTTCAATCTTAATTAATTTGAACCTGCTTAATAATATAAGAACAGTCTGGGCCGAATGGGATGCAGTGTGACTTTTTAAGTAATTTTTTTCTAAGTGATTTTAGTTAATATCAAGCAGCAAAAACAATTTTCAAATTGGTTTACTTTATGGTTGAGAGAGGTATGGGCGCTATACAGAGAAAAACCCAACTCATTGTTTCTGCCCCTCATCCAGAACAGAGGGAGAGAAGGGAGGGGGAGAGAGACAGAGAGAGAGAGAGAGAGAGAGAGAGAGAGACAGAGAGAGAGAGAGAGAGAGAGATTGGCTGTTCATGGTTTTTCCTCAATGTTTCTGGCATATGGGGTGGTGCACATACTCTTTTCTTCCTCAGCCAATCCGGAACAAAGCTCCTCATATCAGATGTCTCCCCCAAAAAGGTGATATATTACCTATTACCACACCATGTATATGCTACACCTGGCTAAACCATGCATTGAAGAACAACAGAATTATTATTTATACCACATTACCAAGACAAAATTACCTCTCACCTATATGTGTCATATAAAGGTATCACTGCCAAGGAAAACAGTTTGTTTTGTCAGTTCCTCTCTCTCTCCTCCCCTCTCTCCCTTAAGTCACAAATGAACAATATCCAGTGAAGAGTGGACCTTTTGGCTAGTAGATCCTTGTCTGGGGCCAAAACAAAAGCCAGATTAAAAACAGACTTTCAGCGTAAAATTCTCACACTTTTCATAAACTTGGTCTTAGACTTCTTTCCACAACCCGAGCTACTCTTTATCTCTCCAAAATTACTCATGCTTTTATTGTTAGCCTTATCTCACCCTTAAGATTGCACACTGGGTACCACTTTCAAGGCTGCAATCTCAGTTGCTCTCCTTGATCATAACTGATGTTCTGTCTCATAAATGTTACCTCAGGTCGCTTAGAGAAGGAGGCGGAAGAGGGGGAGGAGAGGGAGGAGGAGGAATGAGAGTGACGACGTTGACGACAGGGGTATGTCTCTGGACCAGGCATTACACAACCCTGTCAGGAAAGTGCTGCTATCGTAGACATCAACAAATGAAGCTTAGCAAGGCTGAGTCACGTACTCAAAGACATACAGCTAAAAGGCAGCAGAACTGGGATCCCATGTGAATCCAGAGCCCATGTGCTGAACCACTGGTACACTGCCTCTAGGAATACCCTTTCTGTTTTAGTCTGGCCTCTAAAACCTGCTCTTGGGAGCCCACTACCCCTGCAGGACCCAAGTCAGAAGGAACCATCTTCACGCAGTTCTGTAGTATGTACATACAATGAGGGCTCAGCCCAGAGTCAGCTTTTGTTTAGTGTCGCTTAGAAATGATGACAACAAGAAGGCAAAGGTCTATTAAAAGGATAAATGCTCTAAGCTACAAACTGTAGCAGACATTTACACCTATGAGCACCAAGAACGTGGGACACTGTCACAGGCTTTCTGAGATCCCAGCTCTGATACCCATGCACGTGACTTGTGCGTTCAGTACAAAAAGACTAAAGAGGAAAAGAAATTATTAGTATCGTGTTATTACTATTTTTAAAAAATGCCATGTTCCTTGCTTCTGGGGAGGTTTTAAATAATCATAACTCCTCAGCATTTTCGAGAAGTTTATTAAGGAAGGAATTAGTGGCATAGAACTTGTTCTTAATATGCCAAAATTCAGAAACACTCTACATGTCCAACATAAGAGAACATTAAGTAAACTATGGCAATATTAAAATGATGGGGATAATGATGTCATTACTGATAACAGCAGCAGCTAACACCATTAAGTCCTTATTACGAATCATTAGAAATAGATACACTGTCTCATTTTATCTCCACAACAACTTATGAAGCTGAGTTATATAGTTAGTAGAAGATGATGTTCTTGGGAGTTTATAATAGAGAAATAAAAAATAAGATATAAAATTGTATCTTTTGCAAAAGAAAAACTACTTATCAAAAAATACTGGGAAGAAATCCAGTGTCATATAAACAGTGGTTGATTCTCCAAGGTGGGACGATGTGAATATTTTTCTTCCTTACTCCTTCTTTATTCCTTATCAGCTTTCACAATGGGAAAACATACACCCTTTATTTGAAATAAACAAGCAATGTGGAATTTCTCTTCTGGAGATGAATAACTGGGCAATAGTTGTTCTCAAAAGGTCTTTTGGGGCCTCCAGGACACCTAGGTTAGATTTTGTTCTTCATGAGGTAAAAAAAGCATTTCCGACTGTTCTTTCTTGGACGCACCACTTCAGCATTCACCAAAAGAGAAACACAGTTATAGACTTGTCGGCAATGCAGAGGTGCCTCTTATGAATCATAAAGTCCGGAAAGAAGTCACCTCAGGTGCCTATGATGGTTTATACTTTTCTCAGTAACTTCATTTTCATCTTTTTACATGTGTTCCTCACAAGAGCTGAAGAGACGAGGACACCAGGCATTATCAATGTCCAGGATACAGAAAATGAAGGATGATGAGAACAGCTAACTGCCAAAGCCAAGCAATGAGCTAGGAGAAATCCAAGAATGGGACCTGATCTCAACTCTCCATTCGGTGCTCTCTTCAATAACAACATCTGTCTAGGCAGAGTCCTGATTACTCTTGGCAGGGAAGGCAAGGTTATTCAGGCTATTAGCTATCCAAAACATTGACAGATAAAGGCTCTGTGTAATGCCTGTTGTAAATTCAATATACAAAGGTCAGACAATGAAGTCCGCAAACTCATCCTAGAAAAAGTGCTACCTACTTCATTGCTGAATATCACTATGGTCACCTTCGAAGTCCTCCCCTTGGGAAGCTATGCACTGATGCCAGTGCCTAGTCCACACTTCAAAGCAATTTTGGAACTCTTTTTCTGGAATGGCCATCAGAGCTGTCATCATATTATCCTTGATGTCCTGAATGTCATCAAAATGTCTTCCTTTCAATATTTCCTTTATCTTCGGGTAAAGAAAGAAGTCATTGGGGGCCAGATCAGGTGAGTAGGGAGGGTGTTCCAATACAGTTATTTGTTTACTGGCTAAAAACTCCCTCACAGACAGTGCCGTGTGAGCTGGTGCATTGTCGTGGTGCAAGAGCCATGAATTGTTGAAAAGTTAAGGTCGTCTAATTTTTTCAAACAGCCTTTTCAGCACTTCGAAACAGTAAACTTGGTGAACTGTTTGTCCAGTTGGTACAAATTCACAATGAATAATCCCTCTGATATAAAAAAAGTTTAGCAACATCGGTGCAACAAGTTCGCGAACTTAATTGCCAGACCTCGTGCATTACAACTCCCAGCAAAATCAAGGAATACCAATTACATCACGCCCTTTTACATACATATTACATACATGATGTAATACCAATTACATCACGCCTCAGCCATTCTTGCAACACTCGCTTATTGCATGCCAAACACTATGGAAGTTCTGGGAGTTCCGTGACGGCTGCGTCAGTGAGCCCATAGTGGGGAAGCAGACAATGAAATCTAGTCGTATGTTACACCGGGATGGGTAATGTGAGAGAGACGTGATGAGGAGTCACTGGCTCTCAGAAGAGGGGTGTGCTGCTCCTCATTCATTCACTCTCTCATTCAACAAATAATCATTGAGTGCATTCTTGTTGCCATGCCTTGTGTTAGGTTTTGGAGATCCACAGGCAAGAACATGCGATCTTTATTCCCAAGGATTATTATCTAATGGAGAAGACAGAACTACTCACACAAATATACAGACCCATATTAAATCAGAAATGGATAAAGGTGGCAAAGGATAGTTCACCGGTGCTGTAAAAGCCTACGACCTATACTTTTGATTCAAGGGAGAGTTTCTTTGTCACCCTCTCTTAGAAAGTGAGAAATTCTGCATTTTCTCAAAGGCTTGGACATTCATAGGATAATTTTCAGGTGCTGGTTGAAAGCAGCCCACTAAATTATGTTCATATCTTTATTATAACAATTTGATAGACTCACTGTTTCTTATCACATGGCTGCTTAATTCTCCCCCTCCACACCCCTGTGAATAGTAAATGCTTATCCTGTCGTCCTCAGTTCATGAATGGAGACCAGTGTTGGGCTGCTTCTCTCTCCCCAACGAGCCAGCCAGGAACACACTCCTGAAGATAAAATGGCAATCATATCCACATTATTCATAGGAAAGCATTCGCTCCTAACCTGAAGTACCCTCCACTGAGGGTAACAGATGGCATCGCGATGCCTATGTTAGAAGAAATGAAAACCTGATTATACTCTTTCTAATGTTTCCTCTCCTACATGAAACATGCTATAGCCACCTCGTAGAATATGAAGATATGTCAAAGCTTAATTAGCCTACACATATACCCGATCTACATTATGTTGGATACTATGTTTTCAAGAGCAAGAGAAACGAGCTCAAAATATTCTGGCAGGAAGGTAACTCTGAGAACACAAAGGAGAGACAATAACGCAATAAGCTATGTTATATGGCCAAAGCCTTAATTCTTTCCTGGATAAGCAAAAGCAGGAGAAAATTTCTTGGTTCCCTGAATGCAGCCGAGTTGGCATATCTTCTACACAAAAAATGGGAAACCCATGTCCTGACATGTATATGTACAGTTAGAGGGGGATCAGGGATTAGCATCTTTGAAAGAAGTACAGCTCCTGTATATACGAAATGCATCACAGGGTAACCAATTACCCTGGGCTGGCCGAAGTTTCTGGGATGCAGGAATATCAGTGCTCAAACTGGACAAGTGCCAGTCAAACTAAGATGTATTCATCGCCTTCAATGCATGTAAACTATGGTTATAAAAAATACTTTTGTTACAAACTTAGAAGGTTATGTTGATCAAACCAGTGGTTGCCTTGGCTTTCTCCTGTGACCGATGTGGAGGAATAAGGCTGCTTGTTCATAGGAATATCAGAGAAGTTTTTCCTAAATTGGCTCATGGGTCCAAATTCCTCACTCCTCTCTCATCACCTCTCTTCTCCGCTGGCCCAGCGCCTTGTACCTTAGCTGCCTCTCTCAGTGCTTCAGGGCTGAACTGTCACTTGTTCGCTGCAGCAAGAGAAGAGTCTCTCAGGCCCATCTACCCTTTGCTCCTGAAGCAAGCCCAGAGCTCCTTTTGTATGTTCCAGGGGACAGAAAGAAAATGAGATAAACTTCCAAAGTGATAAAAGGCCTCAAAAATCTGACAACAAAAGCATACTTTTGGAATTCTAATACAGACATGGAGAAAGTTCGATCTCAGTTTCCTTATTAACTCATTACATAAACAAAAGATTCATTCTCTCCTCCAATCTATCCCCAATTTTGCTTCTATGATTGGCAGGCTTGATAGACAGGCTTCTATCCTCAGCTCCCCCACTTCTCAAGGCCATAGGAGGCAGTGAATGCAATATAAACCACATGGAGTTTGGGGTTCTCTGTCTATTCACAATTGGTTTCATATCCTGGCTCTGCCGCTTCTTAGTTGAATATTCTTGGATGAATCATTTAATCCGTCTAAATCTCAGTTTACTCATTATATTGTTGCAGAGATTTAAAAAAACATTGAAACGTTATATTTACATGTTCTCAGCCTTCTAAAGAGGCTGCTTTGTTGGCTCTGATATTCAGTGTGATAGATAATTATGAGAAAAAGAATCTCAACAATCACAAAACAATGCAGGGAATTTCTCTATGTTTACTTCATTAAGGCAAGTAAGTGGTGGAAGATTTGTCCACCATTGAAAATCAGGAAGGTTATCCATCACTGTCCCAGAAACTGCAGTTGAATCTCCCCTGAGGTGCAGAGACAGCTGTAGAAATGGAAGATGGGTCTTAGACGTGCAGTTAAAAGGGGGCGAATAGTTCACACCAAGTTTCAGGTGGAAATAATCCCTCCCGACCTCACTGGCTTGTGAGAATTAATTGAGGATGGATCTAAAAGCATGGGGCACAGAGTAAACTCTCAATGAGTATTGGTTAAGTTGGGCAGACTTCCGATTCCTTTGGGTAAAGGGACTCAAATGGTCCCATGGCTAGTAAGTAGCATTTCTATCATTCCCTTGCTTCCCTTCTAACCTGCTTAGAATCTCGGCTCGATCACCACAATCAGTCCAGTCCCAACAACTTGACTTCATTGCTCCTTTCTCCTTTCATCAAACTCACCTGCCACAACCTGTAGTTCGTTAGAACTAGCCGTTTGCCTACCTTGTTCCTGTCTCCAACTACAGAATGAATTTGGATAAAAACATACAACTAGTGTATATTTTCATTTGTAACCATAACTCTCAATTATGTCCTCTGTACTCCCTAGCTATCCGACTGCACCGATCTCATTAAGTCATGATCCCACTTTCAGAAATACCTATTCTGTACCTTCTCCTCAACCTCCTCAAATTTCCTGTTCCCATTCTTCACTCCCAGTTGATGACCTTGATCATTTGACGGAGAACAGAAAGCAATCAGACACGGAGCTACTTCATCTTCCCATAACCAAACCTACTTCACCAGCTCCATCCATACGCAGACAGTTCTCATCCCTCCAAGTAATAAGGTGAATTGTCCCTTTACCTCCCTAGGACCAGCACCTCTTTTGTCGCCCTGATTCCTACCTTCTCTTGCCTAAAGGAGGACTTGACACCTACAGGTAGCTTGTATTTCCTTAGCCTTACCAGTGAATTGGATTAGTCTCCTCAGCATAACACATATATCCTAATATTTCCCATCTGGAAAAAAACCCACACACTTTATTTTTATACCCAATCCTCTCTGACCACCATGTATGTGTATACGACAGGAGGTATATACTGGGGGTGCCAAAAACATGTATACACATGACTTGCATTCATCTTTTGTTATCGGTATATAATGAGTACTACAATTTTCACAGTTTTTTCCTTTCTTAAAATTAGTATACATTTTTTTGGATACACACACATACACACACACACAATTTGTTTAATATTGGTTGCTGACCAGAGCCCCATCTAAGGCTGCAGGACTTATACCCCCAACTGCTATGAGTGCTGCAATTGGGAGACCTCAGCTGTCAGTTCTCTTAGCTGGTAAGAGCCTCCTGACCAACATCACGCTCCCTTCCCAGAGAGCCCGAAGTCAGTGACTGGCCTATGACCCAGTCTAAAGGCGAGGGCCCCCTCACCCCAATGGGGGACCCTTCTGAAGGGCCATCTCAACTTAAGAGCTCACCATGGGGTCACCTGCAGCCATTGTTGAAACTGCATCACAGCCTACCTTCTCCCTCTGCTCAGTCTTCCTTTCCCCATAGGAGTTAAGCTGGAGAACCCTCTCTAATAAACTTCTTGCACACAAATGTCTCTCAGTGTCTTTTCCTGGGGAACCTGACCTGTAATACCGCCATTAAAATGTAAGCTTTCCCAGTGCTGGGACCTTATCTGTCTGGTTTTCAGCTATATCTGTCCAGAGCCTAGAACAGTGCCTGACACATAGTAGGCGTTCAATAAATAGTTGGTAAATAAATGAATAAAGTGGCAGAGCTGGTATCAGACCCAGTTATGCAAGATTTCAAAGCCAGTGCTTTCCGCCCCACGAACACTATCATCAAGGTCTTTTCAACTTATAATTTTGAGATCCAGTTCAATTTGAAATTCTGCCTCAGCAGCCGCACGCACCTGGTACCAGATGAAACTTACAGTTAGCTAAGGCACAGAGATTAATTGAAAGAACTCATTCTCACAAATGGTGAACCTGGGAGAGCTCATGCATGGCAGTGTAATTACTTTGGGGGCATCAACACCTCAGAAAGCCCCTGGAGAGTCCAGAATCAGGCTCAGCCTGAGAGGTTTCCATCTTAACTTTGAATTTCCTTGGACCTCTGTCACTTGAAGTCAAACCATATCATTTTAACACATTTTGAGTGTGTGAATAATTTCTCCCTTTCTTCCGCCCTGGTATGTAAACCGATATTAAAGACTAGAATATTTATCATGTTGACAGCGCCTGCCTGCAAGATTAGATTTTGTTAGGAAGCAGAGTTTTCCTCTGAGAGCAGTCAACTCCGTATCTTCCTATTCTCGACTTCCACTTTTGCCGCTCTTGGTATTAGCTAGCTCTGTAGCAAAATAAAACAAGAGGCAGCCCATAGAAATAGTTGAGTATACTGGCCACCTTCATTCCAGATTATCGGGAAAATGCAAATTCAGTTACTCAGTAAAATGCCAATTCAATTAAGGAATGATGGTGTATCTCCCCAATGATTCCTGTTGCATCGACTGGATTAAAACTCACAGCATCACAACTCCTATTCCAGTGATATGTCTACTACCCTACTTTTTACCAAATCATTAGAAGGGCTATGTGCTGTGACATCTGTCCAAATGCAGAGAGAATCAAACTCTGATGATACTAATCTAGTATCAATGTGAGAACATTAGCGAAACAGGTTACTCGCAAAGAACAAAATATCCTTGGCTTTCATAACTAATTTCCTGACTTGACTTCATCTGGTGGTTTGCAAAAGCCTGAGATACAGCTGCCATTAGATTTCAGGTAAGGCCGTAACTCAAGTGAACGCATGCTCAGACACACACCATGTTTCAGAGCAGCCATGCTGGCTTCTCTACAATCTGTGTAACTGTGCAGCCATTGCCTAGTCACAGATGACACAGAAGGTGGGAGGTATATGGAGATAGCTCTTTCCTGGCCTCTGTTAAAGGTGAAAACTCATTTTCCCAGTTCAAGCAACACCAAGTAAGACTAGATGCCATCTCTGTTTCTGCAAAATTACAGTGAATGAGCCCCGGCTTCTCTGGAACTGGAGGTAAGGCCTGCACAATGAGTCACGATTTATCCACAGACCCAACACAGAGCTTCCTATCATGATTTCTGGAAATGAAAGCCCCACAAGGCAGGTGAAATCCTAAGGTAAACTCTAGCAGTTCTAAAGAGGGAAACATGGTGTCCTCTACTCTTTCTACTGAATTACTTTGAGACACGGGGAGACACTGCAGCAACAGGGAAAATATTAGAAACGAAAAGCAACAGTGTTGACATGAGAATGAACCTGTAAGTTTCCAATACATCCATTCAAAGTACAAAGGACCCATTTCTGGGACTCATCGACAGATGTTCTTTTGATAGCTTTTTCATTAATTCTCAGCTTTTTATAACTTGGTTTCCCAGAAAAAGCAGCCTCTTCTCTTAGGAGACTATTCAGTACCTCTTAGATTTGCAGAATTCCCTCTCATGTGCTGTGCTCATCTCATAGATGTTAATTAACCACAGGAGGTAACACGAGTGTGGAAAAAAATCCCTCTGCTCAGCAGCCTACAGGCCAACTCATAGCCCCTCCGCTATTTTCACTGCACTGGGTCTTTTAAACTGCGACACATTCTTCCACTCTGCATGCAACTGGAGATATTTCCCACTTCAATTTTTGAAATTGTAGACATGTAATAAAATGTCACCCAGCACTGTTTTGCTTAATCCATCTGCTCCTGCTTATATCTGTTGTTCTTTCTTTTCAAATCCTGGTGACTGAAGCCATTTAAACCAGATCGGCTGCTCAGAAGCAGGGTGAAAGGAATTACCAGCAGAAGGGGAAGCTCATGTCCTTTTATGGGTTCACGCTGGAGGGTCGGGAGAGGGGGGGCTTAGAAAGGACGATGGTATCCGAGGGAAGTCTTAGAGACAATGCATTAAATCCCCTATTATCCTGCCATTAAGCTCTTTTAGAAATCTAAATCTTCAAAAGTTCAGCTTAATTTTGATGATAAACAAAATATCTTTCTACCAATGGTAATTAATAAAACGAGAAAGCAGAGAAACAGACCAGCTGATTTCCCTCTTCTTAATTAGGTACCCCTGACAGTGTATCGCTTGATTTGTTTTGTTCTTGGTTCTATCTTGCCTCACTCTACAACAGACTTAGCATGCCTAACAGTAAAAACCACTGTATATAACATTATGTATAACAAAAAAAAAATAATCAAAGCAGGTTAAAGACAAATTAAAATAGAATAGCAGGATCCAGGGGGTAATTCAGCAGGTTATAAAATCCCACTATTTTTTATTACAGGTGAAAATTTGACCCTGAAGTTCTTAACACTGAAAGGGAAATGGGCAACACAGTGACACAGTTCTTGTGGAGGGAAAAAGCACATCAACTGTGCAGAGGAAGCAAGGCTTTTCCTAGCACTTAGCGTTAAAGAAATTTCTTACCTAGGGCTTCCTTCAGGAAGCCAATGACACAATGTCCTTTACCAAATGCCAGCAGTCATTTAAAGGGTAGATACCGCTGCCAACACTGCTCATAAATTTGAGTTTTGTAAAGCAAAACTAATCTTCAAAGTGTTTGTAATCGGGAAGAGGGAACACATTTTGGCTGGTAAGTTATCACCTTTCAATTGATCACGTTGTTAACTTTGGATTGTTTTATGTGACATTTTCTCAAAGACCAAGGTGAGTAGTAGAGACAACATGGTGGAAGACACAGGTGGCCATGCAAGTTGGCCAATCGAATATGGGTGGAAATGACAGTGGGCCAATTTTGTACCTAAGGCGTATATGGCACTGTGTGCTTCTCCTTGCCTGTCTGGGAGCTTCTGAGCTCTGTCAAAAGGACATGCATTTGGTAGTTGCTGCCACCTTCAGCTTGGGCCACAGAATACATCTGACCTTGACATGAGGCTTGAATGATACCTGCTCCCGCAGACCCATGAGCAAGAAATATAATGCTTATGTTTTATACCACTGAGATTTTGTACTTATCTGTCAAATAGCATTGTGGCAATAGCTTTCTTATACCTTGCCTTGGCTACTTCACAAAGTTGTCAAGATTAAATGTGAGAATGATCAGGGATATTATCTGCATGTCCAAATTTAATGGGTGAATAATAATTGCTTCCTTCTTTGGTGTTTATGCCAACATATTCCAGTATTCGGTCAACCTGCCTGCTGCTTGTTGGCAAATGAACTGATCCTGGGACAGGCTGAGGCCCGGGAATGTATGTCAAAACTTGGGAGCAAGTGAATAGCCAAGAATGTGGTTCATTCTGCCTAACATCACCCATTAGTTGACATTTTGTGGAGACCTTTGTGTATTGCAAGAGGCACTGTGTATATTTGGCCCATCATGCATGGATGGGGGGTTAAGTTGAGACTGCTGGCTGGCATGATGTAAAAGGACAATTCAGAAGAGGCTCAAAGGACTGGGACAAAAGAGTCATGAGATACCAACAGGAGTCTGGGAACTCAAGTCAAAGTCTGCTGGTCCACTGTTAAGTACTAGGCTTTTGATATGATTGGCATTACTTTGTTCAATCAGTAAAATTCTGAATTATCTACTTCTCCTTTGCTGGAGATAACCACGGGAGACATAATGATAACATCCACATGTCTGAATATTCTTATTTACCCGACTTTGGTCAACCTAGCCCAAATTAAACACAATAAACATTTATCAAGCACCTACCAACAATTTCAGTACTACTTATTAGGCACCTAATATGAGACAAATGATATGTGGCCTCAGGGATATACAAGCTGACCACCAGACATCGTTAAATATATGCCAGCTTATAAAATACATGAGGACTGTACTTCATGAAGACTCAGAAGTACAGATAGCACTGACAGGGATGACATGCTACCCCCAAATACGTCACTTTGGCTTAAGAATTATTTTGAGCTGAACGCATTTGAGTTCCTGAAATCTCTTATCTGCCTAAAAGCAGAGCTTCTCCAAAGAACTCAATTGTCAGGTACCCTCTCCCCTGGAGCAATCTTCTCCTCTGGGAGGTCAATGCTACTCCCCGACAGATGTTGTCACAAACAATATCTCCCAGCTATTCTCCTAAGGGCCCCTTTATCGTTCCAAAAAGTCATTTGCTTTTCCATGAGTGCTCTTTCCCCCCTCGCTTTCCCTTACTACGTCAGTTATACAGACCCCAAATTCTAACCACCCCTTTCAGTGCTAACAGGCGCAATGTACATGTTAATACAATGCTGTTTGTGTTTTTCCTTGTTGATCGGCCTTTTGCCCAGCTGGAGAACCGAGAAGGTTAGAAGGAAAAAGATGTATTTTTTCCCCTCCCTTCCATCACAAAGCTTATAATCTACCATGTATTTCCCCGTGATATATATAGCACCTCTGACCTCTAATGCTGACTAAGAAGTACAGTACTACTGATGGCATAGATAATACTGACGTTAAATCATGAGCTTATTGTCACATGGGTAGCCTCTGCTGACTTAATCTCCAGGGTCAGCTGTTTCAGTGTTAAGTTAAAATTAAATTGTGGGAAACACTGCGTGCTAGGGACAGTGATGGGAGCAGTCCAGTAAACTGATCCTTACCGTGAGTCTTTAATGTGAACTCCACTTTACAGATCAGGAAACAGACCCAAGAAGATAAAGGAACTTGTTTAAGGACTGTCAGAGTCCAAGTACGTTCCTTTTTCTCTATGCATCTTGCTGCCTTCATAGTTTATTTACTGTGCTCCATAAGGTGCAGTCACTATAAAGCAAATGGCAATTGGGGAAAAAGAAAAAAAAAACAACGAAAACACTTGCCTGCCATTCCTCTTCTTCATAGCTAGAGAAAGAGTTTAGCAACATCAGTGTCAATGACCATAAAGTGAAAACGTCTTAAGCCTTCAATTTGCTTTTCAAATACCAGTATTTCAGAGGCAGATTACCTGACTCCAATAATATGCCTCAAACCTCGCACTGAGTGTGCAATGAGAGGGAATATTTTCATCCATTATAAGAGACTGTCAGAGAAAAACATTTTCCTGATATCATACCCAAGAGAATAGCGTGTGGAGTAACATTATCATATTTTACTGAACTTTTCATATATTTCATGCAGTAAAATGTATATTTTATCTTCTGAAAAGCCTTGGTAACAAAAGGATAAAATATCCATCTAAAACTCAAAGTACAGTCGAATAAGGCCGCATTCACATTAATAACATTAAAGGAAACTCACAGGGCTAGGTAGCTCACCTGTCCATATAGGAATAAACATTCCTCAATTGCAGGAGGAAAAGCTCAACCCTGGGGGTGCCCACTCTTTGCAGCAGGGGATAGGAAGAAACTTAGGGGCAGAGTGGAGGGCATCCATTTGGACCGGCTTCCTCCCAAAGGGCAAGATGGGGGGTGAGGGGGAGGAATTTCTTGTGCCCAATGAGTTAAGCACATGCTTACTTTAATTTGCATATTCCTCTAGAATCAGGAGGGTATTGATTCTAGTCTCTAAGAGCCATTTATATGAAGGTTTCAGGGCACTCTCAGGAAAGGGCAAAGGGGACTTTGGAACTGACAGTGGGAATCTCAAGGAAAGCAGGGAGAAGAAATGTACCAATTTTTGGTAGTTGGGGGACTGGAGGCTGGGTGAATTACTCCGAGGTAGTAAAGAGTCTAAAGACATATGTCTTGGTGGGTTGAGGCATCCTTTTGTTGGTTACTGAGAGTAGTGCTTCTGATTCCCATCGGGCCATAGTCATTCAAATGGCTTCCAGACAAGTCCCCAGGGGGCTTGTTGCAAACTTTTTGTCAGAGGCTCCTAGGAAATTGGAAAAGCCAGGCTATCTTCTGGGAAACTCAAATGAAAGCTGAAGTCCCTTCAAGGTCATACCATTCAGACTTGGGGAAAAGGCTTTCACTTGCTTTGGAGAAGTCCCAGGGTCAGGATGGGAGCAATAAAGCCCTGCGTCAGCAGTGAGAGCAAGAGCAGTGTGAAGCCCCCTGGTGGACAAGCAGGAGCCACCCCAGCTCCACACGCCCGCAGCCTCCCAGGAAGCACGTGTTACTTACGTCCATGTAGAAGGGAGAGGCCTGGGATACTGGGGTAAACGCTCAGCGATGGTCTGGGGTGGGGATGCTGAGCTAAATACCATTATAATTGCAATCCTATGATTTGATTGTCCTATTCCTAATGTGACTTGAGAACTGGAAGTCACCTTTGAATTCTTGTCTGTCTTAATACTGGACGTGGAGAAGAGCAAACTTCAAATTTCCATCCATTATCATCCACCGAGTACTAAGGGCAGACTGAGAAATGAATGGTAGGGATGTGTCAGCTTCGCCCCTGTTAAATTATGCACATGATATGAAATGACTTACAGGATGGCTGCTAGGAGAAACTGGGCCGGGCCATTTACACTGGCTGGCTAGTCCTTTGGGGCTCCTGACTTTAAAGGTTTTTCTCGATTTGCTCTGAGGCCTAGAACTTGGAGATGTGCCTATCAGCATTTCCATAGTGTAATTCATGTTCTTTGGGGGAGTAACCCAAAGGCAGAAACATCAAGGTGTGTTTTCATCACAAAGAGAGAACAGAAGAGAGAGAAGACAGAGGTGATGGAGAAAGCATTCCCAGCCTCTCTACAGAGAGAGAGCACACACATTTGTGTTCTAGAAATTAAAACTGTATGTCTTTCCCCTGATTTTGTAGCTGCCAGACCTGGTGCAGTGATGGCAATAACTATCTTGGGCATTTTATGCGGTACTTTTTGATGGAGGATGTCGGAGAATTAACTGCCCATTCAGAAATGACATTCAGTATGTATTTTGCCACTTTGCCAGGGAAGTAAGTGGCAGCCAGATAACAAAGCAGACCTACGACACCACCTCTGAGGATAAAATGGGTGATGCTAGAGCCAAAACAAGCAGGCTGTAGAGATTTAATTAACAGGCTGAACATGGTGAGAACCCAGCATAGGGCACCACCTTCCCTCATGCTTTCCATTTAGGGCTGAAAGAAGGAAATTGACTGAAGGTCAGGGCTCCTCCGATCCCATGCCCTCTTCTTCCTAAACCCTTAATGTCTTAGGTTGGTACAAAAGTAATTGCAGTTTAAAAGGTTAAAAAAAAGAATTGCAAAACCGCAATTACTTTTGCACCAACCTACTACATGGAAAATATTTCTCCCTGCCTTGTTGCTTTAGTACAACACCCTGGAAAGGAATACCGTATTGCAGTCAGATAACCTAAGGTTGAAACCCAGCCCTTTTTCTTGTCATCCCTGTAACTCTAGGTACATTATTGAACAACTGTACATTTTAGTTTCCTGGTCTGTAAAACTGACCATTTCAGGCTGTCGGGGAAATTAAATGAGATAAATTATGTATGTAGAAATGGATGTGGTAGGTACTCAATATATTTAGTTCCTTTCTCTTTCCCCGTCTATTGTAATTGCAGGATTTGGGGCATTTTTCCGCCCATTCATCTATTTATCACTTCACTCAATAAACATGGATCGAGTACTTTCTTTATGCCATGCACTTCGCTACTAACCGGAAGCTGTCAGCCACAGCCATAAAAATCAGCGGGCCCAAAGAACCTAGAGTGCAGTTACTGAAGACCCTATGCCTCTTATCTGTTGATGCTTTAAGCACACAGTCCACGGAGGAGATGCCAGACCACATGGTAACTGGCAAGGACAATACGTTCATCCAAAAAGATTCTGTTGCTGCCACGTGAATATGCACCTAGGGACTCTTGCTATTGTTAATTTCCCCCTGAAAGGTGATCAGCGTGTACCCTTTTCTCTTCAGCTCTATGGGTTCCAGTCTATGAAAAGGCAAATTAAAGGCCTTACCAAATATGTCATTATGGATGTGTGTGGGTAACATTTGACCTTCTCCTGTCTTCACAGTCCTTTTAGTTTTATATTGCTAATCCAGAAGGTAGCAGTATGGAACACGTAGAACAGTTGACTACACAGTATTTTTGAAGTTACTTATTTATGTATTATATGTGATCGCTTACTTTCGCCCATTACATTCTTCCAAGTTGGTAACTTACAGTTATTAACTTTCAGGAAGCCCCTATATATCACAGCATCATACCATTAGGCCTTTTGGAAATTCATCACAAATCAGTATACAGATGACATTGATGTCTTATTGCTATTCATTCCTCCTGGGCCGTTTTTAGCAGTTCATTTTTTATATCCCCGCAGTACTGAAATATGGCTCACTCCAGTATCTGTCCTTTTTGTAATCGCAAAAGGAAAGCTTGGCAGTTGTCGTATATTACACTCTTGAGAAAAATGCTAGTAATACTTTGAATTGATTGAACAGCATGGACTCAGAACTGCCTGGCACAGAGCTATTTCCTCACTCCTATTTAGATTTTTTTCCCCCCTACTCTTACCTTTTAGATGCAGAAATGGTGAAATAATCATTAAAAGGCAATGTGTTGAATAAGGATCACTTACTTGGAAAAGCCTAAAAGCTCCTCCCCATTTCTTCCCTTTGGACTGTCAAACATGTTTACAGTATGTGTTTACAGTGTTGCACGCTATGCTATTGGAAACACAGTATCACTGACAAGAAGCTGGTAGGGGTGCTGGGGCTGTGAAAGAGCCCAGGACATCCCTGGTTTTGGAGTCACGTGGCTTAACCTGGAAAGAAAGTAGAAAATGTTGCTTTGTGACTGCCAAGGCTTTGGGCAAAAGTTGTACTCCTATGCCGACCTTACCTTTGCAAGGTGTGATAAGGACAATATAGGCTTGTAGGAGGCAAGCCAGTAAAGATGTATTAAAAGAGGAGTTAGGATGAAGGTAAGGAAAGTCAGAGACCCATAAAATCACTTCCATGCTGCCCTCCTTCTCCCCAGTTGGTGGCAATTGGGGGGTGTGGACAGAATATAGGAAACAAGCAGCTCAGTTTGAATAATATTGCACGGTCATTGGCATCATTTCCAATATGAACATTTGTAACATCTAAAACTTTATTTTCAACACCAGCTATAATGGATACTGTTGGTAATCCTCCCAGATCCCCTTTTTTTGGCCAGTGGACAGCCCTCTCAGCACGATGAATATTGGCTGCAATCAAATCACCCACCTCCTGGAAACTGCCCTTGGCCTACAAGAAGTATGGTGTGCTGGTAAATGTTTATTAACCAGATCTCCAGGGAAAAAAGCCTTGACGTGCAGCATTTGCAGATTTCTGTGTTGTAAAACACTCCTACCAAGGTGGATTTCAAGTTACTAACTTGATGTCACTAAATGCAGAGATGGGAAGAGATGCACAAGATGGGCTCTTAAAAGCCAGTATGGGAGGCTTCCCCAGGACAGCACCGTGTAAGAGGAGACTTCCTTGAGAATGCCAGGGAGGTTATACCCCTCTTAGGCTGCCTCCCTAAGCTCTAGGGGTGGGGGGACTGAAAACAAGAAGGTGCCATTCACGCTCAAGAGCTCCCTGTGGGACCAGGCTCCAGGGAGACCCCAGTGGGACTCCACTGGAACCAGTATCTTTGCTGGACTTTTCCCCCTGTTCTGCTTCACTCATTCCTTTGTGGCTTTCACTTGACCACAATTCCTCAGCAAACCATTTGCACAAGACTCTCCATTTCAGGCTCTCAACCTGGGCTGGGAGGGCATCAGACCCTGCAAGGGTGATGCCACATTTATTTAGAACTGATAATTTTGCCAAAATCTCATTCCATCAGAGTTTGCCAAGCTCAGAATAAATAATTTAGGAGTCATCTAACACTGAGGTGATTTCTATATTCAAGCCTAGCTAGCAAATGGGTATTACATAGCAACACGTTATATGCATAATGCGTATTCCCTTTCTTCAGCATAGCACACGTAAAGCATTTTGCTCATGTGAAAAAATTAGTGAAAATAGCTATTTGGCTAAAAAAAAAAATGAAAGAAGAGTAGCTTTCCCCCCAAGTAATAAAAGAAATATTTTCTGACTATTTCAGAGGAAAACGCTAATTCAGAAACATCTCTGTTCTTCAGACATCATGTGAAATGTATCTGTAACATAAAGACGGGAGAAAATCTTTTCAGGCTGGTGAGATGCGGCTAATTTGATAGTTTTCTAGTGAATATGAAACACCAAACTGTGTGGGTGTGTACGTTTTCACTTACTGGTAATATCATGTGCGTTTATCACGTGACATTATACATAAATATGTTTTATGTATGGTCAGAGTACGTGCGTTTCCGGGCTGAGGGACCAGCACTGACTAATGTCATGTTAAGTGTCCATGTGATGAAGATGTAGGTAAAAAAAAGGAAAAGAATCTGTGCAGAAGAGTAGGTGAGCTGTGCTAATGCCAACAAAATGAAACACCTTCCTGAACAGAGACACTCAGTTTACTGTATGAGAAAAACAGATGGGAGGCTGACCTAGCTAACCGTTAAAAATCGAATTAATTAATTTATATGATCAATCAATATTGTATATATTTAAGGTGTACAACATGATTTGATACACATATACAGAATAAAACGACTATTGTAGTCAAGCTAACACATCCGTCTCCTCAAAGTGTTACCCTTGTTTCGTTGGTGGAGGTAGTGGTGAGAGCACCTGAAGTCTACTCTCAGCAAATTTCCAGTATTCAATACAGCGTGATTAACTGTTGTCGTCATACTGTACATCAGATCTCTAGACTTACTCATTCTAGGGAACTTCCACGTTGGGGCAGGGAGGTGGGGGAAATGGGAAGGCGAACAGGCCGATCTTAACATTACCGTTTGGATCTTGGCCATAGCACGCTACGGAACAAAGGATTAGAACACCTACATTCCAAAATGATAAAAATATGAGATACTGGAAAGACACGAACTGATTATTTTAGTTATTCTCAATCCTTCATACAATATTAATAAAGCTGTATCCACATGGCATTAATTTTTCATGAGAAAAATTAAGAGTCTGATCGTTGCTCAGATAGTCAATTGTTTGTGATACATAAGACTCCCTAAAATCATAGTTTTGATTTCACTCTTCCAGTTTTAATCCAGTTTTGTTTCAGAAAGAATTTTAGAAGCAAATTAGCATTTTCTTACATCCTTCAAACAGAATCTACCTCATTTTTTTTTTTCCTGAGGTGATGAGGAAACTTTTATTTTTATTGTTATTATGTTTTAAACCAAAGACACCTGGTTTCTAGGCAATGAGAGCCCTTTAACAGGACTCAAAGTCTCTACAGTTCATATAGGGAGAGCTTTGCTGGTTCATCCAGCCAAAGGATCTGATTTCCAAGGAGTAGACCAGCCAATTTCAGAGCCTTTTTGGAGAGAATGAACAACTGGTACCAATTTTTGTTATTGTTGTTGTAGTTTTTAACAGCAAAATCCAAAATTTCTCTTGGGTATGTGACAATTTCTGTGTCACCTATGTGCTCTGCCAATTTTATCTTTTTGATTACGATGGAGACACTTGTTCTGGAATGCATGAGAGAGTGATGAGGTTCACTGGGAAGAAATCTGTAAAAATGAGATCACGCTTTTTCTTTTTCTCCTCTTCTCCTTCATATTTAGATGGATGGCCAGAGTTCTGAGCTGTAAGCAGCATATGTGAATAAGAGTTTGTTGTCTGCTTTTGAAAGTACAGTTAAGTTGTAAAATGCCTGTTGGTGTCATCTGTAGAATCATGTAACCAGAAAACTAAGATGGTGCCATGTGACAAACAGGTAACTCCAAAGATTTCTGGAGGAAACCCTTCTTGACAGGAATTCATCTGCCTATACATTCATTAAGATTTCGAGTTAATTCCTCTTACAAAAAGTGTGCTCAGATAACTTGAATTTTCTCTCATCTAAGTGTTGTCACCAAAATCATAATTGTCTGTCTTAAAGACGGACAACTGCATGAAAGGAGAGAGTCTATTCCACTGGGATGCAGAACAGAGAGGGCACAGGGTCCTTAGTTATATGTACTCAGAACCAGGAGAAAGGAAGGAGGAAGGGACAAGGAGAAAAAAGGTACAGGCAAAGGCGAAAGGGAGAGAGGAGACTGGAGAGAAGGATTGGAGAGGGGAGGAAACGACAGGAGAGTAAGTCAGAGAGATGGAGAAGAGGAGGGAAAATGAGGAGAGGGAAAATAAAGGATCAAGAAGCAAGAACGGAAAGCAAAGTCTTTTCTAATACTCACCAGAGGAGGAAGGAATGAGAAGAACTAGATACATTTATAAAATATGAAAACCCAACATCCAGGTGTTTCCTTGAGAGACTTGCCTAATGACTGTGTGTTGATTTTGTGGGTGATGTCAAGAGTGGTGCACTACAAGGAACTGCCAACACAGTGAGCAGTAATCCTCTGCCTGGACCTCAACAAGGCAATGGTACATGAGAAGTTATCCCAACAACAGAATGCCAGTGCTCTGAATCTATTTCCCAACTTAGAAACCAGCAGCTCAGTCTTTAGCATTTTGCTAATCCCATGTCTGGCTAAGACCTAGCCGAACAATCAACTCTAATGCATCTTTTGGAGCAAAAATTAATATAAGACCCGGTATCATATCATATCATATCATATCATATCATATCATATCATATCATATCATATCATATCAAAGATCTGGTGTTATATAATATAATATAAGACCGAGTCTTATATTAATTTTTGCTCCAAAAGACACATTAGAGCTGATTGTCCGGCTAAGTCTCATTTTCAGGGAAACACAGTCTTTCATCGCTGTTTCAACCCTCCACACTGAAACCTTCCACCGCCTGCAAAATGCTCTGCTCTGAGTATCCACACAATCACTTTGGCCTCATTTTTTTTTTTTAAATCTTTAATCAAAGTCCTTTCTTGTAAGTTTGCCTTGAATTCTCCACTCTAGCTGCTCAGAGCAAAATATCCTAAAGGAGAAAAAATCCTGTATGCGAAACTTTGAGGAATAATTTTGAGGGAGGATGAGAAGAGGAGAAGAAAGCAAGTTTCTTCCAAACCAACACTAGGGCTTTAAATTCTTTTAGGAGGGTTCACATCCTGGTTCAATCCTCTCTCCGGGGTCAGCCTCAAACAAATCCGTTCCACGTGTCCTGTGTAACCACAGCTCACAGAGAATCGGAGAGCGTCTACATGGAAAGGGGATTCCCAGGTCAAGTCAAGGCTCTCGTCTGATGCTTGAGCCTGTTCTTAATGCCAGTTTCAAGGGGCCGTGGTGCCTGCCAGAACGCTTTGCGTGCTGGGGTTCTCAATGAAACACCTGGAGGTCGTTCACTTTGCACAGCTTGCATTCTTATTTTGAATTGAAGTCTGGTCCCAACCACTTCCCAACGCCAGAGCTTGTTCTCTATGTCTGAGGTTGCACAGAACAGGGGCAACTGGACGTCACTAGTCATGCGACCTTTCAGATAGATAGCCACAACTGAATCTAGAACATTTCATTCTCATCACCACTGGGCTCCTCTCCTTTTGTACTTCATGTTTTCAATGTCTTTGCTGTCAGGTAATCTGACCCCCGGCACCGAGGATCTGACTGTAGAATCCCAGATCCTGTTCTCAGTGAAGGTTACTGCTGGACACTGACCTCACTAACCACGGACGTAGCACCTTACGTAGTGAGCGCTATGGAATTAGGCTGAATTAGTCTCTTGGCATCTTCCTTGTGCTATTTACTCACACTGAGGACTTTATCCACCAACTTCCTCTACTTTTATGCATGTAGTGATTTTACAGCCAATCTAGCCCCGCCTGAATCCATGCAGCTTTTTATAAACATATAACTTTTGGATTGGGGATATGGGCAAAGGTGGTCCTGAATTCCAATTCTGTCACCCGAAGAACTGCAATCGCTTTACCTCTCAGCATATTGGCTACTGATTGGAATGTGAACATTAGTCTCTTTGACAGAAACACAAGTGGGAGTTAAGGTGTGTTTTCTCGCTAACAGCAACATCTCGTGGTAGTTGCTGTGGTCAACATGGTAGTATGTCCCCCAAATTCACATGCTGACATCCGAATCCCCAAGGTGGTGGTATCAGAAGGTAGGGCCTTTGGGAGATGATTGCGTCATAAAGGCAGAGCTCTCGTGATCAGGACAATTATAAAAGAGGTTCTGCAGCGCTCCCTAGCTCCTTCCACCAAGGGAGGACAGAGCCAGATGGCACCTGCTGTGAACCAGGTAGCATGCCCTCACCAGAGCGTGACCTGGCTGGTGCCGTGATTTTAGACTTCTAACCCTCCAAAACTGTGAGAGACAAATTTCTGTTCTTCATAAGCTACCCTGTCTGTGGTAGTTTGTTACAGTGGCCCAAAGGGACTAAGACAGTAGCTAACAACTGTGAAATATTTTCTTCTCTGTCACTCACTGGCCTAATTGTACTGGAGCCTTACAAATTTCATATAATTCCCTCTACCACAACCCTGTGAGATGGGTACCTTTAGGATCTCCCTTTACACACGAGGAAACCAAAACTTAGAGAGGTTAGGCCTCTCGTATCTACGTGGTCAGGGGCAAACCTAAAATTCAAACCCAAAGCAGAACATGTGTGCACATCTACCCCCCACCCCCCACAGAGGTCGACATTATCTGAATGCTCCTGCTTCCTTTAACCATAACTTTAAAAACCTCATTCTGGAAGTTTCAATGCGTCCTGGGCTTTATTTTCTCTGAAACCATTTTGACAGCTGACTTCTCTTTGTGTCCTCGCCCTTGGCTAGAAGCCCTTTCTCTCACACCTCCTAAATGCCATTTAAAAACATTATTTCTCGAAAAACTCCCTGTGCAGCCACATCCCTCTCTTTAGTTCCTATCAGTTCCTTTTTTTGTACCAACCTTTGTAATCGTATTACCATAATTTCATTTTTAAGAGCTTCCCAATCCTCTAGAGTTATCTTTCACGACGCAATGAGTTCCTATCTATTTTAACTATGATAGTTCAAACATCTGCCTTTTGAATCCTTAGCATGTCTGATAATGATGAGCACATTTTTTTTTTAACCTTGGCTACCGTGTTTTCTAAGATGACACCTCCACTTATTCTCAGAGTTTTACTGTCCATTCCACACCACTCAGCTGCTTGTCCTTGTTGGAGTTAAATCCAAATAAAAGACTCTTCTTACTTCCTTCTGAGAAAGGATATTAGCAATATGGCAAGTCAAGACATTTATCAAACCACTAAATACAGATGAGTGAGAATTGCGTTCATCTCTTCACCAGCTCTTAAAGATCTACGGTATCCCAAAAAACAGATATAAAATTTTATGTACCATTTCTATCCCAAAGCTTCAGTGTAAAAAGACCCAGGCATGGTACTTAAAGACAGTTCATGAGTTCCAAATGGGTAAGAATACTTATTGATGGAAGTTTAATGTCAGTTAGCCAGTAAAAATCAGCACCCCAGCAACATATTTTGATAGCAAAATGAATCCCTCTTTACATTTTCTTCAGCTGCACACATGGAGGCCAGAACATGTAACATTTAAAGACCCTCCTGCCAAAAACATTTCATTCTACCTACCTTTCCATGGTAGCTCATATTCTACAACCTCCATAAAGCCTGGTTTGATCAACCCAACTTCTTACCCCCCATTGAAAATTAATGCCAAATTGATTTGCTAATTAATCATTTCACTGCTTCCTAGAATCTATTCCACTATTATTTCAAACAGTTATTTAAATCAGTTACTGCCATTTAACTTCTGTGTATCTATATTTTCTCTTCTATCTAATATAAATTCCTAGAAGAACATAAATGCCTCGCTTTTAAAAGGTTGTAGAACATATCAGTGTAGACATGCCATGAATTTCAACGATTCATTGTGGTCAACTAAATTTTGCTAGCAGGCTCATAGGAAAATTTAAAAGTCATAAAATTTTAAGCGAGAAATGTGAATTACATTCCTTATTTTTTTCCAACTTAGTGTTTTCAACCACGTTTCAGGAAAAGTACTGCAATATATAAAAATTAGTTTCTAGTTACAGATCCTAATGACAGCAAGGTGACTTTTCATCATGGAACTTTCCCACATTTTCCCCACCTTCAGCCAATGCAACTTTTGCATAAATCCACAAAAACCCTTTCCTTGGTAATCAAGGATAATCTTGGTTCAATTCAAATCCACCAGTATAATCATAGATAACTCCAGGGATACAAAATAAAAATACGAAAGCACATTTATCTTGAGGAACTCTTAATCTAAGACTGGGGAAGAGAGAGCAATAGGCCTCTAGGCCAAGGTTTGGGTCCTAAAAGAAATATAAGCAACATACCTAAGAAGACAAATGAAGAGAGATTTCACCAACAGCTAAAGAGATCAAGAGGAGTTTCATGGATGAGGAAGCACTGATACCATAAAGGTTAAACAATAAAAAGGAAGCATGTCACGTGAAGAGTATCCTGTGGCCAAAGCACAGATCATGGGGAAAGGGGAGATACACCCAATTTGGAAAAAAAAAAAAAAAAGTATTATCAACTCACTGGAAACAAAAGGTAGACATAAAGTATAAGAGGAAGAAGGCTCTGGAAAGGAACTTTGGGGCCATAATGCAAGGGCTGTGAAGGCCAGGCTAAGGAGTTTGTGCCTAATTTTACAGATAATGATGCATTTTATTGCCTCCTCTTCATTTCATGGGCAATGTGGAAATGGTCACGTGGAGAAAACCTATAGTTTTGTGTTGCATGTCTTCCGTTTCTCCCTTCAGATCCATCTTCACCTTGTTCTGTGGCCTGGAAGCTGGCTTCAACACACTGACCCAACATGCTGGCTTGGTGTCTGAGTTCTCTCGAAAGGGAGCCCGGCAGAAGACAGGAGGGAAGGAAGTGCAGCTGGGGTCGTCACTGACCAACTGCATCCCTGTGGGCTGCATTGAGCTGGCTTCTTCCCTCATGGACAGTGTGATCTCACATTCCGGAAGTCAGGAGTCAGATAACAGTTTTGCTGGGATAAAATCAAGGTTTTAGCAGGGCTGTGTTCCTTCTGGAGGCTCTAGGGAAGAATGTATTTTCTTGCTTTTTCGAGGCTTCTAGAGGCTGCCTGCATTCCTTGGCTCACGGCCTGGCATCACTCTCTGACTTCTGCTTCTCTTGTCAGGTCTCCTTCTCTGACTGTGAATGACCCTCCTGTCTCTGTCTATTCCTTATAAGAACCTTGTGATTACAATGAGCACAGCTGGAGAATATAGGATAATCATCCCATTTTAAGATCCTTAACTTCATCACAGCTTCAAGATTCCTTTTACTGCGTAAGATAACATATTTACAGATTCTGGGGATGTGGTAGGGTATGGACATCTTTAGGAGGGAGCATTATTCAATCTACCGCATTACCAAATCTAAGTGTATTTTTGCCTAAAACGGGGAGAGAAGTTAAAAAACAATAGGTGTTTTTCAGATTCTTAAATTAATGCAAGTTTGCTGTAGAAAAATCTACGAACTTTAGCAAAACAGAAAGAAAACAATACTACCTTTAATCCTGGGCGTATCATGAGCATTTTTTTAAATAAACAAAATCGTGATTGTTATGTGGCAGATTTTAGATGCTAACTGTTACATGAGCAATTCTGGTGTCCTTAACTATTGAGATATCCATTTTATTAAAAGAGCCAAAAGATGAGGCAGGAGGCCAAAACTAATTTCTGGTTAAAATGGTAGCATCAGCAAGTGATTTTTAGACTTGCCTTAATGTCTTTTCTTCGTTTAAACATTTTAGATCAGCAGAAAGGTTATTTATGGACCACATTTCCATCATAGAGAGCTCAGCTCACCTCTTAACCCACAACACTTCAGCACCCACCTGCACCAGGAATCCTCCAGGCAAGTATTTCTAAGAATGACTGTACCCCAAAATGATCTAGGAAGGCTATTCATATTTTGCTATGGGTAACATTCTCATTCCATATTTTTACTTTCAAATTAACAAGAAGCTTACTTATGTGAATAGTACATGAAAATTAACACATAAACACAACTTGTACATTCACTTTGGTCTGAGGAAAAAGACAAGGAAAGTCAAAATATATGTGAAACTGTACAAGTTCAATTGCTAAAAAAGGCCTCTGTCTTTAAAAGTCAGGATTAAACTGAGATTAAACACCAGTTATATCACAATCCAATTTCCCCTTTATAGAGACTTCAAATGATCTGAAACCATGAAAGAAGAATTATCTCCACCCGCCCCCTTTTGATTCCTGAATTGATTTAGTATCTTTACGTAGAAGACATTAATTAGCTCCAAGGTTAAACAAAAATGCTATTTAAACTATTGGGAGTTAAGTTTAATGGAGTTAAAGGCAGGAAACTGGGTCCAAGTAGGATTCTTGTATCCATATGCAACCCAACCTTCAGTGAGTGTTGCTTGAAAAGCACAATTATTTTGGATTTTGTCTGTAAGAGTCCTACGTGTCAGATGAGACCACTGGATAAAAAATACTCTCCTTTCAGAAAAAAAAAACAACACAAACACTGCTTAAAAAGTACCATTGAAAATAAGCAACTTGAAAGGTAAAAGAAATCTCAGGGCTCAAGTAAAATGAATATCCTCTATTATACCAGAATAAGACACAACATGTTCTGATTCTCATCTAACTAGTATTATTCTTTGTATTCTTGTGTTCAGGCTGAATTTCAGCCCTTGTTCATGCTAAGAAAAGTCCTTAATTCGTCATATGAGCCTATGCCAGCCAAACATGTTTAAAAAATTCAGTAACATAAGTGAGACTGTGGCAGAGCTGCTTCATGGGTCTGTAAATAAGCAACATTTCAACACGGGTAGGAATCATGCTCATGGATAAGAATGTGACATAAAACACAGAAAGCCTGGGGTGCATTTAACATGCTGAGACCCAGCTGATCCCAGACTTCAAAATGTGGCACTTTGCCCAAATTCTACAAAACCGCCCAGTCTTGCCGGGTAGCTTTTAAACCTTAGGAGTCAGATACACATTTCCTTAAGGCAAAACTAAATTCGGAGCAGTGATTTGAATCCTCACTTCCAAAACAAGTCTCTAACTCATTAAAAACCACCTTTAAAAAGCTTGCCAGCGTGATTTAGTTATTGTCTATCAAGTGTAAGCATTTTATTACCAGTTATTTTACCCTACTACCATCTATATTTTTTTCCACCTTTCCACAAATGCAAAAGAACCATCAGACAGTTCTCAGTTCTTCAAACAACTGACAACACAAATTGTGCCAGATATAAATATTTACATCATCAAAAGTAAATGTTTCCAAAATTCCAAACTCCAATGCATTTGAAAATTGATTTGGATCAGGTATACTTTACTGAGTTGGGAATTAAAAAAAAAAATCATTTAACAACAAAAACCATCAAAACAAAACATAACGTATGCGTGATTTTTAACACCAGACTATCTCCCAATCCTTTCTTTTCCAATAAATTTTAGGGAAAAGCTATCTTGAAATTAGTTTTTTTTTTCTTTCACATCAACATTTTCCTCTAAGATGGCCTAATGGAAAGTGAAAATTATATATCCATTACTTGTGCTAGCTTGCCACTTTTCCCATCCCACTTCCAACATACCCTTTACCTAAAAAAAACGCTTCTTGTGCTTGCTCTAACTCTTAGGAAAAAAGATCCAGTTCCTTAATATGGCCCCCGGATCTGGACCCTGCCTTCCTCCCTCACCCTTATTTCCCTACCACCTCCTTTTCAGTCTCTTTGCTTCCGCCTTGATGGCCATCTTTCAGATAATTTCTGGAATTCAGTTACCAAACCTCATTCTGCTTTTGGGCTTTTTTTTTTTTTTCCTTTTACTGCTTTTCCCTTTGCCTAGAATACAATTATTCCCACCATCACCCTCTCCAGGAAAGAAAAAATAATGGGACATTTAGTCAAAACGGCAACTTGCCCTTCTTAAATACTGGTCAGTGAACCTAACCACCTTCAGGACTTGACTTGAAAGAGTCCCCTTTTTAGAGAGAGGTGTGTGTAGAACCCACATCGAGTTCCGTTTCGGGTTTGTAAAACTAAAACTGCAAATGAAACGATAATTAGATTAGGCTGTTTTTCCTATGGAATCAGAGCAATAAATGACATCAGCGACACAGGAACTATCTACAGAAATGCTTCCCAAGTCATATTTAAAACAGCACACAAGTACTACATAGCTGAAGAGTGTCAATCACATGCAAGGTCTCTTATAACCTGCCTTGTGACCTGCGTCAAAGTCACTAACAACACATTGATGAGTCATTAGATTTGTGTGTGTGTGTGTGTGTGTGTGACAGTTATGTGATAGGAAAAAAGATATATTCTAACATATCAGAAGGGGGAAAACAAACCTACTCACAAACCCCGTGGTAAGCAAGGTGAACAGACTGCATAAGTAGAGGAGAGAGCAGAGCCCAAGGAACCCGAACCCTGGAGAATCAGCCGCTGGCAGCAACAAAAGTTGTCTATAATTTTAACCCCAATTTCTTGCACGCAAATGATTTTCCATTCCTCTTGAGTTCGCAATAGCTAAATCACCTTCAAACACAATTTTCTCTGTGTGTGTTTTTTCCACCTTCAACAATCTACTCAACAGCAAAAGGTTGCCAAATAGAAATGAACCAGCAAGAGAAATGCCAGGTTCCAGTGATGAGAAGACCCCATGGGCATTATGCCCTTCCACAAATTAAGGAGGAACATCTTATGGGGGGCAGGGAGGGAGGCATGTTGGCGTGAGAATCACAAAGCACAGCTCAGCATTTCTGCACAGGAGCTAGGATTCTTAGCCAGCAAGATGCCCCTAGGAAGATTAATTATTGATTTTCTTATAAATCATCTAGGGTGATTTTTGTTTGTTTTTCTTTCAAGGATGATAAATGTCTGATTTTACTTTTGTTAAAAATGTTATTTTCACTTTGTTCAGGTTAAAAGAAGCCCCAGTAAAGAGGTTTCTGGGGAGAAGGATTTTCCCAGCATGATAGACGGGGGAGGCAACTCTATGTTCTGACCTTCATGGGGTACCAAGGGATAGAACCTCAGGCAACCTCCAGGGGGTACAAAGTAATTAGAAACATGAGGGTTTGACCAGCTAGGGGCAAAAAGTACAATTTAGACATAATTATATTTGTTGGCAGTAAGGCCAGAGGTCTTATTCCTAGGTGAGAAGACAAACTCATCACAGAGATGGACTGGCTTTCAGAATCAGCACCTTCCCACCCCGCTTCTCAACTTCACAATGGAAGCAACATGGCTGCTTACCTTCCTACCCCCAGTGTTGATGCGAAGAGGCGTCAGAAAGGGGTCGAAGATCATGTGACTGGTCTCTATGTTGACCGGTGACTGCCGTTTCCCCACAGAGCAAAGATTCCAAGCTGAGTTCACCAATCCCCAGAAAGAAGGAACTAGAAACAAAAAGAAATTGTAGCATCAGGTTGCGTGGAAGATTGGAGAAACAACATAAAAAGAGCTATGGTACAAAAGTGGTCAAGTCAAAGACTCACCCAATGTTCCCCACCCATAGAGATCCTTTGGTGTTGCTATGGTATTTTCCTGGCCTGAATCTTAGTCAATTGCTCTGAGTCCTCCCTTCATGACCTTTAAGATCACGCTTTCTTGTTTCAGACCCATTCCTCCTGTGGCCTCTTTGATGAGTACAGTTAGCATTCATGCCTTAGTGGGAAGATGGCACAGTCCAACCACATCATATTTGCAACACGTCTGAGGTACATCAAATATTTAGCAATTCCTGAGTTCATAGTCTGCTTGCCCACTTGGCAGAATGATGTAAGAATCAACCTTGTCCTATATACAAGAAGGTGGCATTCAACATATACAAGGTGTTATTCTGTGGGTTGTCAAGACTCAACTGAGGGAATGAATTATTTCTATGATCCCCAGTCAATGCTAGATAGGGGTTTGGCAACTTGACTTTGTTGAGTTCAGTGCTGTGTCATTAATCTAATGTACCAGCAGCTGAAGAATTTGTCTATTGGATAGGCAGAAAAGAATGACACTGAGTATTGAGTGCAAATATCCAAAGGGAAATTGCCTACTCATCTTCAGTGTCACATTAAAACATCTATTAAAATAAATTTCAATGATAATTGCCAGTCCCACTTTCTTTTGTTTGAGAAAGTTAGCAGAGCAGAAGGAGCCAACCTACTAATTTTAGGTCAGTGAAGATCAGAAACTATATCTTCAGCCTTTTCCTGCCCCTTGCAGCATTTCGACTGAGGCTCTGGATCCATGTGTCCTCCCAATGCCCCTCAGATAATGTGGCCATGATTCACTCATCCATCCACAGCGTGCATTAGCAGTGTAGTGAGCTATTATCGAGTGTCCAGCCCTGGGTTAGGCTGGATTGAACTGGGGGGAGGGGGTGAGGTTAAGTCGAGTGTGTTATGAGACTACATGAGGGGCACTGAAACCTGCAGCAGTGGAAGTGGAGCCAGGGAGCAATTCCTTGAGAAGATGAGCCTGACAATCAGAGCACAACCCTCTCAAATGCACCTATCCCTCTTAGGAACTCAAATCTAATACAGTGTTTAATTTACAGCAGCTGTCAGTAGCTATCGTTCCTGCCCATGACATGGATGGGGAAAACTGAGCCAAGAGAGGAGTCTGGCACACACACTAACCAAAGAAGCTATATAAGAGACCCATAATTCAAGGAAAGACTTGGGCTAGAAGACTTGGATCTAGTCCTAACTAAATCCAACTAATCCACATCCAAAATTCTATGACTCTTTTATTTGTTACAAGCCACTGTTGGGCAGAAGTGGGAGAAGAATTAACAATGAGCTCCTTGGATTCTTAGAAGAATGCGTCAACGCCAAAATATGGGCTTCATGGTGAAATAGACCAATCGCTAATTTGGTTTAACCCATTCCAATAAGCCTCTAGTGGCTTTGTTCCCTTTAGTTCAAAGAGTTTGAATTGGCTTTCCAGCACAACTGATTGTCAAAACGGCAGCAATGAGTTATGGAGGGAGAAAGAGAAGGAGTGGAAGGAAGAGTAGAAAGAAGAACGTAACACAAGTGTTTCCTTGGAACTCTCATTTCTCATCATCGTTTAAGCTGTTCTCACAGGAAGTCATCTTTAGAGGGTACCACACCCTAGAAAAATTATAATATTTAGGAAAGCTTTTGCAATAAGAATTTATTGTTAAAAATATAAACTTTTAGCCTAAACTGCTCTATTTAAATTGTTGATTTAATCCTATACTTACTCCTCTATCATTTCAAGTTTATTATGAAAATAAAGCTTCCATCAGGGCATGCTGCTACCCCTCTGGCAGGAATGCACAAACACAGGGCAAATGTGAAGATGCCAGGGGTAAAGTCATGGCACTGGTAAACGAGACGTGTGACCCTAGATAAGTGACCTTGATTGCTCTCTATGGCTCCTGTGGTAGGCTGAATAATGGCCCCCTTCCAAGATGTCCACGTTCTAACTCCAGAACCTGTGAATGTTATCTTAATGGTAAAAGGCACTTCACAGACATGATTAAATTAGGGGTCATGAGATGAGTAGATTACCCTGTATTATTTGGGTGGGCTCAATGTCATCACCAGGGTCTTTTTAAAGAGAGAAGTATTTAGGAAGGTCAGAGACACAGAGAAAAGATCCAAGGATGAAAAGAGAGGTCAGAGAGGACAGGAGATACTGGCTTTGAAGATGGAGGAAGGGGACAGGAGCCAAAGAATTCAGGTGGCCTCTAGAAGCTGGAATAGGCAAAACAACAAATTATCTCCCTAGAGCCTCCAGGAGGAACCCTGACCAGCTAACACCAGTTTTAATCCCATGAGACTCATTGCAGACTTCTCACCTCCAGAACTGCAAGATAATAAATTTGTGTTGTTTTAAGCCACCAAAGTATGAATATTTGTTATAGCCACAATAGGAAACTAATATGGTCCCCTTTTATCTTTGAAACTCTGCAAGACATTCTCGCCATCTAGGATATTGAGGGGCCTTCCCAGGAAGGCAGCTGCACGATAGATGTAGTTACAGCTGGTACGCACTGCATTCACCTAGTCCCATGAAAATCATTAACAAAAATAATTCCAACCCTATAAATGAATTGCAAAACCGCTGTTATAGGGCAACATGGGTAGCAGATACTGCTGGGCCTTACTAATAAACTTCAGACCCCAAAAGTACCCCCACTGAAACACAAACAGCAAAAACTTTATGAGAACATCTGCCACAGCTTTTACTGGGCATGGCACTCTTTACGACACACAGTTTCTGGGTTTTATGTCCCCACTTCACTATCAAGGCTGATGTAGCTGGTCCTAACCACCTGCTCAGCCAATTGAAGAATAACTGAGAAACACTAGCTCAGCTGTGTCTCTCTTTAGTTCTACTCCTGAAAGAGGTATGTATCTAAGTTGATTGACCACTGGACTGCTGATGTTAAATCACCCATAAATTAATTCCATAAATTAAATTCCACCCATAAATTAAATTCCAAATAAATTTTGGAAATAGATGCCACCTTAGAGATCATCTCATTGAAATGCATACATGAAATTCAGGTCATAAAAGCAGAGGATAAAGTCCTCAACCAAAGGCCACACAGCCAGGCAGAGACAGGGAAGGACAGAGTGAGGCCCCGTGTCTTGAGGTTCCTAGTGCTACCGTACCTCCACTGCTCTACGAGTAAGTTCCTTCCCCTCAAGAGGTTCCACACAGACTATTGTAGCCACAGAGTTTTGGAGTAAATTATTGCCATGACCATCATAAGACGTTGCTAGCATTGTTTTTTCCTTTTGGTAAATCAAGAGTAAGTAACATCAGTGCCTATTTTCCAGTTAAACTAAATTTCAAGTGTGAAGGTTGAAATCAACCTGCTTTAAATGTCAAATAAAGTTAGGATTTTTAAAAAGCCATGCAACTTTGGCTGGATAGAAAAAAGGCTTTAATTCGGGCCAGAGAGGATGTGTTCGGGTCCCATCTGCAGGAAGTCCCCGAGGTCATGAAGTGCTGCCCCAGGGGTGGTGTCCTAGGGGATGTGGACTGGACAAGGTTCTGGTCCAGATGAAAGAAGTCAATGCTCTGAGAGTCAGGGGTAAGTGTTAGGACAATAATTAAGGTGTCAAAGCTAGTCCAGGGACCTCAGGTGCCAAACGGACCAGGAACAGGTCTGCAAATGTGGAGCAATCTAGGTTCTAGGGAAACGCTGTAGGAGGAAGGCTGTGAAAACAGGAAGGCATGCAGTGCCCATGCTTATTGAGGCATGGCAGTGAACCTGCAGGTTTTACCTGCAGAGCAAGCCTGGATGTATGAACCAAGGCTTCAAGATTTAGAGTTAGAAACTCTCCCTCTGGATTATACTGCACCCCTAGTTATCCCCAAGATTCTAATATTTAACTCTCCTCCATATTGTTGGTCCTTCTGGTTTATAACCCCCCCATGTCAACCCTGGGAGCAGAGGTGGCATTACAGAGTGCGATGGCACTGCTTCTATTTCCAAATTCAGACCATTGTTGAATTATTTTTCTCTTCGTTTCCATGGTTGTCCCAATAAATGCACTTTTAAAACTTCCAGTCATGTTTTCTAAGAACATATGTATATTACATCTTATTAGCTAATGCTGAGTCTTTTTCTATCTTGACTGGTACAACTGATTGAGGAAAAAAATGTAAATAAAGTAAAATTGAGTGAGAATCACTCCTTCTGATTAATGGACAACTGGTCTGAAAATGTTCGAATGGCGTCACCTGGGACATTCTCGTCACACAATCTTCTAATTTCCATATAAAACAGAACACACAAAAGACCTGGATTTTTTTTGCAAATTAATTTTCACAGATTATCTTGCCAACACATTTCCCCATGACAATATTGTCAGTTACTCTAAACTGCAAATCCCAAATGGTCTCTGAGCTCTGGGTCTAGTGAATGATGAAAGAAGCTCAGCGACCGTGATTTTAGCTGCTTAAAATGTGAACCTTGGAAAACCCAAAGCAAAACCTATTAGCTGCTTGCTCAAAACAGAAAAGCTCCAGTTTCGTTTGTTAACACATCATGCATGGTAACCCTCCCACCCAGAGAAAAACAGAAAAGTTCTCGCCAAAATAAGAAGTACGTCAGCAGATCAAGGAATCAGACATATCAAGTCTGATACAGAGTTAAAATTTGCCTCAATGACATTTTTATCCTAGAGAAGATGCTCCAAAATCACTCTGGGCTTTTAGGCATTCTCCGTATTCAATTGTCCTGAAGTGTCATTTTTTCGTCTCAGCAGAATTTGCAGAGACCATGCTGTTTTGGAGTTCAGCCCTTGGAATTAATTTATGCAGCTATGTATTTGCCAAATTCTATGGGAACAAAACAAAGTCAATTAAAAAGTGTTTAGTGACAGCCTATGAGGTGCCAGGCATTAGGCTTCACACCGAGAATTCACATAGCAAATATTTACTGCGGACCTACTGTGGGCCAGGGACTATGATCAGTTCTGGGTAGTCAGTAATGGATGAAACAGTATGGCCCTTGTTCTCAGGGATCTTGCAATCTAGTGGAGAATATGGGAGATAGTGTTGGTCTCCAAGCCTACATACGTATATAGATGTAATCAGAACTTTTGGTAAGCATGCTGCAGAGACAATTCAGATGGTAATGAATTACAGAATACAGCGTGAATGGGGGAGACAACCCCGGTAGAACAGTCAGGGATAATTTCTCTGTAAGTGGCATCTAGTGATCCTGGAAGGACTGAAAGGAGTCACTTCTGGATTGTGGCAGGGGAAGGGCTGTCCAAGGCAGAGCTGAGCAGCTGGCCTGGGCAGAGAAGATCCTGCTATGTTCAAGGAACCAGGAAGAAGCCAGGTACCTTGAACCTGATGAACCAGATGAGAAGAAAAGTGAGATGAGATGAGGGTGGCCAGGTAAATGGAGGCCAGATGATTCAGTAAACAGGTTGCATTTTATTCCAATTGCAAGAAAACCACCGAGAGTTTTAGGCAAGGTAGTACCATGGTATGATTTATGAATTACAAGCATGTATCTGCCTTGGCTGGAATATAGCCAAGAGTGAGCTTGATTATCCTTGGAGTAGTTTGAATGGGAAAAGAATTGGTTCCCAAGCAACAGGTGGATTTTTATGGGAATTTAATCCTATTGCTTTGGGTTTGTTTAAATTCTATCTCAAAGGCAGAACTAATTGAATGTTTTAAAAACTATTCTCTTCAACATATGTGCTAATAAAATAGCATTTTCCTAGGATCCAACTGGTGCTTTATAAGTCATCATTTGAAGCAAAGAATGTTTTCATGAAGAGACAGCTAAGGCAATCTATTCTTGCTTTCAAGCAATAAACTAAGTCCCTAACTTTTGGCCAAAGGAAAGCAAATGAAAGTTGGGAAAATGAATGCTGGCATAAAACATAACTTCAGTGAATTCAATCCTACAAATAAAGCCTTCCACTTCAATATAGCAATCTCTACTTTAGGGTTATAAAGCATATGAATACATTTTAAATAACAACTCATATCTTTCCCTTGCTCTTTTCCTCACCAATGCTGATTTACTGTCTCTTTCGTTTTTCTCAACTGCAATAAATCTTCCCTTTGAGTCATTATTAATGAGCACATTTAAAATACCCTCTGCTATAGGCTTTTGGCCCCTAGATGATTTCAGATTTATTTCATGGGGGAAAGTGGCTGCAAATAACTCCTTTGCTGCTGGATTCTTCTTCTACTGCTGGGCCTCTAACTAGGGCTCCCCATTCTCTTACTTGGGTAACCTTTACATGGTTGCAGATATCCTATTTAACATATAATCATTAATTTGTACATTCACCTAAAAAATTAAAAGAACATCTCAAGTAAGCCATAGAAAAATGCCCCCACTCTTAAGGACACCTGCATGGAGGGAAGATAGGCAAGTGAACAAATAGTTAAAATAAGACATGGTCTTCTAATTAAGGCATGTACATATTAAAACTTAAATACAGAGAGGGGCCTACACTGACCCTGACCCTTTTCTCAAGTGCTAGGGTAAGCCTTCTTAGTGGAGGAGACATTTGAGTTCAGCCTGAAAGTAAGACTACGGGCTGCAAGCCATAAAAGTCTTAGAGCAACTTAAAAAGATTAAAATTCTTCCTCACATGAAGAGACGTGCTGTTCCCAGCAACTGATACCAATTATCACTGGATTTGAATAACTATTATGCAGAGAGAATTTAAGCCTCAGGATCTTCTGATATCTCCACCTCACAAGAATTATATTAGGTGGGCGCAAAAGGAATTGCGATTTAAAAGGTTGAAAATAATTGCAAAAACCGCAATTCCTGTGGCACCAACCTACTAATTGTATAGGAGGAAGATCACGAGTTACCGTATCCTCACCATGGAACCTTGAGCAGGTGGATGAACTTCTATAGCCTTATTTTCACTCTCTGGAAAACAGGGATTATTGCTACTTGACAGAGTTGTTGGGAAGATTAAGTGAGAATCTGTGGATACAAGCTCTAGCAGAGTGTCCTTTCTATAATAAGCATTCAGTGAATGTTAGAGAGGGAGTCAAGAGAGGGGATGCTGGGGAATGGTGTGGCCACCATCACTGTGATTCCACCACTGCAGCCTTCCAGAGATGAAAAGGGGGAAGGATCCAGGCAGGAGCGGGAGGAGAGGCAGTTCTCAGATGCCCACACATCCCAATCTGGATTCAGAGCAGGGAGAAGTCTAGGTGACAGGACTGGCTGCTTAATGTCATACTTTTAATGAGCCAATGTACAATTATTTCTTGGATCCATAACTCTCAAAGTCTGGATGAATGGAGAGAGTCAGTGGTGATATGGGTCATCCACGGTGGTTTTAGTGCCAAAGAAAATCATCTTAATTTAGCTTTTGGAAGTTGTTGGATTATATGTTTGTACGGCGGCTCCATCTTCCTGTTTTGCTTGGTTTCAATGTGGTGACTGGCTTTGCATGCCCGAAAACACATCAATTGATGGGGAAGGAAGAAAGGGGGAATGTTCATTTGCTGATCACCCACCATTTAATAAGCTCTGTGCGAGGAACTTGGCACATCTTATGTTGCTTGACCTTCCCCACAATTTTGTGAGATAATGTTATCATTATTTCATAAATGAGAAAAATAGGCTTAAAGTGAGGTTAATGTGACTTTCCAAGGTCACTTGGCCAGTAAGTAAGTGACTAAAGTTTGAGATCAGTGTCTGTCTTTAAAACAAACTGACAAAGTAATGAACATGTGATAACACGTCAAACAATACACAAGCGTATAAAGCAGAGGTAATCACCTCTCTCTCCCCCTTCTTCCAGGGACAACCCTGAGGTAATCGGTGTGAACAGTTCATTAGGCATCAATTCAACATCCTTCACTAGGCTGAAACACACCCAAATACATACATACATATTTAGAGAGATTCTATTTATAAAAATACTTTGTATTTCAAGCAACAAGATGCTAGGAATGATCTCTGTGTCAATCTTCAGAGAGCTACTCATTCATGTGTAAGGCTGCAGAGCTACCACCGTTTGAAGGCACCTGACTTTTCTCAACCATTCCCTAAATGAAAAACATTAAGATTGTTTCCATCTTACTTTACCATGAAAATCAATGCTGAAATAAATAGCCTCATACATATACTTTTTTTTTTTAATTAATTTTATTGGGGTGACAATTGTTAGTAAATTTACATAGATTTCAGGTGTACAATTCTGTATTACATCGTCTATAAATCCCATTGTGTGTTCACCACCCAGAGTCAGTTCTCCTTCCATCACCATATATTTGATCCCCTTTACCCTCATCACCCACCCCCCTCCCCCTTACCCTCTGGTAACCACTAAATTATTGTCTGTGTCTATGAGTTTTTGTTTCTCATTTGTTTGTCTTGTTCTTTTTGGTTTATATACCACATATCAGTGAAATCATAGGGTTCTCTGCTTTTTCTGTCTGACTTGTTTCACTTAGCATTATTCTCTCGAGATCCATCCATGTTGTCACAAATGTTCCTATATCATCTTTCCTTAACGCCGAATAGTATTCCATTGTGTACATATACTTTTTTGTACTGGTGCTTTCATTTCAGGAGAAAAGATTCCTAGAGGTAGTACTGTTCGGATCAGGTAAGCACGTGCTTTATTTCACTAGATACTGACAGGTTACTTTAAAAGATACGGCAGTATCTATGAATATTTACGTTCCTATCAGCTATGTGTGATATGTCCGTTTCCCCATAATCTCCACAGCATGGGATGTTATTTATTTGTTTGTGGCAATCTAACAGAAAAAAAATGGCATTTCATTGATTTAATTTGCATTTCCAAACTACTGCTGAGGTTGAGTATCTTCTCATATGCTCATTACATAGCTATTTGCATTTCTCTTCTGATCATATTCTTCACGTGTTTTTCTCTGGGTTATTAGTGTTTTTCATATAAATTTCAGCTGTCATTTGCATTGTAGAAATATTAACCCTTTGTCACGTGCTATAAACATTTTCTCCCAGCCTATTATCTAGCCTTTATCCTCAGTTTTGGTACTTTGTTATTTTTAAATTTTATATGGTTGGATTTATTGATCTTTTTCTTTATAAGGTTTCTAGGTTTCCTCTATTATTTAAGATTTAATCTCCAATTACAGATTATATAAATATTTTCCTAAATGTTTTAAAAATGTTTTTATTCTGATACCTTTTATAATTTGATCTTTAAAATCTATCAGATTAATTGTATATAGTATGACACAAGGTTCTAAGATTTTCCCCAAATAGACAGTGAATAATGCAAGCATTGTTCATTAAATAAACCATCTTTCCCCATCAAATTGAATGTTACTTTTATCATATATTAAGTTTCTCTTTGTATTAGATTTGCTTCCAGTGATTCTAGAATAGTCCACCTATTTGTATATTCCTATGTCAGTACTATATTTTTTTGAGTATAGTAACATACAGTAATTTATAACATCAGGCTTCTTGATCAAAAAGCCTGCTCTCTTTCCCTGCTGCCTCTATGGGACCATGAATACCTGAGTTCCAGGGATACCTGCTAGGATTAGCGACTCTAGGAATGTAACAGAAATGTAGTATTCTAACACCAGGTTTTTAGAGGTTGTCTGGCCCACCTTCATATCTTCAGGTAGTTAAAGACTTGAATCATGCTTGACAGTGCATGCCCTTTCCTCAGAAAGCACTACGAGTACAAAAAGCACACTCAGGGAAGCTCCAAAGTTGACTCCTTGGAAGACAGAGCAGCATGGCATTTAGGGCCAGTGCAATAGGTCCTGGTTTTCCTAATAATAGTCACATTTATTGAGTGCTTACCATGTGTTGATCACTATCCTAGAAGTTTTTCATTCATTAGCTTATTGAATCATCTAGGAGGTAGTAGGGTTATCCTGATTCTTACAGAATTTAGAGGAATCTGAAGCATACCGATGTTAAATAACTTGCCCAAGATTCAAACAAACAAACCAACCAACCAACCAACAAACAAACAAAAAGACTGGCAATTGGTGAAATCAGGATTCAAGACTTAAGTTGTCTGGTCCAGAGCTTTGATCTTAACTCCTGCATTATACTTCCTTTCTATCCTGGTATACTGACTTAAGCCTAACATGTTTTCTCTTGAGCTTCAGTTTCCTCATTTGTAAAATCAAGATCATAAGAAGACACACTTCACTGGACGTTTGTGTTCATCTAAGTGGCAGTGAAAATTAAAAGGACAAAAAAAAAAAGCAACTAACATCACAGCCAGTTCTATTTACTGACTGCGTCATGGATTATGTCACTGGTGGTAGATTGGAAAGAGGCTGGCTTTTCATCAAATTATTCATAATTGTAGTTTTCAAAGATTGGGATTATATGTCTCATTTTATAGAGGAGGAACTGAAGCTCAGAGAGTTGAGTAACTTAACTGAGGACATTTCACTAGTCCACAGCTGAGCTGGTGAGAACCCAGGTCTAACTCCCATCCTCATTCTGTTCTCATCCATTTCTCACCTCCAGCATAGAAGTGAATTGAACTAAGCTGCCAAGATTATTTTCTCCTCAATATTTTGTTTTCTCCATTTGCCAATGAATCAGGATGACTCATTCTTAAGAACACAGAAAGTCCTAAAACACAGTCTGGTTTATGGAGGCATGAAGCCTTGTGTGTCTGTCTGAGGTTTAAGATTTAGCCTAACAACGGTGTTTTATGCATTAAACGATTGCATTTCGGTAGACAATCTTCTTGCCCTATGTAATTACTGGTGCTTCAGATAAAATCTGAAATTAGTTTATTGAAGCTGGTAATTGAAACCACAAAGAGAAGAATGTCTCAATGCATGTCAATAAACCAGCCCATTAATTATTTCCACCTACTCAAGTTCGAAAAAAATAAAAAAAATAAAAAATGACCAGGCTGATGCCTCCGGATAACCACATGACTTGCTTGAAGTTTATACAAAAGCTGCATGCCCTTGGCTTCTATAAGCACATATCAGTAATGCTGAAACCAGTGGGGGCATGAGAATCAAATACCAGGTAAAAAGCATATAGCCACTGAAAGTAGGTGATATGCTTCAGCCTCTGGAAATTCTGAAAAAAATCACCAACACAGTATCAGGCAACAATGCCTTACAAATTCAAACAGCTGGTGAAACATGTTAAAATCCTGCATAACATCAGGATATCTTGAAATCCTTTATCTACCTGAATATGTGAACATCTCCATCTCTCTTTCTCCGCCTAATTCTTACCCTCTCTCAAATTATCCCCTTGCATAAATGTCAACAGTCGGCAAATGATGAAAGCCCTGCTCCCCAGATGTGTGTGGAGATCAGCTGAGCCTAGCCTCAGAGCCCATCCCAGCGGTAGGTATTTCAGCCTTTTGCAACTTCTCACTGGGTTCACATTTGTGTAATTCTACAGACAACTCTAGCTGTTCCAGTCTGTCTTGAATTTGACAGGTATTTAGGGCATTCTCTTCATTGTTTGCAAAAATAACAGGGCTCAGTTATCTTCATGATACATTAGGAGAAAGAATCTTTATGTCATCACTGAGTCTTGGGGCCCAAACACAACAGAATCAGTCACTTGACAGAGAACAAAACACACAAATGATGATCTGTTGGTCTTTTCCTGATTTTGTGCTGGGATGGATTGCTCAATCAGTCTGCGGTGCATTTTCTATTGAGATGCTAGAATTAGCTTCTATGATATAAGACTTCACCAAGACATTCAACTTCCCTTAACTTTCCTATTTGACTTTTGCATGGACATGCTTCCTATGAGATGAGAAAACATGCAGGCATCTCACTCTCTATCATCCCCCAAATCTTGTCAACAATCAAATCTGGGTGAATTCTTTGCTTAGCAATGCTCCTGTCCGACCTAGTTACCACTAGCCTAATCCAGGTTCCCACTGCCGTACGACTTCATTTTTGCAACAATTCCTTAGATAAGTTTCCCAGCTCCAGGGTCAGTTCCACATCACAAATGACAGGAGAGCTTGGCAGACAAGGAAGAAAGGACTGGACAAGGAGTGGAAGTTGGATTAGATCCATGGTTCACAACAGAATTTAGTGCACATCAAGGGTCAGGATTAGGTCACTCGAGATCTGTGTTCCCTTGTAGACATAGAGTTTGGATTTGAGGCCACCATTATATCCTCAGTTCCTACTCCAATGCTCTCACAGAGTAGGCACTCAACTACTATTTATTAAGTGGTTGGATGGATGAGAGAGAACTGGACCATGTTGTCTGCTTCGCATACCATTTTCTCCTCAGTGCTTGTCATACTCCAGTCCTTCGATACAATTTGTACAATGAATGGATGCACATCATTCTGTTTCATTTCCATACCCTTAACAACACAGAGTGCTCATTCCTAATTCGGGCTTCTTTCCTCCCACAGCTTCACTGAGGTATAATGGAACAACAACAACAAAAAGTACATATTTAGGTTGTATGGCATGATGTTTTTAAGGTATGCACTATGATAATTTAATATACATACACATTGTAAAATGATTATCACAACCAAGTTAATTAACACATCCATATAGTTACCTTTTTGTTTTGGGGTGAGAACACTTAGATCAACTTTTTTTTTTTTTTTTTTTTAGCAAATTTCAAGTATATAATACAGTATTATTAACTGTAATCACCATACTATATCTTAGATTCCCTAGAATTTATTCATCTGATAACTGAGGGTGTATACCCTTTGCCCAACATGTTTCTATTCCACCCCCTCCAGCCCATGGCTACCACCATTCTATTCTCTAGTTCTAGGAGTTTGAATTTTCAGAGTCCACATTTTGTTCTTGTTTCCTTTCTTGACCTTCCCCTAGTCAAACCCTATACATCCTACTATTCCTAATTTAAATTCCAATTCCTCCATTAAGTCATCTTCTACTATTTCTAGAGAAGCTGGTTAGATACCCATTTCGTACTTAATTGTGCATGGCTATATTGCTCCGTGCTTTGCAAATGCATTAGTATCGTTTCCTAAGTAGAGGCAAGCACCTCGAGATCAGGAACTTGAACATAGCACACAGTGCCTGATTACAGGGCCTATGCCTATAAAAGATGACTCACGAAGAGATTGACCAAGATTAAATCTCTCCAAGGAGCTTTTAAAGAAAAGCATTTCTATTTGAAAAGACACCAGCAATGAAATGGATTTAGTGATCTTTTGCCCCTCCTCACCACCCAGGGCCCAAACACAGGCCCAGACCTAGAAAGCTCTTTGCAGTTCCACTGACATGCCTTCTGCTGCCTAAAATGTCCTTCCCAATTGCACATGCAGAAAACACATTCTCATCTTTCCTGCAAGACAAAGGAGGTCCAGAGACCCCCTCTAAGAAGCTTTCCTCATCTCTTACTCCTTCTACTCTCCTCCACTTTTTCTGATGGCGTCACATGCCCCACCCTGGTGTACCTTGGGCATTCCTCAACTCTAATACTCACATCTTGTTTTGTACATTACTGTCTCCACAGCTACAGTGGCCTTTCCTTGAAAACAAACTTCTGTCTCTAAATCACCATTGCTGAGCACTGTGCTCAGTAAATTCATAGGCAATGTTGTCTGAATAAAAAAAAAAAGGGCTAAAAGGTAATCAAAACTTGATATACACCAGTGTGGAAGTGGCAAAGGGTGAGAAGTGGGGAGGACTGTCATTTAACTGAGAATCTCTGTTGTGACAGGCCCAGTATTAGGCATTTACTCAGGATGTCTGTTTAAGGTCTAATGACTCTCCCCAGATGAGGCCTGATCCCCAGGACATGGTCTTATTTATCCAAGTTGTGAAACACGAGTATAAATATGAGCCACAGTGGGGTTTTGATGGCATTCTTACCAAGGCAGAAATCCAAAGTTGGGTTACCAAATGGAATAAAGACAAAAGAATGATTCAAGATGCTAATCAGAGGAAGAAGGTGGATGAGTGAGGGGATTTGCAGTGGGGAGTAGAAAAGGGAATAAAGGAATTTCATGATTCTCACAGCAAGGAGACAGAGAAGCATTTTATTCATTTTTATTTCCATGAGCATGGTATGCTCTGAGCTTTTAAAAGACAGGCCTGGGGTCGACACTTGATCCATCCTTGTGCTAACCACGAAAGGTAGATTGAAGGCTGCATCAAATGATCAGATTGGAAAAAGAAGTAAAATGGAACCGCCACAGGAGACCCTGATATTGGCCAATACAATTTCAGAACATAAAAGAATGCTACCCGTGCTGGTACTCACATCCCCATTTTTAAAGGCGTTTCTTATTTCCCCACAGCACTGTAGAAAGATGCAATGATAATGAATGTAAAAGTGCTTTGTGAACTTGAACACATTCTTAATGGTTCACGTTTACCTTGCAATATGTTTACAAATGACCAGCACACTCTTGGTTAGTTGGGTCTCTGCATTTCAGTTCAATTTTACTGTCCTTGCAGGACAACTCAAGTTCATGTACTAAATACAAGAAATAGGTCTTTGTTGTAATGCCTGATCCAACAGACAGCAGGGATGTTCATTCGCCTTTTCCTTTATTGTTGTTTCCTAAGGAAAAAGCAGGGTGCTTAACAAATTGTTCTCCAACTTGCAGCCTCCCCAGGAGATCCATGGCAATGCAGCAAAAGAAGTTCACGCCGATCTAAGTGAAGCTTTCTTTTAGAGACTGATCCAGCTTAGAAGACTCTCTCAAATCAATGGCTTGGGACATTAAAGTTTGACATCTTCTGTTTGAAATAGTAAGAATCTGAAGTATCCTCATTATACTTGGCGGCTCCCTGGTCTTTGCTGAGAAGAACTCCAAGTGCCCTGAGGAAACACCAGTTCATGGTGACAAGAGATTAAAAGAACATTTGAGTTTTAAAGGCCCAGGTGCCTAGGAGAGTCAGCAAGGACTGCTCAGAAATTTAATCAGCAGTGAATACATCCTTCAAAGTTTCCTCTGTAAAGTGGCATGAGCCTCAGCTCCCAGGTCTTGAGGCTGCCTGCCCCCTCCTGCCTTCCTGCCTTGGTCTATGCGTCTGGAAATCACAAAAATCAGCAAAGCCCTCACTTTTGCAACACTAAGGTTTATAACGTGTATTCTCAAAAATGGCAGTTCCACGACTCCTGGATGTAACAGGACAGGATTTCATTAACAATTTGGCACTTCAGCAAAAGACCCTTGTACAAAAGTCCGAGTTACCAAATATGAGAACATATACCTTCTTCTCTCAGAAGGAGGCAACTCTTTCCATTTCTCTTTGATCTTCTGGAAAGCAGAGCACAAAGCCCAAGTCCAGAAGCTATCAAAAGTGATGGATTACTGATTGCTGTAAACATACACAAATGGAGCCTTGGTGTAGTAGTGAAGCATTAATTTCGGGGCACAGAAAGAAGTTACGAGCATAGGAGACACTCAGTATTGGTTTGGTGAGGACAGGGAGAGTAAATTAATGTTTGAAAAGAAAGGGAAACTGGGAAAGACGGTTAAAGAGTCTACCGTTCTTGTAGGATGCTATAAAAACGAGAGTTGGCCAAATGCCATGGTTGAATAATTAACCTTTACTAAGCACTAATTCCATTCCAGGCCCTGTTCTAGTGTTATATACGTATTCATTCAACAGCTCTATCATGTGAATGCAACTATTGTCCCCATTTAACAGGTGAGGCAACTGAGGCAGAGGGAGATTCAGTTTCATAGATAGTAAGTAGTTGGGCCAAGATTCAAAACTAGGAAGTCTGGCTCCAGAATCTGTATTGCTTAAATACCATGTGACCTTACTCGTCTTGATTTTGAATTTTAAGGATACACAACAACCAGTTGGGGAGCTTCTCAAAAGAGCTGATTAGGGACCAGAGATTCTGATTAGATAAATCTATTGTGGGGTCCAGGGACTTGCATTATTAACAAACAGCCCAGCTGCTTTCAAGGCAGGTTGCTCACAGGCCATGATAATGGAAAAAAACACAAAACTATCTGCTACATAAAATTAACATACATTGGGAGAGAGTAGGTCTCCCAGATTCACAAGGTCAGCAGTGTCACCTGAACAATGACAGATCAAAGAAGAAAACCGTATGAACCAAAGAGTTGATAAGCAAGAATCGAACGTCCACATTTTGCTTCTGGCCCTGCCACTTGAGACAGCACAGAAAGGTGTTTCTTGGTGGACGTAACAATAGTTCTCCAGGACTCACCATAGCCCTCAACTGTATCTACCTTCTTTTGTTCTGATTCCTTGTCCACTAAGCAACCGTCAGATAAACATTCCCAAGTGTTCTAATCTCAAGAAAGAAAAAAAGTTGTTTTAGATGATAAACAGGAATTGCTCTGCCATGCTGGAAGAGAATTCCCAATTTCCCCCATTATAAAGTAAATTGTCATGATGGCTTGTTCATTGTTTGTCAAATTTGAATGAGAAGCAAGCAATTAGCCTCAAGAGCCTGACCATTGTGGATGTACCCAGACTATCCTGTTTCTGGGTTTGAGAATCTGTTGGGCCAGGAGATTTTGACAATCACGTGGCCTCTGACGTGCCCTGCCAGCAACCAGACAACACCTCTCAATGGCTTGTCTCTGTAGTAGCCCTGCTCCCCAGCCCTACTTCACCAGAAGAGAGTCCACGCTCATCATTACTTTAGAAACCATAAACTGCACTTAAAAACCAAAAATGATTTGTGCATAAAGATGTTCACCAGAACATAATTCATAATAATGAAGTGCTGAAAACAATCTAAATGTGCAACAATAATAGGAGAATGGCTTAGTAAATTAGGTACATCCACATAAAGAATATTTGTACAGTCATTAGCATAAATTTTAACTATGCAACAAATCTTTATATAGAACATTGTTTAAATATATAAAACAGGTGCATTGGAGGGAAAAAAGAACCAAAATGGGGATAGAAGTTATCTCTGGATAGTGGAATCATAGGTTTGAATATTAATGTATATACAAGTGTGCTTGTATGTTCCAAGCTTTCTACAATGAGGCAGTAGAACTCTCACAATTAAAACAATTTTTTAAAAAAGACTGCTTATTTGTGCCAAATATTAACACTTCAAAGAATTATATTCTATTAAACTGAGATGAATTTTCTTATCATGTCTGTTTTCAGTGCGGGAATGATAAAGGAAGACTGTTGGCCTCCCTTAACCCACTTTCCAAATTTCAGGGCCAATGGGGATGATGGGGGCACACCCAGGAATAAAATGCAGGCGATAAGCCTTCCCCTAGTAAGAAAGGAGAGGACCTATGGTCATACTTAGCAATTATCAAACAGGATACATGAAAAACCTCAAGCTAATTGAGCAGGAATTCTTCTCTTTCATCCCTGCCCTTAGACATGAGAAGTTAATAGGGACTCAGTTAATTGACGGGTTTCCACCCTAATTGGTTAACGAATCTATTCCAATCTCAAGAAAAACCAAAGAGGAGGAAACAAATAACAGGAGGATTCAACTGCTGATTGATGTTTAAAAAGAGTCTGCATTTTATGTGTCAGGAGGTCTGAGATCCTGAGGCTCAGAGTATGAGCTCTGTGGAGAGTGGGGGCTCCATCAAAGAAGGGGTGAGTGTCCCTGCTGGGACACACCAGGCCTTCCTGTCTCTTTGAAGAAAAAAAGGAAACTGATGGCACATATTTGATTTTGTCTTCTAATACTGAATTCAGCGTAAGCAAATGTGGGCTCCTTCTGGGCTGGGAACAAAAAATACAGCTGGGCTGAAGTTCTTGTTTCCTGTGGGTTTCAGGGTCTTCTGGAAGGTGCAAGTTAAATCCATCTAAACTGAATCTGCTCATTCTTTCCTCACACCAATTATATATTACCATTTCACACAGGGGTTGGCAAGCTCATTTCCTGGGACTGTCACCAAAGGACCAGAATCACCAAAGGACCACTTAGCAGAGCGAGAGCCTTCTACAAAACTTTGAGGTCAACTAAATTGGTTTTCCACATCTTTTCATCTGTCTTTTAAAAAGCCCTTTTCTCACTTGTTTCCTTCTCAGGTAGTCTGTTTCCCTTTCTCACCCCCTCTTCAGTCTACTTTGCCTGCTCCTGAGGACAGGTGTTACTTGTATCACAATGGAACAGTCTGAACTCCACCTTGGCACTTATGACTAGACACATGCAAATACTCCCTTAGGAGGGTGGCAGGATGCTGGAACCTTTCGCTAGATGAGAAATTCAGGACTGTATCCAAACTATGCTAAGAGAGGAAAAGTAAACAAACAAACAAACAAAAACAAGTGGAAAGGAGCCAGAAACGAAAGAGCATAGAATGAAAAGAGCTAACTTATCACCAACACCGACCTCAAGACCAGCTGCCAAAGGTCCCGAGGCTCAGGCCATCTGCCATTACAGCCAATGAAAGGACTCCGAGGGCAGCAGGCAGAAAAACCAGGGTTTACAAAAAAAAACCATGATGAATGAAGTCTCTAACACATTTCTCCCTTTGCCATTTCTTTTATACATCTATTTAATCTTCTGTCTAACCAAAAATAATCATCCACCAAGATGTCTTAGAACTTTCTGTTTTTTTCCTGCTTCCCTTTCTCTGTGTTGGCTCTAACTACTTCTACCTACTGGTCAGATACTGGTAGCATCTCTGGGGATCAAGAACTGTTCAGTGGCTCCTCACTGCTACTCATACATGGTGGCCTCCTGTAACACAGCTTTCGAGACACCCCCCACCCCCCATCTAGTAGCAACGTGTCTTTGGGGCTTATCTCTCACTGCTCTACTTCATGCACTGCACGGTCCACTGAACAAAGAATAGGTCATTCTCTGCATGTGCCGGGTCTTCCCTCTCTTCATCACACCACCCTCTTAGCCTGATACGTTTACTCACTTAAATCCTCCTCATTCTCCAAGACTGGACTTAAGTATCTTTTCCTTTGGGAATTTCCCTCAATGACCCTTTCTGCCACATGAAGCGGTACATAGTCTCTTCTGTCTCTGAAATTCTATTGTATCCAATGTCTCTCTTACACCACTTCATATAATATCTCTTACAACAGCGGCAGACACCACGTTTTTAAGTCCTAGTATTTCTTGTAGCTTGTAGTGTGGTAATGGAATATCAATTGTTTGATGGATGAATGAGGAATTTGACCCCAAATTCTGAATGAATGCCACCACACCACACTGATGGATCTTTCTCTTCTCCTTGCTCACTTACACACACACATACACACACACGAACACGCACACATTTCTGTCAGTGAGAACAATTCAGATATCTTAATTGAAAAACGACTGATAAGCAGAGGAGGAAATAGAGTAAAAAACACGATTAATGCTTCCATTCTCTCAAATAAAACTGATCTTTTACTACAGAGTCTTTAGAGTGTAATCAGTTATGAATTCCTGTGTGTAGAATCCACCTTGTGCCACAGGGGCCACCGGATACTTTTGACAGTGCAAAATCTTGATTTTAGGGCACATCGTCACATGGCAAAAAATAAAGCAAAGACTTTGTCTAGGCTTCTTGAGCCACCTTTACCTGTGGTGGTGGTGAAAGACTAGAAGAAGCAGCTGAAATATCTGTAGCGTGGTAAATGGGAGGCTCTCATGAAATCCAATGGAGCTTCACTTACCTGAGATAAACAGAGCATATGTTCTCGTTGGTGTAGACATGACCTTGTGGGTCTCTTTGCAGACTATATTAGTGCTGTACAAATATTCCTACTCAATTGTAAAGGCACATTATACTCAGGGAAATTATTCTCCCAGCAAACACACAGATGTTTAACTTCACTTAATATGACACTATCGCCTGAATTCTTGATGAGAGACAGGGGTCCTTTTTCCAGCTAGAATAAAGTGGCGGATGCCATATTTTAACAATGCAGTGCTTTGCAGTGCAGATTCAGTCATTACCACTTTTGGACTAAAAGCTTCCTGTTCCTTCTTTCAAGCCCCTCTCAGCAACGTCACTCCCCAAAACAGCTTTATCACACCCTCTTGAGATTCCAGCACCAACCAGCTGGCAGCACTCCCCAGAGGTCTGGGTCCCAGCTTGCAGGGTCCTTCTCTGACCTCCAGAGTGCTCACTAGCAGATCTTCTCTGAGTCCCCACTTCTGGGGCCTCTTCCGCTAAGCTTCTAAATTCTCAGCCCAGTCTCTTCTCCTTGTTCTCCCAGCCCGGGGGTGGTAACTGATTTCTTTGACTATGATGCCTAGGATACACCAAAGTCCCTTTTGTCCCCTTTCCAACCTTCTGATTAAACAATTACTTTATATTAAACTATCTCTGTTGAAATAATTACGTGCTTTCTATTTTTGTAACTGGGTCCTAGTGACATAATTGACCATTTGTAATGGAGTTACACAGACTTTTACAATATTGTTGATATTATGTTTATTTTTTGGGCGGTGTATTCATGTGCTAACTATGTAAAAATAGATGGATAAACTCCATTTGTTAAAAAGAACATGATGGATCAATAGTACTGTCCTGAAAGATACCCATGATATATTGAGTGATAAAAGTCAATGTTTTTATAAGTGGCAAGCATGTGTTTTATAATTAGAGGAAAATAAAGGAAATGGTTAAGAAGTAGAAAATAACGGTATACTGTGATCTCTAAGAAAGTAGTTTATTACCCTTGTTAACATAACTCTTAAAATATCTTTAACATATGTAATCAGGACAGTATAATTTTTTTTGCCCACATTTAGCTGGGATTGAGATAACTATGAAACAATTAAAATACAATTTTTTGATGCTTTTGCCACAATTTGAAACCTAAAACATATATATAATATGCATAACTCAAAGGAATCCAAGCTACTGATCTAAAATTTAACTTTTTAGCTAAATGTAGCTAAAACTAACTCCATTAAAGTCCACAGCTGGGAAGAAGAATTAGCAAAAACTTTAATTATGGTCTCATTTACAGTTCTATTTTCAAGCCCATTCATGAATTAATTTTAACTCTATGCTTATGCCTTCAATCAAGCTGTAAGTACCTGTCAGAAAATGACAGTGCTTGAGTATCTGCACATATGTTTGAGATTTCTACAACTTGATTCCTTTGTCAGAATTTCCACTTAGAGTGATGCGGGTGAGGTTCCAAAGCAGAGGCAATGGAATTGGTCTCTGAATGTGGAAGATTGAGCACTCTCTAGTGTAAGCCAAAATAGAAGTCCTTATTAAGACACATGACCTTCAACACATGAAAAGGCGGGAGGGAGGGGAGCCTGATATAGGGAAGCAAGTGTTGAGCAGGAAATTCAAGAGACTTCAGTTCAGGGCCTTGGGCTAATCTTAATCTGTGAAATGGGCATTGGACTAGCAGAGTTTTGCTGCCTTCATGCAGCCCGCCCTTATAATAAAATCATTTAACTGCAACATCTTAAAGCAACTTGGTCTAAGGCAGTGGTTGACCAAATTTTGGATACCATAGCCCTAACAGTGAAAAAAAGTTGAGTATGCTATGTCCCATATATAAATATTTATCATAGATACATGTGCCACTGTGTTCATTATTACTAGTATTGGGTTCCTTCTAACACAGTATCAGCCAGCATCCTGTCCCACTCACTTGCAGCCATACAGACTTCCTTACTGTCCCATGACCTTGCCAAGCACATTCCTACCTCATGGTCTCTGCCCTTGATGTCTCTCCTTCAGCTAGCCACGAGGCTCATAGCCTCATCTACTTCAGGTCTTTGCTCCAATGTCACTTTCTCAGAAGACCTCCCCTGACCACCCTATTTAAAAGTAAAATCATTTCGCTTGCTGCCCCTTCCCTGCTCTCTCCCCCTTCGTGCTTTACTTCTCTCCAGAGCACTCAGGCTGGGTGTTCTCCATTTACCCTGGGGAGACCTCTTCCCTCTTCTCCATCCTCTTCTGTGCCCTTGAGGCTGTTCTGCATGGATTACCTAAATCGGGCTCCTTTGTACTCTGGCTTGCAGTTGAGTTTGGCCAATGGGAGGCACCAGCAGGGGACTAGAAGGTGAGAGGAGAGAGAAGCCTGAATGTTTATTCCCTCAGCAACTTTCTGTGCAGGGCCTCAGACTGGAAATGGCTGCTCTGCCCTCCCAAGGCCCCACCTCCTGTTGGGTATCCTTCTCCTCCACCCACAGCTGCTGCTGTCTTGATGTGGGCCCTGGCTCTGTCCCCTAGGGGAACCCGGGGGTGTTTCACCCTACCTTATTGGTTTCTGTTAAACCCTGCCTTGCCCTTTATACATAGCTGTTCCTTAAACTCTCCTCAATTACTTTGAGTGTGTCAACTGGTTCATTTTGGGACCTTGGCTACTACAACACTTACCACCCTTAAATATCCCATATAGTTACACTGCTAGTCTGTTTCCTCTCATGAGAATGTATAACTCCTGAGGGCTGAGATGTTTCCGCTGTTTTGCTGTTCACAGCCATATCCTCACTTTCCAGCACACAGTAGGTACTCAAGTAATTGCCAAGTAAACAGATGAATAATGTTTTCTACAGATTGTCTAGCATGTTGCATTTCAGAAATCACTGGCTTAAGAGATAAATACAGACGCTATCATTCGTTGCCTGATTTTACTAACTCTTGGACTAATTTGGCCTAATTCCCACCTAATATGGAGCTCTGATAATTTCTAAGTCACAGGAAGTGTAATTTAGTATCAAACCCTCCTGGAAAATCTCGCCTCCCACAAGATTCCTATAATAATCGCCCCAAGAGATATTGAGCTAATAATCCTGAGAAAGACTTCATTAGTTCACCTTTCTGTGCTGCCTTTGAGGTAACAGATTTGTCTTTCTCCATCCTGATTTCTGCTTTATGATCTTTTCTTCCTTGCTTTCAATAAAGAAGGTAAAAACTGCCCGAGGAAATATGGACTTGGCTGGCCCAATCTGTCCCTCTTCACAACAGGAGAAAATCACTCAATATCCAGTTCCCCAGTTTCCTTACTTAATCTGCATACAATGCTCTATTATTTAATTAACTTACACTTCCAGGGTTTAGTTGCCCAGATCAGACTTAATTGATTTTAGTAACAACATCTCTTGGAGCGGAATAGCTAATTAAACAGAAAGTAAATTAAAAAAAAAAAATCAGAAACACATAAATCTCTTTTTGTCCTTCAGTATAAAAAGTGAGTGGTTGCTTCTCACTGAGTTACTTTGTGCATATTATATGTGCCCAGTACTTTCATTTTAGACAAACCAGATCACTTTTCACATGCCTGAGTTTTTTCCCTCTGCGTTCATCGATAAATGCAGCTGGGTGCTAAGAGTTGTTACTGGGCTGAATAGAACCTGATCTTCAAGCCAACCTCATGGAACCTGCTGAGGTTGCTTTGGGAGGGAGAACATAAGTGGCATGAAAGTGCTGAATCCTGCATCAAGGAGGACACATTTTGTAAACACAGTAACTTCCACGTGCATGCAGCTCCATTTAAATGCTGTGCTCATCTCTGGTTATATATAGCACCGTGAGTAAGAGTTTTCTCATGTGGTTTTAAGTTTCTGGAGCTGCAAGTCAAAACATTGTGATGTTCAAAGAGTCTTTGGGAATAAGAGGAAATTAACTGCCAGTGTTATTAAAATGGAACTCTGCTTTCTATCACAACCCGAATGAATTAGCTTGCACAGATAGTGCCGTACAAAGTAAGATACCATTTTCTTTCACTGGAACTTAAACATCTATATTTTCCCACTGTTAGCAGTAGTCTGACTCACCAGCACTGTGTTAATTGCTAGGGCTGCCATAACAAGCACCGAAGACTGGGTGATGTAAACAACAGAATTTATTGTCTCATAGTTCGGGAGGCTGGAAGCCCAAGGTCAAGGTATCAGCAGGGTTGGTTCCTTCCGAGGGCTGTGAGGAAGATCTGTTTCATGCCTCTCTCTCAGATTCTGGTAGTTTCTGGCAATCGTGTGCTCCTTGGTTTCAATACATCATCCCTAGCTCTGCTTTCATTTTTATATGGCGTTCTCCTAGGGTGTCCAAATTTCCCCATTTTATAAGGACACCAGTCATATTAGATTCGAGGCCCACCCTATTCTATATGACCTCATCCTAACTTTACTAATTACATCTTCAATGATCCCATTTCCAAGTAAGATCGCATTCTGAGGTTAGGACTTGTTTTGTTTTGGGGCGGGGGGTGGGGGCATAATATCGCCCGTAACAAATGGTAAAAGCAAACAAAAAATTAGCTCTCAAGAAGATGCTATGAGACCACTTTATTCAACCTCTTTTTTTTTTTTTTTTTTAACTGAGAAATAGAAACATAAAGTAATTTGTCCAGGGCTTCCTGGAAGAGTTAGTAACAGACAGACCCAGAACACAGAGCTTCTGGTTCAGGTGCTGGTGCTTTCCTAAGCACATGACACTGCCTTTGGTGTCACACCATATGAAGCTGAGATTGCTATGCATTTACAGAGGGGAGAGCCCCAGTGACCTGTCCAATCTGTAAAACCTGCCCAAAGACTGATTCAACAAGTCTCCACCAGCTTGCTTTGGGAGGTCATCCACAACAGGCAGATTGAGAAAGGAAAAGATAGACATGAATACTGAAAAATAAATCTAACTGAATGCCAGAGCCAGTAGCTGGCTCTTTCTCTGAACTCCAAAAAAGTGTGAATTACTAAGTTAAACTAATCTTAGCAGTGAAAAGAAGTGCAAGCATTTAGAGCTTCCATCCTGTAAACTTCTTTCCAATCCATTATGTCATCCATTCCCTGCAAAGTCTAAGACAAGCATTTCTATTTGACAGACAGAGAAACTGAGGTTCAAAGATAAGTCATTTTTTTTAAACTAAAGTGTTACAGCCGCTCTTGAAAAGGCTTATATATTATTGCAAGTATGGATTCAAATTCCAGTGCTTTCTTTACTAAATTCTTACTGTCCTGAGCAAAACTAAGTGAAAAATTTTTTCAAGCTCAAAAACTTTGTACATATACCTTCAAGATTTTTTCTACTTCTCCCTTGAAATGTAAATTTGGGAGTACGTCTCACCTGCCAACCATTTCTTTCTCATACTTTTATAAGGCCTTGGGGTATCCACTGCTTTGTTCTAAAGTGTGGGTAAGCGATGGCTGTCTACCTTCAGACCTTTGAGAGCCACAGTCATATAAGCTTGGGATCTGAAAGGGCTTAGAGGGATCCTAAACAATGGCCTCTATTTTATAGCTAAGGAAGCTAAGGTCCTAGGTCCTAGAGAAAGTTAAAAACCCGGTATCCTGATTTTCAGCCCAGTGTTCTGATAACTGCAGGATCTGGTCCCCTTTCAATAAGAGAATGACTGGCTAAAAAAAAGTCCTGATCAGACTGCTTTCATCCCACTTTCTCTGAAGGCAAGAAAGGTCATCACAGATGCACAAGAAGGACTGCAAACGAGTACAATACTGTGCAAAAGTGATATTCAAAATTATTAAATTGGTGGCCCCAATGCCCTTTGCAGGTACAAAGCAGCTCTTCCGTAAGGGAATGAAAAGAGGTGGCACATTGAGGATGAGGCTTCTTTCTATAGAGAACCCATTACAGCTCCAGAGGAAAGAGCATTAATTCCTTCCAGGGAGTCTGTGTAAAAGATAATGTATGCTTCTTTTCTGGCTGTCAAGATTCTCAAAAGAGATAGGAAGTTTGAGGCTCTATTACTGATGACCTTCCCACAGAATACGCTACATCTCATTTTTAAAAATAACCTCACTTCTGGGTGGAGTATTTGATGGCCTTCATAAAGAGATGGAAAGTTCTGGCAGAAGTCTTGAAAGGAATAAAGAACAAAAAAAAAAGAGAGGCAAGGAAGAGGTAAAGAAAGCCAGGAACTAGTCTTAACTGTTCCTAAATCTTTCTAGACCTCAAAGGGGTCATCTCTTTGACCTCAGGGCCTCATCGGCTCTGAGTGGTTTTCTTGATGGTCTCAACTCATCTCGGCCATTCTGCACACTGCTGAACAGCGTGGGTTTTGTTGTCACCCATGGACATCTTCGTTATCTCCGTATTGCCAAGTCCACCTTCCTTAGCATGGCATGCCAGGTCCTGGGAAACCAAGCTTCTTCTCCACTGCTCCAGGTAACTCATGGCTCAGCCACTCTGGGCCACTTGCCACATCTCCAACATGTCATTTGTTGCCACCACCTTGGGAATGTCCTTTCTTCTTTCCTTCATTAATCAAAATTCCCTCTGGGAATCAAGGCTCAGCTCAGAAGCTCTATTCTCCAGGAAATCTTCAGTCAGGATGAATTACTCCCCACCCCGGCTCTTTCTCAGGGATGAGGGGGGCTAGGCTCAGAGCCTCCTAGTTTATTTAAGGTTTGGTTCTTTTTTTTTTTTTAAGCTTTGGTTCTTTTGATTAGACCCCCAAACAAAGCTATTTATAAACTGATGCCAGATCTAGTTCACTTTTAAAAAGTTTATTTTGGACTAACTTTAAATTTACAGAAAAGTTGCAGAGAACGTACAGCAAGCTTCCACCTAGTAACTTTTAGAATCATAAAGTATTTTATAGAAACATATAGAGAACTATATTACAAACATCTATACACTCACCTCCCATCTTTAACAAATCTCAACCTTTTGTCATTTTGCTTCTGATTTTTTAAAAGACATAAGCCCTTACTGTTATTTTTAAAGTCCTCTTTGGACTTCTCTGAGCCCAATCCCTCTTCCTCCTCAGAATGAATCACTCTCCCTATTTGATGTTTATGATTAATTGGCATGCTTTTATATGTTCACTACATATGCATATATCCCAAAAGTTATACAAGATTGTTTTGTATGTTGTCAAACTTTACACATAGAGCATCATTCAGTATACGCGGTGCTATTCGTTATCAATTGGTTGTACGTATTTTGCTTTTTCATGTATTTGTGATTTTCTAGCTCTCATTCATTCATTTAAACTTCTGTATACTATTTTATTATAGGGATACTCAACCATTTATTCTATTCAATTGCTAGACATTTCAGCCTCTCATTTATTTATTTGTTTTAGTGTCGACAATGAGAAACATACAACAATGCACCTGGCAGCACCAGTTTTAGCAGCAAAAACAGAGATTGGATGTGGATTGACCCATTAACTCTTAAACTTTCCCACCCTAGAGCACCATTCAAGCTTTTTATGGAAGAAAAGAAATTCGAAACATCAAAATAATGTTTTTGTCAGTGGTGAGAGGGTTCTTGTTTCTTTTGGTTCAACAGAAATCCTGTCTTCTTTAGATACATAAAAAAGCAGGCTGGTGGGGAAGTCTAGCAGCACTTTGTAGGGAAATACACATATAACAGAGGTTCCATTAGCTTTTGTCCAGCTCTTACAATTCTCAAGAATGGAGGAGATGTTGTTTGTGCTATTATACAGAATTAAGTCCAAAGGGTGCCTGGAGTCTAATCTCTCCAAATTCTGGTTTCCTGTATCCAGTGCTGGCCCAGATTGCTTTAATCGTCCCTTGAAATAATAAACTCTTAAAAAAAAAAATAAACCAGGCTACAGGAGATATGATTGTTTTCCCCAAACAGTTTTCAAATATGCCTATAAATAATTCTACAGAAAAGAGGGGAATAGACCAGCACAACTATTTTATGAGCTAATGAAAGCAGAACTTGGATTTTATTTCGTAATGATTTGATACAAATTGTAAAGAAGGCGAGAAATGTGATTACAAGGTGTTCAGGCAGGAAAATAGATGCCTTGTATCAGCTCAGAGTTCCTTCTGGTTCCACTGGGACATCTGCATTTATTGCTCTTTTCTTTCTGCTTATTATGAGAGTATCTAATCTCATAGACCATGGTGACAGGATTGGGGCCATTAGGATGAATATGATAGTGTCTGCTCTTCAGAAGCTACTAGCTGCTCCCCGAATGTGTGAAAATATAATTAAAATTAAAAAAAAGAGAGACTGATGGCATGGGTCTCTGCAAGAGAAAACAGATTGAGTGGGAGTGCTAAAAACTAGGATAGAAAGCGCATTCCACGTGGAGGGAGCATGTGAACAAAAGCTTGGAGTAATAAGTCATCACTGCCTCCGAGGAACACCGTCAATAGCACAGTTACTTGGAACCTAAGTCCTGGTTTCCATTGTTTAGCCAATGATACTACCCAAACCACAACACAGGAGAAATAATACAAGCTGGTTCAATAGCATAAAAACAAAATGGAGCACACCCCACATCAGCTACATTGAACCATTGTCTATTCTCCAAGAGTTCCATGAATTCTCCAGCCTCCTTCTTGTTGTACCCCTACTTTGGATGACATTCTCTATGTGCTCCACTTCACCCTTAAAGCTCATTTTCAGCGTCACCTACGCAGAAAACCTTCCCTGCTCCCCTGCAGCATCCCCATGGGAGTTCCCAGAAAAGGCTGCTTCCATCTCTGTAAAGTACAGCACACGACACAGTCTGACAAGTAGCAGTGTAACTTGTGCATGCGGCAGTGTCTTCTACTCTTGGAAGACAGGGATTTGTCTACGTCATCTTTGTGGTCCCTTCAGTACCTGGCATAGTGCCCACAGGTCTTAAGTGTTTAATGGGAAGTTCATTAAATGACTTGCGTAGCCAAAAAGGAAACTTAGCGTTGGAAATGGGAGTGATCAATGGATTCCAGTAGTATAATTGCCTTAAACTTCATGTGGATATAATTCCTTTGATAATAACTCTGTGTGCATACATGTATATGTATGTGTGTGTGTGTGTGTGCGCGCGTAAAATTGGCATTGATTTCCTCAGCTCTACCTAGATTCAATTCCCTGTGCAAGAAACCAAGTTGTGTACGCCTGATGGGTGTATGAGGATATCTTTCATGGGTGTCTTTTACAAATTGTGTTTGAAGTAGACCATTTCCTGCCAGATTCCTCACCTTTTCTAGGTAGCCTTTGGTGAAATGTTTATTTTTATTGAAATAAATAAATAGCTCAAAAATATGCCCAGGAAAGAAAATTTAGAAGGCACGAAGGAAAACACTACAGATAGAGTTTAAAGGGTATTATTTCCCCCCTCAACTTTATGGTTTATTCTATTTCTTGAAACAACTGTGAATGGCTTTCCCTTCGGTAATGTTTGGGTTTTTCCCCCCAATTTCTCTAGAAAATCTTTGGAAAAGAGAAACGTCTTAGCAAGGAAGGCTGAGAAAGATTATCTTAAAACTCAAATGCATCAGGCCAATAAATACATGATATAAAAACACAGCAAAGTAAAGTAAACAAACAGATGATCAAAAATAAAACAAAATGAAAGGAACTAAATGAGAGTATCAGTAGAAGGAAAAGTAATGTGTAATTTTGTTTGGTTCTAAACAAAAGTTCTGGCTATGATAGAGCAAGTATACACTGCTCAAAATCTCCAATTGACTACTACTAAAAACATAAGACAGCTATCTGAGGACTCAGAAAAGTAACAGCAAGTGAATCGGGGAAAGAAATAAAAATGGAAAGTATGAACAATATAGCAGCGAGTTTAGTTGTATTTTATTTTATTTTTCCTAACTTCCAGCTTGGACTCCGGGGTAGCCCAGTTCCCAGAACTGCATATCAGCCCCAAAGAGGAAAAACTCCAAGAAAAATTTACTCCCTATTTTTATTTCCAGAGGACTGGGAAGGAAGAATATGTGAGATGAGGGACATCAAGGGAAATCCCTTCCTATTTTTTGTTTGTTTTGTTCACCTGACTCAGTCCCAGACAGCCACAGTCACAAAGCTGTACACAGTGGATGCAGCAGCTTTGCATGTCCCCAAAATTCTTGGAGAAACTCTTTTGTTTTGAACATAGGAACTAGCAAACTGGGTCCCTGTGTGTGTGTGTGTGTGTGTGTGTGTGTGTGTGTGTGTGTGTGTGAGAGAGAGAGAGAGAGAGAGAGAGAGACAGAGAGAGAGAGAGAGAGAGAGAGAGAGAGAGAGAGAGAGAGAGAGAGAGAAAGAGAGAGAGAATTAAGAGAGGAATTTTTCATTAATTTTCTTCTTCTTTTCTCTTGCATTGCTTTTCTCTCTGGGTAAACCAAGTCATGGGAAGTGTGAAATGGCATTGGGAACATAAAACCCTGACTTTTAAGACAGAAGACATGAGAGTGGAACTCCTGGGGACTGGAGAGTGAAGAGGAGTTATAGAGAGGAAGGTGGTAGAGACAAAAGCACCCCTAAACCTGTGTATGAAATCCCAGGCTCACCACTGAGTTGTGCATGCATTAAAATTACCCAATGTAGTGCAACAAATGCTTCAAGAACTGAACTGTGGTAAAGCAAAGGGTTGGCCCCTGGGTCATGTACATGTGGAGCAAACAGAATAGCACTACAAAAGCTTTGGAAACTAAACTGACATAGGAAACGCAGCCTAAAGAAGGCAGGTTTGGCAAGAATCACACCAGGTTGACTGCTTGTTAATGCAAACAAACACCAAAACAAACAGAAGGAAAACATTCTCTAGAGGATTTTAGCAAAACCAGAATTATAGACATAATTCTCAAAATGTCCATGACACAATTCAAAATTACTAGACATAAAAAGAACTAGGAAAATCTCACCAACTCTCCAAAGAAAAGACAATCAACTCACACCAATCCTTAAGATGATTCATATGTTGAAATTATTGGGCAAAGCTTTTAAAGTAGTTATTATAACCATGCTCCATGAACTAAGAGAAAAAAAATCTTTTGAAATAGATGGAAAGATAAAAGTCTTAAGGCAAGAAATAGAAAATATAAAGATAAAACAAATGAAAATTTTACAAATAAAAAATACAACTAAAAGTTTTACTGAATGAACTCAATAGCAATGCGAAGAGGGCAGAAAAGAGTCATTGAACTTGAAAATAAATCAATAGAAATGATCCTTTTTAAATGAGAGAGACAAAAAGAAAATTGCAAAAATATGAGAAGAATCTCAGTGACCTGTGGGACAGGCCTTGAACTTACCTTACTAGAATCCCTGGAGATTCATTTTGAACTAACTAAAAAATATCATGTGATATGGTCAGTTTTATGTGGTCAACTTAGCTAGACTATTGTCCTTGTTATTTAATCAAACATGAATCTAGGTGCTACTGTGAGGTAGGTATTAAAATCTATAGTGATTTTAATTTTTGTCAGGAAGATAATTAGTCAACAGGCTAAAATAAAAATATTTTAGAACATTGCTTCTCTAAAATATCTTCTTTGAACTGCTGTGAGCATATTGAATGAAAGAATAAACTTGAACCATAAGAAACAGCCCAGTTCTTTTTGAACTCAACTATATAATTATTCTTACACCCAGATGAATATTTATTGAGTACCCCCATGTGCCAGTTACTGTGTTACATAATAAAAATTGGACCCAAAATAAAAATTGGACCCAAAATTAAAATGAATAAATAAATGAATGAATGAATTCTGAAGAAACTTTTATGTGGAAGTTTATGTGGATCTTAGAGAACGAGTATGGAATAAGCAGAAAAGTCCATTCTAGGCAGAAGGAAAGGGTATAAACAAAGAAATGAATATAAAATAAGAAAAACTGTGTTCTGAGAAACTACCTTCCTGCCCTTTAAATGCTCTTTGCTTGCTTTCACAGGTCTCTGACAGTGGGGATTGCATGCACTAACAATAGTGAGGTAACCAAAGCATAGGGAGCTATTGAATGGGCTGTCGGTAGGTAACAGAAGTTCAAACAATAGCTAATTAACCCAAGGAGAGAGATAGGGAGAGATGGAACACACACCTCAGGCCAATGAAGGCTTTGTACTCCCAATGGAATTTTTATAGCATCTTTAATTTAAAAGATACTGTACAAAGCTGGGCAAAAACTTGTCCAATTGTAAGCTACCCAGGCTAAGTCTTTACTTCATGTAAACCCTATTAAAGTACAATTTTCTCAAATATACTTTTATGGTAACTAGAAAGTCTAATTCTTCAATTTAATTTTATGGGAGTGTGGATTAAAAGTGCATATGAAAAAATAGAAGGAATTACCCAAAAAAGGTATTTCCTTGGTGAGGGAGAAAGCCCCCCACAAAGTAACATAAACCTTTTTTGTCTTCTTATGAATGAGGAATAGAGAATGGGAAGTCTAAAATAAGTATTAAAAGCTACCACTGCAGAGTATTTTTTAAATGTTTTGCTACATGGCTTGAACAAAGGAAAGGTGATTATATCACCCTGCATAACTTTTGTAGAGAAAGCATGGACGTATTGCTGCTCAAATGCTGGAATGATGATTTGGCTTATTCAGAATTATTTGAAGCATTAGATAATGTAGGATAAGCATTATAAGGCATTAATCTTCTCATGATCTAATTCATCAGCTTTTCCAAAGTTACAAAGGCACATTTTTCAAAGATTCTTTCCAGTTTTATTCTATAAGTATTTATTGTTTTGTTTATCCTGCTTATTCAAAGTCACAGATCAGTTGCATTTGCTCTACCACTAGATCTTTTTAAAAATAACATAATATTTGCATTGGAAGGTAAAACACCTCCATTCCAGGAATGAAACAGAAATAGAGAGGAGTCAAGATGCAACCAATAATAATAGGCTGATCTGAGGTTGGGAGGGGAAGCTGTAGAGAAAATGGACAGAAAGTGATGAAAATTTACTTGACTACGTCATGAATCTGAAATATTGCTCTACAAATTCCATCTTTGAACAGATAGTATGCGGTAGTTAGAGTTAATTTGTTAACAGGCGTGACCTAAACATGGATTTAAAAATACAAAATTAGTTCCAGATCAGATTTTTGACACAACTGGAATATTGTTATAGATGATTTAGTTGCTAAAGACCTAGAACTGTTCATTAGTCTCAGACCAATAACGAAGAGTCTAAAAATGAACCTGGAAAATAATGTGCATTTTTACAGGCAGCTGTGAGCTTACAGTTTCTTATCCATAAGTGGCAACATCATGTTTATTATCTGCGTAAGCTTAGGAGCAGAAAAAACATGTATTTCTACCAAGCAACTTCTTCCCCAGGAAGCACAGAATACTTAGTGAGACCGTGTTTAAATCTGTCCTTGGGCATGACAAACCAAAGATGCATCTGAGTGTGAGATACGGATCCCTTATTACAGAGGACTCTAGACAGTCTAGCCTTGTTGTGGGAGAAAGCTTAGTCAACATTATTTAGGACAGCAACTAAGGTAGAAAATTAACATTTGCTTATCAGATATTTCAGATAACACTGATGTTGGAGTGAAAGTTACCCTTATGTAGCTAACTCTTGGTAACAGTAAAAACAGAGAATTTTAACAAGATACTGGAACTGTTTTAAAAATATTGGTGTATTTTTAAGCTGTCCACTTCTCCTGTTTTAAAAATTATTGTTACTTTTTATATGAAGAATAAAGTCACTATAGGTCGATTTTTTATTATCCTAAGCTAGTATAATATATATTATAAAAAATTTTAAGTATTTTTCTTAGAAATTATAAAAAATACTTTTCAATTGAAAATTTTCATTAAAACTTTCTCTCAGGTAATATGAATTTACCCTTATTCTAACAAGTAAGATAGATTTTTCTATTGATTTTCTAAGACTAGGCATTTGACCAAAGTAGAGGGGTATTTCAAAAAAGAGTCTAAGTATGATTATTTATTTCAAATACCTCCCAGTCTTGGAATAAGAAAAAAGACATAAGCATATGTAATTATGAAACCAAGTAGAATCAGAAATTATAGAAAATGTGGCATTAGAGTTACGTAAGGGAAGAATGCTATTTGAGGGATTAGAAAATAAGCAAGAAAAGATGTGAGATTTCAGAAAAGATGTGAGCTTTACTCCGGACTACACCTCCCCCTTTTTTTTCCTTGTCTAGAGAGGTTCATACTGCAGACTGTAAAACTTTTTGGAGTCCTACTGATCATAATTTGCCTTGTTCTCATTAGGTTCAGTGATATTCACGAATCCTCAATAGTTGGTTTCTATGTCTATCACTCTGAATACTCAAAATTATAAATGGTCTTCTGAATTAAGTTTGTAAAATATATTTTGCTGAACTTGTAACATATCTGAAGGACAACAGTAGTGCTATTGATATAGAGATTAATAAAATAAGACTCTTGCCTTAGAGGGTTATCATCCATTAAAGGAAACAGACCCATGAACAGGTATAAATTTAACATAATGTAATAAGAGGACAAAAAGGAGGATGTGTGAAACTACCATGCATTCCTGAAAACTATATCTTAATGCAGGTTGCCAAAACATGAAATATGATCTAGCATGAAGTGTTACTCTTTTCATCTCCAAAGACAATGGAAAAAAGTAAAAAGTGGGGCGGCTGGATGGGTCAGTTGGTTAGAGCGCAAGCTCTGAACGACAGGGTTGCCAGGTCAATTCCCTCATGGGATGGTGGGCTGCGCCCCCTGCAACTAAAGATTGAAAACGGCAACTGGACTGAGAGCTGAGCTGCGCCCTCCACAACTAGTTTGAAGGACAATGACTTGGAGCAGATGGGCCCTAGAGAAACACACTGTTCCCCAATATTCCCCAATGAAATATATATATATATGTAGTAAGTAAGTAAGTAAAGGCAAGAAGTGATAAAGAAAAAAAAAAACACCGAGAAAACAAAAACAGAAAAATTCACAATAACAAAACAATATTAAGCAGTACTGAGAGAGTCAAAACATGATGACCAGCTTAATTTCTTTTGTGTGACATCATCTATGGCATGTGATTGCTTAAATCAAGGGACTACCCAAGTGCTCCCTAAACAAAAATGAGGACACACTGCAAGTATAAGTATAAAGAATCACAGGGAGAGACTTTCATTCATCTCACTTCAGACTGATGTGGCTCTACCCTGCCTGTTCACATAGCATAGAAAATGCTACAAAATTAACCAACTGATGAAGTAGGATTCCACAGGGTCTAAATCTAACAAAGCATAAGGACTTTCAGTTCTTAACACATCGGAGTAATAAATGTCAGACTCACTTTCCTGCCATAAACAACTATACTACTGGAATCAACTATTTTCAGGTACTGACAAGATAGAGCACGAGGCTGTAATCTTTGCGAGAAGAAAAACAAACAAAATGAGTTCCACATTTATGCTGGATTTCTGTCAGAAGGTGCATCTCAAGCTTTGACATAGAGAAATGGAGCCTAACCAGAGAACAGCATTCTAACCTGGGGGAAGGAAACAGGGATTGGGCTACAGGGATGGTGAGAAGGCTGGAATCCTTAGGGCAAGGTGGAGAAGAGGAGGGAGCTCCAGAATTCTGCCTAGGAGTCCCCTAGATGTGTGCTGGGCTAGGCTTCATGAGGTCTGACAGAATAACTTCTGAGGAATTGTGAACTTACAGGTTTCTGAAGGTTGCATAATGTGGGAAAACACTGGGGTTCTAGTCATTCAGCGTGGGAAGAATTCACTAAATGCTCCCAAGAATTCCATTAAAATTTCATAAAAAGAACAAATAAACAGTAGAGATACACTATCCCTAACGCATCCTTTAGATCCATCCTAACAAAGCCCAAAAAAGCCTTGCCAGCATAAAGCTCATTCTCCAGTAAATTAACTAGTTTCCAGAAAAAAAGAGTCAATGTCCATTAAAGAAAGACAATAATAGACTCTAAACATGTGTCAACCACAATATAGGACATACAACTTTTAAAAAAAATTACTAGAAGGTGAAGCAGGGAAATGTGACACATAACTAGGAAACATCAATAGAAAAACACTTCAATATGGCAATGATGCTATATTTAGCAGATAAGGACATTAAAAGTAGTTATTATAAAAATGTTCAAAAATTTTTAAAATTAAGTAAATAGAGAATATCAGCAAAAAAATAGAAACTACAAAAAAATAATTGAATAGAAATTCTACAACTGAAATTTATAAGAGCTGAAATTAAAAAAAAAGTTCAACAGCCTTAAAAGTAAACAGACAATACAGAAGATTAGCAAACCTGAAAACAGAATAGAAGAATCTATATAAATTAAAGCTCAAAAAGAAAAATAAGCTTGCAAAAAGAAATAGAACCTCAGTGACCTGTGGGACAATATCAAGTATAATTGATGTGCCAGAGGAGAAGAGAGAGAGACTGGGCAAAACCATGTGTAGAATTAATGGTTAAAATTTTCTAAATCTAAAGAAACATTTCAAATCACAAATGCAATAAGCTAAACAAACCCTGAGATAAATAAACGAAAAGGAAATCAGACATATGCACATAATAGTCAAGCTACTGAAAACGTATTTTACTACTGCAGGGAAAACAAAAAGAAAATGTTAGAAGCAGTCAGAAAAGTCACATTGCATACAAAGGAAAAATGACAGGAATTATAGCTGACTTCTGATCAGAAATAATGTAAACAAGAAGAAAATGGGACACATTTAAAAGCTGAGAAAAAACTGTCAATCTAGATATTTATATCCTACAAAATACCTTTCAATTATTAGGGTGAAAGACATTTCTGTAAAAAGTAAACTGGGGAGAATTTGAAACACAAGAAATATTACAGATTTTTATGCTAAAGAATAATAGAACACAGACATAGTTGAAAGCTAAAAGAGCACATGAAATGGTATGGCAAATAGAAGGTTTTTTTTGTTTTGTTGGGGAACCGATAGTTTTGAAGGTAGATTGAAGTAAGTTAAACATACATTTTACAATGCCTAGATCAACAACTAAATAACACAAAGAAGCATGTCAAAAGTTAATATAGGAGTTAATATATTTCATCAAATAGAATACTGAAGATCATTCAGTTCACCATAAATAAGACAGGAAAGGTGGATCATTATTTGCATGTGTCATAACTATGTATATGTAAAATCTGAAGAAATGTACAACAGAAAAAAATCTCTGACCAACTGAAAAGTAAATTTATCAATATTATGTAAACAAACCAATATAATAAAAATAATTGAGGTCTATATACTAGCAATAAACATTAATTATTTTTAATGCCATGGACCATATCATACAAAGCATAAGATATTTAAGGTTAAATATAATGAAAGCTGTACAGGAGCTCTAAGTTGATACTTAAAACATTGCTGAGAGAAATTGGAGAAGGCATAAATAAATGGAAAGATATACCATGCTCTGGTATTGGGAGGCTCAATATTATTAAAACGTCTTTTTACTCCAAATAGATCTAAAAATTCAATGCATTTTTAATCAAAGTCCCTGCAGTCCTGCATTTTTAATACAAATTACCAAGTTCATTCTAAAATTTATGTAGAAATGCAAAAATCTAGAATGACCAGAACAATCTTGAGAAAGAACAAAAACTTGGAAAACTTCAAAACTTAGTGTAAAGCTGCAATAATAAAAAAAAGGTTTTGACACAAATATAAATGAACAGATCAATGGAACAGAACTGAGATTCCAGAAATTGACCTGCACATATATGTTCAGTAGATTTTTTTTGCAAAGGCACCAAAGCAATAAAAAAAAACTTTTCAACAAATGGAACAGATATGGAAGTGGATATCCGTATGGGAAAAACTAAATAAACTTCAACTTCTATTTCATATCATAAACAAAAATTAAATTTAGTTAAATCACACACTACCTAAAATTATAAAAATTAGAGAAGAAAATGTAGGAGAATATCTTTTTGAACTTAAAGTATACAAAGATTTCTTAGTACACAATAAGCAAAAATCATCAAAGAAAAAAAGTGAATGAAATGTATTTCATATATTTCATTTCAAAGAAAAAAAATGAATCATATATATATATATATATATATATGTATATCTGCAAAACATATATCCTGACAAAGGACTTTTTTTTTTAAGATTTTATTATTATTATTATTATTTTTTTGTATTGGGGAAAGGGAACAGGACTTTATTGGAGAACTGTGTACTACTTCCAGGACTTTTTTCCAAGTCAAGTTGTTGTCTTTTCAGTCTTAGTTGTGGAGAACGCAGCTCAGCTCCAGGTCCAGTTGTCATTGCTAGTTGCAGGGAGTACAGCCCACCATCCCTTGCGGGAGTCGAGGAATCGAACTGGCAACCTTGTGGTAGAGAGCCCACTGGCCCATGCAGGAATTGAACTGGCAGCCTTCGGAGTCAGGAGCACAGAGCTCCAACCGCCTGAGCCACCGGGCCGGCCCCCTGACAAAGGACTTTTTAGTTCTGACAAACTAAAATATGAATTTATCAATAACTCAGATAAAACCAATAGAGAAAGAACAATTGGGTTCCTATTTGATGGCAATAATCATTTGAAAGAATCAAAACAATTATGCCATTTACAATATCATCTAAAGCATAAAATATTTAGGGTTGAATTCAATGGAGTATTTAGGAATTCACCCAGGAATTCAAGGTTGGTTAAATATATGAAATTCTATTATTGTATCCAGATACATTCAATTAATGTATCCAGAATAGGTAAATAACTCATTTCTACAAAAATAAATGACCCAATTTTTAAAAATGTACACAAACTTGAATAGTCACAGCACAAAACGTGTCATACACATGGACAATCAGCACATGAAAGTATTCCACATCATTAGTCATCACAGAAATGCAAATAAAACACACAAGGGGTTACCACTCCACTACATCCAACAGAAGAAATGAAATTAAAAACACTGGCAACACCAAATGCTGCTGAGGATGTAGAACAAGTCTAATACCCATACATGCTGTGTAAGTCTAAAATGTTGCAACCACTTTGGAAGAAGTTCTGGCAGTTTCTTAAAAGGTTAAACATACACTCACCACATGATCCAGACTTTTCACTCTTAGGTAGTCACCCAAGAAAAAATGAGAATATATGATCACATAAAGATTTGTACATAATGTTCATAGTAGCCTTATTTATAATTCTAAACTGAAAATACCGCAAATGACCATCAACAGAAATGATAAACTGACATAGTCCTACAACGGAATGTTGTGCTGATACACAAGGAAAGGAACTAGTGGTACATACAACAACACAGATGAATTTCAAAGACATTCAAGTCAAACAGAAAAGACTATATACTAAATGACTCTATGGTATAAAGTTCTAGAAGAGGCAAAAGTAATGTATGATGAAAGGAATCAACACTGGTTCCTTCTTGAGGGGGTGTCATTGATTGGAAAGTTACACAAATAAACTGTTTAGGGTGATAAAATGGTCCATACCTTGATGGGGGGTCTTTTACACAGGTATTTATATTGCAATAACTCACTGAACTTTATGGTTAAGGTATATATATGCATTTTATTGTATGTAGATTATAGCTCAATTTTTTTAAAGGGATACATGTGATTAGTAATGGAAGCTGATATTTGTTTCTGCCTGCCCTAAGACAGCATTTCATTTTCTTTTCTTTTTTTCTTTTTCTTCTGTTGCTGAGATATACATAATTAAAAAACCCAGCAGATTTTGACAATACTGAAAGTGATCTGACCATTGGGGATATATCTCTTAAGATCAATTAACTCATTTAAATGTTGAGAAGGAAGGGGCTGAATTCAGAAAATCAACCAAATTTTTCTATCATCTCTTTTTCCGAAGATATTCCACAGGTGAGCAGAACATAATATGTAAAGGTACGATTAAGAACTTAAGACCCGCTTGGAAAACTGCCATTCGGCTTTACAAGTGATTAAAAAAATACCAGATATAGAGCTAGATTCCCAATCATAAATCTTAACTTATAATTTACTGATAGGGTATACAAATTCCTTTGAACTTTCCCTCTCTTTTACCTGTGACACTTAGAATTATGGTGGCTAGGTAAACACTAAGGGGAAAAATCATGCATAAACAGCACAGGTACTATATCTTTCAGTGATTGTTTTTCCTGGTATTTAACATTTGCCAGTGTGTCCAGGGTGTACACACTTTCTCTGGGGTGGCATTGAAGGCAGGGAAATAAAAAAGATTCTAATCCCTATTATGAAGAACAGTGTGTTCAGTTTCTTGGTTGACTTAAATTGTGCAATCAGGGTTTATCCATATATTCAGATATTTTCTGTCACATGTTAGGGAGCATTTTGCATCTATGAGTTAAAGTTGTCCAGGGAAGGAAAATTAATGCCTGATTCATTGCAATCTTCATGGATAAAGCATTAAGAAGATAAAATAATAAAGGAGATTTCAGTTTCACATATTCAACCTTAGCGTGGAGTGATTTATAACTGTCAAGGTCATTGCAAGCTACTCACGGTACTCGAGACTCACCAGGCTCTTTTATTCTTTTCCTCTGTTTGGAATGTTCTTTCCCCTTTTTCCTGCTGGTTAAAGAGCTACTCATCACCCAACGCTGTGCAAATACCACAACTTCTCCCCAAAACATTACCTCACCAACTTTAGATATTTTAAACTCATTTGCTCGCATTTCTGTCTTTTCTAGAGAACAGGGGAGCTCTTTGTAATATTAATCCTTATGTCCTTGTGGTCTAGCTCACAGTAGGTGCTAAGTGACCGATGAAGGAGCAGATGAACTATACAAAGCAGCGATTTTAGAACACCATCACTCTTATAATTTGATTAGGTATCAAGTTCATGACGATACTTTCAGCTCAAGATAGTTGCTTTTGGATTTCTTCTCTCTCTCTCTCTCTCTCTCTCTCTCTCTCTCTCTCTCTCTCTCTCTCTCTCTCTTTCTTTTACTGATTCTTCTAGTAATATTGCTTTTTATCTTCAGCCTAATCTGTTTCATATCTTTGAGCTGGCTTTCAATTTTGCTATAGGAAATGACATATTTTTTTTTCTATTTTCTTGATTCCAAAGTCTTTCATGTTTTATAACTGGTCACCCTTAATAGAGTACATCGTTTATCCACCATGAAACTAACTCTGTCCAGATTACTCATTGTTTAATGCACCCTGTCAGCTTTCTGGGAAGCAGGCAATCTGAGCACTTTTCAAGCCCTATTCCTCTCGAGGACATTCATAACAGAGAGTGCTTCCTGCCATCATGAATAACTTTTCTTTCTCTCCTAAAAACAAATTGGGGATTAATGTACACAATCTCTCTCACATCAGGCTTTCTGATTTGTGTGATCGATTTCTTCCACTATACTTTGCAATATCAAAAGTACCATGGAAATCTCAATGAATTATCTGCACCTAGAGTACCTCTTTTCTGTCTCTTGAATTTGCAATAATATACTTAAATAACTCCAAGAACGAATGGCAGGCTTTATTTGTTTTCATGGATCCTAGCTTTTCTAGTTTTTTTTTTTTTTTTTTTTTTTGCTAGATGACTGCATATGTATTTCACTTTTTATTTGTTTACTTTTTATTGATTTAAAATCTTATGCAAAAGCAAAACAAAATAAGACACTGCCTGTGGCTGTATATCAGCATGTAAAGAATACTATAATTAGATAAAATTTCAGCAAAGAAAGCTCCAGCAACACGAAGGTCTAGTTATTCAACAATGGAAACAGAAATCAATGACAACTTGTTATTCATTCATAGCTTCATGATCAAAAACATGTATCTGTATATCTATATACATACATGATATATACATACATCTAAAGCTATGCCAACAAATAAAGGACATTTAACAGTAGGATCACTGTCTGGGTGGCTTGTCCTTGTGTAAGGTCAAAAGAATGTTTTGAAGGACAATTTTCTGGGGCCCATATGCTGCCATGTTCCCATGGATTACTGGGTAAGTTTGTCACATGGTCCCCTTGTCACTGTAATTATAGGAGCTTTGTGGTTGGAATATGGTGAAGGATGATTAAGAAAAGGAGAGTATGTGGAGGTGAAGCAAAATATCACCTATGGCAAATAGAAACTGGACTGATGTGAAACGTGTAGATGAAATTAATTACATCAAAAGTGGAAACAGCCCATTATTTAAGCCTAGGGCTCAGAGAGGGAGGAGCAGTTGCCACATAACAGGTGGAAGATTTTCCTTAGCTGCTTTGGTAAGAGTGCCTTGACTTCTGTTCTCCTTTGCAAACATTCCAAGCCTGAGGTCTCTATGTGAGGTTTGGCTGTGATTACTATGACTATTATAGGTTGCCTTTCAATTAGTTTTCCCCATATTATTCCTACTGTAGTACTTCTCAACCTTTAATGGATTCTGGATCCATTAGACAGCTAACTTAATAAAAGCACGGTGTCTTTCACCAAACAATGCACATCTGCCCACCTATGATTGCGTATGCAATTTTAGGGAATAACACGATGGACAAAAATGCACAAAGCAAAATGCAAACAAAAAGAAAGTCAATGTCACAATATGAAAGGCGAACCAAGTTGGAATTAAGGCAACACACATTAAACTGAAAAGAGTAGATAATTTCATGGGTAAAGTCAAAATTAGAACCATGACTACTCTGAACTTTTATGTACTGAAGAATATTGCACTGAAATACCTAAAGCAAAATGACAGAGAAATACAGTGAAATTTTAGGGAGGAAGTTAAGGAAACAAAGTGGTAGAGAAGAATTTCATATTTCTTTCTTAGTTTTTGACTGATTTAACAATCAAAGCAAAGGAAGAAAATGGAGCATCTAAACAACATAATTTAAAAAGTTGATCTAATATGTGTATGTGCTGTGAGTATATATAATTACATACTCTGCAAATCACTTCTGAGTACCTATGGAACATTTGTAAAAATTTACCAAATATTTTTAAACCACAAACACCTTCAATAAATAAAAAATATACAGAACTGGTTAAACTAAAAACAACAACACCTATTTAGAATTAATTCCCTTTACTAGTTCTTATGTCAAAAAGGAAATTAAGCTCTAATTAAAGACTATGTATAAAATAACTGAAATATTACATATTTGACCTATGAAATATAGCTTAAATCCACTTAAAGTTTAAAAAACTAAATTAATAAATCATAACCCAAGAAGATACCAAAAGAACGAAACATAACATGAAGACAGATTTACTTAAAAATCTGTTCAACAAACGTTTATTCAGAATCTTCTATGTACCAGACAAAAGCAGAAAATAAGAAAATAAAAGACAGAAAGACTGCAGATTTATGAAGTAAATCTGATATCTTTGTTCTATGGAAAAAAGTAACAGCAATAATAAAGACACCAAAATAGATGAACTATTCACCAAGCTAATTTAAAAAGGAGAGTAAAGCACAACAACATAAAAATTGAAATTCAAAAGAAAACTGAAAATTGAGGAATCTGTCGACAGCAGATCTATATGGCAATAAATATTAAAAGAAGTTCTTTAGAAGAAGGAAGATGATGGAGGTCAGAAACTCAGATCTACATAAAGAAGAGTATTAGAGAGGCATGAAGGCAAAATAAAATCTTTCATTTTTCTTATTCTTAATTTCTCTAACAGATAACAGCTGGGTCAAAATAATAATAGCGATGATATAGTCAGCGATTCTAACTAATGTATAAGTGGAATGAATGATAGCAAGAGAGGGGAAGGAGGACTCGGGAATACACTGAGGTACTTGTACTACCCATGAAATGGTACAGTGTTTGTTATTTGAAAGGAGACTTGGATTAGTTGTAAATGTAATTTTGCAAACTCTAGATCCAACCATTAAAAAAAGCAGGAAAAAAATCTGGGTAAGAGCTAGGAATCAAGAATCAAGAGTTGGGTATTAGATAATTCAATGTGAGAAAATAAAGGAAAAGTAGTAAAAATGAGCTAGGAGAAAAACCAAGAAGGGATGGTTTTCAGAATGCCGGTGAAGAAAGATTTTCATAAAAGATTAAAACTGTATTTTAAAATGCATACAAATATCATATGCATATAAAGCAGAATACATATAAAGCAGAAGGTTAACAGTGGTTATTTTAATGAAATAGATTTGTGGGAGATTTAGTTTTGATTTTTCTGTTTCTATCTTCCCAAACTGTTCTGTAATAAATATGCAACACAGTTGTAATAAGAATAAAATGGTAAAAATTACTTTTAAAATATCAGGCCCTTTACTGTTTGTGTCTACCTTTCTACTAGTGTCAGCTCCTAAGTCAATATACTTAAGGAGATGCACATGTTATAGGGAAACCTGTTGGTACAAGTGTCCTGGAGTAGCACTGTCCAACAGAAATAAAAAGGGAGTTCCATAGATAATTCCGTGTTTCCCTGAAAATCAGACCTACCGGGACCATCAGCTCTAATGCGTCTTTTGGAGCAAAAATTAATATAAGACCCGGTATTATATTATTATATTATATTATATTATATTATATTATATTATATTATATTATACCCAGTCTTATTTTATTATAATATAAGATCGGGTCTTATATTAATTTTTGCTCCAAAAGACGCATTAGAGCTAATGGTCCGGCTAGTTCTGAGTTTCAGGGAAACTCAGTAGTAATTTGTGGAGCTGGGATTTTAAACCAAATAGTCTACCTCCAGACTCCTGTGTCTTAACCAACAAATGTCTGTCTCTCCTACTTGAGATACTCGTACATCTAGCTTCTTACACATCTTTGCCCCAGGACACCTGTGTAGTATATACTAAATGACTTAGAAGGAAGGGAGGGGCGACTCTCTTGTCCTCCTACTAGCACTATACTTCCAGAACCAAATGCCCTGGAGTATAATGTATGCTTCCATTATTCGCCAGCTTTCCTCTCCCCTCCCCCACCATTTTCTGGATACTAGTAGACATATTATCACTGCGGGGCAAGCTGTGGCCAAAGCATCAGTTTTGTCTGTATTATTTTGCAGTAATATTGCACAAATATTTATGAAAGTTATGGATACTATTCAACCCAATTTTTGCTTAGGAAATATTTCTTCTGAAGTATTTAAAAGACAAATTTTATCTACGCGATAATCTAACAGGTCTGAGTTCTACAAGTAGAAGTTGTGAAATCTGATGAAATGACCATAAAGTAGAAGATTTAAGGACGAAAGTAAGTAGCTTGGATAATTTCATGTCCAAACAACCACCTTCTTGATAGCCAGGTGATAACTTTTATTGCACATCCATTAGTGATCCTGATGTTAGATTCTCTTGCCTTTTGTTCTAATCTGATCAACCTAATTTCATTTATATTTTCTCAGTTACCACGCTTGCCTTTTGGAAAGGGTCCCTTTTTTCTTCCTTCTTCCTCGACACTTTTAATTCTCTGTTTCTCACCTGGCCACGCTGAAGCGGCTGAAATGCTCTCAAGGACATGGAGTTGTGGGTAGGGAATCACCTTGTGTCCTTTTGCTGGATGCTCAAGCTAGGTGCTAACATCCAGCTAGCTGCATTTCCAAGAAGGTTCTGCCAAATCAGAAAAAAAACCACTTGCATCATGGATCACCCCAAGTATCTGCCCCGACAAAAGCAGACAGATCCACAAACAGGGAGAAGAGTCTGTTATTTTACGAAAGGGTATAGGGATGACTATGGTGTGAATATACTTTCTACGACTAAAAAGCTGTGTGCCCTTGGGGAAGTTACTTAGACTCTCTGAACTTTACTTAACTGTGCAAACTTGTTTGACATACATAATCACTATGAATCTCAGGTTTCATATATAATAACGTGGCACTTTTGCTATCTTGTAGGGTTTCTGATAGCATTAACTGAGAATAAAAGATATGAAAAGATAGAGTGCAAAGCCTGGCACCTAGTATATAGAATCACATTATCATTCTCCTACAGTCCTCTTCCTACTTAATCACAGGAGTTTGAGACCTCAATTTGATAGTATCAGTATTTCAGACCTTCCAGTGGCCAACCTCAAGCATTTCCATGTCATGCCCCTCGAGGTGTATTTATCCCTCAGATGCATTTCATGCTACACAATATTTGTATGCAACTATCTACTTCATTTACTTATTAACAACTATATTGTGAATACTTCTAGAACAGGGTCTGGGTCACTTTCATCTTCCTTCTTGGACATCTAAACACAGTGCCCTCTGGTGATGACAGGTATCCCCAATGTCTCTGGAAAACTTTCCATGAACCCCACAGTGTGGTCACTACTCCAGCTCTACCTTCTCACCCTACCCTGGGATCCTCCATCACAGACTTCACCTCATTAACTGCAAATCAGTTGTTATTATAAGACACTTCAAACATACTGAAAAGTAAAACACCCGTGCCTTTATCTCTCCGATCTCACGACTATTGAACTTTTGTCACAATATTCAAGTTTCTGGTTTTTAAAGACCTATAAATGTTTCAGACACAGTTGTGAACTTTTTAATCCTGTTCCCTTCCTTCTTCCTCAGAGGTGACCACTGTCTTGCTATGCCAGTGAGTTGGAACTTACTATATCTCTCTTATCGGGTCATGAAGATTACATAAACTAAAATGGATAATGTGGCTGATGAGTCAAATGCTCCATGGTTGGCTATTATCCTCATCATCATTATCATTGTCATTATTGTTTTTCTCTGCACATTTATCTGTCTCCTCAGTAGAGTTCTATTTTTTTGAGATCTGGGGCTTTCTTTCCCCTCTGTCTATGTACAGCGTGTCCGGTTGCTGATACTGAGCCAGCACACGAAACTTGTAAGTTGAATGAATGCTATAAAGACTGGAATGACTGATGCCCATTCTCAAATTTCAGGCATAGTCTTAAACCACGTTAGGCATAGTCCTTTCCAAATTCTCTAAAATAGGAAATTGATCATATTACACAGGCAAGATTCATTCACCTTGAAAACTCCAGAGTAATGATCATCTGTTAGTTCCTTTAAGTGACCCCGATGACCTGTTTGTTAGTGTCATTTGTTCTTTTCTAATACCTGACTCCAGAGGAGGATGGGACAAAATAAGGTTCCTGAAGTTCAGAAGCTGATCTAACAGATGGCCAGGTATGAGCACCCAGTCTTCTTGCGTCCTCCATATGCTCTCAAGATAATAGTAGCCTTTTAGTGTGTTACAACCCCACTTGCTGTCTCCTAGTCAATTACTGAGATTTACAGACATAGAAAAGAACTTGCCATTAAAAATGATTTGCAATAAAATTCGATTTTGTTTACTCAACGCTAAATACCAATAGTCAAGGAAGCGGCAGGCAATCTTACGTGTTTCCCCCCATACACTAATTAAACATTTTAGTGCAGAGATCAGCATAATTAAAGAATTAGGAAACAACGAGAAGTGCTCGGGATAATTTGTAATATCAGTGCACTGATGCATTGAGTCCAGATACCACAATTTGATTGGCAGGACTTTATTAAGTTTTGGCAGCACTTAGGTAGGCTGGGAGCTCCTTTATGAGGCTCTTGCCCATTAATCCAGGCTCCTGTTCTCGTTAGTACTGATGAGTGAAGGCAGTTAATTGAATTATGTATGAAGCACTGCTGATTAAATAATATTTCACTCCCCACTATAGAATTAGCTCTGCTGGATTAACATCCACTGTTGTCTCTGACACTGAATGTCATAAGGACCACTTCTCAAGCATACACTTTGATTCTTTTCCATCTGTTCAACCAATGTAGCAACTCAGTTACCACTGGAACTTACTTACACTTCAGACTGACAGGAGGTCACTTTGGAGAACCAATAGTTATTTATTAGCATCTGTGAAACCAAGAGGAAATTCCTCCCAAGTACTTCCACGACTCTAAGGTTATTTTTATTTAAATCCACTGTGGAACATGAAGGAAAATTCTAATAATTTATAATTGTATTCTGCTTAAGGTAATAAGGAGAGAAAATAACTCAGGGTCGTCCAAATCAGCCTTGAAAATAAAAATATTGTTTTGAACCGCATATGTGGTTCTGCCTACATTTTCTGCACCTTCCTCTTCTCATGTAATTCTAATAACTGCTGCTGAGAAAACAGAAGCCTCTTCCTGTGGATAATACACTCCAGTTTCTTTCTTCTCTCCTGCCCTCCCTCTCTTCCCTCTTTCTTTTGATCCATCTCAAATTTTACTATGAAATTACTAAGTGCCAGATGCTATGATGGGTGCTGGTAAGCAGAGACAACCACCCTATGGTTACACCTTTAGAGGAGGTCACACCTTAACGGGCAATAAAATATGTAGGTAGATATTTAATATCATGTGATAAGTACATAATAGAGATATGAACAGGGCAGAAGAGGGAGTGACTAATCCTACTTGGAGAAGATGGAAATACTTTGAAATTGGAAGTTAACAAATGGGGTGAGCCTTGAAAGGTGAGTAGAAATTTTCCAGGTCCTGACTCCATCAGAAAGAAGAAGAGCACAAGGAGAATTCACTGGCATGTAGACCCATCATCCATTGAAGTACTAGAGAAGGCATTAGATTAGACTATGAAATAACCCAGGAGTTTTGTTCCTCCATATGATTTAGATTAGATTTGCTGAATTGTTTCCTCCGTTCTCCAAGGATGATATTGTGGTATTACAAGGCCACGTGGTGTAACGGAAGGAATATATACCTGGCAAGAGGCCACATTTGTATGTGACCCTTGTCAAGTCACTTCCCTAGTCTGGGCTTTAACTTTTTCAGCTCTAAAGTAAGGAGTTTGGTCAGGACACATCGTACTGAAGGTTTGCAGAAATTCTGACTGAGGTTGGTCTGTCTGCAAGAGAGGCAGGCTGAAGCTGCTTTGGTGAATTTACTCTATGGAACAGGGTCTGGCTTCTCACTTTACAACTGCAGAAACTTCCTATCAGGGCTACAGAGATCTGGGACTTGTACACCTGATCTACACAGACAAAATTTATACGAGACTGAGGTATAGAAATCAAGCTCTTGATTTATAATAAATGTTGTGTTAGCCTACCTTGAAATTTTCTTCTTATAGAATAACTATAGGGAGAGCTATCTTTTAATCAAAGTTTACTTAAGCATGGAATCAACACAAAGGAAACTGAGTTACTTAAATATTTTATGACATCGAGCCTGCAAGCACCTGTCTGAAGGCATCCATCTCCACAGTAGAATTCTGTCTGTCAAGGGGAACTGTTCTTCAGGAGGTTTGGGCAGGACTCCCTCACCCTTCTAAGGACATGTTAAGGAGGCACTGCCAACGTTCACCTCCCAGACTTTCTTTTCTTCTAAACTCTCATTTCTCACCAATGTTTCTTTCCTATAGATCTCAGTAAATATGTATTGTCTACGACTATTGATTCCTCTGTAAAGTCCCTACTCCATTCTGGGGCATTCCTTCTCCTTAAGACAGTTCATAAGTTGATTTGATAATTCAAGTTGGAGAGGATAATCTTATTTCTCATATAGTTATATTCTTAGAGTTTCCTTATTATCACTTACCCACGTACATGTTCCAACTCTAGAATTCTAGGATATATAATCGATTATCTTCTCATGGTTTGCAAAACATTAGACTTAGAGAAGGTGCTTACATGGAATTCAATGAGACAGCAATCCAGAAATAAACAATAGACATAGTCACAAAAAAAGAAATGGAATAAAGCTGATGACAAGTTCATCATTGATATGCAAAACTATCTTAGAGGAGTAAAAACCATGTAATACATTTTACCTCTCAAATCTCAAGTTCCTAAAATAATATAAACAAAGCAATCGGGAGAAGAAAATAAGGCCCAACACTCAGCATTTTAATTATTAGAAAAACGTCATTCTTTAATTAAAATTGTTAATTGCTTTTATGGTGTGCTTCACCTATTGCAAATAAATAAAAATATTCAGGAAACAAAATGCCTGAAACACAACTGCTGAATATTCAACTAAGACTTCTATTAATGTGCCTTAACAGTTCTTCAAAACAAAACAAAAAACGATGACAAAACAAAACAAAACAAAAAACAACAACGACAAAAAAACCAAACCAAACTTCTGCAAATAATGGTTTAACCAAATAATTGAAGTTTGATCATTAGAAGACATTGTTCGACCATTCAAAAAAATTTAAAACACTCAGAAGGCCAAATTAACATTTTCGTTAAAGTTATATTCAATCCTTATATTCAGTGACATTCTCTAACTAAGGGAATTGGGTGTAACAAAAAGACTATTTAAATGGAGAAAAGTATAGCTGAGGTTAATACCAACATTTCTATAATATCTAAAAGTCTATAATATCTAAAAGTTATGTGTTCTTTGTACAAAGTTTCTCTGTCTAATCAGCGCTAAGGATGACCCAACCAACTAACCGAGGCTGTTGGATTTTCAGAACTCATTTCCTGTGTTATTCTTGCTTTCAAACCTTTCTCATGTCTGCCTTTTAGCAATGGAACCAAACTAGGTCAGCTATTGTGTCCCCTCACGTATTACGTTTCTTCTTCCCTTAGGGGCTGTCATTTTTCTTCTCCTTGAAATAAATTCACCTAAAGAGTCAAAGCCATTTCTCTCAATCAGCTTCCCATCATTCTCTCTGGAGCCTTTAGAACTCACCATTATACTGTCAAAAGTGTCATCCATGGATTCACTAAAACACAACTATTGAAAGTCTAATAATAATAGTAGTTACTATTTACTGAACTCCTCAAACATGCCTTGCCAGCTGAGCTGGAGGTTCAGTGATAAATGAAGCATTTTTGCCTTTGAAAATTTCCCAGTCAACACAGAGAGGCAAGCGTGAGCATATGTTCACTGCAGAGGAAGCTATGTGCTACAAGAACACAGATGAGGGAGCAATTCATTCACATGGGAGTGAGGTGACTCCCCCACATCTCTTCTTCATGGTATGGTCACCCGCCTTGTCCCCAGCACTCCAAAGTCATACCCATCTCCTCTTTTACCCTTTCACATCAAAGGGTGATTTCTACTTTAAAAATATCTCCGATATGTCTTCTCAACTGCCAATGAACCGGGCCCTCATCTCTTGCCTGGACCACTACAATAACCTATTTGTCACTACTGCCTTCCCTCCAAACATGATTATTTATTAATCTTAAGCAGCACTGATTCAAAAATTGCCATTGGCTCTGATTTGTCCACAAGACACAGTTCAATTTCCTCAACGTGGTTTACGTAACTTTCCACAATCTGGCCATCACATACTTTTCCAGGTTCATATCCCATGTCATTCTATCAGGCTACACCTAATCTTCTTGATTCTCTCAACATGTCATGTTCTTTCAACTATCTATAATGTTGAGCATGCCCTTTTCTCTGCTGGGCACACCTTTCTTGACTCATGTTTCTGGGAAAAATTCTTATCCAGTAGATCCAAAATCATGCCTACTTGGCTTCTTTACCACCCAATTTGCAAAAGGCTACCAGATGGCCACTCACCCAACTGTAGGCCACTTCACATGAGGGCACAAATTTGACTTTTAAATAACAGCTGAGGATCACACTCCAGCCAAACAGAAAACATTCATGTGTGGTAAAAATGTCACTGAGAAGGCGGTTATAATGTGCCCCATTATTCTCTATGGATTTAAATATGTTAATACATTTTTCAACATATCTAACTTTCTCACAGCAAACAAGTGCGTCTTGGGGTATCGAGCATCTAGGTGACAGAGACTGAATTAGATTCTAAACTTCCTCCTTCCAATCTCTCTGTATAGTTGGTTTCTGCTCATCCTTGAAATTTTGGCTTATATTTAAACCCTTCAAGAAATCTTTCTAGATGTTCTTCCCAGGTCAGGCCCTGCTATGATCTTTCTCACAGAATCTGGTTCTTTCCTTTATAGCACTTATCCTAACTTATCACTATATATTTGTCATTTGTTGATTGTCTTTTTCTGCACAATCTTGTAAAGTCCATAATGATAGCGGTCCTCTTTGTTTTACTCATTCATATCTACCCAGCACTAGCGTGGCACAGAGTGAGTCTCAATAAATATGTGTTGGATGACTACAATTTCATGTTGCATCATGCTAGATGACATAAAAGAATTTAAAAAAAAAAGCAAACAGTAGATGACATGTCCACTGGAGTTACAGTCTGATTGCTGGAGAAATCAATTATCGATGAACACCTACACATATCGGGGTAGCTAAGTGGTTTCCTAGAGTTTTGCCGGTATTAAGACCCACATGGAAGTCCTTAGAGAAAGAGGGGTAAAAGAAGAACTTTGAAATTTACAATCAAGCTCAGCAATATTCTCCCCAAACTCGCTGAAGGACAGAAAATTCATCCTGAGGTAGAAAAGAGTCAAGTTGCTTAGGCTTCTTCTTTGAAACATGTTGATTTTGGGTGAGGAAGAAATATTTTTAGATATAACAACGCGGAGACAATGAAACAGTATCTGACTCAACCTGGGAGAACCTCTTTCATATTTAAAATGGCGTGCTCTGAAAACTCAAAGTGTAGGGCAATACTCTAGGGATTCTCAAACAACATTGACACCACTGATGAACTAATCTCCCCTCATTCCCTGTGAGAAAAGCACTCAGAGAAGCAGAAGTGCGTCTATAGAAGCTGTTATAACAATATCAGCCTCCAATGGCAAACCCAAGTTCACGTTCCCAGTGGCAACCCAGGAGCAGAAGAATTTGGGGATTATGGCCACCAAATGGCAACCTGAAGAGAAGCAAGTTAGCTATAATATTTGCCTAGGTGAAAGATAGGTCACCCTGGTCACCTAGCCTGGAGAAGAAGGCCAAAGATGTTTAGAGGCTCAGCTGTTTCTCTCAGTGGGGGCCCAGGTCAAAGCCTATGTTGTTTACAGAGGCCATGGCTGCCCTTGCTTTTTGTTCTTTCACCTTAGACAGCTATATCCTAGGGAACAAGGATTAAAAAGACATACTGTATGAGAACATGAAGGAACAATAAAAGTAGTGAAATAATTTTGTGCTCAATTACATGGAGATTGCAGGTGCTATAGATATGTAGAGAGGAGAGAAAGAGCATCTCACAAAGGATGGGATACAAATATTTACTTTCCTGCAATCCTTCACAGAGGAAGTCAGCCAAAGATAAATTTAACTTGACTTTCTTTTAATGCCTGTCCCTGGGAATTCCTTATCCAATAAAACACCAGCCTCATAAAATTACAGCACTATTCCATCTTCCTCTGATATATTTCTCTTCCTTCCCATTTCCTTTTTATCAATTAAAGGATGTTGCTCTCAATTCTGACCGTGGCTCCTTTCACTGTCGGCTCCCCCCAGGCCCAATTTCTGCAAAGCTCATCAATTTATTTATATTTATATGTCCTAATACATATTTTTCCAATTGGTTTCTATTATACAACATACCACAGGGAAAGAGCCTGGTATTAAAATCACACTGCGTGGTTTAATTTCACTTCAGTGGCAGGACTCTGGTTTTAATCAACTTATTTTGATCACAGAATAGTTCTCAGTAATCATCCAGTGGTGTCAGGTAGGCCATAAGCTGAGAGTAATCAAATGAGTCTCTCCTCCCCTTTCCTCTCTCTTCCATATGGAATAGCACATTTCTTCCACTCCAAATAAACTGGAGCTAATGCCAGGTTCTAAATTGGTCTGGTGAAATTGTCACTGACTCTCCATTATCCTTACTAGTAATGGGAATCAATGGAGTGGATAATCTAAAATAATGGCTGGTTCCAATTCAATCATATTTGTCTTGAAGAATACGATATATGTTTTGCCCCTCTCAAACAATTTATCTCTCTTATTAATTATGTTTTCTTGGTCCCTAAGTAGACATAAAAGAAAGAGATAGTATTTTTTAGAATGCCAAACATCGTTTGGGGTACTTCCTAAACATTATACTGAGTCGTAATCACTCTGAGGAAAGAATTATTTATATCCAGTTTATATAGAGAAAATTCAGAAGCAATGGAGCATTGTGAGAAAATCTCTGGGCAAAGAGTTAGGAAAAACAAGTTCAAGTTCTGGAGCACCACACACTACTGAAAATGGAGAACATGTATTATGACAACTTAGCTATGCTGCAATTTTGTTTCCTGGAATTCTTTGCAAAGTTCTGAGTTAGTGTGGGCCAGCCACAAGACACAATCTGTATGAGACGTGGAAGGTGGAAGTGAAGCAGCAGCCATGTTCTTTTTATGCAGGTAAGGTTAGTGCCGATTGTGAGGGGTTGTTGTAACCCAAGCAGGTTGTTGCTTATCTGCTGACTTGTCTTGTTAGCATGGGGAGCGCCTGTACCTGCAACACATTCAGTTCCTGCTAGATAGTGTATATGTGCTTAGCTCTGTGAAGAAAAGATACCAGCTTTTGCTATACAGATAATTCCATCATCCAAGTCGAAGGCTTGGGGGTGGTCAAAGACTAATATAGCTTCCGGCTGTCCTCATGAGTTCTAGCAAGTCCATTTTGTCCCTGCTTCCCCTTCTTCACATCCATCTTTCCTTCTCCATGGCTTTAAAGGTGGACTTCAGGCTTCAGTACCAGACAAAGAAGCAGTAGCCTCATGTGGACTGTTTACCCATCCCTAACAACTGCACAAAGTCTGATCCCTACTATAATCCCTTATCCTCTACAGCTCCGATTAGGTTTGCTTCTCTGATCAAACTCTGACCCAGGATGTGAACAATCCTAGGAAATCACTTCCTCTCTTTGGAGCACTATTTCTTATTCAGTCCCCTGTGGCTCTATGGTAAAAGTGAAGGGCAACCCAGAATTGTGCTAAGGGGCATTTCTTTTTGCGTTTCACAGATAAAACATAAAATAGATCATTTGCATACAGATATTCATGAGGTAAATTAAAAAGTGATGTTGTGAAGATAAGAGCCATCATTAGGAATTAGGTCTTCGACTTCATGATGTGAACAATATTTCAAAGGGCGTCCTCAAGCCCTGAGCCACCTGTGCAAAGAACTGTGTGATGACAATGAAGATTTGAGAGCAAGATTTGTGGTTGTTGAGTGTCCTCGAATCATGGCGGTTCAGTGAAAGCGATAAATCCACACGTGTCTAACACCTCACTTCTTTCAAGTGCTTTCACAGCTAGGACCCACGCTTGTCAAAATGCCTGCCTTATAGAATTGCTGTGAGAAACACATTGACAGTAGATGTGGAGATCTCAGGATGAAGCCAGGCATATAATAGTGAATAAATGGCAATTATTGCTTAAATTCGTATGTTTATTTGACTTTTGCCAGCTCTCTTCATGGGATCCTCAGGGTATCCTTGAAATGCTATTATCACCCACTTAAGAAATAAGTACAAAGTAGATAAATGATCTAGGTCATGTGGCTACCAAGTGCTTCCAAGAACCAATAGCAAGTGATGGAACAAGGACCAATAACCTGATCTGCTGTAATACTAATGATAAAGGTGATATATGTGGAGCATATAGAATGTTGTTAGACATTATTTGCATATATTAGCTTATTTAATTGGCATCAAGAAACAAGCAAAAAAGCCAAAAAACCTATAAAGGCAATAATAGCCCTCGTTTAAAGATTAGGAAACTGAGGTTTAAAGATTAAGAGAGGTTGAAATATCTGCTTTATGTTACACAGCAGGTAAAAGGGAAATAGGGACTAAAATCCGGACAGATGGCCAGTGGGGTGAAGGTGGGGTGGGAATGGTGTTTCCTTCTTCAGCTTCGTAATAGTGGATCCATGTAGCACCTGTCTCATAATGTTGCTCCGAGGACTGAACAAGCTAATACATATAAGATGCTCATACCATACCTTACATGTGCTGAGAACTCATTTTTTGTTAGCTACTCATCCACTCGGCCATACTCAGCCTAAGCAATTAATGCTGGTGCTTCTATTGCTTATACCAGGGAATAGGAAATTATGTCCTCTGGGCCAAATCCAGCTTGAGGCCTGATTCGGTATGGCCAATAAGATAAGGATGGCTTTTACAGTTTTAAAGAGTTGCAAAAAAAAAAAAAAGCCAAGAAGAATATTCAACAAAGACCTACGTGGCTCCTTTTTGATCCCTAAACATACTCCCGTTAACCTACGGATCATGGCACACACCACTCCCCTCCAGGGATATGCTTACCTGCACTTTATATCTTTCAAGACTCACCTTGAGCATCATCTGCTCCTGGAAGTCCTTTCTCATGACAGTTTTTACTGTGGCAACCATCCTGGCCTCCAAAGGATGCCTCCAGTTTACACGTCTGTGCTATGGGTTCCCAGGGTAGCACATTGTCTCTATCAAGCACACTACTACATAGTGATGGCCAGATGAGATGTCTTGTTTCTCCCACTTTTCTGTAACCTCCTGGAAGGCAGGGGTTGTATTTTGTTCATTCTGTTGCCCCAGACTCTGGCAGAGTCCCTGTCCTACAAGCAGTCAGTTAAGTGTTTGTTAAAGGGAGGAGGAGAGGAAACCTTTTGTTTTCCCGTTTAATAATTTTTAGGCTACAGTTTTAGATAGTAGCTAATGGGAAAACACACACAGGAATGCTCATTATTTTTCTAATACTATCAGGATAGGAGACACTTAAGACATTGGGATTTGATATGGAACTTTGTAACTCAGGTAGAAAATAAAACAGCCAGAGTTTACTCATATGGAAAATGGGTGCATTCGGATGCAATGATTTTCTTTAAGGGAAAGGCAGAGAAAAAGACCTCCCAACTGCCCTGTTGCATTTTATCCGATTTGAACTATGGGCTGGTACTGAGCTAATCAAATTAGCAACTATTCCCACTTTCATGTGCAAGGAACCTTCTTTCTAAGAGAATAAACTCTTTCCTAAAAATATGCAGAGTCATTACTTATAGGAAAATAAAATAACAACAACACATAAATAAGTTAGCTGTCTCTTACCAGGACAACCACCAAAAATAACATGCACATCCCAAGGGGCTGCTTCCTAGTTATATTAATAAATCAAAATACCTACTTAAGATGATTTATTTGTAGACCTTGATGCTGAAAACTCATTTATCATTTGCAATGCAATTTGCCCATCTCTACAGATCATAAAAATTCATCGAACTATGCTTCTTCTTATGGCATAATTTAATATCTTGTTTTTCAGCACCAGAATAAATCCCCATGATAAATATATAATTTCCCTATGTTATCCTTTAGCAGTCAATTGCAAACAATACATTTTATATATGCACATGCATTGCAAGAACTAATGAAACAAATTTCTCATATCCTAATTTCTTAAACCAAAAGGTACAAAGAGAAATATCTAACCTATTTAGGAATCAGAACAACAAAATTGCCCAGTTAACAAGGAAGCAAGCTATACGAGTGTGTTTCTGGAGTAAGTGCAATATCTTGCTGATTCTAACAAATCTGTGATTTATAACCAACATTGTGGAAAACACACATGTATGTGCTTTCATAGAAGTTGACAGCAGAGATTTTCACCATAGCCATTCTGTACCTTAGACATTAACTAGAGACTTATGGTTACTGAAAGGAGGCGACAGCCAAGAGCTACAATAAAGTTGGAAATTTTACATTAATTGACAAATGCCACCGCCTTAAATGGTTTTCACACTATTTCTTCAAAGAAATCCAAGTATTTCAATAATTAGTATTTTCCCAATTTTTTAGAGAAACCGAGGCATGGAAAGTTTCAGAGACAACCTCCAAAAAGAGTGAGGTAATGATACATTGCATTTATTGTCAACCAGTTTAGTTCTTGTTTTACAAAATAACAGATAAATCACATCCTTTAATTTTAAAAAAATCTATTTTTAGTATAAAATATTTACATGTCAACTTATTTTTAGCCTCTTCTTTGATCCAATTCTGACCTATAATGTGAGGAATCCTAGAAAGTCATGTCCTCTATTCAGATCACTGTTTCTTAATCGGTAACTAGTCTCTGTGGCACTACAGCTCTTTTATTCCTGAAGAAATTTGCTAATTGTTCTCAAACATCTCAAAGCTAGGTCAAAAACAAGGCTCTTATTTTTCTTATTCAAATCTTAAACTTGTCTAAAAAACAGTACAAAGCCTTAAGAGTCTCAAATATTTAAATGCTTTTGAACTTCATTGGCATGTTAGCAAGTTATTCTGAAGTATGTAACTAAGACACATTAAAACCTGGACCTTCATAAATCCCCAAAGTTGTGAATCTCTCTATAGGACATCAATTCTCCCAGAAAAATGTATAGTATAACATGATAATTTAACTGACCCTTCAGAACCTTAATGACTCTATATTTACACTAACAAAATCATTTGTAAAGCCATAAAAATAAATTCTGCTTCTAGAATAAACTCTACACTTCATTAGGCTTCTATGCTGTTGTAACATTAATTATGAACTCATGGGACTCTTAAAAGAAACTTTTAGTCTCCATTAGGTATTTAATATGCTTGAGAGTTACTCTCTTAGCTGTAATAGGTAACTTCCAAGGTTCATTGAAATGAAAAGGATGGGCAGTCTACTGTGCCACTCCCCAATCATGTGACAGCTTCACTACCAGCTGCACCCTGTGTGTTTCCAGGCCATGCTTCTTTGGCATTATACTCAGAAAACATTATGGCTCTTCAGGGCACTTTGCTAATAGCAAACATGATGAGTGCAGCATCTGGTCTGGAAGAGTTCTATTTCACTGGTTAGGAGAGCAATTTATCAAAGCCATTTCGTGGATGGACAACTTACCAGACTTTCACGGTACAGAGTAGCTCAATTGGGGTGCTGGTGGGGATTTGATCTGCAATATTGATGTGATGGAGAGCTTTCCAAATAGGTCCCTTTATATCCTCAAAAATTCTTAGTTTTAGAGAACTTTCTCTAAAATATATTGATCTTTTAACTTCACTGACCCATACTAACTAGTCAGCTGAGAAACAACCAGGGGCTGGAAAATGGTGGTCCATAAACCAAGTTTCCTTTCAGCATTCCGACATGGAAGGAGCAGAGTGACCAATGAAAGATAAGGAAAGATAAGGGGAAAGATAGGAAAGATAAGGGGAAACTGAGTTAAGGGTTCAAGGGGAAAAGAGGATGAAAAAAACTATGTGTTATAGCATACACGTCTTCATCCCACACAGAGCTTGCACGGGTCTTAGAGGTAATGCCAGATTGCAACTTTCATAATCTGATGCAGACTGTGAAGTGAGGAGTTCCAGAGAGAAAAAGACACAGAAGGCACACACTGCAAAATCCCTGCTCAACAGCAAAAGGATCAGAGATCCTGGTCTTTGTCTCTCTAGATGGAAGTAGCTCCTAATCTAATTTCTGCTTCCACCTAAACCTAAAATTCCATGTCGACAGAGTGCTACAGTATTAAACCAAGCAGCTCCCTATAGGAGAAAGGATGAAGTCATTATGTACAACTTACTCTATTCGCTGCCCCTAAAATCCCAACCAACTACACCCCAAAAGGGATGGGGCACACTTGTGCCTAAAATTATGAATTACCATAATGAAAACATTAGAGAAAACGCAGAGAATAACATATGATATAATATATGATATGATATGACATATGATATATAAATGCCATGTACCTCTCCACATATCCACTTAACAAATGTTAATATGTGCCATTCTTTCAACGAATCTCTCTTTGTGAAAAAAATGAAAATGCAGTGGAAGACCCATTTGCATCATTTTTAAGCCCTCTTCTTCCCTTTTACTAGAGATAACTGATGTCCCAAAGCTGCTTTATGTTCTTTATTGTGTATATATAACAAATAGTGTTTGTTGAGGTGTCATCATATAATATTTATTCTGCAACTTGCTTTTTCACACAAGATTGGTTGAGATTTATCAGTTTTGAAATGTACATATCTAGTTCATTTATTTTAAGTGCAGTAAAGTATTCATACATAAACATCTTTTCAAAAATGTTATGGCGATTCTTGGACCCTCGTGGGATTTTGATGAAAATATTACTGATTTAATTAATCTGGGAAGAATTAGCCTCTTCATTATATTAACTCTTGCCATTGATATACATTACGATTCTTTCCCTTTCATTCAATCTTTTAGATACTTCAGTTACAAGCTGTAACCTTTTTGGTTGTTGGTGGTAAAGTCCTTTCACAAATATCATATGCATAGTATAGGTTCCTTGAGTCATTATTGTGAGTGGTACCTTTTCTCTCTATTATGTCATCTATTTTGTTCTGGCTGATGTATAAAAATACTTTCATTACTTTTATTATTGATTTTATCTCCAATAAAGCTGTTAAATACTCTTAAGAGTTTGGCTATAAATTCTCTTTCAAATTTCTATATAGAAAATCATACCATATTCAAATAGTAACAACTATTTTTTCTTCCTTATTTATTTCTCTGATCTCTTCATGGCTGGGACCTCCAGTAATAAATTTAAATGCTAGCAGTGGCACTAAGCACTTAATCATGTACCTGCTTTATTGGAAATAACTTTTACATTTCATCCACAAGCAAAGCGTTTCATATAGGGTTTTGGTGGATACCTCTCAGCAGATTAAAGAAGTTTTATTTGATCCCTAGCACAAAAATAATTTTATTATGAACAATGCTAAAATTTAGAAATATTTTTTTCTGCCTCTGTTGAGATGACCATATAAATATTTTTCTTTAATGAATGTAGGGAATTAAAATGGGAGATGTTTATTATGTTGGTCCATTATCACTTTCCTGGGGGGAAAAAAACCTTTTAAAAAATAATACAGTGCAGTCTTTATGTTCTGTTGGATATAATTTACTAATGTCTTATTTAAGATTTTGCACATGTGATCATATATGAGAAAAGCTTACACTGTTTTGTTTTCTGTTTTTATTTGATTTTGGTGTCGATATTATATTAGCCTCATATAATGAGTTGGGCAGCTTTCCTTATTTTCCTATTGTCTGATACAGTTTGTATTATATGTGCATTATCTATTATTCATAAATCCATTTATATCTATAGTTTTCTATGAAAAATATTTCTGTAATGGTTACTGGTTCATTTTTTTCAAGCATGTTCAATTATTTCTATTATTTTTTCTAGCAAATTATCCATCTCCTAAAATTTTAAATAACTAATCTACAAAGTATCAATTGTTTTTTACTTTTTCTACTGTATCTATAGTTACATTACTTTTTCCATTACTTCTACTTTTTATTTGTGCAGTCTCTCTTATTTCTTAATCAATCTTGCTTATTTATTTTGTACTATAATTTGGTTTGTTTATTTTTCAAAGGATCAGTTTCGGTTCTGTTGATCATCTCTTGTTTGTTTTCTTCCTATTTCATTACTGCTTCTTTCCAGAGGATTCCTTTGCAAACAAAGTTTTAAAACCCTAGAGGAAAGCTATTGCAAAGGAATTCAATAAAATCAATAATTAAGATGTGAATATACTCCAGATAGGATAAAAGTAATAGAGGAAACCAAATTTAAATTTAAGATGAGCATGTACAAAATCTTTGACTAGATAAAAATATCATCAGAACTGTTTTTCCTTGAAAAGGTAAGGTTTTAGACAAAAATCACTCTGAAGTTGGGAGTGCAAAAAGTATCTAGTGCATAATTGTCTTTTGGAGGGAACAGAGTAGAGAAACTAAATAATTTACACTTTGGTTAAGTAAGTATGTTAAAAATTTAAGGCAGCACTCTGCTTAAGCCTTTCCAATTTCTTTTTAATTTTTTTTCTGTTACTGCCATGTGTTTGAAGCATAAGGGGGCTCAAAATATGAACTTACAGTGTCATCTTCACTAGATGTCAGTCGCAGACATCATCAGGAGTTTCCCCAGTACCTCCTTCTTAGAGAAATTTTGAAAGACAGTCTAGTCTTAAGTGTCATTAGAATTTATATATATGAAGCTCTTTGAAATTACTGAATTAAAAAAAATTGAATTCAAATATGAATGTAGTAGGCTTCCTATCTGGGCTTATATTTTACTCCTGCTTTTGCAAAGCCTTCCCTTCTCTAAACAAAATACTTGAGGCCTCTTTCAGCCTTTGTTCACACTCTTCAACATTTCCCCCAGTGCTCACCTGAACATTAAACTGAGGGCTCCCAGAAGACAGGAAGTGCTTCTTTATCTTTTTGGCTTAAGCGCCTAGTACAGTGCCTGGCACAAGAATACTCAAAGAGTGTTTCTTGGACAGACAAAACTGCTTCCTTTTGACACTAGTATCAGTCTATCTCATCTCTAAAAATATGAATACTAGACCATAAAGACATGACAAGTCTAAATCATACTCCTTCAAGAAATCAGCCCTCTGTTATAAAGCTTTCCTCTACACTCCCTACTGGAAATCATTTCTTTCCTCTTTTAATTTATAAAGTAGTTTAACGTATCTCTTTTATGCCACTTATTATTTTCTATGTTATAGGACAGTCGTTTATAGACATAGACTTTATTTTTCATAAGACTAAATCTCTCTTAAGAGTAGGATCTAATTTGTGTTTTATATGTAGCAAAGCAAATTATATTTACTGAACGTTTGCTGCTAAATAGTTTAAAACATAAATTTTAAACTGATAAATTTTAAATACTGAATGTTTCACTTGTTCATTACTTAATTACTATGTTCGCCAGTCCTTTAGAAAAGTTCCTGAACCTGTTACATCACTTGGAGAGAAGACATCCTGTGGGCGTTAAGTGTTATGTTCCTTCACTTCAAAGCAGGATTGACTCCTCAGCAGAGGATTTCTAAAGCAATAGTCGATTGTAATCTGTAAGAGCATTTCTCTTCTGAATTTATAATTCTGAGACGTTTAATTTTAAAGAGATAAGAAACATTTATGATTCAAAACTCACACTGTAAACCAAAACGTTAAGCCACCTATGTGATTTCTTTGTGTTTTGTTCAAGGGGTATTAATATTTTCATTTCAGAACAATGCATGTTGCCCTGTTTCAGTTATATTGAGCAAAACTGATGTCATCAAATCGAAGTGCTAAATTCACTCCACCATTAGATATGTAATTAAAGTTTAAGTTTTATGATCAGGGAATAAAGCCAAGTTTCAGTAAATTTGCTGTAGAAAATGATGAGAAGCAGCAGGCAGGGTGGAATGCTACAAATGCACAAGCAGAGGGGCCAAGAAGTTCCCGTCCTGGGTTGGTCATCTACCGATCTGGGAAGGTCACTTAGCCTTCCCGACCCTTTTTTTCTGTGCCTGAAAACTGGGAATTGTAATTCAGACCTTGCAGAATGTTTGTTAGTTATAGAAAACTAATACACACCCATCATCTATGGTACAATTTATGGTCATTTATCATGACTATTTGTCAGTATATTTATCATGATGGTGATGATGATGATGATGATGGGAGTTTTTCACTAAGCCACCAATGTCGCCTGGGCTTAAAGGCCATAGGATCAGCCCTGTAAATTTAGAATTAACTTTCTGCTTTGATCAGGCAAGTAAGTAGTTGGTCCACAGGGTCATGCACATGACAGTATACTCCAGCTCACCTACGATGGGCAATTTTAAAGATTACATTCTCAGTGGCTTAGGCATTTATCTCTTATAGCTGATAATAATAAAGTGGAACAGTTCATCATGACAGGGAGATAATGCTAACAAATTTAATTCATTATCCAATACATAAACATAAGATGTTTTATTAAAGCAAATGAGGAAAATAAAAATGTCTACTTTGCAAAAGTCCATTTAGATATTTTTCTCTCCTTCTCTTCCTCTTCCTCCTTCTCTACCTCTTCCTCCTCTTTTCTTTCACTACAAAGACCATATTTCTTTCACTATATGGTCTATAACAGGATAGTAAGTTTCACGCTTTGTCATGGAAACGTATGTGAAATAGACATGTAACAAAGGACACTTACATTTCTTGTAAGTGACACAACCCAAGAAAAGCTACAGGAATCTGGATACAGAGAAGGAACTATGGATTGGTGGGGAAAAGAAAGTCTTCAAGCGAACAAAGACCGGACGTACATGCTGATGGAGAAATGACTTCTGCATCACGGAAGAGCAAAGTGGAAACTCAAGAAGAAATGAGCATGGTTCTCTGAAGTAACTAGCCCCAACGGGATGGCTGTGAACACAGTTGTTTTAATGCCATCCATGGCCAAACTATCTGTGAAGACAGACAGGACTGGATGTGAGCCCACGTCCCGCGTGAGCTAGGGGGCTGCATCAGAGAGCATGAGCCTGGCATGAGGAAGATGTCTGGCCAGGAGGACTTTCCACCTTTCAGTCCCAATATACCACAAACTCAGTAACAGGAGCTTATCACTTATTAAACAAAATACTAAACAATTTATTGTAATTTCTGTTATAATTCTTACAATTCTGACATGACGACTATCTCAATTTTACAGATGAAAAAACTGAGGAACAGAGAGCTTAAGTAACTTGCTCTGATTCTCTCAAAATCCTGAATTCTCATAACAACCCTAAAAGTTCAGCATTATTAGTCTTATTTATAGATTTAAAAAAAACCCACAAAACTTAAAAGTTTGGAAAGATTGGTAACTTAACAGACCACATAGCTGATAGACTGAAGAGCCAAAATTTAAAACATAGATCTGTGAACCCAAAGACAAAGCCCAGAATCAGACACATGTGCATGTAAGACTTAGGGTACCATATTGCTTCCTACCATACTAGGAGCTCCTAAGTGGTAGACACTGTGTTAGCTCAAATGCTTTTTGAGTATCTACTTTGTGCAAAGGCCAAGTTTTACTTAATTTTAGAGATGAAAAAGACCTTAGGTATCTTTTATTCCAATGTACTTTACAGTTATTTTACTTATTTAATGAGGAAATACTCCAAGAAAAGTGAATCATTCAAAATTAAACTGTGTTTAATATGTTTAATAATTATTTGTTAAAAGGACAGATGGGAATCATACACAAAAGTCTATTCTGTCCTACCCACACATGTTATCGCATAATATCAAATTCAATGTTTTGTGTTGATAGTCTAATGATTTTCAACATCAAATTAATTTTATTTGTAAAAGTAGAAGATTGAACAATGGAAAGTTTGGAATATTTAAGGTACTTAAATATTTAGGAATAGACTAGTGTACTGATTAAATTTAGGTTTTGTATGCATGGTATAAGTTAGAGAACAACTATTAATTGAATATAAATAGAATTCCAGGAGACTAGAGGAAGCAAAGATAAATCACAACAAACAAAAATATGATAGAAGGTGGTAGAAATTTTACTACATATATAACAACATGATAAACAAAATGGAATTCAATTTCCATGTTAAAAAAAAGAGTATAAAATGCAATTTTTTTAAAAAAAATCAACATTATATATTTTAAGTTAATGAAATAATAACTCCTAAATTTACTTGAAAGAGTAAAGGGCTAGGATAAGTGGGTAAGTACAAGGAATGATGACTCATTGTGCCAGATATTGGGGCTTATACAAGTATAAGCTATAGACCAAGGTGACAGAGAAAAAAGTCATAATCCCATGCATGTATATATTGGAAGTTGGAATAATGATGGAAGTAGCATTAAAAATCAGCATAAAGAACTGACTACTTAATAAATAAATAGCAGCGAGTCAACTACCTGTGTGGAAGAAATGGATTCCTATCTCACACCATACAGATAAAATAGCAAAGTGTGAAAAGCAAAATTATAAAACTTGGAGAGAAGTACAGAATATTTTTATAACCTTAAAAGGAGGTAGATTAATGAACCAAGACACAAAATATACAAGCTATTAAAGGAAAAGGTTGATGAATGGATACATGCGACATATTAAAACTTTAAATTCTCTCTATAAACAAAGTAAAAAGTCAGACTGAGAGAAGATATTTGCTGGGCACATAACCAATGTGACATAATATTAGTATCCAGATTGTTCACAAATCAATAAAATCCCTCAGAAGGGAATGTTCGCCTTCTGCTTCTTGAGGTTCTTTGCTTCTTAGGTCTTGGCAAACTCGGTCACTCTATGATCCCTACTGAAATATTTCCAAAATGTTTTTTGCACGTAATCTAGTTCTCAGCAAAATGATTGATTCAATACCAGTGAATCCTCAATAGCCAGGAGAACATTCCCATGGAGGCAATACTTCTTATATTGTACTAATCCCAGTCATAGACTGAACACACATTCTTGTTTTTCTTACCGAGACATAGTCACATATGTGAAATGGGAGCCAAATTTAATGAATTAAGAAAGTAATAATGTTAAGGCTATTAAAAATAATTTAGATCTTCTGCCATCCTAGTCTCTAGTTGTCTTATGGCTCATTCATATAGGACTAGCGAACTGTGACCCTCACTATAAACCCATGGGTACTGGACGGGCTGCCAAACCATCAGTTGAGGTCAGGTGTGGCAAAGCCACTGCCAGAAACCTCAAAGCAAAGAGAAGCAGAGGAAGTGAACCAGGTCAATGGAGAACCAGAGTGATGTATCGGAAGATACCCAAAAGCATGCGGCTCTTCCAAGCTACTTCCTCATCCACAGATGAAGCTCTGACCTCAGTCTAAAAGCAGGAAACTTCCTGTCTCTAAGTTTCAGGTTTCTTAAAATGATGGAAATCATGAATACTTACCTTACTGGCTTGTAGTGATTAGAAATAACAAATATGCAGAGTGCTTAGAATAGTGTCTCATTCATAGTAATGACTTACTAAATTGTGATAACGGTGATGGTGATAATGATGATGGCGGTGCTGAACACACTGATGAGTGTGATGATGATCCCGAAATGAAAAGGATTATCCTTTTCAGAAAGAAGTCAGAGGATGTCAGAATACCCTGACCCAGCATGCTACGGCTTTCTTTAAACATCTAGTATTTATTGCTTTAAAACTATTTGTTCTTCCTTAAAGTGGCCATGCTCCTCAGACTCCATCTGATGGAACTGGCTAAGTTATGTATTGGGGGACCAGTACCCCAAACAGATTCCATGGGATACATAACGTGTCACAACCGTGGTCCTGCCCCATTGTCCCTTATGACTAGGAGTAACAGGGAGGGAATAAAGCTAACTCACTCATTGTCATGGAGAATGAGAACTCAATGCTAGTTTATATGGCTCAGAATTTCACGATGATTAATAAGCAAGGTCTCAAAGGAGAAACAGCACATGCTTCAGAATGGACACATCCCTCATTGTGGTTCTTGCTGAAAAGTACTGATAATAGAAAGCAATTTCCTAAGGCTCATTCACAGGGGACTAGATGTGTTTTTTGGCTTCAAATACACCGCATTTTTAAAAGGGGATATTTTTTTAAAAATCGAACTGCCATTTAAACCAAATGGATAAGGCACTTAGACGGGAATAGATAAAATCAGGACACTGCCACTTATATTCATGAACACCTTTCCTGTCTTCATTTATGTTAAAACATTTCTTTATTTTGGAGAAGTGAAACATGGACACAATACCAACCTTTTTGAAATATGATAGGCAACTTTGTTGAGACAAATGAATTTGATGACTGTTTCTCAAGCTGTGGGTAAAGAAGGGGATGGTAACAAAGAAGGGGGTGAGACACACACAGAGGTGGCTGAGGAAACAGTGAACAAAATTATACATAATATATACAAGTAAATGTTTTAAATATTATATATAAAGTGTATAGATAAAATATCTCTTAAATTGAGGAAAAACAACAAACAGTCTTTCTCCAGTTTGGTCGAGATTAAGATTCTGGCAGATTTGAGCTCCCATTCATGAGTGAACGAATCAGTCTTAGAAATATAAAGCATGTTCTACTAGAGCAGAGCAGAGTAATGCAGGTTAGGGGGCCACCTGGACGTGAGGATCCTGCTTCACAAAGAGGGTTGTGTAATAAATGTGCACATAGTAAAATTAACTCATCTCTGACTCTCTTCCAAACCACTGCTGTCTTTCCAGACTTGAGGAACCTTACCTTCCCCTCGCACACAACTCCATAGTCCTCTTTCTGTTCAATGCCATCTACCACTGTCCCTTTTCTTCTAGTTTAATCCTCCCAATAACTTCAAGTTTTCATAAATAAAGGCAGGTGACAGGAGAAAACTTCCTGGAGGAAAGGAAACTCAAATAACTAGCTTTCTTCCTGGAATCTTCTCACCAGATCTCCATTTTCTTTTTTTTTTTCCCATCTGTAAAAGGAATACTTCAACTATAATTCTCTGAAGTCTGTCCAAGCTGGGTGCTCTGGGAGTCTAGGACCTCATATTTTCTCTGGCTTTTCCTGGTTTTAAGTGCAAAGACTGAAAATCATTCCAACTTTCTCAAACCAGCCTACATTTTCAGAGTCCTATTGCTCTAAGTTCTAGGATGGGATAATACGAAAGCTGAAACTCACAGTAAAATTGGGGAGGGGAGACGCTTACATTGAAGTTAACTTTTAAAAAAATCTATGTAGGCAGGACAGACCCTTAAGGTAGCAAAGAAATGACCTTGCATGTTCTACAGAAAAAGCAAGAGCCAGACTCCCCACTCCTTTCTTTCCCTCACTCCCATGCAGAGCTGGAGATAATCTTTCCTAGAAAAGAATCTCTTCCTTGAATTGAGGCAGATACTATCTTTGCACTTCTACAGTGATACAGCTGTGAGTTAGAGAACTCGAGTAATTTGCCCAGGTCACACAGTGTTTCTAATAAGGGGCTGAGCAGAACAAGTAGGAGGCAAGGCCAATCATTTGACAGAACCTCACTTGCCTACATCCACAGCACCGTGAATGCACCTGATTTCAGAAGCTAAGCAGGTCAGGCCTGGTTAGTACTTGAATGGGTGAACCTCACTTTCCTTGGGCTCCTGTGCCAGGGGCCTCTGGGATGTGACTTCCAACAAACACTGGTGGGCTCGACTGATTTTGGCCCACCTGTGTTCTCCCCAGAGTCCTCTTGCTGACCATCGGTTTACATTGGCTTACCTTTCAGAATTTCCCCTATGTAAATGCAAGTGATAACATCTGAGTCATGCCTCCCAGGGATGGGAAGATGAATGAGGTAATAAAGGTGAGAACCAGATGAGCTTTCTTAATAGCGGTACTAAAACCCTGATAGGATATTACGGTGTTATTAACAAAATGCAGGGGCTGCAGAGTTATATTTAGCCAAAAGTTTACACCCCCAACTTTTTAGGAAGGAAACATAGACATGGCATCAGTATTTATTAGTAATGAAACTGGCAACCAATGTGCTCTCATTTTCAAATAAACTCATTGTGTGCAAACCCAATTAATAGAAAAAGTACACCCATAGGTGATTTTATCAATCTAGATATACCTAGATTCAAAAGACACTTCTCTGATATGTTTCATGCTTTGTAGCATTTCAGTAAAATTGGAATTGTAACATGATGACGTGCACCAACTTTCAATGGCATCCCTTTGGCAGACAGTAAAGTACAACTGAATTTACCATTGGAGATGTCAGTCGTGGGTCTCTCCTGGGATTAGAGTCTACCAACCAACCCCATCATTTGTAAACATTGGCAGTTGTGGTCCTGGGCTAGCTTTAGAACCCATAAAAGCAACTGAGATTAATACTTGGGTTTTAGAAGGGAACCATGCTTGTGCGGTGAGCCACTGCATTGCAAAGGGGCCATGATGGTCAAGACAGGACTGTGGACAGGATACTGGAATTCAACAGACTGTCAACTTCTCTAATATGCACCCACAAAATTCTAGCCCTTTGGGTGCCCAGAAAACTTCTGCTTCAATGACATGACTTTCAGGGTCATGAGGAGGCTAAGGCTAACTTTTACATTTCAAGTTTTATCTTTTTCCCCATATAGCTTGTCACTAAAACTCTCTTCTCAGCTAGTGGCCCGGAGAACATACTTTTCTGGTTTCACACCCCCCAACCTTGTTCCATTATATTCTTTAGATAATTCCTTTTGAGGGTGCCATGATAGCCCAAATGTGTCAGGGTCCAAGGTTTTTCACTGGCAAACATTGAACATCTTCAGTTTTAGACTGTAAGTTAATCAAATAAGTTAACTGAGCTCTTTTATGTTTATTGATTGCTGAGGTTACTCTCAAGTTTTCCTTCTCTCATGTTTCCTCTATAACATCCCAAGAAACAGAAAGGACCTACTTAGGCTTCTTGGACTGCCATCTTGCCTAATTTAGGAATGACTATATGGGAGATGAACAATTATCATTTCAAGTTTAAGTTCTCAAGAGACGACCTCAAAACATCCTTCAGTCAACAAATCCAACCGTATTCAAACAACTTTTTGGCGCTGCTTCTAATTCTAGAATGAGCAACACTGATTTAGAGTATCATGTGCCTTATCTTGACAATAATCCTATTGAGACTGAAGCAGTGGGTACAGCAAAGGAAATGGGTATTCTAAGACCTAGATCACACAACCTTGGGCAAGCTGTTCAACCTGTCAAGGCCTCATCTGCTTCTCACTTGTAAAATACCAAATATTCCTATCCTATCACGTAAAAGATATTTTTATCATTATTGTGGGAGATTAATAAAATACAAAGCACCTGGCGTGGTATCTGGCCAATGGGGACCATGTCAGAGTCATCTTGAATGTGAATTTCCAAAGCGAAGTAAAGAAATTGAGAAGTATGAGTCATTGAATCCTGATCAGAAATATTTCTGCAAATTGTTAAGCAAACTTAACAATTCTTTAGCCATTGGTTCCAGGTCATATTCAAGTACAAAAAAGCCATGTGATTGAACTAAAAAGTGGATTTATTCTACAATTTATCGTATTACGAGATTATATGTGTATTCATCTCATACACTTTATGTGTATACTCCTAGAAGATTTTTGTAAAAGTCAAGAATTTATAAGTCAAGCAAGCGTCTCTGCTCATTTATTTGCACACAGTGTATACTGTTTTGCTGCAGACTACAGAGTAATGACTTGCTCTTCACAGCCTAAAACCGAGTCCACCAAGAATGGAAACAGGTTTTCGGTGACAGAGGCTTCTGTCCAGCTGAGCACTAAATCCTAGCTGGCCCTGATGCTTGCAGGGACTGGCTCCTGGTAATAATTTTGATGTCATTATCCTCTCCTAGAAATGCATGAATGATTCTGGCCTTTAAAAACAGATTTAAGAGAATGCATTTATCTTGACATTATCAGCCTTTTAAAGATCATGCAATAGGGCCTGTTGACCTTTCTGTCTTAATGATGAGTTGCAAAACTGTTGGATAACATTAATGAAATGGAGTGAGAAAGAGTGTGTACTCAGGAGAGGTCCCCGGGGAGGGGAAGAGGTGAGAAAAACTGTTCAGGATGACAAAGAAACTGAGGAGTTACATGGAAGCAAAGGGGTACAAAATGGATTCTATTTCTGTCTTTACTCCACATATGCAGTCCTTTCGGTCTATATTAAAGCATGAGTCAAGAAAAATAATAAAATATTTGGTGTATAATGAGGTGGCTGACAATGATTCCAACTCTTGGGGACGTGGAAAGCACAAACACATTTACTTAACTGCACCGAATAATGTAAATTTCTACCCTTTTTAAAAATACATAATGTTCACCAATTCACTAGCATATACTGGGTATGGTACTGGATTCTGTTACTAATCATATGCAAGTTTGTATGCAAATCAACTTCCTTTTCTTGTACTGAGTTTCACAAAATTAAAAAAAAAAAAAAAAGAAGCTCAAAGTTTTTAACATCTTAAGGACCCAAGACCAACTTGACACTTTGCACTAACTTGTTCAATCCACAAATCGAATGGGGGAAAAGACTGTATACTGCTGATAAAAATTAGAAATTAAGAATGCCTGACTTCCTTGGTAGTTTTGAGATATTATGGCCATGAAAACATTTTCAGTGCAATATAGAGTTTTAACAGAGAGGCAGGAATTTAAAATTGGAAGCGTTCTGAAAATACAGGAGCTGCCATGGGCCCAGCAAGCATATCTCATATGCACAAATAAAAATGGATTAAGTTTAAAGCACTGACTGTTCTACCTTCTAACCCCAAAACGGAGGTCATGTCAATGCACGAACTCAAATGCATAATTCTACACACACTCACTACTACTACAGCCCAGTGAATGTTTTAAATCCCAGATATGGTTAAAAAATATAGCTGGGTATATGATTTTCTATTAAACCTAATATAGCGAAATGAACCACAACACCTAACAGGAGCAGGAAAACTAGTATTTCCATGGCAACCAAAGGCTATCAATATCACTTTATTATTATTATTTTCACTTGGGGCAAGGTACTTTCTTTGAAGAGCAATTCCCTTTCTGCATGGGTCTACTTGATAGCTCCCCAAATAATTCTAATCCATAAGCTTTTGTATCTCTTTCTACATGCTGGAAACACAATGACTTATTCTAATTGTCTCATGAAGCTCAAGTCTTAAATAAAACTTGAAGTCAAAATATAAAGGAGCTTCCTTCTTTTACTTCAGTTATTGACTTCATGGTACCTACCTTTTGGCAGAATGATAATAAGGAAATAGGATATGCCTGCTGCAGAGAAAGGGTCTTTACACTTTTCCTGGCAAGAAGGTTGGTTTGGGCCCAGTTGGGCCCCATTCAAAAAGAAGAAAACACGAGTGATTGAAAACCATCCTTCTGGCTGAAACAAACATTTATTAAGCACCTATTAGAAGTCCAGTACTTTTGATAAAGAAATTAGTGGTGTAGGAGATCTCAGATTTGCAAGGGGGACAAATGGGCAAACATGGGGTGTCAATAAACTGCAATAAAGGCCATTATGGAGTTAACATCAAGGCCACCATTTATTGATTGTCCAAACTGGGTCGCTTTTGAGAATGAAAGGGGCACTCAATAATTATTCAAAAACAATGGACAAAAACATTACCCTACTTAGAATATAAGGGCTGTGGAACCAAAATGAGAAAGCAGCAAAAGGCGTGTGGAGGAAGATGGAGCATGAGGGGTTTCAGAGGAATTTTTGATTTGGTCATGAAAACAAAATAGATGTTGCTAAGTTGAGAAACAGGTAAATATCACAGGCAAAAAGACATGGTAAACACAAAAGTGTGAAGCAGTAAAACTGCATCGTGTAGCTCATACCCATAGGAAACTGAAGACAACAACCAGGGGACACCATTTCAGCCCCATTATACGGAGAAAATGCAAAAGCCTGATACTACCCAGTGTCGACAAGGATATGGATTGATGCCCTATATATGGTTACAACCAATTTGGAGAGCACTATGGAAGTATATAGTAAAACTATAATTCAGAAATAAAATTCCTGGTATAAACTTACATGTGTGCCCAAGAAGAAATATAGAAGAATGGTTACTGTACAATGTTTGAATAGTGCATAATTAGAAATAACTTAAATGCTCATCAACATCAGAATGGAAAATAAATTGTAGTAAATCCATATAATGGACTACTATTCTGCAGTCAAATGAAATAAAACCCAATGCATCTATCAACATAAAATAAATCTCAGAAACATGTTGAGAGAAAAAAAGAAAAAAAAAGCTGCAGGAGGATATGTACATAGGATGCCGTATCACTAGAGGTTAACAGTATGGAAATGTGCTATAAATTATTTAATACATAGATAGATAGTAAGTGTATATGGTAAAATGTTTTCATGGGACTAATAAACACAAAATTTTGGATAGTGGTTTGCTCTAGGTAGGAAAGAAAAAATGATTAGGGACAGGTACGCAGATGTCTTTAACTGCAAAAAAAATTGCAGCTTTATTTCTTAGAAGAGAGAGGTATGAAATACATACGTCAGCATTTTCAGATGTGGCAGAGCTGGGTGACAGGTACATGTGAGCCCACCATATTTTAATATGACGATCGGTGGGGTCTGAAGCCAGATTGCCCAAGTCCAACCCAATCCTGGCTCTCCCATGTCACCAGTGAGTGATCTTAGGAAAATGACTTTATCTTTCCAAATCTCAACCCTTCACCTGTAAAATAAAGCTAGTAACAGCACCCACATCGCTATGGGTCGCTATGGGTCGCTATGACTGAATGAACGAGTGTGTGAAAGCTCTTAGAGAACACAAAGTAAGAACTATATTTTAAATAAAAACAACTAGTCTAGTGCACAACTAAAGTAAGGAGAGATAGCTGGGATGGGTGATGCTGTAAGATGGGGCTGACGAGGTAGCCTAAGGGAAAAGCAAGGAGACCTTCCTTGAAGTTACGGTGAATGAGAATTAATGTAGATGACAAAAGAAGCGTCTCTACCCTATTAGTTAACACTGCATTGGGAAACAGTACCTGGGACATAAGTGTTGCTCAACAACAAAAAAGCATTCCTTTTCTTTCTTTTTCTCTCAACCTAAAATATTCCAGGGGGTAAAACAGGCCCCTTTAGAGCACTGATATTAGGGGTCATGCCTAAAACCACGCTTAAAGCATGGTTATGTCCTAAATATCTGGAGAAGGTGGAGAAGGCATGAGTGAACCCACGGCATATCTATGTAATTAATATATTTATATAATGCAATTCTTCCAATAGAGAAGGATCTGGAAGATCGTCACTTGTCTGTGCTGGTTATTTGCCTGTCTCTCAGCTCCAAGACTCTCCCTGCCCCCTTCCATTCTCTCTTCTGTGATATTGGGGCTGGGAACTCGATATGCGGCATTTCTTGTCTCCCTTCAGGCTAGCTTTATGTGCGGTTCTGCCAACGAAAGGCATTGGTGGGAAAATGGAAGTTGGTGGGGGGTGGATGGGCGGGGGGAGGGGGAAGGAGGTCCTTTTCCAGTTTCAGTACCTGTTTACTTCGCAGCAGCAGCCGCAACAAGGGGTTATGACTCTACACTTCTGCTTTTCTCACCAATCCCGAAGGCAGCTTTGCAGGGCCTCATCCCCTCCTGTGGAGTACCACCCTGCTTCAGTCTTCAGCTGCAGGACTGCATTCTGCAGGGTATCCTAGGACCTGCTGGCCACAGCTTCTTTGATATTCCTAGTGCAGTGCTCACTGGGTCACACCCTTTCATTAGTCCAGCAAACCATAACGCTGTGCCCCACTTGTCCATCCAAGTACCAACCACAGGGCAACGCCTTCTTAGGATATGAACAGCAGCTTCTCATGCTGTCTCCTTTCAGGTTCAAGTTATAGTCCTTCAGGACGCACTTCCCCGTCCCCACATGCTTCCCTGTGGCCTCTTCCTTTTAGCCCCCTGAGCTCTAAGGGTAGGAGCTGCTCTCTGGTTTTATTCATGCCAAGTTGCCTTGGCGCTTCCTTTTATGCACCTTCACCTTTCAAACAGCTGTGGATCCCAATTCCCTGTATTCAATTCCCCTTGTTGGAGATAGCCACCGTGCTTTCTCTTTTCCTAACAGGCCCCGACTGATGTAGCAAACTTACCCCAACGTCATTTTTCAGGATGAGAACACTGAGCATTGGAAAGTAGAAATAAGTTATATTATAACAAGAGCAGATAGTCTAGAACCCAGGTCATCTGACTGGCAGTCCCCTATCAATCAGGGATCTCACACTAGACTCATTGCCCAGGAATCATAGAACTAAAAGGACCCTCAGTGACCCTATCCCTTAGTGCAGGGGTTGGCAAAACTTTCCTGTACAAAAACAGGCCTTGGGTGGGATTTGGCCGTCAAGTCATAGTTTTCCAACCCCTTGTCTAGTGGTCCTCAAACACTGCCATGCATCAGAATCACCTAAAGGCCTTGCTATAAACATAGGTTTCTGGGTCCCACCGCAGAGATTGGGATTCAGCACATTTGGGGTAGAGCTTAAGAATTTGCATTTCCAACGAAGTCCCAGGTGATACTGATGCTGATTCTACACTTGGGGAACCACTGTTATGATCCAACTTCTTTATTTTCTATGTGAGGAGAAAAATGCCAGAGATACTGATTTAATTTCCTACACGAGATCCCATAGCCAGTAAGTGAGAAAATTAGGACTTCAGTCATAATCTTACTTATTCTAAAATATATATATATATATATTTATTTATTTATATATATATATATATTTATATATATATATATATATATATATATATATATATATATATATATATATATATATGAAGTTCTGACTATATCCTGGGTGTTCTGCTAGGTTCTGGGCATAAAAAGATGAATGTGTCATGGCCTAGCAAAAGAGTGGGAGAAAATGAGATAATAGGCAATACCATGCATATGACTCCTGAGAGCATAGGAAACAATGGGACCACAGAGAAGTACCTGACTTTTTGAGGAGATGACATCTGAGGCATCTTAAAGGATAGATAGTAGTCGAACAGTCAAAATAAGCAGGTGGGAAGAGAAATTCCAGGCATCAGGAGCAGCTTGAGCAAGGCACATGAGTAGCAACATAGCACCATGCTCAACAGCAGGCATTCCGGCTCTAGCTCTTACTAACTAACTGAAGCCTGGGTGAATTGTTTCACCCCCAAACCTCACTGTCCTCTTCCAAAAAACAGGGATACTAACAGAATCTACTGCCTAGAGTTGATGTGTGGATTATATAAGACAATGAATTTTAAGTGCTTTGGTTTAGTGCCTGAAACACAATTAGCCCTTTCACGAATATGAGCAATTGTTATGACATTGTTGTCACAGTGCAGTTGTGTGTCAGCACAATACTTGAGTAGTCATGAACAGACCTACATATGAGGTGCGGGTGAAGCTACCGAGACAGGTAAGGCCAGACAATGAAGGACCATCTGCAACGGTCTCTTTCTACATGGAGGCAATGGACAGCCCTTGAAGAATGTAGTCAGAAGAGTGACATGCTAAGGTCTGCATTATAACTGGAGGAAGAGAAAACGATACTGATGGGTGATGTGGTAAACCAAGAAGGAGGGGCAGAGTTTGAAGGAAAGATGATGTCAGTCTTAGAAAGAAGTGGGATATCTAGATGAAACTGTTTAGAAGTCAAGAAAAATCTCGGCTATGCAAATTTAGGATCCCCCAGTTGACAGTTGAATCCTCAGAAGTCCATTAAATGACCCAGTGGTATTATACAGAAAGAAGAGGGTCCACACCAATGCTTATACAGTCCCCACTGAGAAATGGAAGAGAAGACTCATAAAGCATTATCCTAGCAATTAAGAGAGAAGAGTTTCAAGGAGATACAGTCAACAATACAGACACTCCAGAGATCACGCAACACCTGGATGTAGAACCAAGAGCTGCAATTTTTAAATCCACTTTATACTAGGAGGATTGCCTCAAGGACATTTCATAAAGAACGACAGATTTGCATATAAGAAAGTAAAGGTGAGAAGCAGTAATTAAAAAGCCAATATGTTTCCCCAAAAACAAACAAACAGAAAACTCTCCTGAAAATCTCAAGAATAATGATTTGAATACTTTCCTCTCGCTTTCTGCCTAAGCACTTGCCCTCTGTGATCTGGCTATTAATGGCACTAGTCCAGACTCACCTTTCCAAACATCCTTCGATGAAGATGTCCTAGCTATGCTGATGGTCTGTATTTCCCCACATACACCATGACTTTTCAAACCCCTATGCCTTTGGTCATTCTGCTCCCTTAGTCTAGAACTCCTTTATCTTTCCAAAACATGAAGAAAAATGATCATACTTTAAACTTGATTTCTTCGCCATGCCAAGCCCTCTCACTTTGCCCACCCACCATTATCCTCTGCCCCAACACTCTATTTCCTTCACAGCACTTTTTTCTTTTTCTCTTCCTGCCTTCCTTCCTTCTTCTTTCCTTCCTCCTTTCCTTCCTTCCTTCCTTCCTTCCTTCCTTCCTTCCTTCCTTCCTTCCTTCCTTCCTTCCTTCCTTCCTTCCTTCCTTCCTTTCTAACAAACTATACTTCATTTGTTTATTTACCTTTAGTCCCTGTCTCTTCTCTGGAATGGAAGTACCACAAGGTAAAGAACCACACCTATCTAGGTCTGTATTCTGTCCAGCTGTACCACTGTATCCAAGTGCCTGGTATACAGAAGACGCTCAAAAAAGAGTTTTGAATGGATGGAGGATACATTATATCATGCTTAAAAGCATTTTTAGTAATTTGGACGAATACAAGAAAACTCGTAAAGAAGTAATGCAAATATACTGGAGAGTTGTGTGAGAGAAACAGAACTGAAGTTTGGGGCGAGCAAATGGGAATAGGGAAAGCTTACCAAGGGGAGAGGAGTCACCGGGTACCTATTAACTCTAGCCACATTCCCCATCATTTGATCCATTATGAAGTACGTGTTATTATTCCCATTTCATGAACAAGCCCACAGAAGCTTGGAGAGGCTGCTAATTTGTTGCCCAAATCGCACAGCTCGTGAGTGGCAGCACTGAAATGAGTCTGATTCTGCAGCACCACGGCACTGTACAATGCCATGTTGCTTTCATGAATTAGATGCACAAGAGTAGACTGAATTAAAAATTGAGCAAGATGTGAAGAGAGTTGGCATCCATGAATTGAACTAGTAAAGGGCAACTGTACAGCTGATGCAAGAGCAGGTAAACTTACAAATAAAAGGATGGGTCGTAATTAATCATTGCATGGAGAGAACTGTACAGTGAAAACAACCCTGAACAAGGTTTAATAACCTAGACTTTGATCATGATTCTGCCTCTTATAGCGGAGTTACCTTGTTCAAGTCACATACTCACTTTGAGCTTTCGGGTCCTCATGAAAGAAAGAAATCAGATCTCTCCTGCCTGATTCCTTACTTCAAAGAGCAAATATGACAGCATATTTTGTAAGCCTTCTGAAAACTGAGATAAGCGGTACGTCCCTAAGGGATAATTAATTCTAGGCCCCCTGACTTTCTCCCCCTGAGCCATACTTTTTGAAACATTTATCTCACAACATTTTTGCTTATACTTTTCTTTCTGTCTTAATCATACTAATGTGATTCCAATTAAGCCCATGGTGTTACTCTGAGCCCTACAGAGAATTACTTTTGAAAGAGATGGTTTCTTTCAAGAAACATTCCAGACACTATAGTAGAAATTCTGGCTAGGGTGCGAGGGGGTCAGATGGCCTGTTGTGCTTCAAACCAACTATGTGACCATGTGGAAATAATTTTCCTTCCCTATTTCTCATTTCCTTTACCTGTAAAAGGAGTTAAATTAAATGATTTTTATAATACTTCCCAACTCTTACATTTTGTGATTATTTCCTCTTCTGTAATCAATTTGATGTGTGAAATGTGGTTTCATCATCCCCCTTCTTTCTAACTTGGTTCTTAAGATTCTGGAGAAATCTTTATTTTCTTGCCTCTGAACTGATTCCGAGAATGAACATACATATCAGATCACTTTCCCTATCTGAGTACCCTTATTACAGTACTAACACCTAGGATTAGCAACTTTCTCTTCTACACAGTAGATTGACTACATTCTCATTGTTGACAGGAATTTTTTAAATGCTTCCATTCCTCGTGGCACCTTGGTCAGCTGACAGCCAATACAAAATTTCAGGGGAGAAGTGATCATCTTAAACAGTAGACACTTGCTCTAATTCAGGGAATGAAAGTTACATTGATTTTTTAATCTGAAACCAGCACGAATCTCCACCCAAAGCTGAGACAAATGGATGAACCATGGCTTCCTGTCAGCCCTGCTACCCATACATCAATGCGGTAGGAGATAAATGTGTTTTAAATTACCTGTGGATTCTGATACACCTAGAAATCAAATCTCTCCCCATTCGAAAAAAGTTAACACTTTTTCTTAAGCTGCATTCATAGAAGCCAAGTTCCCTTGCCATGGGAACCATTGGCCCATTCGCTCTCTATTTAAATCAGAGTATTTATAATATTTCCGGCAATCACATGGTAAATTTAAAAGTAACTCATTACTGTTTGTCCAAAAAAATAATGATTAGTGTGGTGACAGGGTCTGAAAGCCATACTGTCTATAAAAACACAAACAAATAAACAAAAAAACCCAGAGGATTTTAATCCAGATAACAAAGACTTAAAGAAGACCCGACCATAGTTGTCAAGAAAGACAGCTCAGATAAAGAGGAGGAAGATAAAGGAAAAGCGATCTGGCTGAATGGTACAGAGAAGGTTCTGAATAATCAAGCACTCCTATGTTAGAACAGTGTATCCCGGAAGTGGCACTGACTGGATACAGAACTTGTGTAAGTAGAGGGTGGATAGCTACCAGAGGTAATGCAGTTGGGAAATAACAAAGGTTCCTTATAGCATTACGATCCCCCCCCCCCACCCTCTGAGTTATTCTCAAGTGACCTTCAAAATCAACAGCTTAGGAAAACCTACGTCCTCCATTGGAGAAAAAGGATGGCTTTCATTGCTCATTTATAACTATGGAACTCTAAATACAAGTCAATGTCAGGTTCCTGGTCTATTTATGAGCACCCATTTTAGTTTTGCCCTAATGATGTCTTTTACATCAGAGATTCTTGGGCCCTCCACTCCTCTTCCAGCACAGTAATTTGCTTCTCAATTTGCCTTTAAAGTTTTCTCTGTGTTTTACAGACGTTGAATGTAAATCTCAAGAAACTTTCATTTCAGGTCATGATAGAATGTCAGGGGCCAGATCACCCTCCTGCCTTAAACAATAAGAAAACTGGAATCAATATATTAAAAAGTGGATTTCAGACATTGCACAACAAGCTGTACCAGACAATGAGCCCTGAAAAACAAAGGAAAACAAACAAAGTCAGGTGAGTGCCCCAAATAACCACTTGAACAAAATTTCCAGACCCTCACAAGGGGAGTGGGGAGACACAAACAACTTGATGGTCTCACTGAGTTAAGGGGACAGATTTCAGAGTTTGGAGTGCTAAGATGGCTCGAAATTATGGACCAGATTACTGAGAAGAGGGAACTACACCAAAAGGGAGTTCCAGAAGTGTGCAGAGAAGTCCCTTGAATCCTTGGCAAATCAAAGCCAGGCAAAAACACTGGAAAGCAGTCACAATTTCTGAAGCTCACATAGGGCCAGGAGTAGTTTGTATTCCCAACATCCAAAGTGGAAATACAGAGGTGTATGAGACACAGAGCATCAGGTAGAACCCACAAAAGGGTAAAGTCTTAGCAGTAAAGCTAAATTAGCCCTAGAATAAACCCTTCTCTGGCAAGGCTTCAAAGGAACCAAAAGATTCCAAGTAACTTAACAGCATGCTAGAACGAAATCCAGCACTAGAAAGGGAATATAACAAAATCCAGCAACCAAAAATGTAAAATTTGCAGTATCTGCCATCAATTCGAAATGGCAAGTCATACAAAGAAGCAAAAAAAAAGACAACCTATACCCTGGAGAAAAATCAGTCAATAGGAACAGATGCAGGAATCCACAAATATGGAATTTTCAGACAAAAACATTAAAGCAGCTATTATAAATTATTTTCCATATGTTCAAGGGAGTAGAGGAAAACACGAGCATGATGAGAAGTGGAAGCTTTAGTAAATACACAAAGGGATCTTCCAGAGATGAGAAATAAAATATCTGAAATGAAAAATATATGTTATGAGACTAATAGCAAAAGATCCATGAACTTGAAGAAATAGCAGCAGAAATTATGAAAACATTAAACACAGAGAGAAAAAAAGAACTAAAAAAAAATTAACAGAACCTCAAAGACTTGTGAAATAATGCCAAGCAGTCTAAAATACATGTAACTAGAATCACAGGAGGAGTTGTGATGAATGAAGGGTGGTGGTAAAAAAATATGAAGAAATAACGGACAAAAATTCTTCAAATTTTAGGAAGACCTGCTAATCCAATAAGTTCAATGAGTCATAAGCAGTTGAACATAAAGAAAACCATGATAAGAAGCATCGTAACTATATGATGACAACCAGTGATAAAGAGAAAAATCTTAAAAGTGGCCAGAAGAACAAAAGATAAATTATAAACAGAGAAACAAAGATAAGAATGACAGTGAACTTATTTAACACTAGGCAAGACAAGTGTCAGTGAAACAATATCAAATACAAAAAGGAAAATATAATAAACAAACAAATCTGCAAACTAGAATTTGATACGCAGTGGAAATACATTTTATAAATAAATGTTAAATAAAGTATTTTTCAGAAAAACAAAATACAGAAATATTCATTGCCAGGAGACCTGCACTACATGAAATATCACAGGAAGTTCTTCAATCAGAGGGAAAGTGACAGTGGATGGAAATTTGGATCTAACTAAAGGAACAAACAATATCATGGAAGTTAAATAGGTAAATGAATATGAAAGACATTTTTTTCCTCAGTTTTAATCTCTTTGAAAGATAACTGACCTTTTAAAGCAAAGATAACAGTGTATAATAGAGTCTATAGTATACATAGGAATAAAATAGTACAAAGCCAGGAGAAGGAAAATGGATGCATGTTGTTGTAAGGTTCTCATATACTAATAAGAGTGTTTTCAAAATGCATGAAGCAAAAATTTGTAGAACTGAAAGAAGAAATACACAAATGTACTCTTATAATTGGAGATTTCAACTCTTTTTTTCAATGGATATAACAATTAATGCCAAAATCAGTTAATATATGGAACACTTGAACACTTTCAACAAATGGGATAAAATTATATTTATAAAACACTCCACCAAACAATAGAGGAATACACATTCTTTGCAAGTGCACATGGAACATTTTCCAAGTAGACCACATTGAGACATAAAACAAGTCTTCAAAAATTTAAAAAGTTTGAAAATATACAAGTAGTATTTCTGATCACAACAGAAATGAACTAGAAATCAATAAGGGGAATGTATCTGGGAAAATCCCCAAATATTTGGAAATTAAATAGTGTATTTCCAAACAACCAATGGGTAAAAAAATTAAATCCCAGAGAAATAAAAAAATCATTTGAATTGAATGAAAATTAAGTCACAACATGTTCAAATTAGTGGGATGCCACTAACGTAAAACTTGAGGGAAATTTGTAGCATTAGATGCTTATATTAAAAAAGAATACAAGCCAGGTTCCTAGCTCCCGCCTTGACAAAATGTATCTAGAAAAAAAAGAGAACATGTTGAAGCCAAAGTAAAGAGAAGGAAATAATAAATGTTGGAGAAGAAATCAATGAACTAGAAAATAGAAACACAGAAAAATAAATAAATAAAATAAAAAGATTGACAATACAAAACAATAAATACAAAATAAAAAGAATTGATACTGGAATTCTCATACACAGAGGGTGGGAATGTAAAATGGTATAGCCATTTTAGGAAACAGTTTAGCAGCTTCTTATAAGATAAAATACACTCACCAAATGACTCAGTAATCTTTCTCCTATCGAGATAAAAACATATGCTCACACATGAACTTGTACCTAGATGTTCGTAGCAGTTTTATTCCAAATAGCCCAAACCAGGAAACAACTCAAATGTCCATCAATAAGTGAATGTGGTACATGTATAGTACAAATCCCTAGTCAGCAACATAAAGAATGAACTACTGATACAGTTGGTACCCTGGTTGCACTTCAAAACCATCACGCTAAAGGCAAGAAATCATGCACAAAAGAATATATGCATATAGTCTATAGTTCCATTGATATGAAAATGCTAGAAAATGTAAAATTAACTGGATAGAAAGCAGACCAGTGGCTGCAGGGAATAAAGGGTAGGAGGAATTGATCAATTTACTACGAAGGGGCACACAGGAACATTTCAGGATGACAAAAATGTTATATATCATGATTGTGGTGTTAGTTACAGGACTTTATACATTTGTCAAAAGTCATGGATATATATATTTAAAATTAGAGAATTTTACTGTAAATGATACCACAAAAAAGATTTTAAAAAGAGTGAGTCCTAAATTTCATATAGAATCTACAAAAACTTTCATTGCTACCTCTCTTACCCACAATTCTTTTAGAAAAACAGCTGTAGTTTAATATACTTTTAACATAAAAGTAATATCTGCTATTTACAAAATTAGAAAATGCAGAAATGTACAAAAAAGAAAACCCTGTGATCCAGAGATAAACATGTTTTTTGTTTTGTTGTGTTTTTCCCCCAGTGTTTTTCGTATACAGTTATGAGAATACAAAAAAAAAAATTGAATCATACTGTATATTTGATTTAATATTTTGCTTTCACCACTAACACCATAAAGTTAAAATAATATATGGTATTTATTTTCCTGATCAAAACTTCAAAATATTTAATTCATAAGTATTATAAAATAACTCTTCCTCGAACTTAAAAATGAATTCCAGTTTAAAAATATTTTACGGTGAAAAAATACTGCATTAGTAAAAGGAAAGTCTGAAAAAGTCCCATTTGTTCTTATTTAAATAAAAATAAATGAGTTTCCAGGATTTGATTTCCATCTGTAAATCAATACCCATGCCCCCCTCCCAAACAAACAAACAAACATGTTTTTAAAATTTTTATTTCTCCTGAAGCACTGAAAGGCACTTTGCTGAGAACCAAACTGGTGGGGACAACGTCTTGTCCAGAGCTCATTCTATCTGCAAAAGTTTTACCTGGAGAGTCAGTCACTTAGCATCCTTGATTTTAGCACATGTTTGGAAAACAGATGTCAAAAATCATTCCATGATCTGAATGCATTTGGGAAGCAGAATCATTCCACTGGAAAGCGAGACAAAGGAACAGTACTAACCAGACAGGGAAAAGCAGCTGAGCGGGAGAGCGTGCATCTGTTTATGGAGTACATAAGATACTTTTAAGCACCCACTGCTAGCCAGGCACACTGAAAGCATTATAGGGGGTTGGAAAGATGTAGGCAGCTTGACCTATAGGAGTTGACAATCTGTACACACAAATCTCTTTACTATTCAGAATGTGATGACAGTTGTAAAGAGTACAAAGAAAGTTTAAGAGCTCAGAAGATAATTTGATCAATTCCAGCTGAAAAATCAAGGAACCATGATAGGGAGGTCCCCAATGCTGGCTTACATGAGAGGGGTCCGATAACAGCAGCCAGGGATAGGAACCTTTGGTGTGGGGTAGCGGAGGAAGAGGTTCTAAATGTCCTGGGAGGCACGGCAAAGCTGCGGAGCTGAGAACACCGAGGTCATACTCAGGGAACAGGTACTTAGTCCAGTTTGACAGTAGTAGCTACATGCTGGGAATTGTGACTGACGAGCTTGGCAGTTGAGGCCAAATTACAGGTGGCTTTGAATACTGGGAGAGGAGTGTAAACCCCTCTCTGTAAGGAATATGAGGTCACTGGAGGTGTTTTGATCTAACAGATAACAGGATGTGATTGTATTTTGTTTAATCTGGTTGCAAGGCGGAAGAGCGATTGCAGCAGAGGAACAAGGAACACCATTTTGGAGTGTATCACAATATTCTGCAATTCTGAAATTCAAACGGCAGCAGAAAAAAATATAAGGCAATGACAGGCAAGAATTATTTTGGAGTTAAAATCTATTGTAAGAATTATTTTGGAGTTAAAAGCTATGGGTTGTGGCAAGAGATTGATTTTAAGAGACAAGAGTTAGAAAGCATCAAGGTTCGGAAGGCCAACAGAGCACATATACTTCCATTTCCACTTCCCATATTCACCTAAGAATGGGTCTCCCCAAACCCAGGTGAGACCCCAGATGCTGAGAAGTACTGCAGCAGAATACTTAAGAGTATGAAATCTAGAGCCTGACTGCCCGAGTTAGAGTCCTGGCTTTGTCATTTACTAGGGCGTGACCTTAAGATACTAAACTTCCACATGTCCGTATTTGTAAAATGGGGCTAATAATCCTAACTACTTCATGGGGTGGTTGTGAGGCATAAACAAATTAACATTTGCCAAATGCTTGGAATTATGCCTGGCACAAAGGAAGTGTGGTATGTTTGTTAACACATGCAAATGCTTATGTAGTCCTATAGTAATCAGAGTTGCCATAATAGGTGAAAGTCCTTCCATTTCTGTCCACCTCTTAAAATGTGGGCTTTTCTCATTTTCTAACCTTTTCTGTGAGCTATATTTTTTCTTTCGGCAATCTCATTCACTCGATTTTAAATACCATTTGCATTGTGGCCGGAGGCAAATGTATATATCCCCTCAGACCTCCCTGGCCACCATGTTGCCTTCTCTTGGATGTTTCACAAGCATGTCAAAATTAACATGGCGAAAACTGGGTATTAGCCTCTCCCACATGTTTCACAGTTCACCATTTGAGATGATGGCACCACCGTTCACTGAGTTGTTCAAACGCCCAACTTAAGATTCAATCATTATTTCGCTCTTTCCCATTCAAACTCATCAGCATGTCTTGTCATTACTACCTCCAACACATTTCCAGAATCAGTATACTTATCTCCATCTTCCCTCCTGCCTCTCTGGTTTTAGCCACCATTGTTTCTCACCTACCCTTCTGTAATAGTTTTCTAATTGATTTCCCTAAGTCCATTCATGCCCTTTCTAAAATAATCATTAGAAAACCTGTTTATTTATGCAGGCAACTCCTCTGGTTAACACTTTTTAATTAGTTAGCACTGAATAAAGACTTAATCTCAATTTCTTACATGGCTTACAGGGCTCCTTCTTCTCAGCTTCTTGTTCTTTTTTATGTTGCTCAGCACCTTAATTCCTTCCCTGGATTTCTCTATTGTCCTCCAAGATATCAAGCAAGCTCTTTCCTATCTCAGCAACCTCCTGTTCCTGCTTTATCTTGTTGAACCCTTCTTACCTTGCTTGTCTGCTGGCCAAATTCAACTTACTCTTCAGGGCCTATTTCCAATGACATTTGCTCAGTAAGGCCTGCCTGCTCTTACTTCTTTTAGGGACTGTACCATTCTTTGTGTGTGTTTATTTTGGTTGATATTTGCCTCCTCCACTAGATTGTAAGCCTTGAGAGGGCCCTCTCCAATACCTTGATCAAAATGTATTTTTTGACCTTAAAAAAAAGGAAGGAAAGAAGGAAGGAAGAAGCAAGACAGGCATTCACCACCCCTCATCAATATCCTTTGACTTTGCCTCTCTGGGGCATTAAAACAATGGGAGAGTTGAGAGAAAGAATTTATTTGGTGTGAAAAGAGGACTTGGTTTTGGTTATGATTCAGGGTACACAAATTTACTGTTTCTTCCACCCATACTTCCCAGATATAATTACAGAAAAGATATTAGAAAAGGAATAAATATAAAACAATTCTGATAAATATGAACAATTACTATTTACAGGGCCAGGAATTTTGAGGAATTTTCAGAAGATATCATGCGGACAGGATCAGCTATAATATGAAAATAAATAAATAACTAGGAGAGAGAATAAAATCCTTGCAGTACTAATAGTCTTCCTTCATAATTTCCATTGGCTCCCTGGAGAAAGGCCAAACATGCAGGCAAAAGTATAAGCAGACTGGAGCAAGTCAAATATAGGGTAATGATTAGAGTTTAGCCTATGCAGGTGTTAAGCTGCTTTTCCTTTTTCTCCTTTGCATATTTATGTTAAGGCTGGATATGGCATTTGTTCCCATGCTGAAACCATGGGAAGGCTTTTCCAGTGAAGCAGAAGTTAACTGTATGTGTGTGTTTATGTGTATGTGTATGTGTGTGGGGGGTCCCCTCTTGTTATGTGCCTGGGCTAGGGAGAAGTTGACCAAATGTAAGGTAACTTCAAAATCACCCCGCTGATACAGAGATGAAAAATAAGATGGACAATTCTGCAGAGGAATGAAATGCAGCCATATACACCAATCCCTACATAAAGACTTCCTTACTTTGGAGACTGAGATTCACCAGCTTGCCTTTGTATCTTCTACTCAATATACCTTCGTCATTCTCCATTTTTAACCCTCTCATTAAAGGTAGTGACTTGTAAAGACAGTGATGGGCATAACTGCAGAGGAAACCACACCAGTTTACAATACTACTCAACAACTGAATCCTTTGTTTAAAACATACAGCCAAAGACAACTAGACATTTGAGGAAAATCAACACCATGAAAGAAAACAAAGATTAGCAAAAAACATGGAAAACAAAGAAAACTTGAAAAAAATCCAGTTAGTATCCTTGTAGAGATTTGGGAAGATAATGTGTCTGTAAAATACACAAGTACTCTTAAAAAAGATAAATCAAAAAAACAAAAGTAGTTTTTAGAAATTAAAATATGGTTGCTACAATTAAGAAGTTAAACGTCCTGTACAAAAGAATGGACATTGTTGAAAGCCAAAGTAGAAATATGGAAGATAAGAAAATCTAGAACTTTATATAAAAAGACAGATAGAAATTATGAGACCAAAATGACTAGATATGGAAATTGTATAAGGAAAGAAAAGGCTTAGAAGATAGATCCCTGTGTCCCAAAACTTGTCCAGAATGTGACAGCAGAAGAAACAGATTAGAGAAGGTAATCAAAGAAATAATAGAAGAAAATGTCCCTGCAATAAGAAGTGACTTGAATGTTAGTTTATTGAGTCAATAAGATTCAGTGAGCTCTTTTTGTTTGTCGGGCACTGTTCTCAGCATTCACAGATCAGTGAACAAAACAGAAAAACATCTCTGCCCTGTTAGAACCTGCATTTCAGCATGCTGAGCACAAATGTGAAAAAAGACATACACATTCAGATACCTTCCATGACATTTTGGAATTTCAGGGATAACATACTAAAAATTAGTAGGGGCCTGGGTTGGCGGAATATACTTATCTACAAAGGCATCAGACCTCTCATGGTTGGACAATGTTTGCAAGTTGACAGTGTAGCAATACCTAGAAAAAGCCAAAGGAAGGTAATTTTGAAACTAGCATTCTATTGCCAAACAATCATTCAAGTGTAAGGGCAAAAGAAAGGACTTTTATTGAACATCTGAAGACTCAAAAAATTAATCACCCAGACATACATCCTTTCTGTAAAAAAACCAAAAAAGCAAAATTTAAATATGGAGTTCAGAAAATCATAAGGTGAATTCAAGGGTATGACACAATATGTGAACAAGAGTAGAAATAACCCAGGAGGTTTTTTTTGTTTGTTTGTTTGTTTGTTTTTGTTTTTTTTAAAGTCAGTGTGATAGCTGAGCAAGAAGCTTAGAAAGGAGTCTACATTAGAACAAAATGTTAGAGTGCTCCAAGAAGAATGCCTTCAAGGAAAAGTAGCTGTCACAATACAAAATGTATACTTAAAAATCAGAAAGTATAAATATATTGTGATACTGATGTATTACAGCATGACGTATTACATAATGTATAATAATATTATATGATCTATTTCCATACCGATGAGATGGTGGCATAATTTCTTCTGATTATTAACCTGGGTAATATTTTCCCAAGAAAAATAAAGGAAAAAAAGTCGTGGTCTAAATATAAAACACTCAAAGATGGGGCATGATTTTGGGCAGCTGCTACAATGTTAGAAAGGGCATTTGGTTGGGGAGGGAGTCAAATCTCCAGGGGTAAGGCAGATAGCCTGAAATAAAATATAGTAGGGTCTATAACTGATATTAGTTATACCCTGTGAATCTCTAGGTCTCAAAAAATGGGAAGGTAGAGCCGTTCAAAAGCTTGGAAAATGAGAACATAACTGGGAAGAGGCTGGGACCAGTGCTAGAGATTTTGGAGTTGTTCCCATAAAGCAGATGGCCACCCAGGCTGTGAAAAGAACTGAGAAGGCGAAGGTATAGGCTTGGGAACACCATCTATGGAGGTGACGTGAGGAAGAGTGGTCGCAGAAGGCTGCAAAGGAGCCCTACTATTTAGCAACTGTTGATCTAGAAATGTGCGTTCTCCCAGAAAGGAAAAGGAAGTGTCTGAAAGGAGAATCATTGCGGATGGGAGCACAGGCTAAAAAGAAGCCAATGGCTTCACGTTTGGTGGTGATCCAGTTCTGCTCAGTGAGAGGAGAAGACAGCTTGCAGGGCAGTTTGGAATTGGAGTGCAAAAATCTTCACAGGTGCCATGGGGTCCAGTCATACGGAAGCATGGAGTGGGTTGCGGGGGGAATGGAGGCCCCTCCCTTCCAGCCTTATCATCACTCTGGGACCTGCAACCCAGTCGGGGGTGGGTGAAGGGGAACTGGCTCCCTTCTATTGCCAAATCTTCAAAGTAAAAACATTCCAAGCTGGATATTTGCTTCTGCTATGTAGTCTGTCCTTTTGAGAACGTCACCTTCAGTGAGGAAGTCCACAGGCACCTCCCTGTAATGTTTTTGCAGGTCTAAGGAGTAGGATTCCTGGTTGGGGGTTATAGCCTCACAGCCTTTGATTATCTTCCACCTGACAAAAACGTATAACCTGAGGGGAAAGCACGCTGCTGGATATTCTGTAAACATCCCATTATCACACAACCCCATGAGCAGTCTTTCCTTACGCTAACAAGGTACTTCCCAACAGCTCACCAAGCTGCTCTTCAATAACAGTGTATCATCTGTGGCTTATGAAGGGAACCAAGGCATGTCTTTTGAATAGGAGGCTTTGCCAGAAAGAGGGAAGAATGGCTTTTCAGCTACCTGGGAAGCTAGGAGACAAGGAGGCCAGTGCCAGGATGTCAACCTTGTGAACCTCATTCAGAAAAACCACATGTTTCATTGCCAGAAGGCAGCCATAAACACTGCTTTTGGGTTTCCCACCCCTTGACTGGGTTCTCCCTGATTGTAAAGTTACCGAACCTAAGGCTGTGTGTATACAGTGGCACTCCTGAAGAATTTGACTCTGGAGCAGATTATTTTTTAATACCCCCTCTCTAAAAAGCAATTATTTGTCAGTAATCATCACACGATATTCAATAACAATCATTTTTCTTTAGTTTCCAAACAAATAATGTAAACATGTCAAGGATAAAGGCATCATTCAAATTCAATAAAGTATTTCATATGTGAGCTGAAAGTTGCACTTACTAAAAAAATATTGTGCCTTGCAGTTCACATTCCGCTCCAGTGTTTTAAATTTTAAGTACAAATAAAAACTCCAAATAGTCACACAGAATGACATAATTGAAGTAATTCGAGTTCTGTTTCTTTGTGTTTACAACCATAGTGCTATCATTGTTTATTTTAAATCAACTGTTTAAATTCAGGAATATGTACGACTACAGGGACTGGAGAGAAAGCCTGCCCTCCAGCGAACTCCACCAATACTGAACCCTGAGGAACACCCTCTGGGAACACACACAGCTGAGTAACTGAGTCCCTGTGTGTTAGAGGCTAAGTGAGTAACTCTAAGCCCCACCCCCCAATTAACTTCTGTATAGAATGCAGTGCTTATTAAAAGACAGGTAACAAAAATGTGCTCATTTAAAGATTATACATATATGATTAAAACACAACAGCAACCACAGGAATTGTTTAGGGCTTAGACCAATAAAATATTTTTTTCAAGGAGGAAGGAGTTCGTTTTTTACTGGCATTTTAGAATTCCCAGCACATAGAGATAATAAAAAGCAGATCAAACTTTTGGTGGGTTTCATTTCTGTTACTAAATTGTCCACAAACAATGTGCCCCCCTCCTGCCTGCACCCCGGGTGGACCACTGCCAACAAGCCTCCCTTGGTACACCTCTGACTGGGTAGGTCCTGAAGCTTCACACGTGTTTCCTAAGTGGTTGACTGGTTAGAGACAGCTGTGTTGCTTGGGCCAGGGATTAGTGTGTGGCACAGGAGAGCCATGTACCTCTGAGGAGGTGAGGTGCAAACGCCCATCCAATAGGAGTGCACCGTATTGGATAGCTGCAACCTGACCTAAACAAACGCTCTCTGTGGTGAAGCATATCTGCAGGTTTCATGTGTACTCACGCTCAAGCTGTGTCTTGGCGTACAACGTGCTACCATTAATATCTTTCAAAGGTTTACAAGACCTCCTGGGATTCGAAGGAGTAGTATTAGGAACTCGCCGTAGTGGTATAACTGAGCAGCGCTCTTCCTTGAAACTTTTCATAGCCTAATGAAAAATTGTGATAACAAAAATAGTACTACCTTTGTATACTTTCAGAGTCTAGAAAGCACATCTAGGTCAAATATGTAATTTTATTTTTAGAAAAATATTTCAGACCTAGGTTGTACTGTCCTCATTTTACACATGAGTAAACTGAGGCTCTAAGAAGGTAGGTGATTTGCAAACATCCAGTTGGTGTGCAATGAGGTGGGACACAACAGCATGGTCTTTTGAGTCCAGTGCAACTCTCCACTACACAGCTTTAAAGTATGGTAATAACAGGGATTGTCATAAATGAGATCTAAACAGGAATGCTCACAGCTTACAGTAAGTTTATAATCTGTTATTTATAGTAGACCAGATGCCAGTACATTTAATCTGCCAGAAATACCCTTTTCTATCTTGTCCACTTGGCAGATTCTGGTCCCATAGGCAAGCAAGGTAGTTTCTTTCTCCTTTGTCTGCCCATTCCAGTCTCCCATCCCTGACCAGGCTAAATCGTAAGCCCTGATTTGCATGTCTCTCTCTAACCTTGTCTATGAGCTCCTTAAGATCATTCGATTTGGATCCCCAGTGTCTGGCATCTATCAGGCTCAGAGTAAATTTTCATTGCTCCACATCCCAATTTCGGGGAAATAATATAACGAAGATATTTGTAATTGTGGGTGAGTCAGTGTAACAGCACCCTCCTATGCTGAGAAGAGTATATCCATTAAGGCCCATTTGCTTTCTCTTACAGAGAGATCAGAAATCTAGCAAAACACACTTAGATCACTATTTCCAAACACTGGTATAGAGCACATAATAAAATTATCCTATGAATGAAATCAATATTCTATTTCTTAATGCTGTTAAAGATATCTCCCAAATCAATCTTACATCCCACTAGCAAACGCTCAGAGAACACTGGAGCCAGAATGGGTGTTTGGAAACCATGTAGCTCCATATCCTGATTTTATCACTGAGGAAATCAAGACCCTGAGATACTGACGGACTTGCCTAAGATTTCATGGAAGACCAAGCCAGTGAGCGCTTTCCAATATTCCTCGCAGCTTCCATGACCCAAACAAGGAAGACTGTGAATAACAAAAGCGAAGTCCAGGAACAAAGGATGGGTGTGCTGACCCGCTGACTCCCTTCAAGGAAAGTCAGTTGATAACACACAAACCTACGCAGTAAGGACTGACCGCCTCCAGTAGCAGTTCCCTTGACCAAACAATAGGCCATAGGACTCTGTAAAATGCAAGTTGTATCCCTTAGAGAAACTAAAAGAAAATGCTACACTTAAACAAAAAGGTCCGCATACACTTTCAAAGCAAGGAAATTGATGTCATAAAATTGATGACATCAGGAGGGACTTGATTGTAAACATCTGACCTTCAGAATTATAAGATAATAAATCTGTGTTGTTTTGAGCCACCGTTTGTGTTAATTTGTTACGGCAGCCACAGGAAAATAACACAATGACAGAATATAGCACTCAGCTGGGGTGTATTGAAGGATGCTGGGAGGTTAGGTAAGCTTAGGGGCTATGGGGTCCTCTTCCCTTCAAAGGGAGGCTGAATAGGGGTTGGGGTGATCGTGTAATGCATTCCTGAGTGGGAAAAGCCTGTGTCCTGAGTGGGGAAAGCCAGTGTCAGCAGTTGGTCATGGGAGAAGTAGGAGGTCGGGAAGATGGAGGAAAGCTAACAGTGAGCCTGAGCCAGAGGCCAAAAGGCAAGGTCAGTAACAGGAGGACATGGGCCTGAGTAGGGACAGGCATGAGTATCCAGGGTCTGGGGCCAGCAGACAAAAGGGCGGGGGGTGGAGGGCCGGGGAAACAGTTGGAAGAGCAAATGTGGGTGGCATCTGGATGAGGCCTTGAGGGCTGCTGGCCACAGAAGCTTCTACACACCCTGTCCTGCGCACTTCACTGCATCTTCCCTACGTCTCCATGATGGAGAACAGCTCTACTCTGCAACTAGTTGCCCAGACCAGAAACCTGGGAGTCACGTATAAAATCCCTCCTTCTCCCTCACCCCTTTCGTTTGTTGTAAGTCTGGGAACATTGGCTGAGAAATCTGAAGTGGGGTGGAGGAAGAAAGCCTTTGCTTTCTTCTGAGGCTACTCTTCATGTAAAGGCAACAACAACAACAACAAAAAAAACAGTATCCTACCCAAAGAAAATTATTTCCTATTTCTCGATTTGAAGAGGTTAGGCTAGAACAAAGTCTGCTTCATCTTCAAATGCCACAATGTGATCAATCTGGAGCGAGCATTTAGCAGACTTTTGTGGTTTTCAGCTATATAAAAGCATGAGGGGCACAGTTTCCTCTATGGAGGAGTGACGGTGACTGTGGTTGGCCAAATTCTAAGATGGCCCCCAAGAGTCCCACCTCCTGAAGTACATATGTAGAGACTATGTACTGCATCTTTCGTATAGCAGGGATTTGTGCATATGATGGAACCACTCCTATGATTAGGTTACATTATATGACAATGAGGAAGGGATTCTGGAGATATGAATGAGTCTTCAATCAGATGACTTTTAGTTGATCAAAAGGGAGGTTATCCTGGGTAGGCCTAACTTTTAAAGGATAGTCAAGGCCTTCCTGGAAAGAAAAGGAGAGATTCAAAGCAAGATACTTTCCCATTGGCCTTGAAGAAACAATCAGCCATGTTGTGAATGGCCTGTGGAGAAGGGACACTTAGGAGGAGCCTAGGGACTCAGTCCTATAACTACAAACTGGATTTTGCCCAGGACCTGCAAGAGCTTGGCCCCAGATGAAAATTCAGCTGGACTGATAGCATGTGCAGTGTGTGACAGTGAGCAGAAGACCCAGGTAAGCCATGCCCAGACACCCTGACCCAAGGAAATGGAGACAATAAATGTGTGCCCATTTAAGCTGCTAAATGCATGGTCATTTGTTATTAGCAATCAAAAACTAATATTTTAACTAATATTTTCTAACCAATATGCACCATTTGCTATGTGGAGGAATAAGAGGCATGAATGACCAGGCAAGCCATCCTAGATGGCAAGCATATCCTCTCCCACACCCTGCGTCCCACCATCCAGCTTGCTTTACTTCCTACGAGGACTGCTGGGAGAAAAGAGAGCTCATATTTCAGCATGGATCTCCAAGAGGCTTCAAGAAGTTCCAGATCATCTCTTTTCGAAATCCCAGCTCCGAGCGCAGTGCCTCCCCTAAAGACAATGCCCAGTTTCCTTACTGTTTTTGCATAAGTGGAATGTGAATAGACAGTATTTGGCACAAATTTTCCTGAAATGTGTTAAATGTGTATATATATTTATGTTAAATTACAAATGTGTTATGTACATATGTGAAAGAGATATGTACTTTAAATGCTACTAAACAAACCCCATAATTAACCCTTTTTTTTTTTTTTTTTTTTTTTTTTTTTTTTTTTGGTTTTCACAGTCTTAGTATATAGGTGCTTACCATCTGTTGCCTGGATGATAAAAAACGAAAAAGAAAACACGTCATAGGTCCTTCTGCCTCTGATGTCCTCATTGAAATACAGTATGTCCTCATTACTGTAGCCATAGCTGGCTTTTCAAAGTACACATCTGATTGTGTCTCTCCAGAGCTTAGAAATGTTTTCTAATTCCCCTATTTTTAAAGGGACTGTGTCCAAGTTCTTGAACGTGGAACACAAAGAGTTTCACGGCCTGGCCCCTGACGAGCTTGCTGGCCTCCTCACTCAACAGGCTCCATGGTGTACCCTGCTCCTTACACGCTCAGAAGTACCCAGCAACCCCCAAGCCCATGGTGCATTTTCAACCTTCTTTGCCAGTGTTGTCTACCTTGATATCCCCCACTTTCTCCACCTCCTTGACTTGGAGTGAACCTGAACATTGTTGAGACCCAGTTCCTTCCTTCTGCTTTGTACAAAGAAACCTGAATCTCGAAGAATGCATTGGGCTGCAGGTGGCAGAAAACCTAATTTAAACTGGCTCCAACAATAAGAGGTTTGTTATCTCACTTAAGAAAATCAATGCCAAGGCAGTTGCATGGTTAGTTCAATGCTCAAGTAGACCATAGAAGATGTGGGTTCTCTCCAACTTTCTGTTATCTTCAGTGTGGCTTTTGTCTCCAAGTTTGTTTAGCTGGCTTCTTCTCACAAGCCATGAATAGAATTGTTTATCACATGTTCATATCTGTATTAGTATATTAGTCAGGGTTTTCCAGAGAAACAGAACCTGTGTTTGTGTGTATGTGTGTGTATGTGTGTGTGTGTGTGGAGAGAGAGAGAGAGAGAGAGAGAGAGAGAGAGAGAGAGAGAGAGAGAGAGAGAGAGAGAGATTTACTTTAATGAACTGACTCATGTGATTGTGGAGACTGACATATCTAGATTTGCAGAGTAGGCTGGCAGGCTGGAGACCCAAGGAAGTGTTGATGTTGCAGCTCAAGGCCAAAGTCTACTGGAATCACAATTCCCTCTTCCTTGGGAGACCTCAGTCTTTTTCTCTTAAGGCCTTCAACTGATTGAATGGGCCCACCAACATTACGGAGGATAATCTGCTTTACTCAAAGTCCACTGATGTGAGTGTTAATCTCATTTAAAAACTATCTTCACAGAAACATCTAGAATAACGTTTGAGCAAATATCTGAGTACTGTGGACTTAGCCATGTTGACACATAAAATGAACCAATAGGATGTCTCAATCAATCACTGTCAAGAAAGAGGCGGAATCTCCATGATTGGTGTAGATATTAGCCAAAAGTAACCTTCTAGGGCTGGGGAGGGGCTCCTTCCCTGAACACATGGCCGTGGGGAGGATAAACAGTCAAACAAAACTGGGGCTCTGTCTGCCAGGCAGACTATGGTTATGGGTGGGGTTGACTGAAACTATGGATTTGAGTGGGGAGACAACAAAGTCTATTAAATACCAGGCAGGCAGAATCCCAGTACTTTATGGTCTCCTTTACATGTTCTATAAACTCCGTTAGAGCCCTTGTTATGCTGAATCATGGGTTTATGGCTTATTTTCCTTTAGATTGGGTTCGCCCTTGAGTAATAACCATGTATTGGTGACCTCTTTATCAACAGCCCCATACACAGTGTTCAGCCTCAGGTGGCTACTCTATAAATGCTACTGAATTGACCAAAGTGGGCTATTCTGGTGCTACAGAAACCATAGATTTCTATCCACCACAAGCTTTGTTAACATCACACATAGACAGTTGTTATACCCACTGACAATTATTTCTAGATATTCTTATAAAGAACTTATGGGACAATAAAACTTGTCCAAGTAGTGTAGTCACACCAAGTTCTCTTCTCTTTCACACATCCATAACATGAAAAAAAAAAATCCCAGTGGCAAAGTAAAGCACACTCTCAGCCTTATACTCAATAATTATAAGGAGAAATAAAGGGTCCACTGTTTGCCCTATGCACCGGCTCAGATAAAGTAGGTCACTTGGAGTCTGTCAGATGCTCGAGCCTCAGGTCCAATTACTTAATTCAAAAGTTCTCATGACTCCTAGCTTTTGAAAAAGAGTTGGAGTTCCTAAAAGTTTAGCAAGTGAAATAAAGAATCAGATATGCCCCATTCTTTACCCAGAAGCCGAAGGTCTTCGGGACTGTTAAATCCAGAGGATGATAAAGTCACCTCTCAGGTGGCCACAGTGTAGAGACCCATTGAGCTTACAAATTCAAGGAACATTACTAAGCACCCTCCATGTTCTAGGCGTTATGAGAGACCCTCACTTGCTTTAATACATTTTCTCAATTTTAGCTGTCTTTGCTCAAGCAGAGAAGTATCAAATACCTAGTTATGGTGTTACGAATAAAAGAATAACAGTTAAACCAAGGACAATTGACAGGTACAGACTCACACCATGCACCAGATGTGACCATCAGCACTCTTCCTGCATTATGTAATTTAATCCTCACAAAACCTCGTGAGGCTGATTTGTTCCTCTTCTCCATTTTAACAGATGAAGACCCTGGGGGGCTGAGAGTGGGGAGGCAACTGGCTGACACCAGTCCCACCAGTAGCAATATCCATAGAACCCAGAATCCACTCCAGGCCTGCCTGATTCCAGACTCCATGTTCGGAACGCCGCACCTCCGGCTTCCCATATAGCAGGTTTTATTCGTGTTATCTCACTTAAAACTGGAAATGAGGGAAAGTTCAACTCTTTTAAATCAACACATAAAGGAAAAGGAAAACGTCTTTCCTGTGCTTATTAGAAGCAACAATAAACTCAAAACAGAGCCTTGAACACATGTAAAGAATGTGTCAGCTGAGGGGAAAACATCAAAAGAGAAAAATGGGGCAGAAAAGCAAAATTCTGCAGTGCCTATCCAGTATTATCCATGAGCATTTTAATCACTACAGAGGAAATTACTAGTTTAGCAAGACTTATTATAACCTGGAGGAATGCCCTTTGTTGCTCTAATTCCATAATCACGAAACACAAGAATACAATTAAAAATGTAATTTCTGGGATAGCTTGAGTATGAGAAGCAGATTCCTCAGGAAAAAAAAGTATACAAGCATTCTATCCATTAGAAAAGGACATTTTCAATTGTAAATATGAAATGTCATCTATCTATATATGCCATATGAACATAGCTTGTGTCAATTAAATTGTTATAAGATTATTAGAAACCTGATAATTTCTGGGTGAATTAATCAAGCCCAGTTTCTATCCCACTGAGCCAAGGAACAAATGTACCAGAGTAAACTTACCAAGTTAATAAAATGAATTTATGAGGCTATTTGGCAGTAAGCTGGCTTTTTTTCTGGATCACCCACTCTTCCTCATCATGCCCACTTTCCTCCTCTAGGAGAGTTCCAAGAGTATGGATTATTGTCCCACAAAGCAAATGAGAAAAGTGAAGCTCAGAGGGGTTTAGTAACTTGCTTAGTTCTGCACAGTAACGAACTGGAGAACAGGAGAAGACATCACAGCCAAGAATGAACCAGGTGACCTGGGGGCACTGCTCTTTCGACTTTCCACCCATTACAAAGATCCCAGCCGACACTTGTGGGCCTCTGTTCTCAGTACCTGAGTGAGGACCCCACATTGGCTCCTGTTGAGAGCTTTATTTCGTACCCTCTCACATCTAAGCAGATAAAATACTTTGAAATATCTCATCTGCCTTCCCTTCCACTCTTCTGTTTAACATTCTTGCTCATTCCCTTGCTTCTCTCCCCACTAAAGTCTTGATGCAGCAGAAGGATGAGGTTCACAATTAGGAGAAGAATGGTGGGAAAAGGTAAGAACCTTCTACCTTTCTTTTAAACCAAAGTCACAGCATGTTTCTGGCTCCATCTTATCTTCAGTTTTTCGCCCCCATGCTGACAGTATCCCCTCTGCCTGTTATTTTTAGCTGGTGCTTGGCCCAATCTGCTAAATCCTGACTAAGGATGCTACTGAAGTACCATCAGTGACAGCCTGCATCCCAGCAAGCCTCATTGCCATGGTCAGCCTTTCCAGATTTCCTGTTTCATGAATGTTAAGAAATGGCACTTTTTCACTTAACCAAATTCCAGTAGACAAGGCTTCAACCCTCAATCCTCCATCACCCACCCCTTGACCAAGTTGCCTGTAGGACATTGGGATGTAGTCTCAGATGGAAATAAGTGGTCTTGGTTAAATTGCCACTCACTTAAACTTTCTCTTGCTGGAGTATTCATCCAACACATAAGCAACACCATGCCACCTTTTGCAAGCCAGCCCATGCCACGTAGCAAATGCAAAATTCTGGAAATAATACCATATGTCATTCAAATTCTTTTCTTAAAAATAAGAATAAAATTATTTTACCTGGAACAAAGCTTCCCTGGACCACCTCCTTGTATGCCCACCAGCCTTCATGGATTTTTGGTGAATTCTGTTGAGCTAAAGGAAAATAAGAAAGAAAGAGTAAGGTAATAACAGAGAAGTACTGTGTCTTGGCTGCCTGAGCAAGAAGCATGACTACACATAACTCTTTTTACCCAAAAGTCATACTACAAAATGGAACAGCAACCCCACTGCTCCTTTTTTTCAAATAGATTATTAACCTATAAATATCTTGTCATAGAGTTTTATGAAAATCACTCAGGGTAATTCTAGTGAAGAGAAATAGATAGTAACTGTATTTAGCCTATTGTATTTAAGCTTATTTGAATTCCCCTGTTACTTGTCTCTACCACTGATTCACCTCTTTTCTCACCCATCCCTTACCCACACACATACACACATACCATCCACTGGAATTGAGGAGAGGAGGCTGATCCTATCCACAAGCCAGGCAAGAACCATACATGTGCACAGAACCCTTAGAAATGGAGAGGTAGGGTGTTTGCTAAAAAGGCTAAGCTAGAAGAGGGAAGGGTGTAACCAGCCAGCTTTCCTCAGGTCCCAGGAAAATGTAAACAATAACATAAATAATCACGGTGAGGGCTTAACATCTTAGGGAAAAAGAATAGAAATACCAAGAAACTGGAACATATCATAGGGATCTGTGAGCTCATACTGACATGACCTCAGAATAATCTTTGACATTTATGACAGTTGATGGGTGAATTAGGGTAATTCTATTCCATGTGGGTGTACATCCCAAAGTATAGGTGACATATAAACTTGCATTGATCCTCTTACTAATTAAACTGCATTCATATTTCAGCCCTCAGTCTCATTGGAGGAAAATAAGGCAATGTCTACTATACTTGTAATTTGGCCAGTCTACAGCAAATTTTTAATTTCCTTTCTTTAAATCTTGTTCCCTTTTCAGTGTCCTTTTTCAGACTCAACATTCTGGGTTAGAGAGAATGGTACAAGACAATGGGTTTGAAAGCAAAACTTTGTGTAGAGTGGGGATTTGCTAAATTCCTTTGGCTTCCATGTGAGCTGTGATCGCTTAGCTCCACAATACAGAAGATACCTTTTCTGCCTATGATGTTAAGACACCTGAGGCTCGCAGTTGTGTGATGAAAGAGGGTTTGTGACATAGGACAAGTGAAAGACAAGCCTGCTTTTTCTGGAGTTGACAGTGGGGCTAGGAGACATGAGAAACAAATAGAAGAGGGACAAAGAACCTATTTAAGGCTCTGGGAAAATATCACATTTCAAGGTGCATCAAAGTACAGTGGATTTCCCAGTACTTTGAATTCCCATGTGTCATGGAGAGAGTCCGTATGTCCCCACAGTCCTTGAGGAAGATACTGAAGGCAGCTGAATTGAAAGCCATTGTATCTGTTCCGGGGCAGCAGGCAAAGGGAATAGTGTCCTGAGAGCAGAGGCTGCAGAGGTTCTGTCCAACCAGGGAGCCAAGTGGAAGAGTCAACAGTAACTCTAAGTATTTGTAGCACCAGGGAAAGACAAGGAGATCAGAAGTCAGCCAGGAGACCTTTAGGCCTGACCAAATTGAGAAACCAGATCAAGAGTTGTATGCTTGGGGGCCAGCCCGGTGGCTCAGGTGGTTAGAGCTCCATGCTCCTAACTCCGAAGGGTGCTGGTTCAATTCCCACATGGGCCAGTGGGCTCTTAACCACAAGAGTGCCAGTCCCGCAAGGGATGGTGAGCTGCGCCCCCTGCAACTAGCAACGGCAACTGGACCTGGAGCTGAGCTGCGCCCTCCACAACTAAGATTGAAAGGACAACTTGACTTGGAAAAAAGTCCTGGAAGTACGCACTGTTCCCCAATAAAGTCCTGTACCCCTTCCCCAATAAAATCTTTAAAAAAAAAAAAAGAAAGAAAAAAAAGCAATGATCTTTAAAAAAAATAAAAAGAGTTGTATGCTTGCAAAGTTCATGAAGGAGGTGAACAAAGGACATTTCTTTAGAGTTCAGAACGATTCTGATTCTCCCTCAGGCCTTGACATTGCATGATCCAGCCTCAAGTTCCTTCCCAACTCATCAGAGGACACTCAGAGGAGCAAGAGGGGGAATCCCTAATTCACTCAGACACAGTGGCCCTGTTTTGAAACAAACACTTTGCAATGTTCATCTTGATGATAATTAAATTCACGGACAGTATATCCTACTAAAAACAAACAAACAAACAAACAAAGACCACCACAACTCTGGTATTACAGCTTAGCTCTGTTGGACATGGAGGATATCCCATGCCTGGAAAAGATCTGCATTTCTGAAAGCTCAAAAGCATGAAACTATGGGACACCACCTAACAGCTCTGTATTAGAGATGAGCCAGGATTGATTTTCCTTATCAAAGACAGGAACTTCTGAGTTTTGATAAAACTGGAAGTCAACAGAGACGACAGGCATTTATTTATAGCACTGGGGAAAGACAAGGGAATTTGAAGTCAGCCAGGAGACCATTAGGCCTGACCAATCAGGATTTCATCCAATCAGGTTTGCTGCCTGTCATTGAACAATTTAAACCATAAATACAGCCTTCACTTTTTATTCTCAGAGCCAGCTGTGTGGGAAGCCACGCTCTCTTGTATATATTTTATCATTCTAAGTAAGGATCTGCACAGCACTCAAAAATTGCTGTGTTACATTAAATTTTTTTACCAAGTCATTTTACAAAAAGTTTTGTTTACCGGATTTACGCACATTTATTTCAAAGGGTCAACATAGTGCTTTAGCTATCATATAAAGAATAAATAAAAAAAATGCAATGGATAATAATATATATTTTAATGTGTAAAAATGCTTGATCATGCTTCACTAGAGCAGAGATTGGCAAAGTATTGGCTGCCAACCAAAGATGGTCCAATGACTGTTTCGGTCCTGCCCAAGAGCTAACACTGATTTTACATTTTTAAATAGTTTTTAAAAAATTAAAGAAGGATACTGTGACATGAAAATTACATTAAAGGCAAATTTTAGTATCTATAAGTCAAATTTTATTGGAACAGGGCCACACTTATTTATTTACACATTGTCTATGGCACTTTCTCACTACAACAGCAGAGCTGAATAGATGTGACTGAGACCACTGGGCCTACAAAGCCTAAAATGTTTCCTACATCGTTCTTTACTGAAAAAGTTTATTGACTGCTCATTTACACACTTAATTAAAAAAAATATCAATAATCCATGTCATGCTTTAACTGTAAAAAAAGTCAAAGGCAGAGAATGCAATTTATAATAAGATATTATATATTTCAACTTATAAATATTTGGGTATGAATGATATACTAGATGTTAAAATGAAGAGGTTGGATACTTGACTGAAACAGGTACAAATAATAAAGTTGTACTGTACTGCAGATTGCAGAATCCAAAAATGGCATTGCTCACAGTGCTGTGATTTTCCAAAATAGTGAACAACTCTTGGCAAAGTTTGGAACAAAATGAAGAACCACCTTCCCTTTATTTACACAGTATCTGCATTGCTGAAGAACAGGGCATATTGGGGCCGGCCCGGTGGCTCAGGCTGTTAGAGCTCCATGCTCCTGACTCTGAAGGCTGCCAGTGACTCGGGAGGTGTTGGAGGCATATGGAAGGAGGGGGGGGGGGGGGGGCTGGGAAAGACTGAGGTTTGTGGCTTTGGAGAGGGCTGGAGGACAGTCACCATTTTCCCTGTGTGGGATCTTCCTCTCTTGCAGCCAGCAAGCGGACGCCATCTTTCTTGTGTTGAGCCCGCCCCCATATGGCTAAATCTGAATCTGATTGGTCTAATGAGCTCCACTGCTCCAAACTGCTGACTCACTGGGAACCCGCCCTACCCAACTCCCCCAGAGATGGAGACATTTTCCCGTGAGCAGCCAGCCCTTCCCACATAGCATTCTTTCTTGGAAAACTACTGGAGAGACCACAGGCCCCAGGTGGGTGGCATCTGGCCTCAGGTGTGCTCAGAGACTTTTGTTTAGTAGCTCCAGGCTCAGCACTGGCACCAAACCAGAGTCTACATTAACCTGTTAACCACAACTCTTCCCACTCTAGTGATTCCCTGAGACCCTGCTTCACCCAACTTGGATACTGTACGAAGCTTTATCAATGGTTGAACCTTAGAGAAGCCGGTAGGTGGCCGCAGGCCTCCAGGTGTCCTGGCTTTTTGCAGAGCTATCCCAGGCCTGGTACTGGTGGTAGCTGTCCTCAGTTTGCAGTGTGTTCTCTCCCATGAACCTCCAAATTTAGCACAAGCAGCAAACAACTTGTGGGGACAGAGTCACAGAGAGCAGTTTCCAGGATGTTGGCCTCACGTGGAAAGGTGCTGGCTTAGTTATTAGATGGCCATCAGCTATAATCAGATGGCCATCCACTGTGGCTGGGTGGCCATTAGGGGTTACAGGTTAGCCATTAGCTACTAATATAACTGCTGTGGCTACATTAGGAGTTTGGTTCATTGGCAGAGAAGCAGATGGTGGATTGTGCATTGTGTGGAGCTTGCTTCCTGTATCTCCAACCCAGCCACCAGCAAGAACATAGGAATATAAACCCCCTATCTATGGCTCCGTTGTTCTTTTTGGCCTCACCATATCCTGTGTTGGTGTATGGGGAGCGGGACCAGAGACCCTGCACGACGCAACTGCAGATAGCTTTATAGCTGCTACCAGGTAGTCTCCAACCAGTCACAGGCAGTGGGTGACCTGGGCCTGCCCCAGAGCCATCCCAAAAGGCCTCAGCACCAACATACTTGGAGGTGGGCTTCAGACCATAACAGAGCATTACCCAATTAGCCCCACAAGCAGCATACACAAAAGGTGGTCTCAACAGGCACCAGAGCCATCTGGGGTGAATCCTATTCAGTGGGGTAAGCGCCCTGTACAGCAGCCTATAAGCTGTGGATGTGGCCAAACCCCATAGCCAATGAACCTGAGGGCTAATGCCACCTACAGACATGCCAATAGCAATCAAGGCTCAGCTATAATAGGAGGGCACAGAAAACTGACACAAGGGACACTCCTGGAGCACCCGGCACAGGTGACCAGGGAGACTATACCAGGGCCCCACAGGGCACCTAATATATAAGGCCACCTGGCCAAGACTAGGAGACAAAGCAGATCTACCTTATACATAAAATCAAACACATAAAGGCAGCCAAAATGAGGAAACAAAGAAATGTGTCCCAAATGAAAGAACAGGAGAAAACTCCAGAAAAATAACCAAACTAAATGGAAGCAAGCAATCTACCAGAGACAGAGTTCAAAACAATGGTTATAAAGATGCTCAAGGAACTTAGTGAAAACTTCAACAGAGATACCAAGCATAAAAAAAGGACCAGTCAGAAATGAAGAATACAATAACTGAAATGAAGAATGCACGAGAAGAAATCACCAGCAGATTAGATGAAGCAGAAGATTGAATCAGCAATTTGGAGGACAAGGTAGATAAAATACTCAGAACAGCAAAAAGAAAAAAAGAATCCAAAAAAATGAGGATAATTTAAGAGACCTCTGGGACAACATAAAGTGTAATAATATTCAGATCACAGGGGTACCAGAAGGAGACGAGAGAAAGCAAGGAACTGAAAACCTATTAAGAGATAATGACTGAAACTTCTCTAACCTGACAAGTCCAGGAAATGCAGAGTCCCAAACAAGATGAACCCAAACAGGCCCACACCAAGACACAGTGTAATTAAAATGGCAAACGTTAAAGACAAAAAGAGAATCCTAAAAGCAGCAAGAGAAAGGCAACTAAGGGAGCCCCCATAAGATTGTCAGCCGATTTCTCAAACGAAACTTTGCAGGCCAGAAGGGATTGGAACAAAGTAGTCAACATGATGAAAAGCAAGAACCTACAACCAATGGTACTCTACCCAGCAAAGCTATCATTTAAAATCGAAGGACAGATAAAGAGCTTCCCAGACAAGAAAAAGCTAAAGGAGTTCATCACCACCAAACTGTATTATAAGAAATGTTAGAGAGACTTCTTTAAGATGAAAAAATAAAATAAAAATTATGAATAATAAAATGGCAATAGCTACATATCTACCAACAATTACTTTCAATGTAAATGGATTAAATGCTCTAATCAAAAGACATCGGAGGGCTGAATGGATAAGAAAAGAAAACCCTTACATATGTTGCCCACAAGAGACTCACTTCAGATTGAAAGACACACACAGACAGACAGAAAAGGAATGGAAAAAGTTATTTCATGAAAATGGAAATAAACAAACAAAAAGCTGGGGTAGCAATACTTATATAAGACAAAATAGACTTTAAAACAAAGGCTATCACAAGAGACAAGGAAGGACCCAGTAATCCCATGTCTGTGTATTTATCCGAAGAAATCCAAAACACTACTTTGAGGGGATGTGTGCATCCATATGTTCATTGCAGCATTGTTTACAGTAGCCAAGATGTGGAAAAAACTTGGGTGTCCATCTATACAGGAAAGGATAAAGAGGAGCTGGCACATATATACAATGGAATATTGCTCGGCCATGAAAGGGAATGGGATCTTGCCATCTGCGGCAGCGTGGATGGACCTGGCGGGTATTGTGCTGAGTGGAGTATCAGAGAAAGACAGATGCCATGGGATTTTGCTTATATATGGAATCTAAAGAACAACATAAACAAAATAAAAGAAACAAACTCATAGATACAGAAAACATTTTTATGGTTGCTAGATGGGAGGGGAGTTGGGGGTGTGGCTGCAAAGGGGGAAGGGATTAAGAAGTACAAATTGATTGGAAGGTATGGCATAAGGAATATATAGTCGATACTATTGTAATAACTATGTATGGTGTCAGATGGGTACTAGATTTGTTGGGGTGATAGATGGGAGGGGGTTGGAGACAGGGTGAAAAAGGTGAAGGGATTAAAAGGTACAAATTGGTAGTTACAAAAGAGTCATGGGGATGTAGTGTAAAGCATAGGGAATATAGTCAATGATATGGTAATAACTATGTATAGAGCCAGGTGGGTACTACACTAGTCAGGGAGATCACTTCTTACATTATATAAATGTCTAAACACTATGCTGTATACACCAAATTAATATCAAATAATATTGAATGTCAATTGTAATTAAAAAATTTAAAAAGGGGGGGGGAAGTGAAGGGGAATAAGAGGTCCAAATTTCAGGCATAAAACAAGTCATGGAAATATAAGCATAGGACATATAGTCAATAATATTGTGATAGCATAGTATGGTATCAAATGAGTTATCATGGTGATCTGTTCTTTAGGTATCTAAATGTTGAATAACTATGGTTTACCCCTGAAACTAATATTGTATGTTATCTATATTTTAATGAAAATCTTAAAAAAAGAAGAAAAATTAGAAAGCCATATGATTTCACTCATGTGGGATATAAAACTCAAAGCAACAAACCAAAAAGCCAATCAAACAAACAAAAACTCGTAGACACAACAGTTCATTGGTTACCAGAGGGTAAGGGGGGCAGGGGCAAGGCAAAGAAAAGGGGGTCTAATATATGGTGATGGAAGGAGATTGGACTTTGGGTGGTGAGCTCACAATGCAATATGTAGATGATATATTATATAATTGTACTCTTGAAACCTATATAATTTTATTAACCAATGCCACCCCAATAAATTTAAAAATAAATAAAATACATAAAAAAAGTGTTACAAGTAACAAAAGTATCACTGAAAACCTCGGTTTCATTCAGAACGTTGCAAAACACTTTGCTCTCTCTTCATCTCCAGTCATTTCTTCTTCAACTACCATTCAGAAGTGGACTTATGTAAGATTTTAGCAGGTGGCAAGACAATCAGACCAACTGAATCAAGTCTGTTATAATGACAGAACTGCAGAATTTCTGTTAATGTCCTTTGACATCACTGTGAAAGACCCAAATGCACCCTGCAGAAATCAGTCCGCAGGTGTGGGGGGCCCATTTGATGTCTATCAGTTACAAAATAGGCTCACTGCAGGAGAGAATTGAAGAAAATGAAGGTGTTTTATGTAATGTTTTCAAATGCCCTTGTGTGTCCAGTCTGGCCTCATACTGTTTGGCAATTTGAAAGACAGGACACACATTTAAAAGGTACTTCATTTCAGGTTCTGCTACCTTCCGAGGAGTGGCTTGAGACAGAGCGCCAAAAGAAGTACTGGATTTCCATTTTAACTCCTCCCTGCCAGATCCTAAATAGTCATCTTGTTTGTATCTGATTTCCAGTGGGTAGAGAGCTCACTGATTGGGAATTCCTCGGAGCATACCAGAGACCAGAAAGCACCTTTAGCTTCTGCTGCGTTTTCTGCTTCTCTTTGCCCATGGATCAAGATTTCTTTACTTAACAGGCAACCAGCCCCTAGGAAAAACCCAGGTGTCTAATCAAAAAAAAAAAATGTTGACAATAACAGTTGCCATCACTGCCAGATGAAGAGATATACATAGCAAGGGCATCTCTCTTGATAGTAAAGGAGACCTATTTCCATTTTATTCTCTTTTTTCTCACTGTGGCAGTTTGAGAACATTTGAGTTTCAAAAGAAAACTCAGAATCTCAGGATTTTGAAAGAGACACAGAGTTCACTGTTCCAATCTCGTCCTATACGGTTGAGGAAACTGAGGCACAGAAAAAGAATGTCACTTTAAAAAGTAGAGAGTCTTAGAACAGGAATTAGCAAACGTTTTCTGTCAATGGCAGATAGTTAGTAGTACAGGCTTTGAAGGCTATACTGTCTTTGTCCCAGCTACTCATCTCTGCCATTATAGGACAAAGGTCACCATATGCAATACATGAATGGATGGGCGTGGCTTTGTGCCAATAAAGTTTTATTTATAAACACAGACACAGGACTGGATTTGGCCTGTGGGGTACAGTTTGCTGATTCCTGTCTTAGAGCTAAAAACTGTTTAGCCATCTAGGTCTGCTTCCTACTCAATTTTAGAAGTGAACTACTTTAAAGAGAAAATCAGAAAGAATTGGAAAATGTATGTTTCCAGTGACATGTAAATAGTATCTGAGCCATATGTACTTTAGAAGAGTATGTGTAATATGAAATCTTTTCCAGACTTCCTGAAATTGGTCACTGAAGTCTACATAAAATCCATTTCCTCCCTTCACCCCGTTTCCTTTGGGCGAAACCACCAAAGTTGGAGGGGCCTCATATAAATGCCACCCACAACTCTACACTGGGTTTTTCAAACCAGTCATAAGGGACCTCACTGATTGTTGGAAGCCCTTTTATTCCTTCCACAAGTCCATAAAGCACCTTTCTGGATGACTCTTGGGAATCTTACTTGTTCCCATAGATAAAGTCATTATATCTTCACATGCTAATTCTTTCCCATCATTTTGAGATAAACTTTTACAAAGCTCCTCTATTTGTATATATATTTCAATCCCTATCATTAGCTGCAAGACAGAGTTAAGTAACTTAACTAACTTTGGTACAAAGATAACACAACTGTGAAACATCTCCATGTGGAAATTATAGTGATCTCTTGACCTGATAGAAAACAAAACTCAAGAGCAATGACTGAGAAAATAGTACAAGAGCGAACAGAGGAGCCAGTAGGGGAAGGCATCCAGTAGGGGAAGGCAGATTGCTTAATAAACCCCCACCACCAGTCAAAATGCACCAAACTGTAAGCATGCACATTGCAAAAATGAGCTTCCAAGCCCTGGGTCAGTAGAGTAACATCTGTGCTGCGTGGTTTATGAGAAGAAAAGATGAAATCGAATAGATAGGAGAGGCAATTAGAGCACATGACCTGTTGTGGTTACTTTATTTCAATATGGTGGTAGGAGCCCTGAACAGTTGTTCCTCTCAGAAACTGCTTTTCTCTGCCTGAGGAGGTAACTCAAGGAAGGAGACACTGAGCCTACTGAATCAGGAGAACATCAGATGTTGGAAGGCCAAACAGTCCTGCTTATGTGAGATGCAGGATGAAAAGTACGATATACCCTATCCTTAGGACTTCACTATTTTCCCGTTAATGGCCAATTCTTCCCCCTGCATGGGAAGTAGGTACACTGAGCAAAGCATGGTTCACTGGAGGAAATGTAAATGACCTCCTTAGTGCACCGTACGGCACCCATTGGATCTGCCAAGGATAATGCTCTTCTCCAAGTGCTTGATTCTGTACAACACCGGGTAGGTCTCTCTCTCTTTTGTGAACCCTTGATATTATGTGTCCTACATTTTAGAACATAGATAGTGCCTCATACTTATCTGTTTTCATGTCATTCGTTTACACTACACTTTAACTTTCTTGAGGTCAGAGAATGGGTGGTCTTTTGAAATTCCATTATTTATGCAAAGCTTGGTACCTAAGAGGTGCCCAATAAAAGGTGGATAAATGCATGAAAAATGCTGCAGTGAAGTTGTACATTTTGCAAAATTCCGTGTTTCCCTGAAAATAAGACCTAGCCGGACCATGAACTCTAATGCGTCTTGTGGAGCAAAAATTAATATAAGACCCGGTCTTATTTTAATATAAGACCAGGTATAATATAACATAATATAATGTAATGTAACGTAACGTAACGTAACGTAACGTAACGTAACGTAACGTAACATAACATAACATAACCTAATATAATATAATACCAGGCATAGTATAATATAATATAATATAATATAATATAATATAATATAATATAATATAATATAATATAATACCAGGTTTTATATAAGACCAGGTCTTATATTAATTTTTGCTCCAAAAGACACATTAGAGCTGATGGTCCAAGGTAGGTCTTACTTTTGGAGAAATACGGTTGCAGTTTAGCTCCAGTAGCCCTTGGGAGATTTTAGACGATATCCAAAGACTTATTGGTGTGATGCCTATATTTGTGGTCAGTGGGAGTGTGGACAAAAGTGTTTTCAAGTTGGTTGACAGGTCCACACTCACTTGACAGATAGAAGAGCACCAGGAGCTGACACCCTGCCTGCAGAAATCAAAGCCATACCAAACGCCTTTATTTAGCTGAAAGTATTTCATTTAAAAGCATGGGGGGTGGTGGTGAGGGGAAGAAATGCCATTCCTGAGAGTATTTATATCTCTGCCACTCTTTACTGTTTCTTAAGTTGTGAGACAGGGATGAAAACCATTTCTATCTCTCCACCCTACATGACCCCAACTTACCATAAAAACTAGACAGAACACTCAGATCATCAAAAGTTGCACTGGCTAACTGGGTGACAAAGTGTGCCCAAGTACTGAACATGGATATAAGCTAGAGTCACCTTACACATCAGGCCAGACCCAAAGCACATGACATCAAAATTATATTTGTGTTGGGAGTTAAAGAAAAAATAATTGGTGATGGAGCAGCCTTTATTACTGACACCTAAAAAGCTTAGAATTTAAGATCATGGTTCAGAGGCTCAAGGCAGCTGGCGTTGAAAACCCGCAGGAGGAAAGTCCCTAACACGGCTGATTCTTAGCCTGGTATTCTAGAATCTCTGCAGTTTGGTTTTTCCTATTCTTCCTGATCTCATTTCTCATAATCCTGACAAAACTTCTATTGTCCCCTGCTGTCCCCAAGTATACCATATTGGTTACTCTCTCCGCGCCTCGCTCTACCTTTTTTTTTTTCTAGAATTCCCTCTTTGTCTACTTCTTCTTGACAACTGTTACTTATCCTCAAAGGCTCACCAATTCTTGCTCCTTTCAAGAGACTTCTCTTGATCATTCCAGTTTCACTGTAATTCCTTACCTCTGAATTTCAGAACTTTACTGTCTATTCCTCACTTATCACTTTCATTAATTGAACATTTATTGAGTACCTATGATTGTCAGGCCATATACTATGCATCTAGAGTACTAATTCCCATTCTCCAAGAACTGATGTTCTATTGGAGGAGACAGAAAAAGCAGATGACTGAATTAAACTATAAGGAAGATATTTGATAGAAATAAGTACTCTGCAGTATAATTTAAGACGTGAGGTAATAGAGTGGCTTGAAGGACACACTAGATTGTGTGACAGCGATGGCCTTTGAGGTTATGGTACTTGATCTGAGGTTTAAATGACAAAAATAGATTGGACTCACAAAGGTCAACAATGATAGTACTTCAGATGGATTCAAAAACCTTACGAAGGCAGGAAGAAGTTTGGGTTTTTCAAGAAAAATACAAGTGGTCATAGTAGATACATGGGGAGAGAGGTCCCAGATGAAGCTTGATGATTTACCTAGTAGTCCAGGAGAAAGTTGATGGTGTCTTCAACTAGGACAGTGTTGGGGAAAACAGAAGTGGAATGCACACTATGTATTTTAGAGGAAGAGTGACTAGGACATGGTGATAGATTGGAAGAAGGAAGTTAAAGACCCTAAATCAAGGATAACTGCCATCTTTTTTGGCCTGAGTGACTATATTGACAGTTATTGAGATAACAAGGGAGACTGGGAGAGGAGTAGCTTTGGGACCTGAAATGAAGTCAAGAGTTCTGTGTGAGATAGCTCATGAGCATTTCTGGGGAGATGTCAAGTAGGCATCTCCCCAGAAATAGAATGAAGTCTGAGGCAAGGTCAAGATAAGATACATGTTTATGACTCTTTGGCATAAAAATGATGTTTAAACCCATGAGTTTACAAGAGGTTACCAAGAAGAATGTGAAAATACATAGAGAGAAACTAAAAGGGACATGGAATTTGGTTGTTGGATGTTAACTTTACTCAGATTTCTTGGGTGTTTAACCTAATGTCCTCGTTCTGTTCTAAGATCTCATCCAGAATCCCACTTTACATTTAGTGCTCATGTCTCCTTAGTCTTCTCGTGACTGCAACAATTTCTTCATATACTTTTAATTTGTATTTTCCTATAGCCCTGCCTGACTAACTAAATTAAAACTATCGCAAGGGTAGATGAGGTGCCTTGTCTACAATAATGCAACACAGGTAATAGGTGGACTAGGCATAGTGTTTAACAAATGCTTGTTTACTAAATCTAGGAAGGGGAAGAAGACATGCAAAGCTCCATTTAGAAAGGCTATTCCCGAGTTTAACAGGAACACCCACCTCCAGACTCCTCTCCACTTTTTCCCTGAAATAAGTTTAATAGTAAATAGTTCTTAGATATTAAGAACCATGTAACTTAAATAATAACGATAGTTATTAACACAAAATAAAAGGGATAAAAAATAATCTCTAATCTTTGTCATTGTAAGAGTATAGCTATAATTTTGTTTTGTGCTGTTTTCATCAAACATTTCTTCCTGAGTTGTATTCTCCATTCTTATTTTTTAATGTGCACATAATGGCCCTTTTAGTAAACATGCCATAATTTCCCAATTATTCCCTTCCTATTGGCCATTTGGTTATTTGAATACTGCAATTAACTTTTTCAAGCCCAGAACTTCTTCTCCCCCTTTAAAAAAAAATCTTTCCATAGTACAGCATGGCAAAATCAGTGTCGCAGTACAAAGCATAAGTATATATGTTAAATTACTTTGCAAACAAAAATTATAGCAATTTACATTGTTATTGAAATGTAAGTAATTATTTTTTAAAGGAAAAATATTAGGGTAACCTCAAGACAAAAGAATAATGATAGAATGCTAATCCATTTAAAAATAATTTTAACTTTTGACAGACAGGCAACTAAACAGGAAGCACTGTAACTGTCCAGTAAATGTTTCTCTTATGTCACAAATTCATGAAATGAACATTTCATCAAAGTCAGGAGATATTTTGTATTTCCCTTTTTTTTACTATTATTTATCATCTTGGAATCAGGTATAGATGTATTATATTATCTATGAATATTATAAATCACATTGGTAGTAACTATTAAAACTATTCATGTTTTAAAACAACTGGAAGAAACTTTAGACCCCAAGATTCAAGTCCATGCCCAGGTTCACTCAGCCTCCCATAAATCATAGTGATAAGGAGAATGTGTATGTGTTGTATTCAGAATACTAAAAGGGTATTGATATAATAAATCAATTTTTAAACTACAGTTGATAAACTATTGATAATTTCTAAAATCAATGAGCTACTCAATTGTGGCATTAACATCATTTCACATAAAACTTTCCATCACAATTAGTAGCTTTGAATGGGACTAAAATGTTGTATCTCTCTTAAGCTTGCAATCAGCAAGGCTAGGTCAAATGAAAAGAAAGGAAACAAGCAGAATCACTGGTATCTTTGGAGTCAGTGTGAAATAATGGAAAATACACATCAACCTGGAGTTGAATCCCAAATTTACTACTGAATTTTGTGTCACTTTGGGCAAATTATTTCATCTTTTAAATGCTCAGTTAAACACACACACGCGCACACACAAACTCAGTGTCCTTATCTGAAAATTGGCAATACTTACCTTGAAGGACTATCAAAAGGACTTAAATATGCTCATGTATATGAGATAATACTTTGTGCTCAATAAATGGCATTCACTACTTTTATTATTTGATGTTAGTGGTGGTAATATTGGGGGGTGGAGGGTGAAAGCAGAGGCAGAAAGGGAATCTGGCAAAAGGAAAAAAAGAGAATTGTTTGGTAAAAGAAACCAGAAGCTATGGCACAATTTGACTTGAATCTGGTTGAAATTAAAAAAAAAGAAAAAAAGAAAAAAGAAATCATTGCCTGAAGAAGCATCGATCTGCATACTCCCTCCCATAAATTCTGAGCCAACTCATGGAAGGCAAAAGGTAGCTGGACCTGATTAAGAGAAGAGCTCAGGAGCTCCCAAGGACACTCAAGATATTTTCAAGTCAAAGTACAGTCACTGAGGAACCTGTGGAAACAGAATAGGAGACTTGAAGCAAGAAAACAGTGGATTGGTGGAAGGATGGATTGAAGTCAGTTACTGTTTAAAAAAAAGAGAGAGAAAGAAACAGAAAGGAAAACAATGGATTCAGGCAACTCACACAGGGAAACTATGCTATTTGTTAGGACAAAGCCTAAACAGAGCCCAAGGCCCAAAGGGGCTGCAGGGAAAGCAGACAAAACAACAATAACAACAACAACAACAACAACAACAACAACAGCAACAACACTCCACTGGGATCAATTAGCTATGGTGAGAAATAAGGTCAGATGCTAACATTAGGGAAAGGCCAGGTGGTTTCATCTATTTATTTATTTTTTTCATATGCCATCAGCTCAACAACATCTTTTTGTCCTTCTTTGAGATTCTCATCAACTCAATATTTGCAGATCATGCACGACATGACAGGTGTTGTCACACACTTCACAAGGGTGGAGCTAGTGAATTATGAGCTTCTCTGGGCTGTCCAGGCAAGCCAAACTAGATAGAGTTCCATTATTTGAATAACAAAGATGAAAGTGAAGTTTGGAACTTGAATTATCTGGGGAGTTATAGCTGGAAAGACCTGAACATTCTACGTATCTCAGCTATTCTTTCAATGAGGATGACTCAAAAATGTATATGCCTCACCTGGATTTTTCATTCAGGTTCCATCCAATCTTTGCAGAGCCCATTCAATAGGATATTGCTATTTCCAGCACCTGGCAATCACAGTAACTGTCTTTTGCCCCTGTGGCAAAGATAGTGTTAACAATCTCCCAATATCCATTTTCCTCTTCTTCCTTAACAAAAGAATTCCTGGCTTTTAGTAAGGCACGTGACTTCTCAGAATAACTACTACATCTCTCTTACCTTCCCTAGAGCCAGGTGTGGACATGTGACTAGGTTCTTACCATTTTATGTACTATTTATTTCATTTCAAGGCAATTCAACATGACTCAGTTCGGTCCAATCCAAAAAAAATATTTAGCATGTGCTTGCTGCATTCAAATACCTACTCTGGGTTTCTATTTTGGAGAAGCTCACAGTTCAATGCGAAAGAAAGAGATGTCTTTAATGTATTTGAAGCAAATGTTTATACAGTGTATTAGTTAAGATAATGCTAGTGATGATAATCTGTTTACCTGCTGTTGAATATAAACTCTAGAATCTCAATGACGTAGTACAAGTTTATTTCTCACACATGCAAAACCCCAAACTGGTTTCCTGATTGACGCACAGCTCTCCAATAAAGGACCTGGGTTCCTTCTGTCTTGTGGCTCTGCAATCTACAACATACGGATTTAAAGCACCACGCTGTGTACACTAAGCCAGATGGGAAAACAGTATGGAGACTCTCTTGTAAGTTGTTTTCATGGCGTACGCCTAGAAATAACACTCATTCTGCCCACATTTCATTGACTAGAACTTAGTCTCCTGAATATACCTAAATGTAGCAGAGGCCAGGGAAATGTCCAGCTGTGGACTACACAAAGGTGTTGGAATGGACAGAACAAAGATAAGTCTTGTAGAATCCTTCATGTCCCACAGTGATACTGATTTTAGAAAATCAGAAAGTTTCCCATTTCCCTAGGGAGAACCAAGAAGAGGAGGAAGTGTAGTTTTGAAGACTACATAGCCAGGGTGACTATAACTTCTGATTTGCCTAGGATTTCCTAGTTACCCTTATTGTCCCAATATAATTATAAATAGGACCCTCTTTTGCTCTCAAAGGTGTTCCAGTTTAGATAATAAATTTCATGGTTGTCTCTACACATAGTAGCAGACTTGGCCACATATAGCATTGGCCATTTGGAAGAATCTACCTATAGGGCATTTAAATTCATGTAGATCAGACACATACTGACAACTATTTCATTGTGTATGTGTGTTGTCTAACCTAAATAAAAAATCAGCACCCTCCTATATCTTCTTCTCTTTCTTCTGCTATCCTCATGACCATTTGCCAGCTGACAAATCAATAAAACCGATTTATTTGACCGCCGGGAAGATCTGATTACTAGCAACATGATACTTTTCCTTTATTAAAATGTTAGACAAAAAGAGGCAATTTCAATGACATAAGCTTATTGAAGGTATTAAAGGTTGGGTAGTGATGAGGTTGCATGGGGGGAGGGTTCCCCCTCCTCTGAGTAACCTTTCTCCGTCAGTAAGTACTCAACATGACCCCCAATGCTTCCTTCCACTCCTGTCTATACAGTGAGAATGGCTGCTGGAATGAGTTGTAGTATAAGATATTAAATATAACAAATTATAATTATCTTATAATAAAGTATCTAATTATATTTCATTTTCAACTAACTATGGGCTAGCCTGTTCAGAAAAAATGAAAATATGGCTCAGAATTATAGATGTGGAAGGGAGCTTTGAAATCCTATTTTCTGGTCCCTCGTTTATCAGATGGAGAGACTGAGACCCAGAGGAGTGAAAGCCTTCAGAAGAGTTAACAGCAGGAGCCAACACTGTGTGGTAAGGCGTCTGGTGATCAATTGGTTGCTTTCCCAACCACATATACAAGGATTTTTAAATGAGTTGTCAAGGGAAAGATCAGGTGACAGTGACACAGAGCACCCAGCTTCAGTTATTCAGGATTATCAGTTCAGTAGTCAGCAAAGTCGAGGGTTTTTAATAACACACGCACTAACTCCACAAAAGAAATCTGCAATGATGAGATTTTGTCTTGTTGGCCTGCGGAAAGGGATTTTGGAACAGAATGTACCTTCACTGCCTAGGAAAACTGAGTGGAAGAACAGAGATTGACAAGTTCCAGAGTTATAAGTTACAGAAGGCTTCTTTTTGTTCTTTAGTTATCCACCTCTAGAACTCGGTGCGATGTACTCTCAAGGTTTGCTCCCCTGTGAATCAAACACAGGCTACTGTGAATAACAAGAGAGAGCCTATGGGAGAGCTTGCTAGACCCTCTTCAAAAATTAATTTCTAAAGGAACAAAAGCAAATGTACTTTAAAACGACTATTTTTTTTCTCAAACAATATGTTTTCTCAACTTTCTGGGAATGCCAAGAACATCCTATCTCTGTTATAAATGTTACACACAGGCAAGTAATAATAATAAATTCAAGAAAGGAAAAAAGGAAAAGCCCTTATAAACACTTTTTAAATCACCCGACGGTCAGATGTCATTCCTGAGAGCCACAGCACCCTCAGCTTTCAGGGGGAAAAAAAATCACTAAGCACAAAAGTGGAAAAAAACACGAAAGATTATATAAAGCTCAGTCAATGATATGCTTTCAGCATCCTGGCCAGATTTCCCCAGACCATATTTTGTTTAGAGAGTAAGCAAATGGTCTTTCATCATTAGGTTGCTACTCTGCGATTCTACAAATCTGCTTCCTTTGGAATATCCAGGGTCATGCAATTGTGAATTGCAAAAGGTAGGCAAACCAGACACAGGAAGAGTCTGTGTGCTGCTGAAGCGAATGCTATGCTCTAATTTTGAAGGTCAAAAAGATAGGATTGGAAGAGTGAAGAAGTTTGCATGAAATATACCAACATTATACCAGCTGAGGTTTTGTGTCACTCGTGTACATGTTTTTGTATCACTCGTGTACATATTTTTGTGTCACTAGTGTAATCATGCATGGATGCTAGATGAAGGGATATTGGCCTTGGTGAGTGTATAGTGTGTGAAGGTACCATGACAGGGGCTGATGTTAGATTTTGGGCTTGAGATGGATTCAAAGGTGTTATCAGCAGCCAAGAGTTGCCAAGAGAAGAAATAATAATAATAATAATAATAATAATAATAATAACAATTATTATTATTATTAAATAGCTTTTATACATAGGCACCGGTTAAGCACTTTATGTGTATGGATTTATTAAGCTCACGTAGACTTTCTTTAGTGTTACTTTTATCTTCCCCTTTTTATAGGTAAGGAAACCAAAGACTAGAGATGTTAAGTAATTTACTCAAAGTCTCCGTGGTCATAAGTGGTGGAGCTGATTTTATACTTAGGCAGCCTGACTCCCCAGTCTGTACTCTTAACTACCATGACTATTTCCCCTCAAGAGTCAGAGAGTAAAATACAAGGTTTTTCTTTAGAGAACTGTAATTTAGAGAGAGATAGGAAGGAAGGAAGGAAGGAAGGAAGGAAGGAAGGAAGGAAGGAAGGAAGGAAGGAAGGAAGGAAGGAAGGAAGGAAGGGAGGAAGTGAGAAAGGAAGGGAAAAAGAAAGAGACAAGAAAAAAGGTCATCAAAATGCCGAGGGGTAATGCAGGACTTGAGATGACAGTAGAACTAAGGTCACCAAGATTGGAGAAATAGTTAGAAAAGGGGCGGGTGGGAAGAAGGACTCTAGCAAACAGCTGAGACAATGTTTAAAAATTCCTTGTGTAAAGACAGAGTTTCAAATGGGCACACAGAGAAAAGAGCAAATCACCCCTCCACCGCCACTGTCCTTCCCCTGCCAGAATATTCTATCATAACTATTCAGAAAACTAGAGACATCCTTATGAATAAGCTTTACTGCGAGTGTGGTTAATTCCTTTGGATACATTTTAGAAGTGGAATTATTTGGGTCAAAGGGGAGAAATAAATCACTGGGCATTTCCATTTTAATCAGAAATAAGACAAGGATAATTAAAATGATGAATAAATAAAAGCTTCCAATTATTCAGTGACTTTTGGATGCCAGACACCTTTCTAGGCACCCCAAATATACCATTTCACTAACCCAAACAAAGCTATAAAAGAAAAAAATGTAATGGAGATTGATTCAAAAACATTATATAACTTGTCCAAGGTCATAAGCTAATAAATGCAGGATTTAAAGGAAGTCTATGTGATGCTAAAGCTCATGGGCTTTACTCTCTATTCTGCCTGGAAGCTCTGAACAATCAATAGAGGGGGTTTGGGAATAATAACCACAATTATTGAAAAGGAGTGGACAAAAATTATTATTTGTCCACCACATCTTGTCAAATGAAACATATAACTTCCAAATCAATTAATAAACAAAAAAAGCAATGGAGAAAACAATCCACTAGAGTCAAGAATGGAGAAAGAAGAAAGGTAGAGAAACAAAGCAGAAATTGGGTGGGGGGGAGCAAGGAAAATCATGGCATAGAAAACAAAATAAAATGGGAAAACAAATTCAAATGTATTAGTTATCACTATAAATGTAAATGGTTTAAATTCAACTATTATAAGGAACAGACTCAAATATTGGGCTTTTTAAAAGTTAAATAGTCTATATTCTAAAATATGCCTAAAATAAAATGGCATAAAAAGATTGAAAGTAAATAATATAAACAATTTAAATATTCATCAGTATAGGAATAGGTCAATTAAGAGTCATGTTCATCTGCAGGAATGCTGTACAGTAATTAAAACAAATGAATTAGGTCTATAAGAATAAAATAGATTAAAAATTATGTTAAGTAAAAAAGCAACTTGTAAATCATAATGATAATTTAAAATGTACATATGATATATAATTATACATGATATTTATAATACACATATAAAATAAAAATATAACTACATATATTTTATATAGTTTTATATAACTATATATTAAAACATACTATATCACATATTATCTTATATATAATATTGTACATATCACAAAATAAAATTATAAATTTTATGCACCCATGCATATATAGTGAGGTGATTTTAAAAAGGATTACATACTAACTTCAAGAAAGTGATTATATCTGGAGAGGAGAGAGAGTGGGGAATAGAATTAGAAAGGGGTACAGACATGATTACAAATTTATTTAAAAATATCTGAAGCAAATATGGCAAAATGTTAATATTTGCTATTTCAGAGTGGTGGGTACTGTTTAACATATTCTTAGTAGTTTTCTGATACGCTTTAAAAAATTCACAATTTTAAAATTGGTATGGTTGTAAATACACATCTTGACAATCAGCTGGGAAATAAACAACATTAGCAGAGATGAGTAAGACAGACAAGCCAATAAGAGAAAGATCAGTGAGATCCTTTCTTCTTTCAGAAATCGTAGACTGAATAGATGCCAAGTCTTCCTAAGTGAATGCAGAGTTTTAATGGTAATCTAATTCACTAATCTAGTAACTTAAACTATTTTAAAGTTTACATAGAAGAATAAACAAATAAGACTTTAAAAATATTATTAGTTATTTACTTGTTCAGATATCAAAACTTTATAAAGCTACAGTAATATGATGAGTTATTGATAAGCAACTGACGGATGGATGAGATAGCATTCATAGTGCTGAAATATTTCCTAGCATATTTGTTAATATGATATAATAATGAAAATGTCAACATCTAAGACAAAGAAGTGGGTTATTTAACAATCACTAGGAAAACTGACTAATTGTGTAAAAAATTGTTAGATATGTTTGTCATAATTAAGTTCTAGATGGATTAAAAAATTAAATGTAGGGGCCGACCCGGTGGCCCAGGCGGTTAGAGCTCGGTGCTCCTAACTCCGTAGCCTGCCAGTTTGTTTCCCACAAGTGCCAGTGGGCTCTGAACCACAAGGTTGCCGGTTGGATTCCCCGACTCCCACAAGGGATGGTGGGCTCCGCCTCCTGCAGCTAAGAATGAGCATGGCACCTTGAGCTGAGCTGCTGCTGAGCTCCCGAATGTCTCAGTTGTTTGAAGTGCGCGCCCCCAACCACAAGGTTGCTGGTTGGATTCCTCAACTGCCACAAGGGATGGTGGGCTGCGCCCCCTGCAACTAACAATGGCAACTGGACCTGGAGCTGAGTGCGCCCTCCACAACTAAGACTGAAAGGACAACAACTTGACTTGGAAAAAGTCCTGGAAGTACACACTGTTCCCCAATAAAGTCCTGTTCCCCTTCCCCAATAAAATCTTTAAAAAAAAATAAATAAATGTAAAAATTTTAATAATAAGTGAATGAAATTTTAAAATCTTTTTTTCTGGGTCAAAAACAAAGCAAATTGTTTTGTAGGTTACCATCTTCCTCTAAACCTAAACATTGTTTATGAATTCTAGGTAGACTAGCAGCCTAACTCTCACAGAACATTCAGGGAAAAGGAGACAAGAGCTGGACACACCCACATGGGAAATGAACGGGAACATGGTTTGAAACTAGAGTACAGACTTGTGTAGATTATCTGATGGGCTGGGGTCCCCTGAAGGAAGGATGAAGGGATAATCTAAGGGAGATTATCACGAGCCAATGAAGACAAAAATTTATGTAAATGGGTGCTGACTACACTCCTATTAATAAACTTACAATAATCTAATGTTGACCAGTAGAGCTTTAGCTGAACACAGAGGGTGCCAAAAAATGTATACACATTTTAAGAAAGGAAAAAACTGTACTAAAATTGTAATAGTCAATATACACCAATAACAAAAGTTGAACACAAGTCATGTGTATACATTTTTTTGGCACCCCCTGTATATCATGGAACATCCATACAATGTAGTATTACATCATGTTTTTCAAAGATTATTTGAAGCCAGAAAAATCCTTACCAGAAAACACCACGAAAAGAGCAGAATGCACAGGGGTAAACCAAAAATATCTTAAAAAATAATCCCAATTTTGAGAAGGGACAATGCAATCTGGAAGGAAATACAACCAAAGGTTAAGCAAGGTTATTTCCAGGTGGTAAGATTATGAAGTAACGTTTATTTTTTAACTCTTATTTTTCTGTCCTTCCCAACATTTTCCTGCAACATTTTCTTTATAAGGATAAAAATGTTTTTAAAAATTTTAAAGGTAGAACCTCCCATTGTGTGTTGAGCTTCCCAGAACCAGTGACCCAGTTTTTAGTAAAGACCCTCTTCTTCATGGTGAAAATGAGTTCCCCCAACATTAATATTTAATTTTCAGACCCGTAGACGGCAGCAAGAAAGCCCAAGGGACAATCATTCCTGAGCATAATTTCTCATTCTCACATGTTGGCCACTACGCTGCTGGCTAAACAATTTGCCCCCATTCTTAGTTACTCATTTTGATTCATGCATAAAAGATACATGTCAAATCAGAGACACCTCCTTAAGGGCAATTATTAACGAAGGCAGCCTGGAGTGTTACTTCAATCCCTAAACTCAGAAACCATGATAACATTTTGGACTCAATTTCACTTTGCCCTGTAAATGACAGCAGACCTCACTGTGGGCGGCCTCATTGTTTATTCCAGCATTCAATTTACCAGGAAATCTTAAATACTGTTAGCAAACCCAGAGACCGTCTCCATGACCCGAGGTCTTCCTAATGGGGCAGCAGCTGCACAGTGAAACGTGCCCTGGGAGACCCTGCTCTCTGCACAGCTAATGAAGTTGCATGAAGCTTCCTGAATAAGAGGTACAGATGAGAGGTGAGTGGGGAATGGGATAAATGTTACCTGTGAAAGGTCAATACTGTCTATGCTCTTCACACTCTGGTGCTTCTTTAATACTGCACAAACCTCAGCGTGCCCACGTATCTCTCTAAGGCAGGGATGAGTCAAAAGAACCTCCCTCCCTCCACCCCTCTCAGAAGGATTTTATACAAAGTCACAGGTAAGGGGTGGAGATGGAGTTTAGACCCAGGTCTGTCTGGCCTGTCTACTCTCAGAAGATGGAGATGGCTATTTGATACTGAGCCCCTGCAGCCACTCTCAGAAGTAACTGTTCTTAGCCTGTGGATATACTTGGAGGAGGCACTTCCTCTGTGATGCGGGGTAGGGAAGGTGGTTATTCTTCCTAATCTACAGGCTGGGAAATCCATGGCCCAAGGTGTGAGCTGACGCACCCAAGGGTAAGAGCAACTAGCCCTCCATCCCTCCTACTCGCCTACCTTCCCACCAGCTCTTTTCAAACTTCCTCCATCATGATTTGGGTTCCTAAAACAAGCTAATATTATCCTTTCAAGGGTCTTCTACTATCCCAAACCAAATTGCCATGACCTAGTCTTGACAGTATTGGTACTCTCTGAAGACAGAACACCCTGGAGCTCATCTTCTTAACTTCCTTTGTCCTTAGCTTCTATAATACGGTATTCAACCATTTTCTATTTATTCTCTTAAAAAAAGGTAAAATCATATAAACATATGTAAATAATATTTAATGTATATACATGTAAACACATATATGCATTATATATGTATGGCATATATTATTCTGTCTTTTCCTTTTTAAAGAGATCTATGTGTATATACATATAATACACAGAAACATATCAGGGAATTGAGAGCACATAGTTGAGAAAATCAAGTATCACAGAGCTCAGCATATTGTAGATGCTCAATAAATACCTGTGGAATTGAGCAATGAACCAATTTCCAATATTATTTCCCAATCCTCATCTCAACAAATCTTCCACTCCAGCCAAGTACCTCCTACATATGCTATGTGCCTTGTGTTTTCTTGCTCACAATATTAGACCCCATCTGAGACAACTCCCCATCCTTGACAAAATGCTGTTCCCATCCTGGCTAAATTATCACCAACCCACTGAAAGTCCCCTGTGCTACTGCAGACTGAAATAACCGCTTCTCTCTGTATTTCGGGCAATTTTTGCCTATTTAGCAATTTACCCTGTACTCTTCTGTGAATAATCTTTAACAAGTGCTTTAATTTTTACTTAACTTTTGTATTGTTATTTCACATTTCCCTCGTCATTGTCTCTTCAACTGAGTGATTCTTAGTCTTTGTTTGTATCTTTGCTCCTCTCACAGAACATCCTCAGTAAAATGTTTATGAATATTTTGAGGGCAAGAGACAAATACACGTAAGTATTACTAACTTTTCTGAGACGGAATGGGGAAAGAGTGATAAGTAAATCTGTGCAGCTTCTTCTGTGTACTAGAGTCTTTACATGCATATCTTGTTGAATTCTCACAATGAGTTTATTAATTAGGTTTTTTCGCATTTACACATTAGGAAACTGAAGCTCAGGATTAATCAGGGTTATACATCTGCTAAGTAGGAAGCTGGCACTTCATACCAAGATTCAACTAGAAAGTTCATGTACGTAGAATTATGCCACACTAAAGAACAAAGCTTCTAGAAGAATAGGTATCTTCTAGAAGACGGTATCTTCAGGACCTTGGGCTAGGCCACGCTTTCTTTAACAAAGAGCCCTAATAACTGAGGAAAAAAGATGGATACGTTTAACTTCATTCAAATCAAGCACTGTTTATCTTAAGATATTAAAAGGACAAAATGGCAAGTCATGAATTAGGAGAAGATACATCCACACAAAAGACTTGTATCCAGAATACATTAAATACTCCTACAAATTAACAGGGAAAAGACAACCCAATTTTTTAAAAAATGGGCAAAAGACTTGAATAGGCCCTTCACAAAAGTGGACATCCAAATAGCTAGTGAGCATATGAAAACTTGCTCAATGTCATGACTCATCAAGCAAATTAAAACCCCAACGAAATACCACCAGCACGCACCAGAATGGTTAAAATTAAAACAACTGACAATATCAAATACTGTCAAGAATGTGAAGCAACTGGAATTCTCACATGCTATTGATGGGAGTCTAAATTGGCACAACCACTTTGGAAAATTTATTGGCACTATCTCCTAAAGTTAAAACTACAAGTTCCACCCAGCAATTTCATTCCTGGGTACACACACACACACACACAAATGGGTGTGCACGTCTACCAAAATATATGCACAGAAAAGTTTACAGCAGTTCTATTCATCACAACCAAAGATTGTCAACAACTACATGCCCACAGATATAAAATGTTTCTGTATATTCATGCAATGGCATCCTACACAGCAATGAAAAAGAATGGACAATTGGTATCTGCAACAACGGGGGTGAACCTCTCAAATAACTAACTGAGTGAAGGAAGCCAGGCACAGGGAGCACATTCTGTATCCTCTGATTTATAGCAAGTTTACAGGCAGGGAAAACAAGTCAATGTTTCTAAAAGTCATAACAGTTTCTACCACTATGGGGTGGGAGTACAGAGGCTGCTCACTGACTGGGAAGGAATGGGGGGGACCTATTGGCAGGTGCTGGAAATGTCCTACATCTTGACATTGGTGGTGGTTACATGGTGATATATACACACATATGTACAATTAATTACCTGTGCATTTCATATATCTCAATCAAAAAGCAATGAACACACAAAACAACACTCTGTCCCACAATGAGGATAGGTGGCTTGATGAATGGAAATATAATTTTAGCTACAGTAATTTCCTATATAGGAATTTATGTGACCTTTCCTTTTTATAATTAAGTTCCAGGGAGAACGTTCGTCTTCTGTAACACTGTCAAGCTTCCTGTTATCAAACAATAAAACCATATATCCTGGCATGTGCCAGGAAGTGCACACTAATTCAGTACTACATTAAACACTCTCCGGGCTTGGGTTTGGGGATATTTACTTCCATTCTGTCTTTCTGCTCCCCACTCCCCAAACTCCAACCCCATTTCCATTTGACAAATACCTTTTATGTATGCCTGTTGCCACCTCAAAACCACACTGGATGCAGGTAAGGGCATAACACAAGCAATGTCCTAAATGAGTAAGGTGCCATGAACAGAGTTAAAAGGTGGTAGAAAGAGGAAACTTTGGTTCAGGGCTACGCTTCCTTGTTACCGGCCTGATCTTGAGCAAACCAATTAATTTGTTGAGTCTTTTTGCCTCCTCACCTCTAAAACCAGGATGCCATGACTCATCTCCAGGGTGTTGGGACTATCTCATGGGATAATTCACGTGAAAAGTATAAGAAATCATGGTGGTGAGGCTCACCTGGCTGAGAATACAGCAGTGCGTGAGCTGAGGTCAGTGAAGAAGCAGGTCTGCGTGTCCCCACCACAGATCGAGGACCTCATTGCTCTTCATCTGTCACATTTTCTCTGACCTACATTTCCTTTTTGGAACTTGGTGGGTGTTTCCTTAACAAAAACAGACTACCTGCTGTCAGGAAGGAGGACTCAACAAGAAGCCTGTGGAAGTGTCTTAAAAGGATTGGCTGGATAATGACCATGGAACTCAGAACCTCGGGTCTACTTTCTTTTCTCTACCCTTAGAGAAACAGTTTCAGGACACCTTGGCACATCTGATCACAAAAGAAAGAGATGGGAACAAGCTCAGGGAAAGTGAACAAGCTTCCAAAAGAATGTAATGGGTTCTCCTATCCTCCACACCCTCAACTTCCATGACAAGCAGTTCCTTTTAATTTTTAAAAATTCATCATGAGTTGTAAGATACCAAAAAGCTCAGGCAATAATATAACAGACACCAATGTCTCCCCAACTTCTCTTTTGGAAGAGAAGTTGACAGTATGCTAAATGTGCTAGGATCTCTTTCTTTAAAAAGAAAATAATTAAATATTATAGGTAGAGCTGAAGTCCCACTCCCCATCTTTTCTCCTTATCTCCCCCCTCCCTTTGAAGCTGGTGTAAATCAATTGGTTATATCCTTTTGGTTTTCTACCCATAATCCCCATGTACTTATTGTTTGGGGTATCAGTAAAGTTAATTATAATGTATCCAGTCCTATCCATCCTTTCAAACTTGCTTTTCTCATTTATCATATTAAAGACCCAATTCATTCATTTTCATTGTTGTGTAATATTCCATTATATAAATGTTATTGATTTGTGCATTCCCCCACTGATAAATAGTTGGATTATAACCCCAATTTTCTTTAGATATTTCACATTGTGCTGCAGTGAATATCCTTGTTAGATCTCACTGTTTATGCACTAGGATATCCTATTTTTAAAAATCTAAAATGGAGCCAAAAAGCAGAATTGCTGAATCGTGTTGTATTGTCTATCTTGAATTAAATTAGATCTTTCTAAAGTGGTTATGATGATTTAAACCACCATGTCCTTTGCCCACAGTTGGTGTAATCAGATTTTTAAAATGTGTGCCGATATGGTTTGAAAGGGTATGCTCCTGCGATTTTAATTTCCCTTGAATCCCAGTAAGGCTGGGCAAATTTTTCATATATTATGGCTATTTGAGTTTCTTCATCTATACAAAAGCTTGTTTATACAGTTTGTACATCCAATAGTTTGTTAGATTATTTGAATAATTCTAATGCCAAGCAGTTTGACTTCTTCCAGAGAAGCTCAATCCATTTTCTCACACCTCTAATTTTCAGAAGTTTCTTCTTTAAGGTTAAACCCAAATCTGCATTACTATTTCCATCCAGTACACTGGTTTTGCATTCTGGGATGACAGAGAATATGTCTGACCTTTCTTTCATATAACTGCCTCACATACTCATTTGTCCGTTCGTTCCTTCATGCATGCATGCATGCATGCATGCATTCATTCATTCATTTCAGCAAATGCTAATTAAGTACTCACCAAGGTCAGGAAAAAGACCTGGCCAGGCCATCATGGAGATATGGTTTAGTAGGGCAGACAGGCATTGAATCAACTAAAACACAATCACATGGTAAGCCCAGTAACAGTGATATGTACAAGAAACAAAGGTAGGACAGAATGAGGATGACATCAACTGATTTTCACTGTTTTGTTATACCGTTTATTAAAATATTAAGACACGTGTATAAAATTTCTTATAAATAGCCATTGCCGCAAACCCGTTGTGTATCTCCCTCCTCTAATCACCTGGCCACCTGGCACTTTCCAAGAACAGTCCCTCAACATCTCTGTGTTTGTTAAAGGGGTGGCACCAGTGGGGGTGCTCTAGGATCCTGCCCCTATGCTACAGCTGACCTCTGTTCTGATTGGTTGGTGCCCAGGCCCATGTTACATATCATGACCGCCTCCCCTGGGAGAGGGCTACCTTCTCTGGTGACTTAGTTTCAGGTATTCCCACCATCCTGGTTACAGTCTTTCAGGTTTATCTTTAACCCTCATAAATCATAGCATTCAAAATAATACTTAGAGGAAATGGTCACAGCACCATTTGCTTGCCAAACTTTAATCTGTGTACGAGCCATCTAAGGATCTTGGTAAAATGCAGATTATGATTCAGAAGGTCTGGGATGGGGCCTGAGATTCTGTGTTTCCGACAATTTGCGAGGGAATGTTGATGCCGCTAGTCTGAGTGCCAGATTTTGAGGAGCAAGGGTCTCACCAGCTTGAAATATAGTGGGACTAACAGCCCCCTAATTCTGACACAACACTGCAAACACCGTAGCACAATATCACATCAGCTTTTTGGCAAGTGTCACACAAAGAACACATATTGACCTAAGTATCCTAAGTCTCTTTAGGAAGGGCTGCGGTTAAAGTCAACTGTTCCTCACCCTTCCTTTGTACAAGTATGTTTTTGTACAACCATATAACTTTGCACCCACAGTAATTTGGAGGCTAGTGAGTTTGCAGCCTGGTTGGTATTCAACCAGTTCAGTTTATAGAGAAAGGTTACTCAATGTGCTTCTGCGAGCTTGTCTATTGCTAAATTGAAGTAATGCTCCAGTGAGCTAAGTAAGGTTCACCATTATAATGTTTCATGCATTACTTTAACAAGGAGTGTTCGAGCACTCATGCCTGGCAGTCATCGTTGGGGCCCTAAGATAAAGCCCCTTGTCTTACCAGGCTTACTTTGTGCTGAAGCCAGACATACAAAAAACAAACAAACAATAAAAACCCTAAATAAACAAAGAAGAAGAATGTCATATGCCAAGAATAATAGCTGGAGGTGACAGTTGGCAAGCTGGCTACCAAGGATTGGGTGGTAAGAAAGGGCTTCTTAGAGACAATATCATGGAGGCTGAGGTCTTCTAGATCTGGACTAGAATGGAGAAACTATATATAAATCGTAAGAAAAAGCTGTAGCTAGAGAAGGTAGATGGTACTAGACTCTGCAGCAGTAAAGAGCTTAACATGTTCACAGATCAAAAAGGCCAATAAGCTGCCTGGAGCCTAATGAGTGGGGGAGGGGTGACACACATGACATGGGAAAGTAGGAAGGGGCTTACATCCTGTGGGGCTACCTAAGTAGGGTAAGGAGTTTAGATGTTATCTAAGTGTGATGCGCAGCCATTAAAGATCCTTGGAATCTGTGGATTTGTTTTAGAGGTACAGTCCATAAGGCTTGCCTTCATACTGAATTACTGGGTATCTAGATTTCTTTCTCTTTTTTTTCAGCTTTAGCCATCCACTGGGTGTGCAGGCCATTTCCTTTGTTGGGGAAAGTTATAGTGCAGAAAATATCTCAGAGGGAAATGCAAGAAATGGTAAGTTTGAGATGTCTGTTAGACATCCACGTGCAGATGCCAAGTCAGAAACAGAGTCCTGGAGAACTGGCAAGCTATCAGGGCTGGGACACCAAGACCTGGCATGTAACGTAGGTAGCCCTTAGGGCAGACCCCGAGGAGATGCCACACTCAAAGACTGATTAGTGGAGTCTGAGGAGTGGCCAGCTAACAAGAGAGGAAGAGTAAAGATGTGGAGTCTTGTGAGCTCAAAGAAGTGGTTCAAGGAGGCAGTAGCCTACTGTCCGACGCTGCTCTAAGGTCATGGTAATAGCAACAGAGCATTGCCACCAAATCTGGCAGAACAGAGATCACTGGTGACCTTGGAAATAGCAGCCCTCGTGGAGTGATGAGGAGAACAGCCTATCAGGTGAGTGGGGAAGAGAAGAGAATGCTAGGAAGTGGGAAGGGTGACTGTAGACAAATAGCTCAAGATTTTATGTGAGGGGAGCAAAGGGAATAGAAGCTGGAAGGAAACAAGAGATCAGCTTTTCTGAATAGCAGTTCCGAGAGCATATTTGTATGATAATAGAAATGAAGACATAATTGCAGGGGCAAAGACCTTGAGAAGGGGAAAGAGACTGGGATCCAGACCAAAAGTGTAAGGATTGGTTTTTGATAGGTTCAGAGACACTGTCTCCATAGAAACAAGAGGGAAAGAAAAGAGAGGGTACGGATGCAGATAGATCGCTTTGGCGTCTAAAAGATGAAGGGTTTCTATCTTCCATTTTCTGTATGTTTGAGATCAGAAAGTCATAACGTATTCTCAACTGCAACAGCACTCTCAAGAAAAACAAACAAGCCTGATCCCCCCAATAATTACAAATGAAAATAAACAAACAACTCTATGAAAGTGGGCAAAAAAGAGAGGCATGCAGCTTCTAACCAGAGAAATCAGGGACAGGATGTGATATCCCCAACAGCATTTAAACCCCTCAAAATTCTTGAAATATGTTCTATTATGTCCTACTTCCTAACAACCATTCAGGATACTCCAATGTCACCTTACTGACACAGCCTTCTCCCCATACCCTTCCTCTCTTCTTCTTGGTATGTTAAGAATCTCTCTCATGCTTCAAGACTCACCTCAAATAATATATATACCTATATATATATATATATAATATATTAGGTATATATGTGTCTATATATATATATGTCTATATGTATGTATATATATAGACACATATATACGTAATATATAATGTATAGTATATAATATATATTATATATGTAATATATATGTTATATATATAAATATGTCTTATATAATATATATCTTATATATTATATAATATCTGTTGACTCCTATAATATATATAATATATAATATAATATATAAGATATATAAGATATATAAGATATACATATATATCTTTCATCATGCCTTTCCTGATATCCACCCAGGGCCCCCCATCATACCTGTCTTACCCTCCCTTTATTTCTCAATCTTATTATATCACTTAGCAAAGTCTTTCCTGTAGTGTTTTGTACTCTTTGAAGGAAATAATGATGTCCTGATTGCCTACTATGCCTTCTCAATATTTTTCTGCTACTCTGACTTATGGACAGCTACTCTTTTGTCCACACAGCCTTACTCTCTTTTGGTTCCACATCAACACAGTTAGAAATTCAGACCTTTAGCAGATCGCCACAAGAAGCTAGTCCCAACAAGACCGAGAATGGTTTAAGCCAGTGCCACCACTCAGAGTTAGCAGGATCTGTTGGCTACATATCCATATCAGTAATGAGATACAGGCTGGGTCCCTTCCCCTATAACCTGGCCTCCACCCAGGACATTGCAATGTAAACATGTCTTTGATTGCTTTGTACAACACACACTCGTACAGACCTTTATTGATGAGCATGTACACAAAAGTTCATACTTTTTTTGTTAGATGGTAAAGCATCATCTCTATGTTCTCTGAGTCACTCTCCATAGGATCCCTGTACAGAAGGGTTACTTGAGCCAAATGTGACATTACGTCAGCAGCAGAATCCAGCCAATCTACTTGGAATCAGGTAACCAAATCTTCTGTTAAGTGGCTACAGGGAGGGCACCACTGGAAAGGAATGTATGGCTTTGGAGTTTGTAAATCCTCATATCTCATTCATTCAAGGGCAGTGGGGCCCGTATGATACTTCTAACCAATCCACATGTCTTGAGTACCATTCATTTCACCAATAAAAATTATTTTAACATCTCTTGCGGTAATCAACAAAGTCTCTAGGTGCAGATTTAGACATGGAGAGTTAACTCCTTGTCATGGAGGCCTTGGAACTGTTGACTCCTAATCAGTGGCTCTCAATTGCTATCCTTAGGAGTATATGTTCTTTTCCAGAACACTTCAAATGTTAGCTGTTCCCAGGGTATGAATAAAATTAACTTAAACATATATAGCACAGAGTTTAAATAGGAATGTTCTGAAGTAAATTAGACTTACAAGTTAATGAATTCCTCCCCTCCTTCCTCTCTCTGTCTCTCTGTCTCTGTCTCTCTGTCTCTCTCTCTGTCTCTCTCTGTCTCTCTGTCTCTCTCTCTGTCTCTCTCTCTGTCTCTCTCTCTGCCTCTCTCTCTCCTGTTCTTTTTTTCTCTTGGTAGTGTGCACCGAACAGTGATGGAATCATGGGAAAGGATATTTTGGAGTGCATAGTGTTTCACTAAAGATTAAATTCCACAAACAATTTTGTTCTCCCAAATCCATCTTAGCCACACTGCCACCTGTGGTGGCTCTCTTTTCCTAGATCCTATTCCTTCCCTTGTGGAATTTCTAATTACTTTCCTAGGTACTCTGCCTCCCAACATAGCAGCCTCTTAGTTCTTAACTTGAAGACCGAAGCATCAAGATTCTTAGGAAAATAAAGGCTCTTCCTGGGAACAGAGGCCTGGCCTCATTCCAAGGCTGTTTTGCGGAACATCTTTAATGACTCAGACATGTCCTTGAGAACTCTACATCTCCCTACCATTTTAAACACAATTTCTTAGAGCATTTCTCCCAAACAAATACAGTGTTCTTCTCAAGAAAATGTTGGTAAACAAAATTTCGCAACTGTGTTATAGACTTATGAATGAGAAATCATTCTTAATTTTAAGCCCAAGCAAAATCAAAAATTCGATTCATCCCAGATATACACTTCACTTACTCTCCAGGCTCTATGGAATCACTTACTCTTGACATGAATATAATATATATATATATATATATATATATATATATATATATATATATATATATATATAGTCCAGGGATTTCATGTATTATGTTTTTTCTGCTATCTACAGGCCCCCTTCACTTTTTTGAAAAATTTCAGTTTTATTGAGGTATAATTGACAAATAAAACTGTAAAATACTTAAAGTATACATCATGGTGATTTGATATTGTGAAAAAATTCTCCACATCTAGTTAATTAACACATATATCACCTTACTTTTTAAAAAAAAAAAATTGGTGAGAACATTTAACTTCTACTCTCTCAGCACAAATTTCAATTATATAACATAGTGTTATCAACTATATGAGGTGTGATAAAAAATTATGGTGAATGCTGCTGCCACGTGCTATCCAACCGAAAGGCAAGGATCTGCAATACAGGAAGCGGGGCGTAGAACCTTAGTAACAGTGTGTGATAAGTTTCAACTTGTTCGGTGCAGTTAGTTGGGATGAGCTATGGTTGAGAGAAGGTGTATTTTAAAGTGTGCCATAAATCATCCTCCACCATGACAATGCTCCTTGTCACACAACACTTCTGGTATATAACTATTTCTGTCAAATAAAAACATTACAGTGTGTCCTCGTCCACCTTATTCACCAGATCTGGCAACAGGCCACTTCTGGCTCTTCCCCAAAGTCAAAATGATTCAGGACATCAAGGCAGCCACGACAGCACAACTAAAGACACTCACGAAAGAGGACCTCCAGAACTGCTTCTGAAAGTGGCAAGAACGATGGAATGAGTGTGTTTCAAGCAAGGGGGAGTGTTTTGAGGGGGATGGCAATGTGTCTTTTACTGTAATAATTTTTTTTTTACTTAAACATGTACTTAAACACTGTATTTTTTGAGCACACGTCATAGTCATAATGTTTTATAGTAGACCCTGAGATCTTACTCATCTTATATCTGAAAGTTTTACCAACCTCTCCCTATTTCTCCTACTCCCCAGCCTTTGGGAGCCACTTTTCTACTGTTTTCATGCATCTGACTTTTTATTTATTTATTTATTTATTTATTTATTTACTTATTTATTTTGAGATTCTACAAATAAGTGATACCACGTAGTATTTGTCTTTCTCTGTCTGGCTTATTTAACTTAGCACAATACCCTCAAGATCCAATCATGTCACAAATAGCAGGATTTCCTGTGTTCTCATGGATGGATAATATTCCATTATATATATCACATCTTCTTTATTTATTCAACTATTCACATTTAGTTTGTTTCCCTATAGGCAGATTATTCAAAATGGCATATGCTATATGTGGCCAAGACTGCTATGTGTAGAGATGACCATGAAATTTATCATCTAAACTGGGACACCTTTGAAAGCTATACTGAGGACAACTATTTTCTTTTCTCCTAGTAGTTTAAATACAGTTTACATTCATTAACAGTAGAGTTTAGGCAACTTTTCTCACTGGGCTTAATGTAAAAAGCACAGGTTCCTGAGCCCCACCCCAGACCCTTGAAAGTAGTTCCCCATGCTGGCTGCACATAAGATTCACCTGAAGTCTACACTTCCACCTCCAGGGTTCCTGACTCTATTGATCTGGGATGGGACCAAATGGGGCACACAACAAAAAGCTTTCTAGGTGATTTTTTTTATGGTGGTTAGGGTCAAATCTCCAGCAATACGCTCCTAGGTGTTTTTCACACTCCCTACCGCTTAAAAATCCCCTGGTTTCCTGTGAAGCTCTCCAGTCTGGAATCAGACTCAGGTTCAAATCCTTCCTCTTGCAGTTGCTACCATATTATATTAAATAAGGTACTTAACCACTTCTTCACTTATAAAAATGACAATAACAACAGTACCTACTGCAGACGTGTTTATGGGGAGTCAATAAGATGTAAATCACTTAGCATAACATGTGGCACATAGTAAGTCTCATTAAGGGGTAGCGATTATTATTAGCATTTTAAGCATTTATTTGGCCTCTGTAGACAAGCACTGTACATTCATATATATAAATGACATAGTCTCGGACTAGTTACTTAACCCCCCCTGGGCATCAGATTACAAACAGCATCTATGGACAAAGAATATCATGAGGATCCAATGAAATACTGCGTGGAAAGCATTCAGCAGACACCTGGTACACAGAGAATGTACGATAGATGTCGGCTGTCCTAACAACACATCATAGAACTTCCATCAAGGTTAATATTCCTTCAGTATTTTTAATACAGTTATTAGCCAGGAAAAAGGTCCAACTTGGCTCCTTAAATGAAACTGAATGTCTTACTCATATTTGGTTTTCCAGCTTTCAGCACAGTGGCTGGCACACATCAGGGGCTCGATGAAATGTTCCTGGAATGTGTGCATGAATGAATGACCCGGGAATTTGTATTTACCTCCACTCTCACATTGATCTTGCCTATGTCTCAAGTTTGTGAAAACCTCACTGACCATGGGGCCATTCATTCTGTTTCCAAATGCTGCCAACCTGCCCACAGCTCTAATCAAGAGCAGCCCTGATTTATGCCGCCTTTGGAGCGAGCCAGGGAGGTGGAATCCTCCACCGCTGATTTTGTTTATCGCTGAGTCCTTGAAAATTGAATAGGGAGGGAGAGGGAGGTATGAAGAATGAATTAAGAGCTACTCCCTATCACATTTGATATGAGGTCCTTTCACTCTGGCAGAGTATAGCTTTTTGTTGTTGCTAATATGAAAATTCTACTAATGTTACAAAAATACATGGCAAGTCCCATGCCTGTGTCTTCTACCTGATGGCCACCGGAGCCCTGACAATGATGGAGGACCAAGCTGCCTGGATTTCAGCGGCTTAATTACTGAACTGTTGTTGCAGGCTGTGCTGTAACTTTGTAATACTCTTTGGTGAATGAGTATAGTGTATAAAGCAAAATGTGTTTCCCCCATTTAGTGGATATTGATGAAAGGATTTGTTTGAAAGCATTTAGGCTACCTTGGTTCTTTGTTTTATTTATTCATATCCATACATTAATTGAAAGCCCAACAGCGCAAAAAGATTGCATTAACGTGATCGCCCTCTACTGGCCATAAGGTAGTGCACATACCTGGCTCTGACCAGCTCCTACCAAAACTACAGCTATTTTTAGAAAGCACTGGGCTTTTAAACTCCAAAATACAGGTCAATTATGAGTATAGGAGAGAGACCCATGTGAACTAAACCCCAATTATTTCTGAATATTCTGCTTCCTGAAAGGAGATCATTTGATTGCATATATTTGGTGATTTATGAAGAAACAGCCAGGAGCCAAGAGACCTGAGTTGATGTGGACCTGTCTTCTCATCTTTGAAAGAAGGCTGAGTAAGGCAGACCCCAGGATCCTTCTCAGCCTTTCCAGGTGCTATGGTGTAGGGCCTCAGGTTAGGGGCCCAGTGCCCCCAGATCTAGTCCTGATTCTAACTTTTCCTCTTGCTATAAAGTAAACAAAGGAGGGGATGGTATTACCAAGGTTCTGTTGAATTCTGACATGTGATGATCTAAGTTACTCTAAACCTGAGCACCTATAAATGACAGAGAAAAACAATCTTAGAAGGGTAATTTCAGTGAAAACCCTTTACATTTTTTCCCCTTTGAAAATTCTTAAGAAAATAGTGTGTCCCTTACATAGCAACTCATAAATGTCTCCACATGGACAGTTTGAACAAACCCTAACTATTTTTATTGTCTAGAAAATAGGGAAGAAGAAACAGATCCCACACTGGACTCTAGATATGGGTTCTTATTATTTGAAAACGTAAAGTGGATTTCCTTCACGTCCAAGGAAGGATAGGTGCCTCTGAGAACCTACACAGAAACGTTCACAAAAAAAGATGGACTGCTGTCCTCTACAAAGCAGCTTTGCAATGTCATCAGCAACGTTTTGCTTCCATCAGTTATTGCTGGACCCTGGTCCCTGGTCACAGTTCAAAGGAGACATTAGCTCAGGCAAGGTGAGCACAGTGCAATCCTCCATCCTTGAAACAAATGCTGAGAGCACTTAAGAAAGTCAGAGCAAGGCAATGTTGGAAGAACATCTCTTTTTACCACAAGGGAAATATAAAATGCCACATAAATCAGGATAAAATGGATCGATCTAGCAACGAGCTGGCCTGTGAACATTCACCAAGTTACAAGAATTAAAAACAAAAATGATAACTTCCTTATATTTATTCTACCTAGCCATTTATTCTACCAGGCACTTCCATATGCATACTTTCATTTGCTTCTTAAAATGACACCGGCGAGGGGTTGCTAGAAGCATCATGAGGCCATTTTGTAGATGAAACTGAAGAAATTATGTACCTTGTCTATAAAGACCAAATCACACAGATAATAAGTACTGTTATTCTCAGATATTTAAAATCATGCTGTAATGGGTTTTCTGAGAAAAACGTGCAAGTCCTTCTATGGTTGTTAGAAGTTGTATGTATGCATGTAAGTATGTATCTTTTTTCCCAAGGAGAGCAAAAGACACATAAACCATGGGTTGACAACGGGAAGCCAGAGCTACAGAGCTGGGAAAAGAAATCTTTGAATTTGATTCTGCCTTGACTTCTCCAAAATAAGAGTTCTATTCAAGGTGACAATCACCCAGAACGTTGACTGAACACCTAAAATGCACTGTATGGGAAACATCACAGGAAGCCATAATCCCTTCCCAACTCACGGCCTAGTTGGGAAGCAGGTTTTAAAGATTGATACAGATTCAATTCTGTTCTCTATGAGATCTGTGGACAAAATGGCAGCTATTAGTTCCTATGGGCTGCAAAATAATGGAGAGGAAGCTTCATGCAAGTCACACCAAATCCCATGAGCAGATTCTTTACAAAAATCTATCAGCTCTAGTTCAAAATATGTCTTAAATCTCATTATTCTCGTCAACGCTATTGCCATACTAAACTAGCGGTCTAAAAGGTCCATTGAAGGGAGGTAGCCAATTTCAGAGACAAGCACATCAAAGAGGGGTCCTATTCTTATCTGACTGTTAAAGAATTTGAGACTCTGTTCCTGTTGTCTCTGGAATCAGGAGGCAACACACCCCATGCCTCCTTTGGTATGATGGTCACAAATTTTATTTGCAACAGACTTATGCAGGAGCTCATAAGGTATAACTATGTGTGCTCATACCCCTTCAAATCTCATCCACAGAACTATTCTGCAGGTACGAAGCTTAAAATACACCAGACCAGATATCAGCGGGAGTCCAGCTGGAAAAATTGAGAAATCAGCATGGTCTCTGTGTAAGCATGTGATAAAATCTCTACAAACAGTCATGCTTTTCAACTGGATATGAGCTCTCCCTCCCCTGAAACCTTTTTTGCATCTCTCTGATAACAGGTTTGCATTTTCTTTCTCCACCTACTGAACTGTAAGCTCCAGTGAGTAGGGAGCATGTATAACCATGTGTCTTACTCAAATCACGTAGCTGATAGAATGAGGCTGATGGAGGCTGGCAGACCTGTCCCAGAAAGTTGGCTCTACTAAGCGGCACTCTGAGCCTTAGGTTAACCTCAACTCCAATAGTAAAAACAGGTACTGTACAGATCAAATGAGATAATACTTGCAAATTTCTTAACCAATGCCTTGCCCCTAGTGTGGATGCCATAAATAGTATATTATGATACTGTGTCTTAAGTTGGGCTCTCCAGGGGAAAAATCTGAGATGGGAATTTGAAGGCCTATGATTTCATTGAAGAAGAAGTCTCAGGAATAGGGGAGTGAGGGAAGCAAGAAATGGCAGGAAAAGGAGCTAAATTGAAATCTAGCTTCAGCCTGATCCCACAGGGAGCTCTGGAGTATAAACTGCACCAAAGAATTAGTTCCACCTTGGAATGGATCCAACCCATTGTACCTTCTTCCCCCCATCCAAGCCCTCCATGTCAGTCAATTACTGGCTATAGATTGCCCCCCTCAGGGGCCAGAGGAAGACTTATCCTCCACAGCCAAGCAGTTCCCATTTAACTAAGGCCAATTCCCTGGAGAAGAGGGCAGCTGTGAGCTGATAGCAGCCAATATTCACAGCAACACATAAGGGATATCTGGGCAGAGTACCAACAGCACCCAACACACTATTATTATATTTATAAATCTTATGTCTAGATCTGAGAATTTGACATGACAAGGATTCAATAAATAGTTATTACATTGAATTAAATTAGAGAATCCAAATTATGGAGAGTATGCAAACCAGTGTGAGTAGTTCAAGTTTCAGTCACAGGTCCAAAATCTTTGGAGGCTGCTCTCACATTTCTTCCCTTCACTGGCCCTCATAATTACTAAGACTACACAAGGTTGTAGCATGTCCCTAAATTCCTTGGCACACTGATTATTTCTGAAGCCAATGTACCCGTGAATTTCCTTGCTTCCCTGGTTTCAGAGATTTTCTGGCATTAATTACACCTACGCTTACATCCAAATATTTCATTGTGATGCAGATTATACTTGTAAGTGCATGAATTATTCTTCGAAGGTAAAAAGAGTTAATAATGTTTCACCACTCACTGTGACATGTTTCCAAGCACGTAAGTGACAGATGCACTTTTAAATGATGTACTTTTTCTTCTCCTTGTCATGCAAGGACCCTGATTTAAAGAGAGAGAAGCTGTAAAGGCATCGCCTTCTGGATCTACTGATGTCATGCTTGGATTTCCATCTCCATCAGCAAATGCATGAATAAGTAATGCACTCGGGTCCCAGTACCTGCTCAGATTATATTGTATCAGCAGCCTTACACTCTGAAACACCATTAAGACAAATCCCCAGGCACCCAGGGAAGGGCGGGGAGAGTTGCGCTGGTCATTAATAGGAGTGGGAGAAAAGCATTTGGTAAATTGTAAGGTTCATTACAAAGGTCATTTATTAGTATTAATAATAATTCATCTATCATCAACCTTACGTTCAATGCTCTCTAAATCCCCTGACCCCACATCTTCTGAATTAATCAGCCCTTTCCAGAGATTTTGCTTCTGTTCTAGTGACTGGGGACAAATAAATAGGAGCCCAACCAGGATGAGTGACCAGCTCTTTCCTTACACTTTCACCCAATACTTTGTCTATTGGTAGGGACCAAACTGAACTCAGAAAATAAGTCCCAGCAGGTGCTAGGAGAACTTTAATAATGAGTAGCCTCTCGGTATCATATAAAAAGGGAACAGGGATTCTAGACACCAGCCCCACCATCACGAGATCGAGGAAATAAGTGCCCAACAAACCAGTTGTTGAGCTTGGAAAGTTTCCTGTATCTGAAACAAATGGATCTGTTGTCCGAGTTCATCAGATTTCGTTTTAGTTCTATGAGGACCACGAGGTATTTGAGAAAGGAAGAAAAATAAAAAAACAACAACAATACCTACTCTTTGGTATGGATAAATCATAAAATAATTAATCCCTCACATGTAAATACACAGTAATGGGAAATGGGGTGAGCTGTCTCTAATTTGGAAAGAGCAAATAGTTGAGCTCTGGAGTTGGGGTTGGCAAAGTATGGCCAAATCTGGCCTTTTGTCAGTTTTTTAAAATAAAGCTTTATTGGAGCACAGTCATGCCCATCATTTACATATCCTCTATGACTGCTTTTATGCTACAATAGAAAAGTTGAGTGGATAACACAGAGACCATCTTCAGAGAGCCTACAAATTCAAAATCATTTGCTATCTGGCCCTTTAGAAAAAAATGTTTGCAGATCCTTATACTACATTCATACTCCTTGGGACTAAATACTGGCTCCATCACTTATTCGTACCATTACCTTGAGAAAGTTCTTCAGTATTATTATCATGAGGAAATTCATACTGCCTACCAAATAGGGTTGGTGTGAAGATTGAATGAGTTACGCTAGTCAAAATACCTAGAAGAGTGTCTAGAATACATTAATGAGTCAATAACTATTAGCCATTATTATTAGAAACAGCAAGATCCAACCTTTTCCCTCTCCCCATATGTCAGTAGCCCTTCTGCCGAAAGGACTGAAAGGACCACCTGGACACCTTTCTGCCCTTTCCCATATATAAATTTAGAATGTCTTTCAGACATAACTTACTGCGAATGCAGAGAGATCATTTTCTACGTATTGCATAGCCATGCAAAGGGGAAACCGTTGTGTTTTCCTTTCCTCACTTTATTCCTGGAAGAGGCCTTCCATCAAAAGCTCATGCAGAGATTTCATACCTCTTTCCTCTGTCTCCTACTAAAATATTCAATGGCCAGCCTAACATCTGTGATAAAATAATGGGTTTGTTTTCCCAACTAACAGTGTTTTCTCACCTTTAAAATCAATTAGGAGCTCTGTATGATCCAGGGACTGTGGTTTAAAACACCAACCCTGAGGTCCTAAGATGGCTTCCTAGTGTGAACAGATTTGCTGCTCAATGCACAGAGGGCCCACCCTCTATAAGGCAGGAATGTAAGGTAGACGGCACAAGTTAAGACTAACCCAGCTCCTTGGAAAAAAACACACATGGATGAGTGAATTCCTTCCCTCCCTTCACCTCTCTTTCTGGCAGTGTTCAATAATAAAAGGTCAGTGTTATGCGCTAAAAAATTATATTGATACCCATAAGTGCAAGGTATTGCCCTGGGGGTCATGGGGAAAAAATCATGAGGTATAATTCCTGTCCTCGGGAGTTAATAATCCACTTGGGAATATAAAACAAGCCCATGAGAAGTTAAAAAGCAATTAATGAGTTCAATGCCTTTACAGGACAACAATGGAAAAGATATTCACCATGTTATAAGGAATTAGTTGCTAAACGCTTTCTTTTGATAGTCAACATTACAGAAATTTCAGAGGAGAACAGATCTTCATGCCCTGTGAATTTGTTAACCAAAACAGGAGAAAATGGCCCACCTACTGCTTCCTCCTACTGAAGGAAGATAAAATGCTAAAGTTAAATATGTATTTACATTGCAAGTGAGTAATTTAAGGTGTTTTAGTTTAAAATGGACACGAATTAACTAGCTCCCCAGGCTAACAATGTATGTTAACCAGCTTGCTGAATATTGTTTTCTAACTTCTGTTGTAATATCTGTGGAGGAAATGTGTAGATTGGACCAAGAGATTCAGATAGAAATCAGGACATATGGTTTGGTGAAGATTTGAAAAGAGGACAACCCCCATAGACAAAACTGAAGGACGGGATGGGGTCCTGAAAAGCATCACAGGACCTAAAAGCTGACAGAACATAGCAGAACTCAGAGAACGGCCTTCCCAGAGTCAGCAGGAATAAGCAGGAGTGGCTGCATTCTAGAATGTTCTAGAAAGGCCAAGCTGAAACAACTTCAACTGAGTCTCCTGAAAGGCTTCTCCATCACCTTCACCAGTTCACTGTAGGCATCCTGATTTCCTAGATATCTGGGAAATGGGGTTTATTCCCAGACATGTCACTAAATTCAACTTGAACCATACACCCAGATTTCTATTTCCTTTGGACCACTGAAGTTCTAATTTAGGTGATGTGATGATCTGCTTAGACAAATTCCATAGCATAGTGGTGAAGAAAGTGGCTCCAAAACCAAACTACCTGAGTTCAAATCCTAGTTCTTGAACTCTATGATCTTGAGCAAGTTACTTATCCCAATGGCGAAGATAATACTGTGGAATTCATCGTGGGTGAGGCTTTTAAAACCATCCCTGATACATAGCATCTAATAAGTCGTCATACCCTGTCCTTGCATTCATTCCTCTATTACTTAACCTGCCAGTTACAGGGGCAGCCTTGCCTCCTTCTCTGGGACCAACACCGGCCCTACAAAGAAGGATATAACAAGTCTGAGTTTATTTATTTGGTAATCTTGTTTCTGGCCCTATGTGTATCTTACTCCAACACTGGTTCTACCCAGAAGACCTTATTTTAGTAACTTGATTCTAACTTTCTCTTTCTACCTATCAGGTTCTGGTTTCAAAGTACCCCAGTTTTTCTCTATTGGATGCATTTTGTGTTGACCTATGCCAGTCCTTCTGAAAACTAGACCCAGTCTTTGTATCCAAATCCCTCTCCTGCTACTGGGTCCCTTTAATGCTATGCTCTGTCCCCTCCTGGGATCCTGTTGATGGCAGGACCGCTGCGGTGATGACTCCATGTCTACCTGGATATCTTCCATTGTCCCGTTGAAACCTTCCCCCATCACCTCCTGTGCCTCCAAGAATCTTCCTGATGTCTATATCTTTGCATTTGTGGTTTGGCATCTAAACCACTCAAGTACTATCAAAATTCTCCTTATGGCAGGCAGCCTGAAAAGGCTGGAACGACCAACTATTCTGCAGACATTGTGGGAAGTGCACTGAGAGTTTCCCCCAAGCACTCTCAAAGGACTCACCTTCTCTGATGTACCTCTTGGTCAACTGGTTTAACAAAATGAGAAGACAAGGAAGACCTTCAGAGCTCCTCTTGATTCTGCTACTTTTGGCAAAACTATCCAACAGCATTAAAATAGGGAGACAATATAAGTGATATGGGATAGTGCTTCAAAAAAATACGACTGCTGCTTAGCACACAAAGTAAAGGTAACACACAGCATGTATGCAGAACAAAGCTGCTGAACAGCTCTCCCAAAAATCACTCTGCAAAGCTTAGGTCTGTGGAGCCATGAACCCATCCCACAATTGCACTAGAAAGAGACCTTCATGGAAAAGAAAAGAGAATTACAGCCTCTTGATAGACATCCCCCAGCAATCATCACATAAGAGGGGAAAAGATTGAGGGCATTTTGTCTATTACACACACACACACACACAGATAAAAACACGATGTCAAGGCAAAATAAAATGCTGGATATTCATTTCCAATCACTGTGAAGGAGGCACCAGGTCTTGCACAACAACTTGCAACTCAGAACACACAGCACGAGCTTTGTTACAAAAAGAAAGATCACCTGCCTCCCAATCAACATGCCTGCCCCTGTGCATACCTATGCTGCCCTCCCCATCCAACCCCCTACAGGAACCTTAGGCAAGAAGCTGGTCATTAGGACTCGGGACGACTCACTCCTCCCGCACTTCTGGTGCCTCTATCAGAATGCAACAATTACACTGTATTATCTTAGCACTGGGATCAGCAAACCAAAATCTCTCCTACAAATATACTTCTTACTGCCTTTTATTCTGTAGCAAATATCCCTTTATGCACACCTCAATCAGAACTAGCCAAATAGATGTTAACTCAGCTTGGAAAGGGAGAAGAGTTAAAACAAACAAACAAACACAGATAGACAAATGTTCTGCAAAGTCAAATTTGCATCAAGAATCCACAGATGCTGGGACTCCGGTTATGGAAGGCAGGCAAAATTTAAGGTGTGCCCCAAAATTCAGCAACCAAGGTGAATAATATGTTAATGCACCATTTTAAAAACTCAAAGTTAATGCCAAAAAAATCCATTGTGAACAAAATATCGAATTTTAAATAAGAACGAAATTCAACAGTGCTGTGATGAATCATCTTGGAACTAAAAGGACAAAAATAGTAATGCTGATCCTGTGTTGATTAAAAACTTGGATATTTTGTTCATCATGGTTTTTTTTTTACACTAATTCTAATTTCTTTAAAATATTTCATTAAAATATTATTTATCTCAATTTCTGAGTTTTTTGGGCGCCCCCTTCAGTTTGCACCAGTGCCTCATTTATATCACCCCCCCATCCTTGTCCCTCTTCAAATTATTGGGCATCCTCATATCACTAGAAAGATCCAGGGTATTGGCTTCTGACATAGCCTTCCAGAACACTGCCACCCACTCTATTTTTTTTTTAAAGGCCCAGAATTAGTACAGTGGGATGGAAGCCAGTTTTCAGTTAAGCATTATTAAACAGGTTAAATATCCCCTTTGGGTTCAAATGCCATGGCTTCTATTCAAGTGAGATTGCTATTAGAAAGCCCCAAATTTAACATTAACTTCATTTCTGTTTTATGATGGATCGGTCTTGTTACGAAAAACAAGGTCCATTTTAATCAGTAATTCCCAATCTTTGCACCATCAAAGACATAGTCCTCCCAGCCTCTAATTAGACCCTGCATTTGGAAAAAATGCCTTGTTTGGCTCACCATTTATTAATACATTTACTAATAAATCTGCCCGGCATTTTAATAGGCCAAGATAGCTATGTCTGCCAATCCCATCTTCTGATCAATGGGAGATAACCTGTAATTGCCAGGCTGAGGTGACTCAATTGTAACCAAAAGCAGAGATTCTTGAACTTCAAATTAGTCCATGAAGTTTCATCAAGGGCGTCGAACTGTTTGTCAAATATTTTGAAATTTGAGACGTTCTCAAAAATGATGGTGATGAAATATTCAGTTAAAAGAAGTGACATAAAAGAATTGGTGGGTATACCATGTTTTCACCTAGGTTTAGAGAAAGGTAAGAAATACGTAAAGAGAAAAATAGTTTGGTATACCAGTAACAGGGTTACAGATGATTTAGAAACAGTATATGCTGTTTTCCTTTGAAAGTTGAAAAAGAATGCAGATCTCATTCTCAAACTCCTCATCTTGTTGGGGCCTGAAAGCTTTTGAGGTAGAACCATGGTGATGTTGAAAACAAATCAGCTATAGCAGAAGACTGAAGGAGAACTGGGAGAACTATGAATTTCTGAGCAAGCATTTATGAATAGAAGGATGAGGAATATATGGTAAGCAGGCTGATGGGCCAAAGACCACTGACAGAAGCTTAGTACACACAGGGTGCCAAAAAATGGATACACATTTTAAGAAAGGAAAAAACTGAATTAAAATTACACTGATGGTAACCACTTTGAGCACCTCTTGTAATTGCAGAAGTCAAACGTGACTTGTATTCATCTTCCGTTATCGGTATATGTTATTATAATTTTAATACAGTTTTTTTCCTTTCTTAAAACGTGTACACATTTTTTTGGCACCCTTTGTATTTCATTAAGAAAATGACATTTCTAGATACTTTTCAAGGTTATCCACTAGGAGATAAGCTCCCTGAGTTGCAGGAACCATCCATGTTCCCCAGTACACGGCAGAGAGCCTTCCCAGGACAGAATCAATACATATTTATTGAATAAATGAATGAGTGAGTCCCTCATTTCATCACCATTGTTCTCACAAGGGAATGTACTTGAAAAGGCATACTTCAAAAGGCATCGGGATGGGAGAAGCTGCCTTTACAATCAACACAGGCCTGGCAGGAGAGGAGAGCCTTAGGCTCTTTTGTAAAAAAAGGCATCTTGTCAGGAGCAATCATTAAGAGATGTCCTGAGCACCTCTATCCATTCACACCTACGATGATCCATTCTACAGATTCTTCCTCTCACTTTTGTCCTAGGAGGACTCTCCAATCTCTCATTTGAGCTAGTATCCAAGTCTGAACACAACCTCTTTTTTTTTTTTTTTTCATTTTGACCATGGGGCTCCTTCCTGTACTTCCTGGCTCTCCGATACTCTCGCTTACGTCTCTTGTCCTGCATTTATCTTCCTCTCCTTCACCCCATCCCCTGCGACACACACAATGTAGTCCAGCATAGACAATTTCTTACACATTTTTGAAGCTGGTCCTCACATCAACACTATGAAGTTGGCAGAGCAAGAGTTGCCATTGGATTCTATTCTATGGATGGAGAAACTGAGGGGCAGAGAAATTGTGTGTTGGTCCCAGGTCCCAGTAAGTGATAGATCCAGGGTTCAGAATCAGGTCTCCTGGCCCCAAGGCAAGCGCTTCACCACCACTTTCATATGAGTACAGTATTCTGTTATATTACCAAGGACCTCGGCCTGATATGTGGTATGTAGTTGATGTAAGCCTGACATAAGAAGGGATATAACAAGTCATATAAGACAATTCCAATCACACTGGAGCACTCCATCTCTTTTTGTGCCTATGGAATGACATAGCAATTCTTTAACAGGGTATACAAGATTCTCATAATTTGGCTTGTCTAATTTTCCAGATTTTTCCCCACCACTCCCTGTTATTCACACAGTGCCCCAGCCATGCTGACCTTATAGGATCCTTCATCCTCTATCTTCATTCCTCCAAACCTTTGCATGTGTGGTTTCCTCTGCAATTACCCTCCCATCCCAGTCATGCAGTGAACTCCTGTTCATCCTTTTAGCGCCTGCATAAGAAAGACTTAGGAAACTTTCAGAGTGAGGCTTGTTCTCCTCTGTGCCCACAACACCGTGTAACTTCAGTAGCTTCCCATAGCTATTAGGATAAAGTCCAGATCATCCTAATGGCTTGTCAAGGCCCTTCATGATCTGGCTCTCACATCTTCAGCCTTATCTCTTCCAGCACTTACCATGCCCTCACACACTACTCCCTATCCATCCTGAACAACCTTCAGTTTTCACACCCACATCACTGGCTCTCCCTCCTTTAAGCCTTTGCACATGCAAGCCCCTCAGCCTCCCTCTGTCCCCTTGCTGGGAAAATTCCAACTCAGTCCTCAGGAGGTCTCAGCTGAGATGTCACTTCCTGCAGGAAGCCCCCCTTGAGTCAAGGTTGGTGGCAGAATGGTATCCCCTCACCATGATATATATTTCATGACTTACTCCCCCAATGTCACCCCTGATTTTATTTATTCTTTGCTGCATCCCCTGTCTACCCTATAAGAGGGTCCATGAAGAGAGTCTACGATTAGATTCTCCTTGATTTTCTTTATGGGAGATCCCTTTCCATTTTGGCAATCACCACTCTGTAAGATTTTGGGGTGGTTAGGTGTGGTGGAAAGAATGCTGAACTAGGTGTTAGCTCAGTCTCAGGTCCTCTTCATTCATTCATTCATTCATTTATTCATCCATTCATTTATTCAATCAATAGCTATTTATGAAATACTTCCTATCTATATGCTAAGTACGATTCTAGGCAATGAAAAGAACAAGCAAAGCCCATGACCTCGTAAAATTTTCATTCTAGTGAGGGAATCAGATCAGAACTGAAAACATAAACATATATGTAATGTATGTTAGACAAAGGCTCTGAGGAAAAATAGTGGCTATGATATTGCCCATGCCATGCTGGACAAAACTATTAAATCTCTCTGAAACTCAAAGTCGTAGTTTGTAAAATGGTGTTAGTAATATTTGATTTAAATAGCTAGCAGGGTTTCGATGTGGTTCAGGTATGCAGGGATATGCATGCATTTTTTAAGACACAGCAAACATATGCTATTATTATTATTATTATTATTATTATTTAATTTTGGATGTACTGTGGTCTCTATTTACCCTCTCCAAGAGACAATATTTAAATTTTAAAAATTTCAGCAGCCATGTAGACATTTGAAAATGAACAAATGTCTGGCTGACGAAGGCTTCGGTCTGCTTCTGAATGTTTGGTTAACATATCTGCACGGTAGAAAAAGTCGTGAGTTTACCGCTGTGCACTTGGAAACAGACCCTCCGGATTAGCATGTTTTCTTACACTATTGTGATAACGGTAATTTTCCTGTTTCAATGTAAATTTAAAACGGACACGTTCATGCCCATTTGGGAAAATAAGCTAAAAAGGACTGTCCATCCCATATAAATGTTATTTATATTTCTACGTAGCTCGTTTTTATTTAGGACATAGGTGCATGCCAGCAATGTGTGGGAGAACATTAAGTCATTCTCCATGAAATTCAGGAAACCAAATTTGATTTTGCAGCTGTTTGCTAATTTTTTTTTTTAAATGGCAACGTACATTTTTTAAAAACTAGCTTTAAAAGGGTTGGCACAGGAAAATAAACTAAGCCGTGACTTTTCTATATTGCATTTGCTAAAGAAGAGTTTAACATCCACCATTGGAAAGGTGCCTAGGAGTGACATGGAGATATGGCAAATGGGAACGAACATTTCATGCGTCTTCGTTTTACCACGTACCTGTTTATTTGTTTGTAATCATAACATAAAACGTTAACACAGCCTGAGAGTAATTCTGACGAGACCTGTAAAGGTTCAGGTCCCTTTTACCTCATCACCCGCCCCCATCATAACTTCACTCCATCCATGTGATAATCACTGTTATCAATTTAGTGTGTATCCTTCTAGACTTTTAAACATATACTTATAAGCATAGATATACAGGTGTTTTTGTAAAAATAGCACACTATGCATATTGTCCAGAAAGTTTGTCTCTTAACATATATTCTGGAGGCCCCACCACACAGGGACAAAGAGCTATACCCCATCCTTTGTCGCGTTTGCATAGTATTGTATGATGGAATTCCACCATAATTTACCTTAGTTTATCCCATTGCTGTAAAAGGATATCTGGGCTACTTCCTCTAAAAAAGGTTTGTATGCTTAAACCATGACAAACTGAGTATCCTGTATATGCTTTCTAGTGCACATGTGTGCATTTCTCCAGAGGACACATTAAGAGGTGTAATTGTGGCTTCAGGGACATTCCCATTTTTCTCTCCATTTAAATTTTAATACACGCTGCAGACTCACTGTCCAATAATGGAATACCAATTTACACGTTCACCATCAGGATTAGCTCCAGTTAGGAGGCATCTCTGTGCTATTTAGGGAGGAAGTGGGTGGAGAAGGAGAAGTTGGTGCCTTCTAGCTCTCTGGGAGTTAGGTACATACATGCAGCGGGTAAATTTTGAAAGAGTGGGAGGAGCTCAGCCTGGCAATAATTCTCCCTCTTCTATTATGCTAAAGTTAATTCCTTCTTTATGCTACTTTGCCCTTTTATTCCATTTTCAGCTGACCCTAGATCTCTGAAATCAGATATCCTTTGGATCCATATTTCCTTTAGATAGGACCCTAATGAAATAGTCCATTGGAATTAATCCCAACTATCATGTATTAAGTGACACACACTTTGCATGAATGATCTCAGTTAATCCTAGAAATAGCTCTGTTAGATAGGTACTACTTTGAGCCACATTTTACAGATAAGGATATAGTCAAAGAAGTTCCATGTACCTGCCCAGAGTCACAGCATCTTCAAGTATTGGAGCAGAAATCTGGACCCAGGTTAGGTGATTCCCATACCGGCTCAGGAGCTGTGAGCCACCAGGCTCCACCGCAGTCACTCCGTCCTCTGCCCTGCCCTAAGGCTCTTTATCGCTGCCCCCTTTATATCAGGTGCTGCTTTCCACCTTGTATTAGTTATCTGTGAATAGGATTTCTTATCTTTTAGACTGTTAGCCTCTCAACCGACAGATACATGGCCCAGTCACTTCTGTCTCTACCACTGTTTCAAAAACTACAGGACCTCCAACATAGTAGAAACTTAAATATATTTTGAAAGAGAGACCTCCTTACCATTCAAGCTCACAAAATTTCTTCTCATACAAGCCAAGATCACTGAGTGTCCCCCCAAGCTGAATCTGACAATGGCCTTCATGGGTCACCTACTGTGGTATCTGTCCTGGAGCTGATTCCCACATCAGAATCTCTAGAGGTGGATCTCTTCTAATCCCATTTCTACCCTTAGGAACCACTTGCCTTATGGCCCATTCCCCTAGGACTCCAATGATGTAGGATCAAATGCCTTAACTTGAGTTAATTCATTGGATGCCTTAATTAGAATTTATTTGTCTTAATGTATCAGTTCAAGCCCTTCACAGTTTGCTGCTCCCCATCTCGATGATCTGTTTTCTCTTTCATTCCGAGCCCTCTTGTTCTCACGTTTATCCCCCGTTTCCAATCCTTTGGGTCATGCCTTTATTTTGCCTTCCAACTTAGCTGCTAAGTGGAAGCCCGCTTTAACTGTCAGGCTTCCAGGCCAGCTCCACCCCTGGACACTACCTCTTGAATCACCTTCCATTCCATGCTCTGCTACCCAAGGGAGAATCACACTCTAGCTCCATGACTAATGCAAGGCCCCCAAATTTCAGCTTAGATGCAAAATCCTGGGATTTGTTTATTTGGATAGAAATTTAGCTAACAGGTAATAAAAAAACACTGTAACAAGGACTATCAGTGTTCTACTGAAAGCAGCAGCCCCATGTCAAGAAGACTAACCCATCTCTTTCCGCTCTGCCTCTCGCCAGCCTACTCATTCCAAAAGCCACGGTCAAGTCCCTCCTCTCTGCTGCCTTCCCCACTTTCCCACAATAATTATTAAGAATCTCATTAAACTTCTGCTATTCATTATCCAAACTAATATTTAATTACATATGGTCTCATTTTGTTTTATGTGATTTAAGGTTTGTCTTATTAGACAAAAAAGCTTTTTTGAAACAGGAATTATACTGCCATATTCTCCTTCATCATCATCAACATCATCATACCAAGTATTATTTAACGCTTATTGTGTGCAGAAATGCTTTACACAGATTAATTAATTTAATCTTTACAAGAACCCTATAAGGTAGGTACTATGATTACCCCCATTTTACAGATGAGAACACTGAGGCTTAGACAGGATAAGTAACTTGCTTATAATCATATGGATACAATGTGGTGAAGCCAGAATTCAAGACAGGGCAGTCTGGTTCTAGAGTTCATGGATGTAATCACTGAGACCTCTTCTTCCATGCAATCCCTTTATAGTACTGCAAACAGCTGAGGACAGAAATGTTACACAAGAAATATTCATTGACTGCTTGGTATACAATTTGACACTAACGGTCCTTTCAGAATCCTTTAGTCCACTCGACGATCATTTTGAGACTCAACTGCACATGATCCAATTATAGAGGAAGGGATCAGCCTGGAATAAGATTTGCCCACAAGAGCTATGGAAGCACTGGAGAGGCAGACCCACAGGAAGATGCTGTTGAAAGTTGGTTTGGCCAGAAAAGCACTGAGCATGACAACAAAAAGACATGCTCCAGTCAAGACAGACAGTCAATTGCATTCTGGTTAAGAAAGGGGGCTTTAGAGCAAGGCGGCCTGAGCTGGAATCCCAGGGCCACGGAACACCTTCCTTATGAAGCCATTTTGAAGCATATGAGCTAATTCTCCTCAAGTGCTTAGCACAGTGATGGGCAGAGCAGGTGCGTGTTAATTGCTATATTATCATAATAATTTGAATGAAGAATAAGATCTGGTATCTGGGCTCCTGACTTGTACATGAGGTGCAGCAATGGGGAATGAAGGGGTATTCAGAATTCAGCATCTTCCTGCGGCTCTGGCAACCTGAGTCCTGTGAGCTTAGCCAATCGGTAGTAGAACCAAATTTAGGGAAGGCAATGGGCCCTAAGCCTAGAGATTCCAAGGTCCTTGTGTAATGCGTGCAGAAATGAAGGCACTAGGTACAGGGACAGGGACCCCTCATCAGGATGGAGCCACAAACTGGGGATGTGGTCCAAGATGCAGGTGAACTCTCATGGCTCAGCTGAGGCACAGGACCAGGGCAAGACAGCAACAAGGGTACCTTGGAGCAGAGCCCAATACATGGGGTGAGATGGATTACATGAGCTCTGCCTCCACTCAGAAGTAGCCCTGAGAACCATGGGCAGGCTGAGCATGCAGGTAAGGATCATGTGACATTGGAGAAAAAAAAAAGAAAAAGGCTGAGAGTCAAGCTGGACTCGATCCATGTTGCACAGGGCTGCCTCACTGCTCTGTCCAGGCCTACCCTGTTGGTGAGCAAGCAATGTAGTGCTGTGCCCTTTGCTCAAGGCAAGCACTCGGCAGGTGACTGACCCCAGGGAGCGGACACTAAGCTGGCAGTTGGTACAGCCCGTGGTGCACACCTCTACACAAGCCTCCCAGCCTCAGCGGCCCCAGCAGTGAGGCATGCATCCTCTGGGCAAAGAGCGTCAATTCACACAGCAGGAGACCCATCACAGCAGGAGACCCACGGAAGACTTTTGAATGTCTATTTTTTCACGTGGTAAGCAAAGCAGGGGAGAAATTGTCAGAGAGCCACAATGAAGAGTTTAACTCAGAGAGTCAGCAAAAGGGTGAAAGGAAGCAGAAGAGAAAAGAGTGGAAGAAGAGGCCTCAGAGTTTGGAATAGAAATGCAAAAGGTGGTAACAAGGGAAAAAAATAACGGTCACCTCTCAGAAATGGTTCAGACATGTGTAGAACAGTTTTCCACTCTCCACATACCTGCTGCTTTTTTAGGCACATGTTATTCCCTCTTCCAGAAAAGCCCAACCCCTCTACTCATTTGACATATTTCCACATGTTCTTAATCCTAACTCAAAGTCCACTTCCTTTAGACATACCCTCGTCTGGTCTCTGTTTTCACATGACCCAATGTTTGTAATAGTGTATTTCAAAGTACAATACAATGAATTATGAATGCAATTATGAATAGCCACCGGTGATCTCCTTGAAGATGTCCATCTTTATGTATCCAAGACCCTCAAGACTTAGTACAGTTTCTGAACACAGTATGTGCTCAATTTATGATCACTGAATAAGTAAGTGAAAAAAGAATGAATAAAGGGAAAAAGGAAGAAAGGAAACACAGAGGAAGGAAAAAGGAAAGGAAGAAAGAAGGAAGGGTAAAAAGGATGGATGAAGGAAGAGAAGTAAAGGGGAGGCAGGAAGTGAATCTATAAAAGTAGCTTAGCCTGTTACGAGAGTCACGTGGGTCAAGCTAATCATTTATCTCACTGGCAAAGTACTAGAATAGCATAATCAAAGGTTATAAAGCAGAATGCTATCTCAAAAAGCTACCTCCAATGCCTTCTTCACCCTACATGTTACTGATCTCATTTATTTGCTCTCTACTTCAAACTAATGTCCTTGCACGCAGAAATTTGGTGTGTACAGCTTCATTTGAAACCAGTGGACCTCGACTTCTCCAAGAAATATTCCTAAAACGACCTCCTGTCAGACTCTTTGTTATCTCAGCACTTAATTCTTAACTTACATCATTCTAACCGTGCACCTGTTTATTTGTCCCTTGGGGTGACAGTTTTCCCTAGGAATCATGAGTATATTCTTTAAAAGCAGACAAATCACATGGGTTCAAATCACAGCTCAGCCGTGTGCTCGCTTTCTAACTTCAGCTAATTACTTAGTACCTCTGAGCCTCAGTCTGTTCAGCTCTCTAGAGGTGATGAATAATAACCTATCATGGTTTTTGTAAAAACTGAAGGCTATTTAAGGTTTAGATGTATACTAAGCAATGAATAGTAACTTAGACATATACTAAGCAATCAAGAGTAATAGCGGTGTTGCCAATACTCATTAAATAATAGTAGGTTTGTTTGTTCTTATGCTCTGGTATACTCTCTGGTAGAGGAGACCGTCATATCTTTCCTTCATTAGTATTTTCTTTGCTCCCCCTCCCCAACTCTATGTCCCCCTCTCCCTTTCAAGGAGTCTTACAATTCTCTGTGACTCAATGTAGAATGCGTGCTATGCATTGTGGATTCCCTCCTTCCATTGTGACCTAGATTCACGAATACCATGGCCATTCACCCAGTTTATGAGCCAGAAACCTGGGTCTCCTTCTGACCCACCATACTTCCTCATTTCCACCATATGCAATTCATTAAACTCCATTGATCCATGTCCTAAAATTTCCTGATTCCCTCCACTGCTCTCCGTATCTACCAGCACCTTCATTAGGCTACCGCCATCTCTAACTCAGTCTCCTGACTGCCCCTCTCAAGGTTACCTGACTACTCACCGCACTTCACTCCCAGTTAATTCTCCCCTCTGTAGCTGAAGAGGTCTTCCTAAAACTCAGATTCAAATGTGATCATGTAACCACCTCCCACCCTAGATTAAGGCCCTCTGGTGGCTGCCACTGCTCTTAGGATAAATGCACAACTTGTTCACATGGTTGTTCTATAATTACACTCATCATCTTGGTTGGAGACACACTGGTTTATAACAGGGCCCTCTCTTTGTTTGGCTGTTGTCTTTTTCTCCAACAAGCCCTCCAAAGAAATAAGCCTAGCGCAATATTGCCTCAAAAACAAAGCTGAGCCCTGAACTCTGGACTGGGAAAGTCTCTTTTTGGTTCAGGATATCGTATACCACTGATAGAAAACACTGGGTGAAGACAGTCACAAAGAAAAGGGCCAAGCTGGTAGAGTACAAGACAAAGTGATGGATGGAGAAGCTGGGTGCCTAAAAGCACTTCATTTCACTTTTCTAAATGTGTCCTGTCAAAGAGAAGGGAACAGACACAGTAAGGCTTAAGTTGGTGGATGCACAATGCAGGAGACTATTTATCTTCATGCTCTTGAGCTGCCGACCATTCAGCATTAGAAAACATCACCAAGTCTGTTTCCCAACAAGCCTGGAGCCCTTGGAGTGGAGAGGATCCTGATTTAATGAGCAAGGCACACCATCTGTCAACAGGACTGTGGCGTGGCAACTGAGTAAGCAGCAGCTTCCAGAAGCCAGCGAGCTGAACACTTGGGAACCATGTGGGTAAGACGCAGCTCTTGGCTCAGTGGTCAAGAGATCTTACACACCCTACCCACTGAGCCTGGGAGTGAGAAGTGGTATCTGTGTGTCGCCGCTCACAGTCAAGCCCAGCTTCAACAACTGTGGATGCTTGAGGAGCCGCTGCAGAGGGGAGGCACTCACCTCAGAACAAGGGGCTGGCTGCAGGGCTGCCTGCATCCTGACCCTTACTTAGGAAAAGGACTCTGGAAAGAGGCTTCAAGTGGCATTAATGCAAATAATACCATTTACCAAAGCATTGACCTTAGCTTACAGCTACGGGTGAATGACAGGAGGAGAGAAAGATTTATACACACACACACACACACACACACACACACACACACACACATACATATATATCTTAAAATAATAATACGATAATATATAAAAATAATGTATTCCTTATGGAATACGATTTTAAAATTGAAATAACCTAGAATGTATTTTGTACCTAAATTAGTGAACGCAACGTAGGGGTTGCTCCTCCCTCAGTTGTAAACTAATACGCTCTTTAACCAAATGGACCAGAAATTATATATCCAAATGATGGCTTTCCCCTTTAAAAATCAGTCACCTTGGAAAGCTATGTGATTCTTTGTCTGCATTCTCATAGCTTATTTTATCTACTACATTTTGAGGTTCATTTACCTGGCATTTTTTTCTCTTACACATGTGAATCCCTAGTCCCTCGGCCAGCGCTTGGCATATAAGCAGGCAGGGCAGCAAAATGTGTACCCAGGAGTTTCCTCATGTATAAAATGGGGATAATAACTGTCCAATGGGGTTGATATGACAATTCTATGAAAATAAAGCACAACAAAATACTTAGCATTATGTTTAACACAGAGTAAGCACTCAACAAAGTTTGGTTACTGCTACGATAGGCATGGAATTGAAACATATATACTTATTCCAGTTATACTGCCTTCATATGTGAATTCTTGGGGCTCCTCTTCTATCATCTGGACATCCTTACTCCCTTTCTTCCAAATCACCCTAATGTAGATTTGTGGTGGCACTTGATAGATAAAGACAACCGTAAATTAGCTACATCTAAACCCAGTGTCTCTGAACTTCTTGACTGTTAACTCTAAGTCTTATTCTCTTATGTCGCTTTGTAACCAAAAGATCTCTCACAGTGCTCAGCACTGAACTCCAGTAAACATGTATTGAATGAGTAGAACACTTGTTGAATGAATCATGGAATGAATCAAGTAGGTGAACCAGCTGAATAATCACAATTTGCTCAGCTTGCTCACCCTGCAGGACTCTATGAGGACGTGTTCAAAGGGTGGACCGATGAAACCCTATGACCTGGATGTGGGAACAACTTTTCTAGCTTTCTTTCAAGGCAGCCATGCTGAACATTTGTCATGCGTTCTGGATTCCCATCACATGTTGAATGTGTTTCCTATGTGTATTAGTTTCCTATTGCTGCTGTAACAAATTACTATAAACAAATTACTATAAACTGGCTTTCATAACACACATTTAGTATCTTAACAGTTCTGGAGCTCAGAAGTCTGACATGAGTCTTAGGGGGTGTCAAGGTGTCAACAGGCCTGTGTTCTGTCTGGAGGCCATAGGGGAGAATGTGTTCCCTTGCCTTTTCCAGCTACTAGAAACCTTCTGCACTGCATAGCTCATGGTCCCCTTACTCCACCTTTAAAGCACACCACTCCACACTCAGCTCATGCTGTCACATCTCCTTTTACTGACTCTGATCTGCTTGCCTCCCTCTTAGAAAGAAGAACCCTTGTCTAATTACACTGGGCTACTTGGATAATGCAGGATAATCTCCCCATCTCAAGATCCTTAACTTAATCACATCTGCAACGTCCCTTTTACCATGAAAAGTAACATATTCACAGGTTCCCAAGATTAGGATGTGGGTAACTTCGGCGGGGGTGGAGGTGGGTGGGGAGGGGGGCATTACTCAGTCATCCCACTGTGTGTGGAGTCTTTTCTGCCTTTTCTGTTCAATCCCACCCAGGTAGAATCCTGAACCTTACTTTTCATATGGCACAGGCACGTGATTGAATTTGGCCAATCTCAGTTGCCTGAGACTTCAGTTCTAAAGTGAACATGAGGAAGTAGGTCTGATGTGGTGTCCATTTTCTGGTGAGGTTAGTGGTATAGAATTATCCAGCTTTCTGGGCACCAATGGTGTCTACTGACCAGCCCACATCAGTGATGGGATTTGGCTGTTTCTGCCCAGAAGTGGCAGGAGCAGGGGTCTTCCCTAGAATAATCTCACAACACATTCTTGTAAGCATAGCCTCCAATTCTGATTCTCTGGCCACCCATAGATTTGGTGAGCACCTCAAATGCTTTAATTAATTTATTTTCTGCTTCCACTAGTCTTAAAGGGGTTCTGTTATATACAACTAAAGACTCCAGGGGGCATAGGCTCCTCTCCAACGTTGTAAGAAGAGCCTGCAGAGAGGCTGATGGAGTGCTCCTGGAAAACTGGATCAACAAACAATATTTTGGGGTGCTTTTTAGGTGCCCAGTGCTTTGGAAAAAAGCCCTGAAGAAATGCAGTGCAATCATTCAAAGTAGGGGTTGGTAATTGGCACCATCCTTTGTAATAGCAGGTGTGAAAGGGAGGGCAGATAGAGAACGCCCTATGTGCTCTCCTCTGCAACTTTGATTTTCACTCTCTTCTCAATCTAAACAGACTGATGCAGATATAATGCTGTTTGTGAAAGGACAGGAAGAGAGACAGATTATTGATGCTGGTCAGCATGGAAGTACCCCTCAGGGTTTTTCAAAGCACTTTACTGCCATTAGTTGTTTATATTAAATAGTCTTGGAATATCCATTAGTTTAGAAAGCAAAAGTATATCTGGCTTAGGACTGCTTTTCATCCACTGCCACTCACCTCTGCATTATCTACAGCTCGCTCACCCATGGCTCTTAGTTGACCCCTTTGGAGGACAGGGTGATTTTTCAAAGTAATGTTTTTCAATTGCTCTGTTCGGGGCCTTCTGCTTGATGGTAGGAGTTCAAATCGTGACTCTGAGTGACTTGGACGAATCACTTAACCTCTCTGAGCTTCCTTCTTCTATAAAATGTCGGTATTGCGCCTCCAGGCAGGCTTGCAGAGAAGACTGAATAATTGTGTGTTGTGGTGTGGCCAAGCTCAAGCTCTGGGTTCAGACATACTGTCAGAGTTCAAATCTTAGGTGACGTCTTATCACCTGGGTGCGACTGGCTCCTCTCGGTAAAGTGGGAGATGGATAAGAACTCCCTCATAAGGTCAAATGATTGAATGAGATAATAGATGGAGAGTTCTTTAACCAGTGGCTGTGAGTTACTAATATGATAAAAAGGTAAGTGGGCTGTCTGGAGTGAACTAGGAATTATCAAATGAAAGAATAAAATCATAGTTTTCACAGCCCCCCACCATCACCCTCCTTTAACACAGGCTCTAGCGATCCAAAATGCTAGGAAACAAACATTGAAAAATGGCTATTACTGACAGATATCAGATCCGTGGTGGCCTGAATTCAAGGATGGGAGAGCAAACGACCATGAAGGGGCACAGGGAAATCTGGGGGATGATGGAAATGTGTTCTATATCTTGATTATGGTGGTAGTTACCTGGCTGTATTCTTTTTCCAAACCCATCAAACAGTAGGCTTAAAATGAGTGCACTAGGTAGGCATTGTACTTCAGTAAAGTTGATTTTAATTATGAGTGTGATATTACATGCACTCTAGAGCAGGGGGTGGCAAAGTTCATTCTGGGAAGGGCCGGACAGGAACTATTTTAGGCTTTGTCAGCTAGGTTCTGTTAAGACAACTCAGCTCTGCTGTTGTAATGTGAAAGCAGCCACAGACCATGGACAATGCATGCATGAATGGGTGTGGCTGTGTTTTACTCAAATTTCACTACGGATCGAAATTTGGTATCCTATAATTTTCATGTGCTGTGAAATATTCTTTTGATTTTTCCCCTCAACCATTTAAAAATGTAAAAACCATTCTTAGCTCCTTAGGCCTTATAAAAACAGGCAGCAGGCTGGATTTGGTTGGCGGGCTATTGTTTGCCAAGCCCTGCTCTTGAGTTCAGAAGAACCTCTGTCAAGTAGCATTCTGAAATCTGCATTCAGGGCTTCTCAGGGCAAATGCCACGCCTGGGAAACCGGCTCCCGTGTGTCCTGCAGGGTCCTTGCCAGAACCCATTCCCTCTGTGGCGAGGCCAAGCCTCTGCCTCTTGACTTCAATTTCCCCATCTGTTCAGGGAGGACAGCAACCATCTCCCAGAGCTCCACAAAACTCATTCAGCTTGTTATTTGGGGGGAAACGCTCTATCCAAGTGCAGAAACTGATCATGGCTTGGGTTATGTGTCTGGCCGGTCTCAATCACCAGGGGGAAAGGTTTGATTTTTCAGGTTGTCATTCCTGAAATTGCTTGTCTTTCCGGGTGATGTTCTTATTTCTGAATGTAGTCTGACCTTCATATTCCCAAAAGAGGAGGTTTATTTTTTCAAAGAGCTGTCAGCAGAACAGTACTCTTAGAAAGCTTGCTCCTTCCCTGCCAAGCTGCCATCACCAGCACAACCCATTGCTTAGGGGAGGGGGGCTTCCCCCCAGAATGTTGCCTGGGCAGGGCCAGAGCTGTGCCAAGATCCTCGGACCGTACAGGGAGCTTTACAATTCCAGATCAGCACAAACTGAGATTTCTCTTTTGGTTTCTGACAGTGGTAGGAGCTTAAGGAACCCCTTTGGGGTAGTACAAACTGCCAAGGTAGCCACAAAAGTCAAGACAAGTCTGGTGCTCCTAAAACCTTACAGCTTTAAAACATTTAAAAAAATATTTCATTTAGCATGTAACTAATCTTTCATTGAAAACAACAATGGATTATCCAGGCACCCAGTGTATTATTCTACCTGTTGGAAACATCTGAATCAATCATTTTCAGTAGAGGTTGCAACATTATTTTGTAAAGGGCCGGATGGTAAATATTCTAGGAGTTTCAGGCCATGCAGTCTCTGCAACTATTCAACTCTGCTGCTCTGGTGACAGCCTAGGCAATACATAAATGAATATGCATGGCTCTGTTCCAAGAAAACTTTGTTTACAAAACAGGGTGGCAAGCCACAAGTGGCCCACAGGTTGTTACTTGCTGAGCCCTCTCCTGAGCTGCAGTATTTTTAAGAGGCACCAGGTGGGTTGAGGAAGTGGAAATAAAGTAATAAATACTACTTGGAATATCTGCAGATAATCTCATAATTACTATTATAGATTGGGGAGTAAAATGGAACCAATCAGCACGCTATGCCAGAACTGGGAACAGGATAGACGAGCTGAATCTTGACCACAATGAGTTCTGCACCTGTCGGAGGCAGAACAGTCAGTGATGAGCAATACTGGGGACAGGAAGGGCCAACGGGGTGTAGAGACCAAGAGACTCCTGCTAACTGGATGGATGACAACAGCATTCACAGAGAAGCAGCCCACTAGCTGCACTTGTGAGATGGGTGTGATTCAGGTGGGTGACAACCAGGTGGAGAAAACACAACACAAAGGCACAGGTAAGTAGGTACAAGGTGTTTTCCCAGAATAGTGAGTTGGCAAATGGGAGCAAAGTTGGAAAGGTATTTATGGGGTATCATAGAGGATTTGTAAACATCAATTTTGACAGTGGGAACTTCTTCTGTAGAATCAGAGGAAGGTATTGAAGGTTTCTAAGCTTCTAGTACAATGTTCCCTACAAAGAAGGCAACTCAAAGAATCTTCTTCCTTTACAAAGAAGGTGTGGCTGGCTGTAGCTTGCATGTTATATGGTGTTACTAATGGGTCACATTTATTAAGCCATTATTATCTGATGCTAACATACTAAGTTCTTTACTTTCATATGTCATTTAACACAAAAAATAAGCACTGAGGTAGTTATTTTTATCCCCATTTTACAGATCAGGAAACTGAGATGCAGAAGTTAACTTACCCAAAGCCATCCAGCTTGGAAGAGGCAGAGTATGGGTTTAAACCTAGGTCTGTCTGTAAGCTTTTAATCACTCTTCTAAATGGCTTCTCAGTACATTTAAACATATTTCTGTGTTTTAATTGTTAAATGAATCATTTTTTTTAAAACCTCATTTTTAATTTAATTGTTTCTTCCAATGTTTCTCCTACTCAAAAATCCTCAGAACCATGATTACATTTCTCATCTTTTTATCTTCCAACTAATAATTTTTTTTCAAGAGCAATAGGTTCATAATTAAAAATTTAGAAATTTCACTTCTGTTCAAATTTCATCCAATCTGAGCTCCCTAATTTAGCATAAAATTGTGATTTTCATCAATGCCATATCTATCCATCTATGTATATAATTCTTTTCACATTGTTTTTGTCTAAATTTTAGGTGGGCCTTGCTTTAATGCACACAAACCATATATTTATCTCACATGACTTTTTGCTCAAAGTAGTGGAATTCAATTTCAAATACACAAAAATGCTTACAAATAAAAACCTAGAGGGGAATAAACTGTTAATAACAGCTGCGTTCAGGTTGTGTGATCACAGGTGATCCTTGTCTCTCTCTAAATTACTTAAAGTTGGGTTTTATTAGTGTTAACATTTTTAAGTGTAATCATGTGAAAATGTTCTCTTAATAAAAAATAGACTATGAAACAACACATTGGGATCTAATCTAATAAGCAACTAATAAAAGGATTCCTTAATGCAAAAAGTGACTGTTTTCTATGAAGGCTCCACGATTCTTGATTACATGTATACTTAGAGCTATTAGGTTTCATTAATTCACTGCCGTCTAATATCAGGCTCCCTGCTGTGGGTCTATCTTCAGCTTCTCTAAATTCAATCAATTTAAGAGAAATAGGAGTAGGGGTTTAATGGATTAGTCACAACAGGCCATTAATCTCTGCATTCTCAGTTGTAATCCAGCCTCTACCAATGTGATTGAGGGGAAAATCCCACAAAAATCCGAACACTCAGAAAAGCCCCAAAGCCGGCTCCCTAGAGACCAACACACTGAGGTCACAGTTTGCTTGTCTTTACTTAATATCAATACAGTATTTGTCATCTGTCCTACTTCTTGTTGGTTTTCCTTTTATGCCTTTTGCTGAAATTCTCAGATCTCAGATATATCTGAGAAGGAACCATGTTGCAATCTCAGGAACAGGCTAGCGTTTAATTATCATTTTAAAAATCATTCTCTCAAGTGAGTATGAAACATAAATCAAAACTATCACTTCATGTTGCAAATTTGTTGAAAAAACATGGTTAAGGTTACCATGTGCATGTAAATTAGTGCTTGGGGAAGCTGGCAAGACTGAATAATGAAAAGAAAATACTGTAACCAAATACCAATAAAAACAAGCAAGTGACAGTTTGAGAACATGTAAATATTACATCTTTTATCATAAATGAATTGGATCATCATATCTCATTTCTTTATTGCTCTGGCCAATAAGCCAACATTTACTAATGTATCAAGCCGGAAAAACAATGGATCAGCATTTTGTTTGCCACCATTGTAAAGGCCAAGTACTTACTGGGTTACATGAGCCCATACACCTACCTTAGAGGCCTTGATTACTCTAAGTCCTAGTTGTAAACTGAAAATACGTGGCATTAAAATTTTTTTTAATTATTAAGGAAAAATGTGGGCCAGGCCCAGGAAATTGCCTCTGAAGATCACTTTATGAAAAAGACATGATTATCTTCTTTCTTATTGCCTTTGAAATATTCCCCAGACATTTTAACTCCCCTTAGTGAATCAGATTCAACCAACCTCAACTGATTATGTGTTATGTGCAGGCATTGTGCTAAACACTTTCACATGAATTGGCTCATTTAATCCCCATGTTTTACATGATATTGCCAAATTCCTTCTTAATTTTGCCCAGCATGTCTTTTGTTCCTTCGGCGCCAGTCATAACAACACAAAACCCACCACTGATCAAGTACGTTACATGTGCCAAGTACTATTCTGCATTTTTAAATGTCAGTCTCCCTTGACTGCAAAGGTAGATGTTTTTACCTCCAGTTTATAAGAGAGAATACTAGGGATTAGAATTTTTGAGTAACTTCCCAAGGTCGCACAACAAGTAACAGCAGAAATGAGATTAAATTCTAAGATTCCAGTATATAGATCCCAAGGTTTTCAGTAAATGCTTTATGGAGCAATTATCACCCCTACACTCTTTCCCATACTCTTACTAGAGAGCCATGAGGTCATCATTCTACAAATAGTTTTGGGTTATTCTCTCATCATGCCTTATCTTACACTTGCCCATTTTGAAAGTCATTTGCCACTTTTCTGCTGACTCACAGTCTTGAAAGTTCTTCCTGTGATTTAATCTTGCTGCCGTTACATTTCAAAAACTGGAGAAGTTTAGCATCAACAGCAAACATAGATAATTTTCTATAAAAGTCTCTTAAAACTATAAAATTTCCAAGTTTGAAAGGGACCTAGACATTACCTAGTCCAATATCCTTGTTTAAAAAAGAGAAAACGGAGGCCCAGGCCAGTAAAATGACCTCCCCATGTCACAGAACTACTAGTGGCAAAGCTAACACTAACTTCAATATGTTCTAACTTCCATCCCAATAATATTTTCTGCCATTCACCTTAGTTGCTTGTAATTTATAATTTATAGAAATATGCTCTGGGAACGATACTTAAGAAGTCTCAAAATTCTGGACTTTACAACAGGTATTTACTTGTTCTTGACCATGTTTTCCTGTCTCTGATCTGACTTATTAAACAAAATAACATCTTAAATACTATACTTGTTCAGTTTTTGTTAATAGTTCCTGGGGTGGACCACTGTTGAAAGATCTTTAAAAGGTTATCACTATCGTATGTACTTGTTTACTTCCTCAAGGGATTCAGGTGTATTGCTGGAGACTTATAAACAGATTATACGTTACTTATAGATGTAATATGGTAAAACCATAAAGAACTTCATACTATTTTACCCAGTAATCACAATACCGGGATTATTTAAAAAATAATTCAATAGAAATAAGTATCTGTAGTCATGAAAACATATGCCCTGAAAGGGGCAAAAACTAGAAATACAGATGCTTAAAAATAGGGGAAAAGATAAATATAAATCATGCCATTTTAGGTGAATAAACTATTTGGAACTACTATGTAGAAAATCATGAATATTAAAATGTCAGATACTTACTAATTTGTTCACCAAACCATTTTCCTTCTGCTTCTGGGCATAAGGTTACCTTACAATTCCCAAGTTCTTTTGCAATAAGATGTGGCCATGTGACTGACCAGCAGTAATGTACACAACTTTCCTGCTTGGCCCATAAAAAACTCTCCCATGATCCTCCTCCACGTTCTTTTTTTCCACCTGTTGATGTTGGTGTCTAGGACAACACTGGAAGCCATATCTTGAAGATAAGCAGAGCCTCCAACAACCTTAAGACACCCAAGTCACTACAAAGACTGGATTCCTTCCCTTTAATTCCTCCCCCCAACTAACCCCCAAACATACACACACACACACACACACACACACACACACTGACATGAATGGATGATTAATGTGCGCAGAAAGTAAACTTCTATTGTGTTATGTCACGAGATTGCGGGGGTTTATCTGTCACAGAATCCAGGATTTCCTGAACTAACCTAACTGGGAAGCAACCTGGGGAATACTTAAGATATACTGTAAAGTTTTGTTTTGTATTTTTAAGTACAAAGAGTTAAGGTTGAAAAAGTTATAATTGAAAATTTGGGTAAATAAAATTTAGTCTATGAAGAAATCAGTTAGTTTTCCTAAATTTTTTTTTGATACTGTTGCTATAGCATTTTTAGCATTAAAATCAACTCAATGGCTTCCATCACCTCTCATGCTTGTGACACTAAAATACTTGTGCATACAGTCACTGGCCTGCAAGAAGCTCTGATTATGGAAGAGCGTTTTGCGTGAACACATGATTAGCCTACACAGCAAATGCATAAACAAAACTCTCGTTCATTAATATGTCCGACACGTTTTACCTTTAGATGTGGCATATTACGAGGCTTTACCTGGCTCAGTCAAGCTCTAACCTCAGCAGTTCTAAAAGCAGGAGGGGGAAAGAAAAGGCTGCACCAAACTCATGAACCTGAAATTGCATATGACTCTCACCGCACTTCAAAGACCCAGAGTAAAAGGGTGTGAAGAACCTCACCACAAGTGGAAAAAAACAGGATAGAACTCATCACAGACATAAAAAATAATGACTTCATTACTTTATTTTTCATTCTACAAGGATTTGAGCCACTGGGACTTAGAGAGCTAAGTATATTATAGGACTTAGACAGAGAGTGACCTATGTCTATTCACACCCAGGCCATTCAATAGGATTTTACTGCTCATAGATGCCTCACTTTCTAACTATCAATATAATCTCCACATATCTACTAAGAAGTTAGTAATAGGGGCCTTTGTTCTATAACCGCCCCTTATTTTTTTCTACAATTAATTTAACAAGCAAACGAACAATAAACCATCCAACTGACCATTGCCTCAAGGCTGTTAAGATCAACTAGGATATCACAGACAGAATGCACAGCCAAGAACTGCAAATTCCCTATATTCTTTCAATTTCTAGGTGCCTGGCTCTCCTCCCTGGTAACGAGTGAGCTGTACCACAGTTCTATTCCAGAGGCTAGAGGGGGAAGTAATTTTCAGACACAAGACTGAAACCCCTTAGGTACCAGAGCCATTTCCGGTATTGCTCTGCACCAAGATGATATGAGGTAGGCTTTCCCTTAAAGCCCTTTAGTCTAGGTCAGCACTGGACTAAGGGGCAGTGAGCTGTCTCTTGTGTTGGTTTTTCCCAAGACGTAACCCAATAAGAAAACATCTTATTCTAAGCAATCTCCTTTAACAGGAACAGAGATGACATGGAGAAAGGAAGGGCAATGCCTCCATTGACCCTTAATCACCCTAGTTCAAGTCTTTTAGTATGGTGTCATAGAACGCAAAGGAGCTGAAATACACTTTAAAATAACTGTAAGTGCCCCAAATGATACTGGTTTGTCAAATGCAGGTATGAATTGAGTCTGAGAAAAAAATAGAGAACTGTCAAATATGTGGCTGGGAAAGTTCCAGTTCTCTCTGACTCTGTCTACTTAAAGACACCCATGCAATAGAAGCAAGAGGAAGGCTAACGGACAGAGGACTTCATCTCCCCTCCCTCCGAGCCCCATATCTTGTCTCCCAGTCTCCTGCTAAGGAAGGCAAGCCAATCTAAATCACTCCTAGTTATGCATTCACATATTAATTTAATCATTCATCATTGAGCATCTACCAAATGCCAGGTACTGAGTTGGGCAATGGGGAAAGGAAAAAAACCAATATTTTTAAATTACTATATATACATTCTACAAGGGCGAAGATCACAGCTGTTTTGCTCACTGTATTTCATCTTCTGCCTGGCCCAGTGCCTGGCTCATGGGAGGCATTCATTAGCATTTATGGGATTAATGAGCCAACACATTAAACCCCTTGGGGGTGGGAGAGAACCCTTCCATAGGCAGATAATTTTACTAGTTCATTTCAAGAATCCTATGAGGTTATTTATTTTTTTCCTCATGGAGGAGGAATGGCCTATGCTCACTCAGTAAGGGCTGCCATCAAAACTGTTTTCCTTGAGGGTAAAAGGTAACTGTGTGGTAGAAAAGGGGGCAGCGGAAGGGGAATGTATTGACTTATATCCTTCAGTAAATGTGTTTATTCCAATTCTGGCATTGCTGCCAAATGTGTTGTAAAGCCAGCAAGACTTGGCTCTTGAAAGTTCACCTGAAAGTCAGAGGCTTCATTTCCTACACCAGGGCCTTCATCCACTGGGTGTGAAGCATTGGACAAAGTTAACGATTAATTTTGCCTTTACTGTTACAAAGGTCCCACCTCTACCAGATCAGGAGGGAAAGGCATTTTGTAGGCTGTCTCCTTCACAACCACTGATAAACTCTGTTTCCATCCAAATGGAACCTTAGTGCAAATGCAATCAGACCAAAACACTGGCTTCCCCATTACCAGTCCAAATTGCTAATAATAAGGAGCAATTAATTGCTTTGTTAGAAAGGCAACCTCAGACCATTCCTTACCATCTACAGCTCCCCACCCCAAGACCTGCAGGCTGGAAATCCTTTCAAGTTTTGTTTAAGGTTACATGAGATGAAAATTGCAAAAAGCTGTAGGAAAAATTTAATTATCAAAGAAGATAAAACAATAATTGTCACAACGGTTGCAACATCCAAGATCAACCATTAAGGTCCTGGCTCTTTTTCGTCGGGTATAAATACACAGAGACAAACTAAGTAAGGAGATAAATTCTGTAATCTCTATCTGGATTATCTCAAAAGTTTTTGAGAAGCCACCTGGAACTAGAGAGAGCACTGGAAAATAACTAGTGATCTGGGGCAAATGGAGCATAGCTGGACCAGAATCAGAGTTTGGACTGTCCTATTCCTAACCAAGAGTAAGGTACAAATTAGACCTTACCCTCTTAGGTCTTAAAATGATGCCCTCCCTACACAGAGAGGCAGAAGGGTGGTTTTTACTATAATTATATTCAACATTTTACTCTTACTGGAATCGTATCTCCTAAAGGCTCTTCTCAGCCTCATCCATCATACTCCACTCTAGTTGTTGCCATATTGACCTCTCGATCGTCCCCTGAATCCATCATTGTCCTATTTGATCTCCCTGTCTTTGTAAGTGCCGTTTCCTATGGTCATCCCTCCCCAATCACACTCCTCTGGTCAATCTGCCAAAATGTTCAAACTCAACTCTTTAGCACCCTTCAAGACTCAGTCAAACACCTTCCAGCGAACACTGCTTACTCTCCTTCCTCTGCTCCCTCCCACCTCCAGAATGAGTCAGACTTCCCTTCTCTGTGCTATTCAAACACTGTCTGTATCTCTTTTCATTACAATATTTATCACATTCTGCTGTAACTACTAACATGCTCAAGATCAGTCTCTAATTAGATTATTAATTCCTGGAGGGAAAAGTCAGTGTCTCAGGCATTCATGTAGGATTCCCAGTGCCGTTTGTATAGGACACCCTCCTTAAATGTTGAGTGGTTAAGTGGACAAAGGAAGCCATTTCATTTTAGGTCTCTACATTCCCTCTGTAGTAACCACTGAGAGGGTAAAATGGATATGTAATTTAGGGAATCTTGAGTAAACTCTCCCAAGTGAACATGTTGTCTATTGGAAATAAGAGTTGTGCAGCATGGAATAAGGTAAAACTGCCATAAAATGCTTTTCAGTGCTTTAAGCATCTGTTTCATGTAAAATAGTGCATCTATTGTTTGGCAGAATTGATATTCACAACAGAAACGCATGTATGGGTGATTCATTTCTCTTAGCTTTCATCGAATGCTAAAACCATTATTGTTATTGTTGTTGTTATTATTACTATTCACGTACAAAATTGGAGACATCTTCACTTGCACAAGAAAATACCAAATCTCAGACTAGGGTAAAGAGATAGGATAATTGTCTTTTGTTTGTTTGTTTGTTTGTCAGCCAGAATGTCACATAATGGCCTAATTCATCTATTAGGGCAATCTTGTTAAATGGATTTGTGAGCAAGAATAAAGGTTAAGAAGAAGACAGGAGTTGGGTTTCTAAATTATTGCTTATTGCAATCAAAGTATAAAAGTATCTTATTAAATTGCACACAAACATATGTCATTTTTTCTTATCTCTACCTTAGCTCCGCATAACTAAAAGTAATATTAAAAGTAATGGTCTAAACTTATCTTAGCTTTCAAGCCCCTTCATACTGGCCCTGGTTATTCTTCTAGCCCTATATCCAGTCACTTAATTCAACCCATCTACTTCATATGCTCATCTCACCATACTTCTGATACTTTGTTTTTTTTTTCCATCCCTGCTTGTCTATGAACATACTACTCTTGCCTCATGGTATACCTTCTTTTTTTGCTGTTCTTTTGAAATGTCTTGTATCCTTCCAGGCCTAGTTCAAACGTTTTTTTCCTCTCTAAACCCTTCCCGTTCCCTACTTGCACACACCAACAACAGTTAACTGCTCCCCCTTTATATTCCCATCGCACTTTGTATACACCTCTAGCATATAACAAATACCATCTTATAAATACTAAGGACCAGGTAGTATTCATTTTTATGGTTCCCATGTCTGGCACACAGTTAGACATCAATACTATTTTGTTGAACACAGAAGAAATGACTGAATAATTAACTGGAATTTACAAGAACAGTTTCAAAGTGTCCACAACAAGCACTGTTATTGATGACGATAATGACAATGATGATTTTATGGGAGCAGCTCCAATTCACTGAGTGACTGCTTCATGCCAGGCACTCTGGCAGGATCTGATGTACATTATCTCCAATATTTATGTTACAGACTTTACAGAGGCTCAGAGAACTTAAAGAACGTCTCCAAGACCCCACAGAAAGCGAATCGGGAATGCAGGATGCCCACATAGGCCTATCACGGTCCCAAAGCCTGGGCCAACTCACACAGGACATGTGTGATCTCAACAGCAGTTACTGTGTTCCGGACACCATGCTAGGTATTTTACGAATAATGCTTTATTCCTTATAATCACCATGGAGGATCAACGACTTTGGGAAGTATCATCTCTAGTCTACAGATAAGAAAATGGAAGTCTCCTCAAAATTCAACTGGCTACAATCCCAAAGAGGCTAGGAACTTTCTGTGCCAAGGACAGCAGTAGTTAGAGACAGTCTACACAAATTTAAAATCCAAAGCAATGTTAGAATCTCAGACAAATTTTAACCAAGTTCATTCCATTGAATCAATACAAAGATCCATACTAAGAAAAAATTAAAATTACCAAGAAATTAAATATATTAGGAAGTTCCGTAGTCTCTCAATTCAACAGCCCCCTAGGTGGGCTCATCCCAAGTTTCCAGTATCTCCCACAGCGAACCTTTTATTCCAACTGGGACAGTTGTCACTGTACATCTCCTTCCTAGTCTTCTCCTTTTGACGAAATGGTCCCCTCTATCTCTTCTACCCAACCTCCAACATCTACCAAATAGTTTTCTTTTCCCTTATGTCTGGACTTCTCTTTTCTATAGCATTTATGCCCTTTATCAAACAATTAGACATTATTCTTATTGTCTTACCTCACGATACATTTTGTGCATTACAATTTTACTCTTATAACTATATCTTAACAATGAAACATTATTCATATTATTTTATATCACACTACATTGTGTGTATGTACCTCGACTTTGATTTTACAGCTATATCTTAAGCATGGATTATTCCATCATATGATAAACACATCTTTGAAAGAGGCAAAGGTGATTTAATATTCATTTAACAGATGAGGAAACTAGACACTAAGAGGGTAAAAGAATTGCCCAAAGTCATCTCTATAATTAAGTTCTACAGCAGGCTGGGTCTTCCAACTTCCATACTGATTCTACAATGGCTTTCAACTGTATATACTTTTACAGTGCCAGGATCTCTTCTTAACCTAAACTTCAGGTCCAAATATGAACTGCTTAATTAAGGTGACAAGTTGGGATGCTAGACACTGACTACCTAGAGTGACAATCCACTCCTGCCTCCCCACCCAAGAAAGTGTTTCTTCCCATTAACATTTCTCTTTCCCCCAGGGATTTCCTATTACTCAGGAAGACTCTCATCTCATTGCCAGGAGAGTCTCCTCTGTGATGACGGCATCTGTCAGTGACTGGGTATGTGACATCACCTGGGATACTGGATTTAAAGAAATCATACTGCTCATAAGGTCATCAGGTAAGTGTTCTTTGTTGGGGTGCAGCTCTTTCATTTAAATGAAATGTTCTATTTCAAGCCATACTGACAGCATCTGCAGTGTGCCATTTTGGAAGCACTTTAAACTTGGGTTCTATACCAAGTTATAATTTACAAGCAGAAAGAGGAAAATTCTGTTGCTCCCCTGGGTAATAGGCATTACATTGTTCCAAGGTGATTTATTAAACTTCCTAAGCCTCACCTCAATATTGGGCTCACGGGCATGAGGTGGGTGACATTCATGACTGTGTACCACCAAGACCTAATGCTGCCAGTCTCATTTACATGAAAAACAAAATAAAGAGACATTTCAAAGTTGTTAAGTCAAGGCCTCCTTGAAAGTAGGATTCATGTTCAATGTCATGAAATGTGCCTGCTGATTGTTTTTGGTTTTGCTTTTAAACACATTGAAGGGAAGGAAAGTAAAGGCTCTCTTCCATCATGGCCTCACAAACCGGTGAAATGCCAGATTTGTCAGAAAAAGATAATTATATTATTGCAAGCGTATTACGCCTCAAATACTGTACTAAGAGAAAATCACTGAAAAACATTATCTCATTTAATCCACATAACAAATGTGTGGGGTATGTACTTATTATCCCCTTTCTACGTATAAAGAAACTGATGTTAAACCATTGCAATTTTCAGAGAAGGAAAAGACTATGAAATATTCCTTACTTGTAGGGATTGCTTATCATAAGATGCAGTGGAGAAACTTGAGTAAACTGGGGTCTCCTCTGTTTGACTGACAGAGTCAAATGCTACCTTAACTCTAGCTCTAAACTGCAATCTGGCGAAAACTTCCACTTCCAAACTCTCTAAGACTTACACCCATCTAACACAATTTATTCTTTCTTTTGAAGACACACACACACACACACACACACACACACAAAACACCAAATAAAAACATTTAAAACAAAATTGGAACCAAAACATACATGATATACTGAATTCTGACTCACATCTGCCTGGGAATCCTCCAGGCTGAACCTCTGTGGGCTTTGGTTGCCTAACATAGAAAATTAACCTACGAATTCTAAGAATAGATGAGTTAAACTATGTGCAATATTATGTAATAGATGTGAAAGCACCACATAATTCCAAGTGTTGTTGCTGTTATTATTATGAATAAACTGACAAAGAAGTAAAGTTACATATAGGGGAGTAGAATGAGTTATGTAAATTAAATCAGACAGTTGTTTTTAAATCAGAAAATTCTCCCCTGGTGCTGCTAAGCATTCATTCTCACTGATCTGAGCTGCTTTTGTAAGAATGGAATGGTGCTCTTGCTAGTACAGGGAAAAAGCATCCTGCTCTCTTTCCCTCTTCCTCTCCCTCTGCCTCTCCCTCTCCCTCCCTCCCTTGCCCACTCCCCCCACCACACACACACACACACACAGCTTGGCTGCCTTACATTTTTAGAAAATGAGATCTGCAACTAATATAGAGCTGCAAGAACTCCCAGATCGTAGCATTCCCTAGTCAGCCTAGCTGTGTTGTCCTTAACTAGCCAAAATTGATAGGATCTCTCAAATGGAAGGCACGCATACTACTTCCTTAGCAGCTGGCTAGGCCTGGACAAGCAGACCCCCAGTTCCATTTGTGGCCAATGGTTACTGCATGCTACACACTATGCTAGGTATTTTACAAAGAGGGTTTTGTTCCTTACAATTACCCTGTAGAAGCAACAACCTTGGGAAGTATCATACCTTTGTCACAACCAAATGATTACTGCAGAGCCATCAAACATACCACCTCCCGGTCTCTGTATTTTAAGGAATACATCTACACAGACCCAGGGAGAAAACTAGAAAACTCCTTGGATATACTTGTAATTTGGGAGGTGAGGTGGGGTCAGGGTAGGTACCTTTGATTAACAAAACACTAAGCTACAAAGCCCCAGAGTGTTTCTGAAAACAAATGTTACTAACAGAAATTCAATCAGAATACCTTCTACAGGCCAGATCTACCACCAAAATTTTCCTTCTGCAAAATGTTTTCACTGCAGACTTTTGCTGGCTTTTTCTAGTCTGGTATTCCTCAATCATAAAGCCAACCCTACCAGCCAATGCATAATCATTGATGCCTGGTAACTCAGGAGGAATAGTTAGTACCCATTTCCTGGGTGGGGCAATTCATCCCAAGAAGATAGAGAAGTATTGTAGTTTACCTCTTTTTTTTTTTTTAATTTAAGATTTAGTAAGTTCTATGATCAAGGGTCATGTTGCTTTCGGTAAAGCTCAGCCGTGAGTAAATTAAAACTGCAAATCATGGAAACAGAAATAAAAGACCTACTAAACTTCCCCTGAGACAATATTCAACCTCAGTGCCTCACATTCCTATACCTCTTAAGGCTGCCAGATGGGAAAACAAAATCCCCCAAACTGTGAGTCATAATTACATTACTAATCAGAATTGTGACATTGAATGAGTAGTTCTGTTTATGGAGGGCAGAGGCCACCTTGGCCCTGGAGAAAGAATAGCCTTTTAAAGTTTGTACATGTGTAAATATAGAGTACACAATAGTGTATCTCTGCCTAAATGTCTTCATAAAGTGCAAATTAATGCAGATCCTAACTAGGCATTTGGAATGCTAGCCTAGTTTTCTGTGTTTAGCTAATAGCTACCAATTTCACTTACACTTTATCCTCTCATTACATAGCAATGATGATTATTTAGTAAATACATGTGAAAGGCCAAGTACTCCATAGCACCCCTCCCGGGTTGGAAATAACCACCTCCTCCCTCCCACAACTAATGCTTCTATTTATATAATTTAGTTGCTGATACACCAAACCAAGCATAGCTGTGACAGGTATCCCACTAATGCCTCTTTTGGAGGCTAAGAACAAATCCTTTCTCACCTGGGTCCCCTGTGATGGCCTGACCAAATACAGGTAAAGGGCTGGAAATAAAGGATGATGGTGGGAGGTTAAGGGGGGGGAGGTCCAGGGCCTCAATGATGTTAGCCCTTTCTAAATCTTAAAGGGACTCAGGTGGTTTGTCTCATTTGAAAATTATTTATGAGGCTGGGGAGAGATAGCGAAAGGCTATTTTACAATTAGTGAAATATTATGGTACAAGAGAATTCGAAATAGACATGGAAAAGAGAAAGATATAAAATGTGGCCTAGTGAGATGCCATCCAGTTCATTCCTATATCCATGACTGATAATACATCTTTGCAAGTCACCTGGGAATTTTTTCTTTTAGATATAAGATAGGGTAAAAGAGGTGCCACTAGAGGATTTTAGGGCACTTTTACTATCTGCCAGGGACATAATGTATCTCTAAAGTATTACAGAGGCAGATTTCTTAGCAGGGTGACCAAGCCCCCTGAAGAATGATTTTGAACAAAAGATTTCCTATTCCTGTCCTATGAGAACATTGAAATCGAATAGTAGTATTTGGAACTGGGTCTAGGGTAAGGGCAGACAAGGGTTTTCAATACCCAGAATCAGGTGTGGCTTAGACCATGGGGTTTGCCTGGGCTGAAGGAAGATGCAGGAAACATGTCCAGGCACCCCAATGCTGCTCCAATGTGTCTGCTCACGGGGGCAGGGTTCCTGCTCTCCTCTTCTGGTGACTTCATGGGAAGTTGGCTGAGTCCACAATTCTGCAGCAGGAATGCAGGCAGAGGGGAGCACTACAAATGAGCCTTACCCCGGGTGCCTAAATGACAGGTGTGAAGGGAAAAGGGAGGAGGCACCCAACGGGGAATACTGCTGATCCAGGGGCTTTTTTTCACAGCTCCCTTCCCCACCTCAACTCCCTGCCCCTACAAAGACACTGTTTGGAAATCAGAATCCCTCCCAACACAGACACACAGGCTCAGGCAGGCACAAGCCCTACCTCATTCACCTCAACTGGCTTCCCATTAGCTGCTAAAACCACAGACTGGCACAAGTAGCCTGAAGTCAGGGATTGAGCCAGCACATCCTTGCCACTGGGAATTGAGAAAGACCATGATCTAAAGCGATATTTATGATGTTGTGTTGTTTCATATGGATTTGGCATTTATTTGGGGGGAGGGGGTGGGCTAGCACGTTTCACACCATCAGCACCGGTGCTGATGGGTTTGGGGAAGGCACGAAGGACCTCTATGTCCCTCTGGTCCCTGCTGTTAAGTCTCCAGCCCCGCATTCTCCCGCAGTCTCTTCAAAGCGCCTAGATACCAGGGCAGGGCTCTGCGTCCATTTTGCCAGCCGGTACCACCGAGTTTGGGAACTTTGAAAGCCAGAGGATGGGAGTGGGGGTTGCCAAGGCTCGGATTTCGGCGCCAGAGTTCTCGACAAAAAAGCAGTTGAAAATCAACACCCATCTGCCTCTTTTTTTTCTCACCTCTTATCCTTTCTATGTTCCACGACTCCATACAGATTCCACCCCCGAGACACACACACACACACACACACACACACACACACACACCCCTTGGGCTGAGAAGGTTTTTAATACTGAAGGCAGCAAACCCACCGTGCTGAAAGGGTGTCTGCCACCCCCACCCCCACCCTGCGAGGCCACTTGAGGGTCTTGCATCCCACAAAACCCCACACGTTCCAAACAACATAACACCAACCCGCCGTGACTCCAGCGCGCCCCATACCTGATATGCAGACGATGAAATTGGCTTGAAGAAGAAAAAGCACCTCCCAGACTATTTCCATCCTCCGATTCTCATTCCAAGTGCATCACTCGACGGGAAAACAGGGGGGGCAGGGGGGAGCCCGACACGGCACACACACATACACACACGCACACACTTCCGAGCGAGCGTGCACTCAACACTCCCACCGGACAGCCGGCCAGGCACAGTCTCCCCCAAGATCAATATCGCAGTTTGAATTGTTCCAGCGAATCTCCCCTTGGGCTCGACGGGTGTGCGCCCCAGATGTGCTGACACATGTCCGACGTCTCGCTGCCCCGGAGGTCTCCCCGCTCTCCGGGCTCTGCTCCTCTCTTGAGCGGCGGAAGCAGCACTGGCAGTGGCGGCAGCAGCCAACTGAAGCCACTAGACTTGGGTTCTTTCTGCAGCAAGGAGACCCCGATCCTCCGGGCGCCCCAAGAAGACATAGACGAGAGCCCCCCGCCGGGCCGCGCCGCGCAGTTCCGGACCCCGGCAGCTCGCAGCTCGCTGGCTGAGCCCAGGCAGTCCGCGACAAGTTGCCCTCGAAGTGCTGCCCCCTCACCGGGGCATGGTCAGAGGGTGGCTGCGCCTCTCGGGGGCCGTCCTCCTGCTTCTGGGGGTCGGGGGACCGGAGCAGACGCGGCAGACAGAGACACAGAAAGAAAGGCAGGGATGAGTGCCCGCCAACGCCGGCCGCCGGCAGCCTCCCCCGGCCCTCCCCGCCCCCCAGTCCGCTCGCAGCCCGCCGCCTCCGAGCCCAGCCAGGGCGGTGCGTCCCGAGCGCCCAGCGGGAACTGCCGGGAGCCCGCGCCCCGGGCGCGTCAGAGACCCACGGGCTCCCCACGTCGCGCGCGCGCTGTCGGTGCCTCTGCTATTTTCCTGGGCTCCCCAGAACCCTCGCTTCCATCGCCGGCTACTAGCGCCGCCGCCGCCGCGATTTTCCGCAATGCAACTGCAGGGGTCGTTATTTCCTCGCCTACGGATCCCGACGCCGCCCGAGGCCGAGGGGCGGAGGAGGGCAGGTGGGGAGGCGGCGGGGGGGAGGCGGAGGCGGAGGCTCGGCCAGGTGAGCGTCCTCGCCGCGGCCCGGAGCCCCGCCGGAGCCCAGCCGCCCGCTCCCGAGGGCGGAGGCGGGAGGCCTGGGGAGGAGGGGAGCCTCCGCGCGGCCATTGGGAGGACGCGCGCGCTGCGCCTCGGAGCTGCCGGCCCCCGCGGCGGCGCCCGGGCCCCAGCCCGGCTCCGACTCCGCTCCGCCCCGCCCCGGCTGCCTCTGTCACCCTCCGGGATTTGGGGAGTTTCTCTTCTCCGCCAAGAGAACTTCGCGCCAACCGATCCGGCGCGGGAGCCTCGGGCAGGACTCATCCTGGGAGCGCGGTGCTGCGCTCTCCCTTTGCTGCGGATTTTTTTTTTTTTCTCCATAATTCATTCTCTGCCCTCTTCCTCTCGTCCCCCTCCTGCCCCCTCCCTCCCCCTTCCCCCTTCCCGTTCCGGTGCCAGAACTGTACTTACCCCCGAGTTCTCCTCTCTGCAGGTTCCTAGAACGGGTGCAACTCTTTCCTGCAAGTCCCTCACTTCCCTCCTCCCGAAAGGGGGAAAAGAGCGTCTGTCCAAGTGCGGGTGCGAGCGGCGGCAGCGTCCACCTGAGCCTCTGCCCAGCTCCGGGACTGTAGGAAGCCCGGGCTTTAGGGGGGACCGGCTTCCCTTCTTTTATTTCTTTTAGTCTGTTTTTCTTTGGGGAAGCTCAAGTGCTTTGGAGGCTTTTGCTGGGCTCCAGAATACTCTGCCCGCGACACTCATCTGCTTCCACTGAAGGGTTCCCTACCAGTTCCACGCGCGCGCGCGCGCACACGCCCAGCGCGCAGCTTCCTAGGGCCTCAGGGGAAGGTGGGGGCGGCGGGAGCACCACCCACCGCCCAGGCGGAGGTCTGAGTCCCGCGGGTCCGCTGGTCTCGAGAGAAGCAGGCTGTATGAGGCCAGGGAAGCACTTGCACCTGGTCAGCGGCTTGCAATGCAGAATGCGGGGCAATCGGAAGGAAACCTGGCGCTCGGGACTGTTCGCCTGAGAAGAAGGCTGGGAGCCAAAGAAGAGACGGGAAATCGCAGCAGACTTGTATCGCCTCTTTCGCTGCAGCGGCGGTTGGAGAAAGCCCCAGACCTGCCTCTTTGGGTGTGCTAAAGCAGCAGGGCCAGGGTAGGGGAATCCCTGGGAAGGTCTCGGATTTCTCGGCGCGCTTGTCCGGGATGCAAACTGTGACGTTTGGAGATTTTGCACAAGTGCGGATGGACACACACAACAAACACACACATAACCCGCAGGGGATTTTGTTTGCACATTTTTATTTTTGACGTTTGGAAGCCATTGCAGTGTGAGTCTCGGTCTCATAACCGCATAAAGGGTGGATGAGTGGAGAGGGAGGAGAAGGAAGAGGGTACCGTTCGTCCGCACAGAGTCAGTTGAGCGAGTCTTCCAGGCTGTGTGGCATCTGAGGGTGCGGTGTTAGAGCCAAAGGAGTTACACTGCAGCGTTCCCCAGGATTCTCCAACTGACTCCAACTGCCCAGGAATCTGGCGGGTCTTTTTGTAGAGTGGCGGGAGGCGGCGTGGAAATGTGACAGGGAGCAGAGCCGGACAGCAGGAGCTTCCTGGGCTGGACAGATTTGGGGAGCCATGGCTGGGGAATCTTCCAGCCTCCCTCCCTACGGAGATTCGAAAAACGAACTGCCGGCGGACTTGCCTCCTCTTTAAGAAGGAGGTGTGGCCCAGGGATATGTTCTCTGGAATGACAGCCAAGCACTCCAGGTGGTCAACATATTAAAAATCTAGGCCCAGACGGAGAAAGACCGGGGTTCTTAAGGAGAGAGCTCGAGGCCCAGCAGGAAAGACATTGAGACCTCAGAACATTATAAGAATGGAGATAGTGAGAAGTAGCCCATTTGGGGAACATATGGGGAGTGGGGATGTTTGTCTCCGTGCCTTGAAAGTCCACCGCAGGAAATGACTTTTTGAAGGAAGAGAAGACACAGTTTGCCAAAGATGAACAGATTCCATCCTAGCGAGGTACTGGAACCAAGGACAGTGACCTTCCTTCTGCATTTGGGAGCCCAATTTGGGGCCAGCAGGAGAGCTCTCTCTGGAAGCAGAAGCAAGGTGCCTGGATTTTTATACCAGGACCCACTTATTTATTAATGAATTATGCAAATATTAAATGTGTGCCTTATGTTTGTCAAGCACTGTGGCAAGATGCTGGAGTTTTCTAATTGAAAACCTGTAATCCTTGCTTTCAAAAAGCTTACAGACCATATCCCCTCTACATTTTGCCTTAATAGCCAATGCCAGTAAAATAATACTTAATTTTTCAGCTGGTACACTCGCCTTCCGCCCTCTCAAAGATATTTATTCTCTGCCACCAAGTACTTTCAATTTGAAAACAACAAAAATTAAACAAAAACTTTCAACTCATGATAGTATTTAAGTAAAAATAATTGCATGCATGTATTATTTTCTATGTACCTGGTATTGCCAAATCCCTTATCTGAATTATCTTATTTAATTATCATGACATCCATATGAGAGAAATATCATGACTTCCATTTTACAGATGATAAAACAGAGGCCCAGAATAGTTATTTGCCTAAGTCCTCACAGCTACTAATTAGTAGCATAGAGATCACAGCCAGGCATTCCAAACTCAGAAGCTATGCTACACCATCTCGCCTCATGCTTTGTAAAATGAGAAGTATCATCTTGGGTAGGTAATTTTGTGCTTTAGTAGAGACTAAGTCCACACATGACACAGCTAGAAGTCAATTAAAGGCAGGATGAAATGTAATGGTAGATTATGCAATTTAGAATTTAATGATGGTGGAAACGGGAGAAAGAAAAGATCACTGGGAATTATGGGTTTACGCGTAATCAAAGGCATTTCTAATGAAAGAATCTGAGTGCCTGCTGAGTGCTAATTCTGTTCTTGACATACAGCACTGAACACAACAGCCCCTCAACATTGAGCTTCTATATTAGCATTTTCTAAGAGAAAAAAACCTAATGTTTTGTCAAGTCATTTTTAGACTTAACCTATGTGTTTTCTAAGAAAATCTCTATTTTAATCCAGAAAACAACAAAACAGTAAAAGCATGTAGTAGGTAGAAACCTTTTATCGTCACACTTTATTTTTTTTTGTTTTTAATCCACAGAACAAGCAAGCAAAACAAATGGCTAAAAAACTCTGTGAAGCTAGGAAATACTTATTCTTAGCATTTTTTTATATTTTAATGAGTTTGTACTTATATATTAATTACAAAGAATCTTTCTCTATTATATCTGCCTTCATCTTCTGTCTCTTTTCTACTCTACATTTTTCCACTACAAACTCAGCCAAGTATGTTACATATACTAGGCCGGACAATTAAGTTTGCAAACTCATCCTAGAAAAAGTGCTACATACCTCATTGCTGAATATCACTACCGTCACATTTGAAGTGCTCCCCTTGGGAAGCTATGCACTGACGCCAGTGTCTAGTCCACCCTTCAAAACAATTTTGGAACTCTTTCTGGAATGGCCATCAGAGCTGTTGTCCTATTACCCTTGATGTCCTGAATGTCATCAAAATGTCTTCCTTTCAGTATTTCCTTTATCTTTGGGTAAAGAAAGAAGTCATTGGGGAAAGATCAGGTGAATAGGGAGGGTGTTCCACTACAGTTATTTGTTTACTGACTAAAAACTCTTTCACAGACAGCACCGTGAGCTGGAGCATTATCCTGATGCAAGAGCCATGAATTGTTGATGAAAAGTTCCAGTCATCTAACTTTCTCACGCAGCCTTTTCAGCACTTCCAAATAGCAAACAGAGTTAACTGTTTGTCCAGTTGGTACAAATTCATTATGAATAATGCCTCTGATATCAAAAAAAAGGTTAGCAACATTGTTTGCAACAAGTTTCCGAACTTGTCAAACCTTGTAGAACAGAACATCTTGGCTGAGCCTAAGTGTGACAGCCAAATCCAACTGCCCCACAAAAAGCAGGAGATTACGATTCCACATCCACAAGAGGACAATATTGAAATCCTTTGGGTTCTTTATCCACCTTCTCTTTCTCAATTGTTCTTTCTTTAATTGGGAAGCTGTCGTGTAAAGAAGTAGCTCTGACGTTATATCTGTATCTTTATCTGTCTTACAGGTATTGGACTATTATGTTGTAATGTAATTATGTTGATAGGAACATAGGATATGCTCCCCTATTATTGAGTGGAGAGATTTCTGTTGAAGGTAGTGGAAATTATCCAGTCAGTCATTCCTAAAGAGAGGCAGTTCTTGGAACAGAAATGAAGACTTGGAAGATGAAACTTAGAGTGGAGCTGGACAAGAAGTACTTCCTTTTCACTGAGTTAGGATGAGAGGCAAAGGAATCATTCAGGAGCATGTTTAGTGGTGAGGGGAAAGCTGAGATGTGGGCTGTGAGCTAGATAGGGAAGAAGCTTTATAGTAAGGCAGGGACACACACCAATCAGATTGGCGTGTAATTCAGTTATCTGTGAGTACTCATATCTAATAACCAGCTAAAAGTTAATCTCTGAATATTTTTTCTTCCTGCTGTCTCTTCAGATAACTACTGATAAACACTGTAACATACTGTGGGAAAATTTGTGTCAACACTTGGGCTAAAGGGTAAAGGGGATTGCAGCAGTTCCAAAACCAATGTGCAGATAGATGGTAGAAGCAGCAGGAGCAAGCTGTTGGTGATACCCCAAACTGCAGAGTGCGATGGACAGTGACACAAAGGGCAGACCATTGCAGAACAGAGAGCTGTATGGAAGAAAAAGGTGGTGGTGATGGTGAAGACCATGGTGGGTGACCCAAACAGTGAGCAGATGAGTCATCTTCCCTCCGGAGTTAGTGGGAGGGAAGAACCTCAAAGGGGGACTAGGATTCTGCTATCTAGCATGCAGTGTATGTGTTTCCTGTTGCTGCTGTGACAAAATGTTATAATTTTAGTGGTTTAAAACAACACAAACTTTTAATCGTACAGTTTTGGAGGTCAGAGTCTGAAAGGAGTCCTATGGGACTAATATCATCGTGTCTGTAGGGCTGCATTCTTCCTGGGGGCTCGAGGGGAGAATTCGTCCCTTGCCTTTTCCAGTTTCGAGAAGTTATCGACATTCTTTTGCTCATGGCTCCCTTTCAACAACGGCTTTACTCTAATTTCCACTTTCATCATCATATGTTCTTTGACTCCCTAACTGCCTTTATTTTTTATTTTTTCTCTATAAAGACACTATGATGACATGGGGCCCCATGGATAACTGCCTACCTCAAAATCCTTAATTGAATCGCATCTGCAGAATCCCTGTTGCCATGTAAGGAACATAGTCACAGGTTCTAGAGATTAGAATGTGGACGTCTGTGGAGGGCAGGCACTATTCCACCTACCACAAGCAGGTAGATATTTCGATTACGTGAAACATGCCAAATGTAGCTCAATGAAGCTTCTTGTGACGTAATTGTAAAAAGAAAAGCTTGCTATTGTTCAAGACTATTCAATAATATACCTTATGTTTTTCAACAGTAAGTTCATGAGTGTTATCTGAGACATTGGCAGGAGACCTTGTTCTGTGTAAATGAGTCGATCAAGAGATGTGAATATATTTGACTGAAAGTAGTTCACATCTCTAGACCTAGAATGTGAGGATGATCAAATAGCATAGACTACCAAAATAGGTGCTTTTCCTCTTTTTGACATCAGAATAGTTACCCCCAGTGCTCATGATATTTTTGAAACAGGATTTCTTCTCCTCCATATTAGAATTTATAACTAACAAAGGGAATTGTATTTTTTAAAGGCCATAGCAGCCATTTTATTCCTATAAAATGGTATGCCTTATTTACTGTTTAAGTTTTGGCACGTGATTAATGACTAGGAAATGATACTAACATTACGGTATTTTGACTAATGATTTGGGCATTGGTTTGGAAGTTAGTGAAACCCATGCTATACCTTCCTTCTTTTCATCACAGTTCATCTCTCAACTATCTAGCCTTCTGAACTCAAGACTTATTTGCAACCAATAAATAGCAGGCATTCTGTAAATGATCGCTGAAAAACTGAAGGGTTTATTTGCTTGCTTATTTAAATTAAAATGTTTCTTACATTTTAAAAATTAAATTTATTAGTGTAACAATGGTTAGTAAAATAACATAGGTTTCAAATGTACAATTCTATATAATTCATCATCTATGTGTTACATTGTGTGCTCACCACCCAAAGTCAGTTCTCCTTCCAGCACCATATCTTTGATCCCCTTTACCCTCTTCTACCACCTCTCCTACCCACTTACCCTCTGGTAACCACTAAATTGTTGTCCGTGCCTATGATTTTTTGTTTGTGTGTCTGTCTTGTTTGTTGCTTGCAGTTTTATATCCCACATATAAGTGAAGTCATATGGTTCTCGACATTATCTGCCTGACTTCTTTTGCTTAGCATAATAACCTAAAGGTCCATGCATGTTGTCACAAATGGCAGAGTAGGATACCATTGGGTATTTCTACCACATCTTTATCCAATCACCTATTGAAGGACACTTTGGTGGTTCTTTCTTGCATGTTTGTCATGGGTATGTGATAGATGTTTCATAGCATATTTCAAACACACATTAATATAACTTCAGGCCTGATCCAGTTTAGCCCCCTTCATTTTCAGGTGAGAAGATGAAGGCTTAAGGCGAGGGTAAATGGCGTGTCCAAGTTCAAATACAGACAGAAGGAGAGGCAGAGGCAGACCTCGACTCCAACCTTCCTAATGACTTATTTCTAAACCTTTGTTGATTCGAAAACTGGCCCCCATCCATGGAGGGCAAGAAGAGACCTAGGAAAGGGGCAGATTGGTAGGTGGCAGTTTTAATGAACAAGGGAACTTACATAGGAGGCTTGTCCTGGGCGACCACAGGACTAGTAGATTTCTGCACCCTCTTGCCAGAATCTTAACATTTTAAGAGAGGCCCACACTGTTTTCAGTCATGTGTACCACCCAGATGGTCTCAACAACACCTTATTCTCTTAAGGCTGCACCCTTGAAATGAATCCTAGAGTGGGAGTGGTGGGTGGAACTTTCATTCCACAAACAGGGGAGAGGGTGAGGAGCCTCTGATTTCCCTGGTCCAGCTCTATGGTCAATGACCTCCTCCAACAGCCCTCCATCCCCATCATTCTTTTTGTTGTTACTAAGTAACACATTGCAGTAGCTGCAACACAGAAAATAAATATATTCTCCAAATCCATACAACTTAGTGGAAGATGCTTTTTTTCAGATTTTCTGCTTTTTATCCAATGCACTTTCAACTCCACCCCACCATTTGTGCGTGTATGTGTGTGTGTGTGTGTGTGTGTGTGTGTGTGGCTTTGTGGTGTGCGTTTCTTTTACATTAAACATTTAATGTTTTATATGAACAAGAATCCTCTCCTCTTCTTAAGCCAACTGCAATAACTTCAGGTAGCAGTTATAGGTCAATCAAGAGGATTTTAGTTCCACAATGGCTTTCCAGCTTAAAGAAAGGCTTTAATTAGGACAACAGTCTGCTCCCATCTCAGCCTGTATAATTTCAGAGTTAGTAACTAATGCATTAGGTTTTCAAATTATTTGCCCAATAATTTAATAATTCACCTTGCTTCCCCAATGATTAACATTACAATGACAAGTATTACAGTTCACTTTTTATTTTTCTCTTGAAAAACTCATTCTGGTTCACTACTCAGCATTTTCTACACGCTGGATTATAGAGCAGTGTCTCCCATGTATTTACTAGGAAAACCACAAGTAGTGAGTGCGGCAGATAGACCTACCCCAAATATTTGGAGGTCTAGTCAAGAGTAAATCTGACGCAGTCTTCCTCCCCCAAGTCCAGGGCCCTTCCTCCTTCCTTTCCCACCCTTGACAGGGACTCACATTTCCAGGAGCCTTATATGGGGTCCTTCATGCTTCCATGAGATGTCTCAAGCTCAAGTGCCTCACGTCCATGTTTCTTTTACACACACCTATTTAAAGTCATTTCTTGGCCACACTCTCCACTGTAGGTGTACACTCACCAGCACTGAAGGTGAACAGGCAAACAGTACTGTCTCCTCTCTCCAACCCACAGTATTAATCATTGAATGCTTGTGTGAAAAACATGCCTTTAATTCAAAGTATTGAAGATGTTCAATAAGCGAGGGATGGTACAACAGGTATGCTCTAAAATGAACCCCATTCCTAAATCAACAGAGGGGATGGGACCCTGCTGTAGAGGTCTCCACAATGAGCTTTTCTTCTCCTGCAAATGAGATTTTTTCAGATTTTTATCAAACTTCAACAGCAGAGTTTTTCCCCCTGATACTACTGTGTGGATTTAATAAAGCAGGAGTTGAGTTACCATGGCAAGAAACCCCAAAAGTTCTGAATCCATTCTCTGATTCCTGCTAGACAGAGGAGAAAACTCCTTAAATCAAAAAGAACCTCCTGCTAAGAATAGGAGAGGTATGAGAAGCCAGAACCCTACGACAGAGTTAACAGCAGTTGAGACCAAAGAGGGTTGTAAGACTAGCGCCTTCATTACAAAAATATAAAGGTGCCATTGTCAGGTACTATAAAATATCAAGCTTGTGGCAAATATCACATAAACTTCTAATGAAGTGATGGTTTTCATCTCACTAATTCAAATACATTCTCTTAATGACTCTTTAAAATGCTTATGAGCTGATATTACTTTATGCTGAGTTTCTGCTTGGGAGGGGTACGGATATAAATATTACACATGAAAACACATTTAAAAAATCTTCCATAAGTTATTACGTCTTTAGAAAAATGGAGTTTTAAATGGATGGGAATGAAATCTTAAATATATTTTAAATGATCAGCTATTTAAAAAGAGCATTCTCTTCATCTCAAGTCACTAACCTCTCTCATAATAAAATAAAACGTCCTGGTGGCTGTTTCTCACTATCCCTCCCATTTTATGGGAAACAGACTGGCATCCCTCCATCTTCACTTCAGATTTTTTTGTGAGAAAGAAAAGGAGCGGAATGAGCTCTGTTTCCTCCTCTTGTATAACTGAGTTCAGAAGGAGGTGCTGGTGATTGTGGGGGTGCTGCCCTAATAATTTTCAGATACCTGGATTCATTTGAATCAATAACTACTTGAGTTAGCTGTTCCACAGTCCTCGTTCACCAAAGAAACGGAATGGGGCTCTTTATCAAGCAGACCGTGAAGGCCACTCCCCAAAATTTCTCATTTACCTTCAGGAATTTCGTTAACATCTTCAAAGAAAATGGATTTTAAAATCTATAAACTATAGTGACTCTTAAAGAGAATCAGGGTGATAAGGACAAAAAAAAACAAAAACAAATGATGGAAAGCTTGGATAGGCTCATTGGTATAAGGAAGTAGGTTCTATAATGGTGCAGAGACTGCTTCTGATCCAAATTGGCCGCAGCACTCTGTCGGGAGGGCCTCCTCCCATCACCAGCTACCAGCTATCTACTTTCAACCAGCAGGGTGCAACCTGGAGTCAGCGTGGAGATAGATGACTCATCCCCCTGGAGAAGCAATGACCAAACTTAAAGGGAAGGCAACTAGACGTGAGGGAACTTGAGAACCTCAACCTAACCCTTCCCCCACGGAGCAGAAGACAGTTCTGGCTACCCGAGTGGAAACCCAAACTAGCTACTGCAGACCCAATGGACTAAGCAGGGTCCTGTCAGGCACCCAAAACCCATAGTTATTTTTCGGAGAGAATTTAATGTCAAGGATGGGAGAAACGGGTGGGAGACAGGAGACACTAACTTAACAGAGAGAATAACCAAAGCAGCTATCACCATTATGACTGGGGAGACAAAGCAAAGGTGTTGTGGTGATCAGAACGTAGAAGGGAGGAGGAGGGGTTCTTGATGATCTGGGACCCTACCTCTCAAGAGAAGGTGCTTCCCATGGGCACTGGGACTCTCAGAGGAGGGGCTGTAACTCAGACCTCTGAGGAGGTTGTGTGGCTCAGCTGCTGCTGATGTCTCTGAAGCAGCACGATGAAGGCTGGTTCTAAGGCTGCTGAAAAGGGGCCCAACTGCTGCTTGCTGGATGGAGTAAGAGCTGCTGCAGAGGAGGCACAAAACCTGGACGCAAAACTGAAAGGATCAATTCCTTTCTCCTGCTCCCTGCCTTCTGCTTTCTCTCTAGCAGCCCCTGTTGGCAAAAACCTAACAGAGAAGAACCTGGCCAAAGAGAACTGGGTTTGAGAAAGACCCAGCCACAGCATCACAGAACAGAGCATGAAAGGATTTGGAACTAAAAGGTGATGGGTTAATAATGGCATGCCCACTAATTCCAACATTGACGCAACTTGAACGGAGGAAAATTGTCCTCTAATATTGTAGAGCTGCATCGACTGTTACAGCCCAGGGTTTTAAAAAAAGGAGCGGTGCTTCGCAGCTGCTTTTCACAGGGCTTGATGAGACGGAAGCAGTACTTTTCTCTGATTTACCAGCAGTTATGATATCTTACCCATTACTTTATATATATTTGATCTTCCAAAACCTGCTTTTGTCTTAATCTCTTGCTGGGCTATGAAACTAAACAGCCTACCCCAGTCTCTTTTCCTACCTTTCAGTTAAGCATCTCAAAACTTTGGGTTGCTCCACCATAGTCAAAGGCTGAGTCTTTCTCATAATCACGACTGGGGCCAGCTCCCAAATAACCAGCAGCACCAAGGATGGTGCCCCACTTCCATCTCCCTAGAACCTGCCAAGTAACAATGTGAATTGTTAACAATGCAGACTTGGGCACTTGACCCTGAGTTAGAGTTGATCTGAGTTAGAAAGGCAACACGAGCACAGCTGACCTACAGACATAGAGACCATTATAGGAACTCAGAAGGGGAACGTCCAATAAGAACTATAATAGCTAAGGTAGGTGGCAGAGGTAAATCACCCTTCTTCAAAGGTGTGCTAACCTTAGGCACTGTGGAGAACACAGTGGATAAAGAAGCACTGGATCTTGAATCAGAAGGCTGGTATTTGAACCTGAGGTCTACCATTCACCAGCGATGGGATTTCAACAGGCACGTACACGCTTTAAGCCATGATTTCTTTTGCAAAAGCAGAATAAAAAACATCCTCCATATAGAATTATTGAGACAATTAAATATAATAGTACACATAAAAGCATTTCACTCACTATGGGTATTTAATAATTTTAATTAATCAAAACCTATATGGAACTGTAAATGGAAAATGAACGTTTCCTGAAACATGGTAACCAGGAATTTTAAAACGTCATGTACCAGACTTTCAGTTTATACCGCGTTATTGTTCTCATACATTCTGTTCTATATCCCTCCCCCACAGCCAATGCAACGATTTTTGATTAACTGGTTGGAGGTGGGGGTTAGGAAAGTGAAATAAAGGGGAGTAGACAATTATATCAGCAGATATTTATATCTCAAGTAATATTTATTTGATATTCACTAACTAAACTCTTTTTTCCTTATTCTTATCATGGAAGAAAAACATCATGATGAGGCTTGGGGCACTGAAATAGGAATCAGAAGACATGGATTGAAGCACTGCACTGCTATTTAGAAGTTATGTGGACAAGTTACTTAAAGTTTCCCAGTCTGAGTTTTTGTCTTAATTGTTATTTTGTTTTGGGTTTGACTCTTTAATAGTTTTTTTTTTTTTTTCTGTATTAGATGGATTTATATCTACCCCACTGGGCTGTTGGAGGCATAAATGAGAAAATGCAGTCAAAGTGCATGGTGCAAAGTAAGGCCTAACTACCTGGGGCTGTTACCATCAGCTCCTGACACTCAGTTTTTGTGGACAGATCAGTGAGATACATGGGTGTGAGCCCCAGCTTTGCCACGAACTAGTTGTGTGATCATGGGTAAGTTGCTTAAAATTGCCAGGCTTTAGTTTCTTTAGCTTTAAAACTAAGAGACTATATACTGAGTCTCCTTACTTCACAAGATCACTGGGTAGTGGATCTAATGAAAAAAAAAAAAGTGCAAAACACTTCATATATGTGTGTGTACATATATATGAACAAATCATGTGTATATATGTATACACATGCTTGTATACATATCTATATATATATATGGGCATGCGTGTATGTGTATACGTGTATATGTGTATACACATATACACATAAACACATAGACCTTGATTTAGAAGGTCTCTTAGTATTACATAATCTATCTGTGGTAGCCCTTGATTGGAATTACTGATTTAAGGCAAAGAAAAGGCATCAAATTCCAGGCTGTTCTGTGACAACTGAGGGAAGCAAATGTAGCCTCTCATTTGTTACAGATAAACATTAATATCTTTGTTCCCTTCATAATTAATTGCCTCAGGCCCTGGTTCAAGTATAACTGTACTTTATGAAGCCCAAGCAGAGAAATATTGTGCAAAATGCAAAGCACCAATTTTATCATAAGTAATAAAAATTCAATTAAGTTTAGAATAAATGTGTGAGTTAACAACCCAAGCTTAACATAAAGCCAAGGAATGTAAATAGATTTTAGAAAACAAAATAACAAGGGGGTGACAATTTATAAAGTGTATGGAAAATCCATCATTGCCTTCCACGCACTGGCAAGAAAAGGCCCACATTATGGGAAAGGAGAATAATTTTCAACATTTTTATTGGGCTTTATGGACAGAACAGTCCAACAAGGAGCCAGAATAGGAAGCTTCTTACACAATTTGAGAGAAAATAAAAAGTAAATCTCCCAGAATTATTTCTTCCATGTACCTTCCATGGGATTCTGCAGTGTTGGCGAAGGGTTTCACTCCAGAAGAGCATAGGTGAAGATTATGACCATGAACTTGGCATCAGATAGTTTGCGACCTGGTCTGCACTCTATCCTCGATTTGCTATGTAACTATGGAAAATGCCCCTTAACATCTCTGATCTTCAATTTACACATCAACAAAAACAGAGGCATTAATAATATGATTGTTATGAACTATGTTTTGAAAGAGTTAAAACGAGATATTTAGTGAAAGCACCTTCTATTATGGAGGCTGAGATATGTTATATGCGGTGAGATTATAATGTGATTTGACAATCTTAGGATCTTTTGTTGTGTTTTTTATTTTATTCACACAGAGCAGAATTTGCATGTTCAAATAATTCTGTTCTTCAAAGGAAGAACCTCAGAGAAGGGTTTCTTCAACAAGTCTATCATTCTCAAAATCATATGGGAATTCTTATTTAAAAATGGATTTTAAAAATCATGCCAAATAAAATGGCTATGTCAGTCACAACCATTTTTTTTTTAAAAAGTGGAAAATGTACCAACAAGCATTATCCCTCACTTTCTCTAGTGGACTTGAACTTGTCATTAATGAATATATTTGAAGGAATGAGTCCCAGATTTTGAAAGAAGAGACTCACAGAAAGTCTCACAGAAGTGTTCTAGAGTGATGACACTGTCGGAACATGTATGAGAGCAGCTTGGGACTGGAAAGGACCACTCAGACCATCTCCCACCACTACCTGGTTTATGCCCAAACCCTTTCTATAGCTGTTGCCATTAACGGTTATCCAGGTTGTGCTTGCACACCTCAAGTGATGGGGGACTCACAATTCTATCTTGTATCCCATTCTATCCTTGGTTATTTATGTCTGTTAGGAGTCCTTTCTTATAAAGGACCTAGAATCTGTTTTCCTGTAATTTTTGTTCCAAAATTTCCATTTATCTGGGCTCTATCCAAGCTCTATTTACTCCTTTTTCGTGTAGCAGATTTTTAGGTTTTCAATGAATTTTTCATTATATTCTCCCTGAATAACTTTTTAAAGGATTAAAAGCTTGGATTCTTCAATCTATTAAAGTGTACCCAGAATTAAATGCATTCACTTCAAGTGTGGTCTGACCAGAGCAGGTTGTGTCTGCACAAATGCACGTGTGTGGGTTGTATGGGTGTGCATGTTTGTGTATACATATGTGCTCTTGCTTTTGTCAGACAATGAAAGAAACAATGATGTTTATTTATTTATTCAGTAAATATCCATTAAAGTCTTGCAACATGCTAGGTAATCTTCCTGATAGTAAGACGTCAAAGATGAACACAGTAGACAGATTTCCTGTTTGCATGAAGCTTATATTCTAGTTGAAGAGTAATAAATGGATCAATATATAATTAAATACTAGAGATAAATGTCAAAGGAATGATTAAGGCAGAGGAAGGTAACAGAGAATGGCTCGATGATGAAGAAGGGATGGCTCTTTGAGATCAGGTAATCAGGATAGGCCTTGCTAAGGATGTGACATTTAAATAGGGACAGAACAGAACAAGGGAATGAATGGGCAGAATCTGAGGGAAGAGCATGTCTGGCAGAGCTAATAGCAAGTGCAAAGATCCAGAAGCAAATGAGCTTGGCATGTTTGAGGACCTATGTGACTCCAGTTGAATGAACAAGAGGAAGGGTAGCAAGAGGTGAATCCAGGGAGATACCTTAGGCATGAACCAGATGTGGTCAAACCTTGTAGGGCGTGATCACCAGTTTGGATTCTACGCCAAGAGGGATGGGGAATCCATTTGTGTGTTTTAATCAAGGACGGCATCATTTTGAGATCAGTGGCTTTGACTCCAGTATAGATGATTGACCTGGGAGAGGGTAGAGAGGAGGCCGTGGAGAGAGGAAGCAGGGAGATCACTTTGGAGAAGAGAAAACTGCAGACTAGACAAATAAATAGGTGTTCTGATCACCAATTCCAGTCTGTGTTCGTGTGTGTGTGTGTGTTTGTGTGTGTGTGTGTGTGTGTGTGTGCGCGGTGGGGGCAGGGATGTTTCCCCACCGACAAGCAATACTCAGGCCACAAGCCAGGTGTCCTACAATTCAACTCAATTCTGACACTATCTCTCTGGAGATAGCATCAGATTCCTCAGGTTGAGGGCTGAGTCCCACAAGACTCCCCTCAGCCACCCCAAACACACACACTTCAATGCAGATGCTATTTGCAAGCCCAGGTTCTTACCTGTCCCTCTGACCAATTGGGCATAGATCAGAGGTTCTCCCACCCCATCTTTGGGGTATATAAATTTGCTAGTGCAGCTCACAGGACTCAGAAACCTGTTTAGTCACTAGATCACTGGTTTATTATAAAAGGGTATAATTCAGGAACAGCCAGATGGAGGAGATGAGTAGTTATTAGGTTGGTAGAAAAGTAATTGTGGTTTTTGCAATTTTTTTTTTAACCTTTTAAACTTCAACTACTTTTGCAGCAATCTAACAAAATGCGAGGGCAAGATATGGGGAAAAGGTATAGAGCTTCGATGCCTTCTTCAGGAGGGCCACTCTCAGAATCTCAGGAGGTTCAATAATTTGGAAGCTCTCCAGATCCCATCCTTTTGTTTTTTTTTTTTTTGTTTTTTGTTTTTTTTTTTTTTTTTTATGGACGCTTCATTACACAGACACGATTGATTAAATCATTGGCCATTGGTGATTGATTCAATCTCTAGTTCCTCTCCTCCCACCCTGAAGTTGGGGATGGGACGAAAAATTCCAACCCTTTAATTATAGGTTGGTTCCCCTGGCAACCAGGCCCCATCCTGAGGTTACCTAAGGGCTTTCCCAAAAGTACCTTATTAACATAACAAGACATCTTTATTGCTCTTATCAGGATAATCCCAAGGGTTTTAGCAGCCAGAATTAGGGATGGAGACTAAATCTACACAGGGTGCCAAAAAAAATGTATGCACATTTTAAGAAAGGAAAAAACTGTATTAATGTATACTGATAACAAAAGATGAATACAAGTCACATTTGACTTCTGCAATTGCAAAAGGTGCTCAAAGTGGTTACCATCAGTGTCCAGACACTTCTGATTATGGCGAACTACTGCTTGAGCAACTTTGACCAAAGTGTTAACATCTCTTAAAATGTGTATACATTTTTTTTTGGCATCCCCAGTATATTTCTTATAAATTACGACATCACAGCAAGAGATATTGGGCAAGTGGTTGGATTGGGGATCTATTTCAAGCATAGTGTCTATAGGACTTATTCGTGGTTCTAGAAATAGAAGAATTAGAGGAGCTAAGGAATCTATTGTGGAACACTCGCATAATGGTTTTTGCAAACAGATCAAGAATCAGTAGGTCCGATAAAAAGTTTTATTGACATGTGAAAATAATATCTGGACACATCCTAGTGACCACTGACAGTATGACACAACCAACACAACACTAGACTAGGAACTCATAGTTTTCTGAGCTCTGTCACTTATCATTTGGCCTTGAACAGAAACTTTCCATCTCTGGGCATCTCAAATTTCTTTATATGTGAAAGTTAAAGGACAAACTAGATGTTCTCTGAAAGTTCATTTACTTCATTTGTGCAATGTCTCTAAGGATTAAACATAACCTGTATCTGCCAGTAGATATTTTGAACCCATTAGTGACATTGCTGGAGACTTAGCAGCTTTTAAGGGAAGTATTTCCCAAGGGAAAAAGTATATAGAATTCCATTAGAAATGTACCTGATGAATTTAGATGTCATTTAACGCTTACACAGGTTCCCATTTGGGTGACCTGACCTAATAAAACAGAGTTGAATAAACAGATTTTTGCCTCATCAATGCCTTGGGCAGAGGGAAAAGGCTCAATCTACTTATTATACACCACTAGGTGTTTGACAGTGTTTTGAGTTCTTTCAGCCCAAAGATTAATCTAAACAGTCAGTAAATGTTTGTTCAGTGGGGAAAGAAATGCACGATGATTGAATTACATATTATAGCTTCATTGATTGACAGCAAAAGTACTGAGATATTGGCCTGGTAAATTCAAACTCTGTTGCATAGGAATAAAAACAGAGGAAACTCTGATTGTGTAATCAGAGCATGTTAACACACTGTTATCATTTAAAATATGTGTTTTCTCCGTTTCGCAGGAAAACAACAACAACAAAAAACCTGAAAAAGAGTCTTGCTTTGTTTATATAAAAGATCCTATAGGCCAGGATCATGAAATATAAATAGGAAAGCAGCAATAGCTAAAGATGGAAGGATGGTAGAAACGGGAAACACTTGGAGAAAGAGAGAGAAGAACCTAGAGCAGGAGGGAGGGCAAATTTGAACACTAGGCACCCTTCAGTATTCTGCTATTCTGAGTTAGTAAGAGAAATAGGAAAAAAAAAAAATCTATGAATCTTGTCAAAGTCCTCTTATTAACTCTTTAACTCTTCCTGCACAGAGAAAAAAATATTTGGAATCTTTCCTTTTAAAATCATCCAAATCAATAAGAAGAGAATTTATTTTAGTGATGCGTTTTCATTGTCCTTTAAGTCAGTGGTTCTCAATGACTATAGGTATCACCTGTGGAACTTGCTGAACATGCAGGTGTCAGAACTCCATTCTCCCAAAGATTCAGACTCCGTGTCTGAAGTGGAGTCCTCTAGCCTACATTTTTATTAATGTCAAGTATCCCATGTGATTCTGACACAATGGTCCACAGAGCACGTTTGAATATCCTTTCATTAAGAGGCAACAGAGTATGCAGTCAGGCTCTCCATCTTTATCGTATCATAGCTGAGCTGAAAGGATCATTTTTTCTGGTTTAGGGGCATTTATCCCTGCTGACATTCCAGAGGCAGAGAACTATGCCCCTCATCACACTTGCTGACTGGATAAAATTCCAAGTTCAATGCTATGCTGCTTAGGAGAAATGCACCAGGAAAATGAGGGCATAGGTGAAAATGTTCCAGCTTAGTAGAATTCAAAGTAAGAATCATTTAAATAGATAAAAAAATGATTTTATACTACTAAAAGCACAGTCTCCAATAAAGAGACAACAATTGTGAACATTTCTCTCTCATAAAACATCAAATATATAAAAATGTAACTCTTTAGAAAGGAGAAATATTAAAAATTCTGAGAGATTTTAATACAATTACAAATTATATAACTGAAATAGTCTCCTAGTTTATTTTACCCAGTGTCCTCTATATTTAATTTCTACGAAAGACAACATAAATCTTTTATTGCTTTTAGTAAAAACATAAAAATTACTGTATGTTTAGTTAATTTAGTAGTGAAAAGCAGAGCATAGAATGTGAACAAACCAGAAAAAACCTGAAAATACTGTTTATTTGAAATCAAAGCTAAAATGAAAAGCCAACAGATGGCCAAGACTTCATGTTAATCAATAGTATATAACAGCAATTCTAAGTGAGAGTGGATTTCAGCAGACCCTACACCAGAGGTAAAGGGTAGTTTTAATTGATCTAAATGGACTTTCAATGGGTTCACTCTTTCTCTCCCTGCAAATGTAATCACATTTATGTTTATCCACCACAAATACATGAAGTGTGTGTGTGTGTGTGTGTGTGTGTGTGTGTGTGTGTATTTGTGTGTGTATGTTACACTAATGGGGGAAAGCTAGTATAAACACAAAACAATAATTAATCACAAATATTTCTATTTGCTTTCAGAATATGTTAGTAAGTAAAAAAGCAATGTTGTCTTTGGTAATTTCATTGCTTTCCGCTATGATGAGATGTTGCAGGCTCGTCTTATACAATTTCTATCCAGAATCTAGAATCAACAATTTCTCCAAGAGCCTAGGTATTTAAGACCATAAACTATGTGGTAGGATGCTCATTGCTCGTGGGCTGGTCATTGTATCTAAGGCCTTTTCGATGGACAGAATTGGGGGCTGGGCGGAGAGTATGTGTATATGCATAACATGTATATAGAGATGTATACGTATACATATGTGCATATGAGTCTATACACACATACATGTATATTTATTTATATATTTACATTTAAAGATAAAATACATTATACATTTATACTTCCAATTAAAATTTAGGGCTCCTAAGTTTTACCTTAATCTCATCTCTCTCTGTCTCTCTCTCTCTCTCTCTCTCTCTCTCTCTCTCTCTCTATATATATATATATATATATATATGTATATATATAGAGAGAGATATATATATATATAAAATATATATATATATATATATATATATATATATATATATATATATATATATCTCATGTCAAAAGTCTTTGTTCCCAATGTCACTAACATAAATTACTAATCTTTGAAAATCCAAAATTCATGACAGTCACAGAATAACAATACTGATTCTACCTTGAAGGCATGGTTACAAAGATTTAAAAAAATCATCTTATTGTCCTTGGGATGCATCTTATTAGAGAAACTCGGTATAATAAATATGTTTTAAATTGCTTGAAATAATTCTTCTGTGTATGGTTGTGTTACCAACTCGATACACAGCTAGGTTCCTTTGTTTCATTATAATTTCAATTTTCAGGAACTGCTTTTTAAATTTTATTTTTATTTTCTAATTATGTTCTATATTTGATCCCCAGATTATACATATAAAACAAGATACATTTAGAGAGTTGTAGCTTCAGTCTGTCTCCTACACCTCTTTTCTTCCTTCCACCCACACGATATCATTTTATTTCTTTTTATTATTTCTTTTGTAAAATAAACAAACCCAGCACACATATGTTGGCATACTCTCTTTTTAGACATTTTTCTCCACCTTGCATTTTTTTGTCACTTTATGATCCCTCACAGAAAGCCCTCCATAGCAGTAAATGGAGGAATATTATATTTCTTGTACTGAGTATTGTAAAGTAATTTCAAACCCGTAACGCAAATCAATCTGAAAATTAATAGAGTGTTTAAGTCAGGGATTCTGATCAAATTCTGTGCCCCCAGTATTCTCTAATTAGTAAATGAAACTGCATTTGAATGGCTGGAGTCCTATATGGAAATTCATGCCAAGAAATCCAGCTCTGCGGGCAATTTGATAGAATTTCCTGCTCAGGACATTCACTCTATTTTTTTCTTTCTTTTTGAATAAACAAATGTTTATTGAGAGCTTCATGCCAGTACTGGGTGTACCAAGACACACACGATGCTTTCTGGCTTCAAATAGTTAAAATGCTAGCAGAGAAAACATACCTGTCAGGACTGACGTAATGTGGTAAGTGCTTGGCACCAAGTACTTAAGCTTCCCTTCGTCTCTTTTCCCTCTGCTGTGCCCCTTGATGACACTGGTAATGGTGAAGAGTGTGGGGGGCAAGTTGGAGACTTCAAAAGGTGTCCAGTTGGGCCCTAAAACAGGCTTAAAGGTACAGGGGAAACACGTAATAGACATTTAATAAATATTATTGTTTCTCCTCCCTCCCTTCCCCAAATAATTTCCTTCCTGTAGAGCTAAGTGTTATTTTATCCTCTGACTCAACCGTTGTTGCAACAGTCACACTCTCTGCATTAAATATAATCTCCTCAGGCTGTCACCCCATTTGTATTAGTTTATCATTTTAAAGCTCTCTTTGAAACACCTCCTCCCCTTTTTTCCCTCTCCTTTCCCTAATGCTTCTGTTTTATAGCACTCTAGTCATCCCCGCTGTTTACCGTTTTATTCTGGTATAACCAATCCCACTCATACAAACCCAATTCATTCAAAAATGAGACTAAATGTGCCATAAAACTAACAAGGAGATTGCTCTCAAGGTGGGCAATAAGCTGACACAGCACACGGGTAATATTTATTCGGCAATACGACTTCCAGAAACACCAGCCACTGCACTGCTTGCAAATCACAGGGTAATTATCCACTTTAGGTCCTTAATCACTGGAACAAAGTGCTTCATAGGTAAACACAAATAGTGAAGCTGGATGCTAAAGAAAAATGAGACAAGGGAGAGGCAATCTCTGGGGGTGAGGTGAGGTGGGGTGGAGGGGGGCTCCTCCCTGCAGTCTTTATGGAGGCACTAAATTACAGTGGTCACCATCAAGGTCTCTGAACTCAGGTAGACACAGGTTGAAATAATGTTGTGGCCTTGGGCCAGTGGCTGAACCTTGGCGTGCCTTTGTTTTCTTCCACAGAAGATGACCATGATACTCCCACCTTACAGACTTGTTCTAGGGATCCCGTTATACAATGTGTCTAACGGGCTGGGACTTGAGAAAACACAAAAATATTTCTCTCTATCAATATCATGATCATCTCCTTCATCTTTACGAAAAACCAAGTTTTACTTACAGGGAACTTGTTTAATTGAGGGCGACCCAGGAGAAACCACAAATTGTACATCTGCTCCCATACTGTTTCTGCAGGCTCCAAGAGTCACCAGTGAAGAAGGGTGATTGGAGAAGTACTTTCAGTTTGCTGGTGCCACCAACTTACAAATTGGGGTGGAGGTCTAATGTTTGGAGGGAAGCCCAAATGGTGCGTTTTCTGAAGCTGCAGTTAACCTCCAGAGCTAGCATTGAAAGCACTAGTCCTGGCCTAAATATCATTAAAAACTACGAACTCCCAGCACATTTTAGAGCCAACTTAACAATGGTCTCACCCCCAATCCTCCCACTTTTTAGTATAGAATCATAGGCCTCAATTTTGGAACCAGATCATTTGTTCTACCAGATCCAAGTCTTGCTTAAAAAGCACATATATGCTTAAAATGCAAACAGAAAAACTTAAGCTCAGTCAAGTTTCACCATCAGAATTATTAGGTGTATCCCTCTCTATGTGTTTTCCTTGTCTTCACTATTATTTCTGCTGAAGTTTTGTTATAGGCTGAAGAAACTCAAGTGTTTAGGAACAGGTTCATATTCAAGAAGAGGCTGTGTGACTATTACGAGATAGTTATAAAAAAAGTTATAAAAAATGCATCTTCAGTTATAAAAAAATGCATCTGTGAGACTTGCAATCATAGTAGCTCACATTTATTGAACATTGCTCTATGTCAGGCTCTGTAGTAAGAACTTTGTATTAATTCATTTATTCTACCCCATATCCTTCTGAGATGACAATGATTATTGTCCTTGTTTCACAGGTAAGGAAATTGAAGCACAAGGGGGTTACATAACCTTTACAGAATTATACAGCTACTAAGTAAGAGTCAGGACATTGACCCCAGGTGGTCTGGTGTAGATAAGAGCCCATACACTTGACAATCATGCTATCCTGCTTCTTTTGAGGAAAGGAAATGTGCACCCTCTTCTCTTCAAGAGCTCAGAGAAATCATCTTTACAGAAGATGGGCTGTAAAAAAACAACACGCAGCTTTCAATAGCTAATAGTATACATTATGTTTTATTTTGTATTTTGAAAATTTTATCTTAAATTTTTTTTTAAATATTAAAAGATAATTATTCCCTCGGTTCCTGATTAAATTGGCAAATTCAGAAAGAGTGAGGGGTTTCGAAAGACTCTTTGGATTCAATACCTGATAGGTTTAATAATATAGCTAATAATACAGACTTACAGAATTAGAAATGATCTAAGAAATTATTTTCTCTCACCTCTTCTGTTTTGTGATGAGAAAATCATGGAGCGACATGACATGCCCAAGGATACAAAGGAAAATAGAGACTAGAATTCTTCTCCCTCAATCCCCAGTGCTATGCTCTTTTCTTATTCACTTTATAGAAAAGTTTGGATTTTAATAAAAAATAATGATTCTGACTGTAATATAGACCATGTCAACCAAATTAGGAAAAACTTGAATATGGTGATGATGTTTTCCATATCTCTTAAGAAGCCATCTTAGGCCTGCCATACCCAACTAAATAGAATTTGGAGATGTGGACATGATGCAGTGACCCAATATGGAAAGTTATCATTATTGCTAAACTACTCCCTGTTGTTACAGGGAGGCAGCACGTAGGACCTCTCCTGTACTGGTACACCATGTATGGTATGCGACACTCAAAGGTAAACTGGTATGTCACACATCAGTGGACTTGGGTAATGAGAACTGTCTTTTCTTTATACAAATGTTCCAAGCAACATGCTTAGTTGATTTTAAGAAAGTGGACTCAGTTGCTCATTATAAACGTTCACCACTGTGATTTCTATTTCTGAAACAAATTCCATGGAAATCCTGTTAAAAATTACAGTAGCAGTGTTATAGCAGGCAGAAAAATGCCTCCCACCCCAAAATGTCTGTACCCTAATATCTGGAACCTGTGAATATGTTACCTTACTTGGTAATGGGGACTTTGCACATATAATTCATGGTATGAACTCTGAGATGGGGAGATTATCCTGGATTATCAGATAGGCCTGATCTAAACACATGAGTCCTTAAAAGTGGAAGAGGAAAGCAGAAAAGTGAGTCAGAGAGATATGATGGAAGAATAAAGAGGGATATTACAAGCATGAAAGGGACTCAACTCATATTGCTGGCTTTAGTAATGGAGGGAGAGGCCACGAGTCAAGGAATATGGGTAACACCTAGAAGCTGACAATGGCCCTCAATTTACACTCATCACAGAAATGGGGACTTCAGTCCTATAAACACAAGGAATGAAATTCTGCCAACAGCTTGAATGAATAAGGAAATGGAATCTCTCCTAGAGCTTCCAGAAGGAACACAATGCTTCTCACACCTTGATTTTAGCCTGGTGACACCAAGGTCAGATTTGTGACCTCCAGAGCAGTAAGATAATAAAATTGTGTTGTCTTAAGCCATTCAATTTCTGGTTACTTGTTATGGCAGAATAGAAAACTAATACAACTCCTTCAAAAAACATTATTTCCACATACGCATTGATTCATTGATTTTCAGAATTAGAAGAGAACTTATTCAGACCAACTCTGCCTTCCTAACAAAGTCTTTTTCCTTTCCCCCCCACTGTCCTGATTGCTGTTCTCCCCAACACACATTTTACAGGTAAGCATTCTTTGATTGCCCGCCGCTGGTTTCTGCATTGCAGATAGAGCCACACGATGAAATTAACATAAATATTTATCTTTGTATAGAAATTGATCAAAATAATTTCTTTAAATTATAGAACTACCAAACATATGAACAAACAAAAGAATAACCACTAAGTAATATCAGAGAGACAGGTACATACATACTCTGTTAGTTATACTGAGTTAGGAAGGAAGAGTTAATTATTCCCTTTCTCCACCTTGACAGAGTTCACTTCAGTGTATGGTGATGCTGATGGGGGCTAGATTCATTGATTGACTTAAGCTATTCAGGGCCCATTGAGCAGGTATGTGGTCAATCCAACCCAGTCCACAGGACTGAGAAAAGAGGTGGAGGGTAGTTTTCTCAAGGAAATGCATGGTCTTTTTCCCAGAAAGAGAGAAAGTGGATGTGGGGGTAAAACCACAGGCATCCTAGAAAGCACATCCCTTGCTGTCCAAAATAGACTACACACCTATGTTACTGTACATAAAACTCACTGGAAAGGAGAAAACTCAAGTCCAGGATTCCTCCTTCGCTGGTGTGTAACTCTCTTGATCACTTTGGAATGTAGCGTCTCCTTATCTTTTGATGTAGTCTAAATTATAAATTTATTCCACCTAACTCATCCAACACACTGTGGGATATGAATGGTGTAAAAGTCTTTTTTGGAGATGTAGATATTGGTAAATAATATACAGTGGTCATGCATGCATAGCAAACATTATCTCCTGCAGGTCAGAAAGTAGGAATGTTGATCTCTGATAGAAGAGGACATTTCCTGGTCACTGTGTTAGCTCCAGGTTCTGTTCTCTGATAGATTCTTCCTTTTTCATCGGCCTCTGTGGCCCTATGTGAGATGGCCATTGTCTAGAAGTCCCTTTCAGTATGTGGGTTGTACCTCTCCAGCAGTCTATATGATACAGTGTGAGTTCAGGGACATGGGGGTTTTCTGAGGAATTAAGCAATCACAGACAACAGATAGATAACTGTGTGTGTTTTGTTTTGTTTCCAATACAATTCTATTAAATGCCTAGTACGATGTTTTGTCCATTTGCTTCACTCAAACCAAAATAGTCTTTGAGCCCAGAACCTAATAAGGGAATTGCGGTTTGTAGCAACTGACATCAAACACCATTTTCTGCCTACTTTTCTAGCCCTCCCTTCAATGGCTTCCATTTTGGACTGTGCTTTTGGACAATTCAAAACAATAAGTGGAGGAAGGAGAGACTACTGATGCGTTCCTGGTCACATATAGCACCCTCCAGGTATCTTCACATGGAGATTCAATGTGTCTTATGTTTCAGCTTTCCCCAACATACACCTGGAAAATCACTTGTAAATTTCTGTGGGCCAGCTTATTTTTTGCTACTTGAAAAAGTTAGCTTTTACTATTTGCCACCCACAGTGTGGGGTCGATATGAGGATAAATGTGGGAAAATACAGAGAGCTTCAATGTCCTTGGTTTGAAGCAAAGTGCTTTCAGACATGAATAAAATCATTATTGTCCTTAAAGCCAGACTTCAAGAGTCTAAAGTGTATGTTTGTATTCTGTTAGTGAGGGGGGAGAAAAAAGCCTCCTTTCTTCTCATTTGTGTCTATAAATGTATTACTAATGACTTTGGTGCATTTTGCATTTATTGTGACTATACATTTGGAATTATTTCTACCATCTTACTTCGTGCTGGCTATTCTCCAAACTTCCTCGTTCCTCTTTACCTAATTTTTTCCTTCTTTTTACCTCTTGGTTCAATTGAGTAGTCTTTAGTCCCTTTTTCCTTTTCTATTGTTTTAAAGATCTATCTATCTATCTATCTATCTATCTATCTATCTATCTATCTATCTATCTATTATCTATCTATCTATCTATCAATCGATCGATCGATCGCTCGATATATATATACATATATATATCGATATATATCGATATATATATATATATATATATATATATATATATACCTATAATGTATATATGACCCCAGTGCATGTCTGAAACCCCAAATAGTACCAAACCCTATATATACTATATTTTTCCTATCCATACATACCTATGATAAAGTTTAATTTACCAGTTAGGCACAAAAAGAGATTAATTAACAACAATAACTAATAATAAAGTAGAGCAATTCTAACCATATGCTGTAATAAACGTGGCATGAATGTGGCCTCACTTTCAATATATCTTATTGTACTGTGTGCATCATTTTTCCTGTGATGATGTGAGATGATAAAATGCCTATGTGATGACATGAAGTGAGGGGAGTGACAGGCATTTTGATGTATTATTGGGCTACTACTGACCTTCTGAGGATACATCAGAAGGAGGATTACCTGCTTTGGATAATCCTGGATCATTGAGCCATCACAATGTCCATGGTAGGATGTCAGGAGCAGATGATGTCCATGGTTGGGGAAATTTAATATTTTCTGATTACTGTTGACCTCAGGTAACTGAAACCATGGAAAGCGAAACCATGGATAAGGGGAACTACTGTATAAGCTTTTGTATAGACGTATGTTTTGAATTCTTCTGTGTATATACCAAGAGGTAGATTGCTATGTAATAAGGTAACTCTATGTTTAACTTTTTGGAGGAACTTCCAAACTGGTTTCCAAAATGGCTATACTATTTTTAATTTCCTACCAGTAATGTGGAAGGGTTACCATGTCTCCATATCCTCTTCAACACTTGCTATTTTCTTTTCTTTTTTTTATCATAGCTATTCTAAAAAGTGTGAAGTATGTAGTATCTTATGATTTGGGTTTGCATTTTCTCAATGAGTAATGATGGTGAGCATTTTTCATGCACTTATATGTCATTTATATATCATGTCTGGAGAAACATGTACGTAAATCCCATGCCCATTTTAAAATTGGGTTATTTGTCTTTTTATAGATATATGATATGCAAATATTTTCTCTCATTTTGGGAGTTCTTCTCACTTTCTTCATTGTGTCCTTTGATGTACAAAAGTTTTAATTTTGATGAAATCCAATTTATCTCCTTTTTCTTTGTTTGCTGTACTTTTGGTATCATATCTGAGAAACCATTGCCTAAATCCAAGGTCACAAAGACCCAGGTCTCTTTAAATCCTACAAGATATATAGTAAATCTCCCCTCTACTTTCCATGCCTCTTCACTTCCCTTTAACATTTTTTGTCTTTTTTCACTTTTCTGTGTTTCATGATGGGTAATTTTCTCCTACATATTTTCCAGCTCTCTGTAATTGTGTCTAATCTATTCTTTAACCCATGTGTTGAGTTTTAATTTAAATAATCAGGTTTTTTTAAATCGCTAGAAGTGTTATGTGGTTATTTCTCAAATATATCTGTTCATTTTTCTGACTATTTTTATGTCCTAATTCATTCTCTTATATTATTAATCACTTTAAATATAATCATTTATTATTCTACATTATTTTACAATCTGATTTTCTTGGTAGCCTAATTCTATGAGTGTGCGCACACACATACTCTCGTATTGATTCTTGCTCATAGTGCGTTGTTTCCTCACATATTTTATATTTTTCAACGTAAGAGCTCCCTTAGACTAGCTTTTCCGATGGAAATCTGTATGACCCGGCTAAGGGGCATTTCTCCACGGTGGTTTTGAATTTTCTTCTGCCTAGAGCTTGGAGAGATTACAAACCTGGATAGATTTTAACATTCTCTTCTTTGTTTCAAGCCCACATACCATACAGGTCACATGAATTCAACTCCAAACCCATATGTGACAGTTTCATAATTATGAATTTTTAAGGGAAACCCATATTCTCATTCAAATACTGAGCAGACACAAAGTCTTTTTGATATATGAGTATTTAACTAATCCAACTGTCAAGGGTTCAAACTCTATGTAGGAGTCAGTTCCATTTACCTATTTCCCATTGGCTGAAGTTTTCATCTATCACAGCAATAAAATATAACAATATAAAACACAGATCACTGAGACTGAAGGTATCTCCTAGGGCAGTTGCAAATTTTGCTCACCTACATACATGTGAGTTTTTAGTATTTTCTTTATATCTGCTCCCTGAGAATTTCCTTTACTTTCTCAGAATTTTAGCTATGAATTTAAAGGATATTCAATATATTTGTCTAGACTTTCTTGGTGTTTTTAATGAGGACATTTTATGGTTATCTAGTTTATTATTTTGGCAGAACTGGAAGTCTGGGACATATGCTGAAGACTCAATTGTGGATGCAGGAATATTTGGGGATCAGGCTAGCTGTTTACAAATGTATTCTAGTTGTTCTTATATGAAAAGAAAGTTCATTGGTTTTCAGCCCTTAAGGGGGAATCACTCAAGCTGAGAAGCCTACTATTAATATAAAATGTCGGCTACAAGTTGCCAGTGTGTTACCCAAACACTGATTTTTGTTCTTTTCTTGATATATATCTTAAAACTATGTGATGTACTACTTGCAAATAATTGCAGACTGATTTTTTTGTTGTTGTTCTTTCAGGAACATGGATGAAAATTAATTTGGTGTGTTCCTTGTTAGGATCAAGTGTGGAGTCCTGTTCTCTGTCACCACTACCGGTATCTAGGAATCAAGTGGTTCCTAGGAGAGTGTCTGTTCTCATTTTCTCTCTCTCTCTCTCAAAATAATGAGCTGTGGCAATTCTGGTTTGTAGCATCACAAGGAGAGGTCCATTGAGATTGTTGCCCCTGATAGCTTTATACATTGGATTCCTGTCTTTTAACTAGAGTACTAGAACTGTACTATTTTTAAGTGATAGCATTTTAAATCATGTGTTTGTATAGTCTTATGACATCTTAACAGAGAGATTTTATTGAATCTAGGATTATAATTAAGAAAATAAAAATACCACTTCCAAAAAAGTAAAGGGGGATCTTTTAGAGAAGATGGACAAATGAGTTATATGGGTCTCCTCCCTCGTATTTCGAACACAGAAATCCTTGATGAACATGATGAGATTATTATAATTATCATCATAATTTAAATATATAGTGAAGCTAAATATGTTTCTAAAAATATTTTAAAACTGTTTCACCAGAATGGAAAAGCTAATCGCAGAGGTGTGTGCAATTGCATGGCTCATGGGGGCAATCACACAGCATACGTGCCTGAAAGTCTGGTGTCTAAACATTTTCAACTTGGCAATCCACAGTGTCTTCAAACATGGCCAAATGTCTCTTGGAGGGCACCCAGCTGAGAACCACTGGTTTAATGAACCCCCCTGGCTGCTATGTGAAGAAGAGAACAAGGGAGAGAAGAAGCCACTGTGCAGACACACTCACTCTTCTTTGTTTCCTCTGACCTTGGACGTGAGGTGTGGAGAGAACAGAAATGTCCATTAGCTTTACAGCTGAAGCTCTACTGTGATCTGAGCAGAGCTAAATAAGGCATCAGTAACTAACTCTTCTCTGAAAGGTAAAGACGAAAAAATATAGCAGTTTCAAACAATAAAATTAGGAGATTTGTGCTATTATATTAGATTTAATTGTGTGCAGATATATGCTATAATATGAAAATAGGAAAAAATATTTTGTAAGCATTTATTTGCTAGCTCGAGAATTCACATTTGTCCCTTTCAGGCTGGGGCTTAGCAAGCAGGTTTCAAAGTTTAATTGAGAATAAAACAATAACTAACATTCAAGAAACATTGCAATATTCAGAATTTAAAAGGTTTTATTCTTAACTATTTTTGAGAGATTTCTTCTTGAAATCAAATGTGAATAACAAACATTTAGTAACAGGTGATAGGAACATCAGCTCTCTCTTCCTGTATTCTCTGACTGGGGTAGCTATTTCTCCTTAATCCTAGCCTGCAACCCAGGACACTGTGGACTCCAAAACGAATCCTGGCTCCAGGCAGTGGCAATAGAAGGAGCTCCATGTCATTTACTGTTTCGCTCAGATTTGAGTAAGTATTGCTTCCAGTTTTAAACCAACTTTGGAATCAGCCTCCCAAAGATCTGGTTCCTAATTTGTTTTTGATCTCCCTTAATGCCTGGATTGAATGTGTTGTAAACCAATTCTCCTCACCTTGTTGAAATTGTTGCCACTATTTTTCTGATACTGGCTATTGGGCTACACTATACTTTTTATATTTCTTCCTCTTTTTTTTTATTTAAACAACAAAGTTGTTTTCTATCAAAACTGAACTTTTGCAACCACAAAAAAGTGCTTCAATTATTCACTGGGAAAAAATGAGACATGAATGTTTAATAAACATAAAACATAGGCATTTTTCAATTTCTGGAGTTCAGATCTGAGTAGAGAACACTCATCTACAGCTATAATAATAACATAGCAGCAATAATAATAATAATAATAATAATAACAAAAACAACTACCACCACAGCAACAATGTGTGGCATATTTTTCTTTTATATTCATTGTTTTCTACCCTTTCTTATTCCTTATAGAATTGGAAGTGATCAGTAAGAAAAATGATGGAACAGAGACAGTGTTTGTATAAAAATAACACATTGAAGTTATGCTCTGGGAGGAAGGCAATACAGCATAGAGAAGAGTCTGTCTTGAATAAGATCGCCTCTGTAGCAGAAGGACCGACGGTCACTATTCAGAGTGTGAAGTCTGAAAAAAGATCTGCTACCCCTCTCCAAGATGAAGCTCTGACTGTTTGGAGAGTGTAGAGAGGTAGAAAGAAGAAGAAATGGTAAGGAGGAAGAACAAGAGACCAATGATTAAAAGGACTCGAGGGCACCTGTTGTAAGAACTAATAGCTTATTTGATGAGAAAAGTAAAGAAACATTTTGTTCTACTTTTGGTCTCTGAATTTTAGGATTGCCAGTTCAGCATTGCCTAGTCGAATTTTTTTTCATGGTAATAGACTGGACTTACCCTCCCTCCCACCATCGAAGGAAGAACCACCAGCACCAGCACCACAAAAACATTAATTGAAGGTTTGTCCACCTTGCTAAGTCCCTCACCAGCCCTTCCTCTGTGAGCTCACAATACCTGATCTTTTTTTCAGGCTTCCTTCTCAATGAATTGGAAAAGTCAGTGCTGGCTGCAAGTACAGAAATACCTTGGAGACACTGTTGCCAGGGGAGTTCACAGAGCTGGAACCAAAATAGGACAGACTATTTTTTCCTTAGGAGTTTGACTGCCCAAGGGGCTGCCTGATCTGCATTGAAGCTGCTTTGTTCATTTCTCAGTGACAAGCGTCTAATGGCTGTCAGGGCAAGACCCTTGGAAGCTCAGAGCTCAATGAAAAGGCAGCTTTCCTTTCCCAGGCTCTAAGTTACTCTCTGAGGGTCACTCTTGTGAACTAGCTCTGAGAAAGGACCACTGGGCTGTGTGATTGTGGTTACCCAGCCTTGTCACAAGTGTGGAATTTCACTCCGTGGCATACCAGAGGGCCGATGAGAGGGAGGGCTCATGACACCTTGACAACCTGCGTTGCAGATGTGTTCAGCGGGCTCTGGAGATGGTACCGGAAATGGCACTGCACATGTTTCTCTTCCTATCGCAACCCCCCACCCTCTACCCATTACACTAATCACTCTCTTGAAGTGTTATGACTTTACAACTTCTATTTGGTGAGCTACATCTGAAGGGAGCTAAATCCTCAAAGTGAAGGCAATTTGTCAGTGCAATATTAAAACAAAGTGTGGAGAAGGAATACTTCAGCAAAAGCCAAGCTCGCTAACCTTTCAAAAGTAAGTGTATTTAATTTGAGCTGAATCAGGAAGACTGTTTCGATGTCTTATGTATTTATAAGTGCTATGTGCAGGCTTTATTTTACCCCAAAGGCTGCTTGTAATTCTGTTCCTCTGCAGAAATGTCTTCTCGAGCTGTAAGCTAATTCTGCATCCTCACTGCCATCTGGAGCACCTGTGGGCTTGCTCAACCCACCTTAGGGCAGTTTCCTCAATATCACTTCCTTTCTCTATTTTCTTGTTCCCTCCACAACCTTCACCACCTCAGCCAAAGGAGGGCTGCTAGCTATATCTCAGTAATGGGAATTTTATTATAACATCTTAACTAGTCTTCCTGTCTCCGGTTTCCACCTCGCTTGCTGAAAAGCAATGCACACTGTTCTCCACATAATTGCCAAAGTGATCTTTCAACAATATATATCCATCATATTGCTCTCCTGTTTAAAACTTCTATGGCTCTCTATCGCCAAATCCAAGCTACTCTTATAATGGAATTATTGGTGGTTTTCTCCATCTACCCAGAGTCACGCTGTTTCACAGCTTCCATGCTTTTCTGCCACTGACTGGAATGCCTCTTTCTCTTCATCTCATGGCTGGGGAAGTCTTATTCCTCTTTTAAATCCCATGTCCATAATCATCTCTTTTTGAAAGGCTTCTATGACTTGTCTGTATGTAATCATTTCCCCCTCAAGATTATTTTTGACTCCTGTATATGCCTGTATTGGTGTACTTACTGGGTGTTATAATTTGTTTACATCTTTCTCTCTTGCTGTATTATATAATTCCTTGAAGCTAGAGGCTCTATCTTACTCATTCTTGTGTCTTCGGCATTTAGCATACTGCCTGACACACAGTAAGCTCTCCACAGCTACTTCTTGAATTGATTTATGCTTATTCATGCAACTGGTAGCTGTCTGATGGAGAATAAGACAGTATACAAATATAAGAGAGGAAACAGGGCTCGAAGTAGAGGAATCATAAATCAAATAAGTCATACTAGATTGACTCTCTGGTTTCTTTCAATCAGATAAGCTGGAGGAAGTATCCTTCTCCTTCCGAGTTGAATGAAAATGATTATATTTTATTTTGATCTCTGGTTTCCTCTCTTCTTTCTTCATTTTTTTTTCTCTTTCTAGAACTAAAAGTCACTGCTCTGAGTGCCATCCTTCTTTGTCCTGCTTTTCATTCGTTGGTCTTACCCTGAGAGCATAAAGTCAGGTTAACCCCAAACTTTGAGCACTTGCAGAAAGGGAATATGAGAGTTCTCTGCAGTTAACAAATCAACTTGAATTAAAAAAAAAAATCGTTAATCCACACAAACTACCTTCCTTCAGACTGAACACAGAAAGAGACAAGCATCAGTGGAGATCAATGACCAGTGGTCAATGGCTACTGGAGTGATTGTAAGTAACTCTCTAGATGTATACTAATTCCACATTGTTACTTATATGTATGCTTGTCATCACATTCTGCAGTTGTACATATTGCCTTCCCTCTGTTCTCAGAGAAAGATGTGTGCTTCTCCTATTCAGAGCTAACTCTTCCTCCATGAATGCAATGATCTCATCCTGTTTACTTCAGGGACCTCGCAGCATCACCCTAATTTCGCTTTTGTTCTTAGAGTTCCTTTTTTCCACTCCTTTCTCATAGAGTCTTTATTGTGTTACAAAAATAACCCTGGGACCTTGGGATGTTTTCTTTCTATTCCAGTCAATATTCTTAAAAAGACTAGACTCCCCTCACTGTCTTCTATTTCCTCACTTCCCACTCATTTCTCAGCCCACACGAGTCTGGCTTCTACTCTTACCACTTGACTGAAACTCTTTTTTTCAAAGGACAAAGGTCACTAATGATCGGCTTGTGGCAAAATCCACTTGTAAATGAGCAGGCCTTGTATTACTTAACTTCTTCACAATAATTGACAGTGCAGAGATGAAAAGCAATATTGTATATATAGTAGTAATGCTCAACAATGCCACCTATTATTATTAAGATTATTAACTGCCTACTCCCGAACTTCTTGAGACCTATTCCAAGGCTTTCTGGAAACAACTTTTGCTTGTTTGCTTGCTTTTCTCCTACTCATTTGATTTCTCTTACTTAATTTTCTTTGCTGGATCTTATGTTTCTACTCCTTCAAATGTTTGTGTTCCTCCAGAGTTCTATTCTCATCTTTTCTCTCTCTACACATGTCCCAGTGAGATTCTATTTACTTCCATAACTTCAGAAAATCATTTCTCTAGGTCAGAATTATTTATCGAATGACAGGTTTTTATTGCCAATTCTTTTATGAACATCTCCATCTGGATGTTCTTAAGGGCTACAGAACTCAATGCATGCATGCAATGCAGAATTTATTTCTTTTGTTATGCCTTCCTGCCCCTCTCTATATCTCCTTTAGTACTTCCTATTATGAATGGCACTACCACCGTCTTAGAAGCCCAAGCCAGAAACCTTCATATAATCCTATTGCCTTCCTTCTCACACACCAACCACTCCTCCAAACATGTCTAATTGTTTATGGTAGCCCATAAACGCTAATATTTGAATATCCCTCTAATCTGCTTCCTCCTACCCAATCCACAAACATAACTTGAATTTGTGACCTTGTGATCTCTTCCTAGGAAGATTGTCCCGGTATCCTCATCACTTCCTGTATACAAGCTTGTCTACTTCCAGTTCACTGCTTGATGCCAGAAGAGTATTCAAAAATAGAATTCTATACGAGTATGTATAATGTGGAAATTGAAATCTATCACTCTTAACTTCCCACATAAATCTAAAACTTCAGGACTGACAAGAACCTTTAGGAGGATTCAGACGTGGTTAGCTTTGGAGCTGCATAAATCACAACTCCCCACAAAGTACACAGCCATAGAAGACTGCCCAGTGACATACTCTGTGTTTGTTTCCTTGGCACTCTCCTTCACCCACACTTCATCCCCACTTCTCCCAAAGTAAGAATTAGTATTTCTATACTACAATGAGCATACACCCTTTATGGCCCACTCTATGTCATATTTAAAATATCTGATGTTCGTGTTTGTCTTCCCTGTGAAATCCTCAAAATAGGAATATTTCATACATTCATCTTTAAAACCACAGGGCTTACCGCTGTGTCTTAGTTCAATCCAGACAATGATTGCAGTAATTTTTATCCAATTACTATTTGTTTTCTTCTAAAGACTGATTAACAGAAGCTCTTCAGGGATTTTTAAGAATGTACTAACTATGTGAAGACAAGAATTTGGCTTCCAACATGAATAAACTTGAGTCAACTGAGAATTGGAATCAGAGGCTAAGGGTTCAAGTCCTGAATTCTACCATATTCTCTCTGTGTGACTTTAGATAAGCTATGTAAATCTTTTGAGCGTAAATTGGCTCACCTTTAAACTTAGAGCAACAATTCCTGCCTTACCATCTTGTTGTGCAGATTAAATAAGATCATATGTAGCAAAACAACTTCATCAATGGGAACAAGATAAAAAAAATTTGCAAGATATCATTATACATAAATGATTTATCAGATGTCAAAAATCACCATTTCTTTATCACTTCTAATGACTTCAGTTGCAAAAGACAAAACCAGGAAAATAGTGGCTTAAGAAATGGAAGCCTATTTTTTTCATCCACAAGAAATGTAGAGGTAAATTGTTGGTTCAGCTGGTTCACTAATGCTCTCAGGGACTCAGGGTCTGTCTCTATTTCGATCCGTCATTTTTAGCACATTGGTTTTGTCCTTATGCTTGTTTCCTCAAAGATGGCTACAGCAGTTACGGACATCACATCTGCATCCAAAGCAGAAAGACGGGAGACAAGGGAGAAGGAACAAGCCTTATTTGTTCTTTTCACTAGGATAGCACAAGGTTTTTAGAAGCCCTCATCAGACATCTGGTCTCATCTCATTGCCTGGAATTCACATGGTCACTCTAAGCTGCGTGGAAGGCTGGGGAAGTATTCCTCAGCCTTTATAATAGAGGTGGGCAGCTTGAAAATAATAGAAGAATCAGCTTGAAAATGGATATTAGGCTTGCCAGCCAACAGTGTTTGCCACAAGTCTCTTCTTGAACATCTCAATTTTTCACCCATTTGTTGAGCAATCAAGCATAGCATTGTGTTTTCAAAGCCGCTTCTTGTGGGGAAGGATTCCTCATTAAAGAAAATTAAGGGCCAGCATGTCTTTTCAGACAAGTAGCCCTTCCTTCAGGTATCCATAAACTTTAAGTAAATATCATGGAGTTCTGCCTTTGGTGGAAGAGGAGGTCACCCTAGCTCTACACTTTGCCTTCTGAAAACACATCCATTAGAAGCTCCTCAGGAATGTTAGGTGAAAAGAAACTCCCTGAAAAGTACCCTTCCAGCGGTTTCCAATAGTACAGTGTGGAAAGATAAACACAAAAAGACTGTAGATAGAAGATGACTTAGAAACAAGAAAGAGGTGCTGGAAGAAAGCAAACACCAAAAAGATGAAACAAAATAAAATGAACAAAATAAAATGGGGTTTATTCCTCTCTCTGCTCAAGTCCCAACATAGCATTTACTTTATAAAGAACAAGGCAATCTCCCTTCCTAGTCCTGCCTGCTTACTGGGCAGAATGTAGTGAAACCCAGGGAGTCTTTAAGATTACTAGTGAGTTCAGTGGAGGTATTTATATCTTCCAGGCCTGGAAGTAGCCTCTTTATTTTCATTAGTTCTGTACAACAGAGATAGAGTGCATCTTAACTAAGCATCTTATGTTGCTTGAAAGCAAATGGGGTCGTGACTCTGCCCAAGGTTCAGTCTGGCCAAGGAGTTGAGTGTACCTTGGGCAGTGTCTACTGTACTGGACCATACAGTACTTTAGAGTAGAATAATTTTATAGCTCCAGCAGATGGCTACTTTCTGTTTTTAGAAGAGCTGACTTGGAATGCCTTCTGCTTTTAATCTTGTTGAAAGGTGTTCTAAAAACTCAGACCCTATCAATGGCTCTTCATCTTTCTCATTCAGGCTACAGCAAAAAATGCATTAAAATTAATTTATTATTTAAAATGGTAGGAATGGAATGTATAATGCCCTTCACAGGATTGTAGGAATTAATTCCAGCAATAAATCTGAGACCAGACTGCAATATCACAGTGAACAATTCTAAATGTCTGCAACCACCATCTTGTGAAAAATAACCTAGTGGAAACAGTCCACTATGTATTTCTTTCTAAATCTTTCCATACCTCCCTGTCTTTCTCTTTTCCTCTCTGTCTTCTACGTAGTCCTTAATGTAGGCCACAGAGGCAGTGACATAGGTGATTTTGTTATAGATATCTGCCTGGAACATTCCATGGTCTCCTTATTTTCAGGTCTGTGGATGTTTTTACGGCTGACAAGGCTTTTGTGAAGGACATGACTAAATTCAGTCTCCATTTTCTCATTCACATCATCTGATAACATTTTCGTGGCTAAAATTAAGACACCAGTTCCTTAAATTGAATTATTTTGAAAATCCATTTCGAGTTGAAGATAAGGGGTGGATTTACTTGCTATGTGTATTTGTTTATTTTCATGTTCAACAAGGCTTCAAATGGATTTCCGTTGTCAAGTTCAAATATTATAATTGTTATTCTCTTAAGTTGCATGCAAGTGAGAGAAGTTGACTTGTTGGGATATGCAGACTGTTGAGGAATTTTTCTTTAAAAATAAAATTGAAATGATATTCTTTCTTATGGTTTCTTTGCAAAGGCAGTGTTGAAAATACATAAAGAAAGTGTGCTTTATTTTTCTGATCTCTGGGTTTTTTTTTGTTTGTTTGCTTTTTTTTAGTTTCAGGTGTACAAAATAATGTAATAATTAGACATTTACACCCCTCACAAAGTGATAACCTCCCCCAAACTACTACCCCTCTGACATCAAATATAACTGTTAGAATTCCATTGACTATATTCCCAATGTTGTACTCCACCTCCCATGAATATATATTATTTATAGTTGACATTCCATATTATTCAACTTTATATATATATATATAAATATATATATATATATTTATTTATAGTTGACATTATAAATATATATAGTTGACAATATAAATATATATTTATATATTTATAGTTGACATTCCATATTATTCAACTTTAGCTTCAGGTAGATAGCACAGTGGTCAGGCATCTCTTTAAGAAAGTGTGCTTTAAAGGATTTGATAGACCCTTAGATTTGGGAGAGTTAGAAGAGACTCTTAGAATTTAGTTTTTCAGTTTGAATCCTCCCTACCACCCTTCAATCTTGACTCCCTTTTGACAAGTGAGGAAATTTTCGTAGGCAAGTGAAGGACTTCCCAAGGTCACATGATTGACTGGCATGGGATCTCAGATCTCATTTCTGATGAATGTTTATTCTGCTAAAATTGCTTTCAAATATGAAAAACATTTAAAAAATATTGAATGTGCATTCAAATCTGACTCCATCTAAAGGAAAGAGCTAATGTTTAATTGGTTGTATTAAAAACACAAAGGAAAATCACATCAAAATGAATCATCTTTTTCAAACATTTCTCACTGGAATGTAGTGCAAGATATACAACAAGCCTGTGAGTCAGACAGATCTGAGTTTACATCTCAGCCCAGTGTTATGACCTTGAACAAGTTGCTTGTCTCTTCTGAGGATAAGAATACTGATTGTGCAATGTTGTGAAAATTAGCAGTACTGTATGTGAACCATCTAGCACAGTACCTGGGATAGAATAGGCACTCAAAAAATAGCTTTTATCAGGTAACATCAAAGCTAATTTTTATATAAGTGATGATGAGGGTTTTATAAACTTGGAGATGTAGAGAAAAATATGTACTACGCAGGTATCTACCTAAAGTGAATAGGCTGATAAAACGGGTCTCCGGAAATACAGGTTTCTGCCTCCTTTGACATGAGTCATCAGCTCAGATGCTCAAGGCGATGTCCATTACAGGTGCACTGTGCCTAGGTCTTTGCCGAATCTGAGCAAGATGGAGGGCAGCGGCAAAGTTGCAAAATCAGTCACTCCAGCTGATGGAGCCTAGACATACTCCTTTTGTCTGCAGCCTATTAGCCAACATGCTTGGGAACCCCATCCCCATGCTTTTACCACTTTCCCCCTTATCGTTAGTTGGCCAACATCGGTCCTGAACCTCAGCCTTGGTGCCCTGATGTGCATGCCGGTTCCTCTAGTGGAGCCCAGGGCACTTTGCTCACCCTGACGTCCTGTCTAGGTCTTAACACTCACCCCTTTCAGAGATGGGCACTGTAACTTGAAGCTTTCATGCTGCCTGGGGTCCTGCTCCATGTGGATCTTTCAATTGTATCCAGCAGGTTTCCAGTAACTGTATCCATTGCTATTTTCTGTAGACAGAGAGCACAGGATCAGAGTAAATTCAAGGGTACCACACCCTTTTGAATACTGTGATTGGACTGTGATTCACCACCGATCAGGTGCTAATCCTCCATTTTAGTGAATTTATCCACCTAGATTCTCTACCAACCCGGCTTCTTCCTCTTCTCCCACTGATGAGTTTCCACAGTTCCTTACTCTTACCGTGTTTCCCTGGGTCTTATATTAAATTTTGCTCCAAAAGACGCATTAGGGCTTATGTTCAGGGGATGTTATCCTGAAAAATCACGCTAGGGCTTATTTTCCAGTTAGGTCTTATTTTCAGGGAAACACGGTAGCTGTCCTGAGTTGTTAGGAGATCTGTGGGGAAAAGAAAAGTTTGATGTACATACCATGGACTAAACTGAGCTGTGTGGGGCATTAATATTCTCATATAATCTACATTTCCTTGTAACCCTATGATGGAAAGCCATAGAAAAGTTCTCAGAGACTTACTGTGAAGTTTCAGTGATACAACTGTTTCTCTCCCAGGAGGTTGCGTGGAGTAGGGACCCATCTGAGTAACATGGAGTCCTGGCTGACAATCAGCCCTTCCTTCCGAAGTTGAGCTATGTTTCTGGGACAAGATCTATGTATCTCAAACTTCCTCCTTTGTTACTCTTTCCATCAGCCAAAGAGCCTTGCAGATATGCTTGCAAATACCTGAAAGAGCAGTAGATAAATTGATTAGAAACTCTTTGAGAGAAACTTGATATAATAACAAATAAACCAGTTCTAATTTTGTTCTTTCTTTACACAAATGGTAACAAAACTTTGAAGAGGCCTTGGGTGCCATGTTTGGGCATTGAGGGGCACTTGACTGAGAATGAGGGGAACACAGGGAACTGAGAGCTGGGCACTACTGCCCACATCTAGTATTTTCTTTCCCACAGGTGATAGCAATGGTAGAAGTGGGAACTCTGATGGAGACCCCTGCATGGCAATCATGGGCAGTAAAGATTAATTTCCCAGGGTCTATATTTGCAACTTTTCCTCAATAAAGGATGAGTATGTTGACCCTCAGACTTGTTTGCTACTACTTTGTGCTATTTTTATTTCTTATTTTTTTATTATTTACCTTTTTCAGTTACAGTTGATGTTCAATATTATTTTATATTAGTTTCATGTGTACAGCATAGCGGTTGGACATTTATATAATTTATTCACTGATTCTCCCTGCTTAGTCCTAGTACCCATCTGGCACCATACATAGCTATTGCAACATTTTGACTATGTTCTCTGTATTCCACATGACTATTTTGTAACTACCAATTTATACTTCTTTATCCCTTCACCTTTTTCACCCAGCTCCCCAATCCCCCTCCTCTCTGACAACCATCAGTTTGATCTGTCTATGAGCCTGTTTGGTTTTTTTTGTTCAGTTATTTTGTTCTTTAGATTCTGCATATAATTGAGATAATATGGTATTTTTCTCAGTCTGACTTATTTCACTATGAGTTATTTTTAAATTAGAAAATGAACTTGGCAGTCCATCATATCACTTTTTAAAATTAGATGGATAAAGATCATATTTTAGACCCAACATGGATAAAATGCATGCTTTGTATTGTTATTCCGGAAGTAGGGTAAATTTCTGCCCCAACTCTTTCTCTACATTCCCATTATGATCAATGGCATTATTAACAGCTGCCAGGAGTATCATCTGAAATTAGGAAGCAGAAGAAACAGAATGGGTTAAAGGACAGAAGTGCACATTGGAACATAGATCACTGCAAAGCCACCTGCATTTGTTCAGGTTCTTTGGGTCACACGCAACATAAAATAACCCCGGGACGCTTAAGCACATTAAAAAACAAAAAACAAAAAAACACATTTTACCACGATACTAATGTGACTCTTACAGAACTAAAAGAAGAGATGAATAACTGAGGCTCCTAAGGGAAAGGAATGAGGACAGCATGGATACCTCATCAGCAGAAGTTCTGGGCCTTTTTCTTGAGGTAAAAACAAATCGGTTCTTAGTTTCTGAATACTGGCATTCCAGATATCAAAATCTCATTGGATCATTTTGGGTTAGACGTCTATGTTTGTATTAAACTGTTACTGTCAGTGGGGTTGGGTCACAAGCTGGACCTGGCTTCTTCTGGGACACACCTCTGTGGCCTGGGGGGCTCAGTCTTAGAGAAGGGGTGTTTGTTTTGAGCTGTGCAACCTACCCAACAATGTACGCTACACACCTCAGATTCTAAAATGCTCACAATTAAAACATCTGCAAATACTCTAGCACAGACTTCATGGAAAATGAACTATACACCCTCACACACACACAATCTGAGGGTGAAAAAATTAGAGCAGCTTGATACTTCTATAGCAAAGATGCTGAAGGTTTGTGGCTGGAGAGAGAGTTGGTTCTTCAGCTCTTAGGATATTGATTATAGGTTGGATTGTGTATCCCCAGTATTCATATGTTGAAATCTTAAGCCCCAGTACCTCAGAACATGACCTTGTTTGGAGATAAGGTCTTTACAGAGGTACTCAATTTAAAATGAGGTAATTAGGGTGGGATCTAATCGAGTATGACTGATATCCTTATAAAAAGAGGAAATTTGGAGCTAGTTGACAGACATGCACACCTGGAGAAAGCAGAGAGCAGAGTGATGTTTCTACAAGTCAGAGGACACCAATGATGGCCAGCAAAGCACCAGAAGGTCGGCAAAAAGCGTGGAATTGATTAGCCCTCACGGCCCTCGGAAGGTACTAAACCTGCTGACACTCTGCTCTGACTTCTAGCCTTCAGAACTGTGTGACAATACATTTTTGTCATTTAAGCCACCCAGTTTGTGGTATTTTGTTACAGCAGACATAGCAAACTAATACAATGTTGGCACAGTGAAAAGGCACTGGTTAGACACTTAGAAATGACTCCATTAAAACTTAAGTGGTCAGAGAAAAAGGTGATCTCATAAGAATCTATATTAGATTGAGTCCCTTTTCTACTGAGGCTAACCCTTACCTTCATTCTTGTAGGATGACATGTGAATATTTAATTCAATTCTCAATGTATCACAGACCAAATAAGATTAAATAAATGTTAAGTAAATGGGTTCACAGTGACATATAGAGATATGCCCTAGTATTCTCAAGGTATTAAGAAAATTTTCTGATGTGAAGCTATTCTTTTCTCAATTTTGTAATAATTAGGACTTGAGCTAAACAGTCACTGCAAAGTTATAAAGGAATACATACTGTTACATTTTTAGGTCAACAGTGGACTTCTTCTCTCTGTAATTACTAACATTAGCTCTGCCATCTGTCCTTTTCACCAGTGAATCCATACATTTCAAAGACTCCAGCTGAGAGAAGTTTGACTATTTCTCTTCTTCAGCAAAATATAATGATTTCCAGTAATGTATAAATGTTTGGAATTGCAAAAAATCTTGCAGATATTACAACGGTTTGTGTTGAGGCTACCTTACTCCAAATTCACTGACGAATGCCATGGCTCAAAAAGGAGAATGTATGAAAAGGAGAATGTAGTTTTGCTATTACTGTGTTTCCCCGAAAATAAGACCTAGCATGGCTTTTCAGGATGATATCCCCTGAATATAAGCCCTAATGTGTCTTTTGGAGCAAAAATTAATATAAGACCTGGTCTTACTTTTGGGAAAACACGGTACAGACAAAATAGGTAACTTCCATAGACATTTGGTGAGGATGATAGTGATGAGCTCCATCTGAAATCTTTGTGACTCAGTATCAGTGAGGTCTGTGGCTATTTAGTGTGTTATTGTAGCCACACTTATCACAATCTATAATTATCTCTTTTATATGTTTAATATCTATCTTCCCAATAGATTTGAAACTCCATGAGTACCAGGAGTTTATTTGTCATGGTCAACCTTGTGCCTCATAAATCTAGCACAATCTGGATTTCAATAAATTTTTTGTTGACTAAAAGAATGATTAAGTTCAAAGAATCAGTGACTAATCAGTGGTTATTGCAAGGTCTAGGCAAATAATTATCAGCTTGATACAGAATGCAGATAACAGTACTTCAGGACGTGTTTCTACCTCTTCTTCCTTTTTATTTAACAAAGTAATTTTTAAAAAAATTTACCATCTTAGATATGTCATATCTTTTCTTTAAAATCTTTAGTTTGCTATTTCTTACGGTATAAAGTTCAAAATCTGCAGCAGAACTTTTTTTTTTTTAATAATCTGGCTTCAATCAACATACCAAGTCTTATTTCCTTTCATTTCCCCAGTCTTTCCTTTTCCTTACTTTTCAATATGTTCCTTATGAGCTAGCGAGACAGAGCTATTCCCAACCCTACATGTTCCATGAACCTTCATAATTATATAATGGTGTTCCTGCCTAGAATAGCTGTCCCCTTCACCTTTGTCTGTTGAAATTCTATTAATTTTACAACACTCACTTCACTTCCTCCATAGAAACTTCCGTAATTCACTTCTCTCTTTTCAAAATTAACCACTTGCTCCTCAATACCCCCTCCCCCAATAATGTTTACATAGCAAACAAATAATATTTCTTTGATTGTCTGTATGTCTTTAGTGTTTGAAAATTTCTTTAGGGAATTTATTTATGCCTCCATTCCTTAAACCTAGCTCGGTGTGTGGAACATAGTAGGTGCTTAATTAATATCAAATGGATCCCTTCTTGTTTTTCGCAGAATTATTATTTTTAAACTCATTCTTTCAAAAAAATATGTGGGCATTTGGTTCTATTCCCATAAATATACTTAAGCCACACAGAAGTGCTTTGCTTACTTTACCAGAGATGACCTAATGTTTTATAGGATGACGTGAGACTCTGACTATTGCATACTCACATTCTCTTTCCTGCTCACTTAAAAGCAATTTAAAGAAATCAACCCCTAATGGCTCAAAACAGCTTAGTATAGATTGTAGATCTCAATGCTGTGGGACTATTCACATTTTACATTTATTTCTTTCTATTTTTACAAAATAATCAAGCTATTAAAATAATACAGCTTCTCATTCCTATCATACCCATACATTGCAGTGCAATTTACCAAAATGTCTTTCTAATTGACTTGGATTTTCCAGAGTCAATTAAAACTGAATATGTTCTCACACCTAGTCATGGGGAATGGATGTAGGTCTATTTTCTTTGTAGGTTTATATAGTCTTCTGTGGGGAAATGCTCAAGACTGCAAATCTACAAACACACTCAGTTTTGGAAAGAATTGGCTTGAAGTTGGGAGGTGGAACTCCTGTGGATCAGCTGGGCAGCTGCATTATTAATGCCACAGGGATGCTTGCAGATTGCTCCCAACATACCAGTTGGGGATCAGCTCAGCAAACTCCTGTGGGATAGAGGACTCTCCAACTTCAGGGCTGCTACAGTAGCCCAGAGAAGTGACCAACTAATCAAGAGAATGCAAATGGAGAGCTGAGTTTCTCCATCACCTTGTAACTAAATTTTCATGTAGATCACCTGGTTTGGACTAGTTTTATGGATCTGGCACAAAATCTCCTGCATCTTCAATGGTCTCTTAATTAGGCAAATTTCTATTTTTAAGAATATTCTATATTGCTTGGGGTAATATGGCCATTTTAACTATGCTCATTTTTCCAATCCATGAACATGGAATATCTTTCCATTTCTTTGTGTCCTCTTCAATTTATTTTAACATCTTATAGTTTTCAGTATATAGGTCCTTCACATCCTTTGTTAAGTTTATTCCTAGGTATTTTATTCTTTTTGTTACAAATTGCAAAAGAAATCTCTTTTTCATTTCTTCTTCTGAAATTTCATTTTTAGTATATAGGAACACAATGGGTTTTTGTACGTTGGATAAAGAAGATATGGTACATATATACAATGGACTATAACTCAGCCATAAAAAAGATGAAACATTGCCATTTGTGACAACATGGATGGATCTTGAGGTTATAGTGCTAAGTGAAATAAGTCAGATGGAAAAAGTTGAGAACCATATGATTTCACTCATACGTGGGATATGAAACAGAAAGCAATAAATGAACAAGAAAACAGACAAAAACTCACAGACACAGACAACAGCATAGTGGTTACCAGAAGGAAAGGGGGAAGGGGGAAGGTAGAAAACAGTCAAGGGGATCAAATATATGGTGGCAAAAGGAGATTTGACTTTGCGTGATGAACATACAATGCAATATACACATTATATATATAGAATTGTATACTTGAAACCTATATAATTTTATTAACCAGTGTCACCCCAATAAATTTAACTTAAAAATTTCAGTGATATATAGATAATGTATTACAGAATTATACACCTGAAATCTACATAACTTTACTAACAATTGTCACCCCAACAAACTTTAATTAAAAAAAAAAGAACATTCTAACATAAGTAAAGTTATTATAGAAAAGTGAGAGAAATTCAACAGTATGTCAAGCTGTTAGAACAAGAAGTGTTTATTTCTTCCATGAAGTGGGTCTTCTCACTGTGGATCCAGAGAAACACAACATAGTCTCTGGTTCTTCTGCCAAGAAACATATATATCATTTTTTTAAAGGAAAATTTCATGATTTTATGTCAAATATTAGCTAGTGCCTGAATTTTTATAATAACATTTAGCATTTTTACATTGCAGTGCAATTTACCAAAATGTCTTTCTACGTGTTATATTTTTAGATCCTCTTTTCATCCTATGATTTGGGTATTGTTTAGGGTGGCATGACATAAAAGGTTTTGAGAGATAGAATTTATTTAAGACCACATAACTACCAAGTGATATTTCTGGTAGTCAAATCTATGATTTCTGATTTCCAAGCCCATATCTTTTTGTTAAATAGTGCAATATACCATTAGTAATAATGCACGAGGAGTACACATCCACCTATGGCTATGACTTGAGACAAACTGAAGAAGACCTATTATAAAGCTATCTTTACTAATGGCCTTTGGGAGTCATATACATTTTCATCATGTAAAAGCATTATGTTACCTAAAAAAAACATTCCAGGATAAGCAGCTAAAATAATAGCATCAATTCAAGAGATGTTCATTGAGTATGGTCGATGTCCCGGGCACCACACTATGCTTTGACACTACAAAGATGAGGAAGGTCAGCTCCTACCCTTGAGTAGCTAACACTGAAATTGTAACACCAAGAATAAGGAAAAATTCTGAAGTATCAACTTGTCATACCAGATTACAAAGAAAAGGTAAGTCAACATCCTACTAACATCTCTCTCAGACTAGAGGTCTATGTCCTTACAATGGCCCCTGGTCAACATATCTGATCCCTCTCCCCTGTCTGATCTCATCTCCCACCATTCTCTCCCTCCCTTACTCAGTGCCAACAAAACAGTCCTCTTTTGTTTCCTCAACATGTCATCGACAGTGGCTGTTTCTTCTGCCAGAATGGTCTTCTTCCAAAAACCTGCACGGCTAACTTTCTTACCCTCTCATTCATCATCTTCTTTAATATTCCAACCTACATCTTCTCTCTTGCCTTCCCCTACACTGCCGAGCCTCTTGTTTGTACTCCACTTTCCCTTTGTTTTTATCCATAGCACTTATCACTCTATAATGTACTTCATTAATTTGTCCTAAAATCTGACTCAACGTTCAAGAATAAAGCTCCAGAACTTTGTTATGTTCACTGACGTATCCCAAGCATTGAGAAGAGAGAACAGCTAGCAATCTCAATATTTGTTGAATGAATGAATACAATTCACAGAGCACTTGCTTTGTGTCAGAAGCCTTCTTGTATATATTATTTTCATAATCTTATACACATTTGGAATGTAGCTCTTTACTCTCCCCATCACACAAATGGAGAAACTGAGAGCCACAGAGCTTAAATATCATGAGTTCACACAACTGGACTGTTGCGGATTCTTTTCCCATCCACCATGATGCCTCTGTCTGACAAGGAGAAGGATTAGACAATTGCTGTACAACTGCTATGTCTGAGTAAAAAGAGAAGATAGCTCAGGGTGAAGAATGTTCATGTATGGCCATGGCCAGTTGTCAGAGACAGGTTAGTCAGGAATGGGGGAATAGACTGAGATATCTGAATCTAGGGAAAACAAATGGGGTCATAGGAAAAGGATCAGAAACATCCAAGAGCAGAGTTGTACCATTAAACAATGGTAAAGATAACTCCATGCAGGTGTTGGGTGGAGCAGGGTTGGTGGTGGGTTCACAGGAAACCAGACCAGTGTGGAAGCACTGAAGTTGGTCTCAAACCAAAAGGGATGCTCTTTAAGACCTTCAAGAGATGGAGCTCCCTGATGGTGTCTCCTCCCCATCTACATGCCAGATTAGTTTGTGGTTTTTTTTTTAAACAGATGTTGGTTATAGATATTATTCATTCTGTATATTGTCTTCCTTTTGGATTAAACCATCCTTCTCCATGACACTGTCCATCTAATCACAGTATTCCTTGCTGATTTAAATTCTTCAGAAAATTTTCAATAATGTGTCCTGGCATAGAACAATGAAACAGCATTTGGAGGGCAGCAGTGTGATAAAGATGTCATGCTGACTCAGGCCCATCTATTCTGAATACTGGCCTCACCACTTGTTAGCTATATAACTGAAGGCAAGTTGCTTATGCACCTTAGCCTCAGTTTCTAAACTGAGAAATGTGTATGATCATATAAAATTGTATGGTTGTGACAATTGAACACATAAGGTCAGAAAATTAAGATCGTGAACTCATCCTAGAAAAAGTGCTAATACCTCATTGCTGAATATCACTACAGTCACCTACAAAGTACTCCCTTGGGAAGCTATGCACCAACGCCAGCGCCTAGTCCACCATTCAAAGCAATTTTGGAATTCTTTTTCTGGAATGGTCATCAGAGCTGTCATTGTATTACCCTTGATGTCCTGAATGTCATCAAAATGTCTTCCTTTCAATGTTTCCTTGATCTTAGGGTAAAGAAAGAAGTCATTGGGGGCCAGATCAGGTGAGTAGGGAGGGTGTTCCAATACAGTTATTTGTTTCCTGGCTAAAAAGTCCCTCACAGACAGTGCCGTGTGAGCTGGTGCATTGTCGTGAGGCAAGAGCATGAACTGTTGGCAAAAAGTTCAGGTCGTCTAACTTTTTCATGCAGCCTTTTCAGCACTTCCAAATAGTAAACTTGGTGAACTGTTTGTCCAGTTGGTACAAATTCATAATGAATAATCCCTCTGATATCAAAAAGGGTTAGCAACATCAGTGCAACAAATTCGCGAACTTAATTGTCAGACCCCATATATAAGAAATTTGCTGCAAGGGTTCCATATGATGACCAGCAAATAATAGGTGATGAAAAAATGGTAGCTATTTTCACTTTTTTACTATCTTGAAAACTCAGTTCCAGGATTTAGCCTTCATTCAATTCCAAAAGTAAACTTCTGGGGGTAATCCAGGAAATTTAGCCACCTTGCTGGGGGCATAGAGAATAACCATAATTGGGAGCAGTGGGAGGTAGTGGGAATAAAATGAAAACAAAACCTTAAAGAGAAACTTCCCTTTTACCATTTACATGATCAAAGTTTGGGATTTTAATGTTTAGAATTTAAATGAGAAAGACATTTAAGATTTGGCTGCAGGTGTTTAAACTGCAATTAAAAAGATTTAGAATTCTGACCAAAGAGAAAGGATGTACCATTAAAATTGAGACCCTTCATAACTTGAAATCAATCAGGTACCACTCAGATTTTTATGGGTCCAAAGTGAGATGCACTTTTCTTAGTTTCCACCTTTATTCTAAAGTATCCACATTAAATGAGTCCAAAATAGTATCTGAACAGATGGCTATTTGCATAATTAAAAAAAAAACAACCCACCATAGTACATGTCACCGTTGACCTAGTGTTTCCCCTGAGGTCCTGTGGTCTTCGGATGAAACTATCAAAATGACTGAGAGGTGCTTTTCCGGATTAGGGTGCAAAATACAGGACAGAATGAATACAGAAGATTAAAAATCTAAATTGATTCCAGTTCAGATTTTAGTTAAGGAGCTTTTAGGTAGATTTTTAGGAAGGAAAATAATGTGCTAAACTGTCCATTCCTTTAACATTTACTGAGCACCTATTACATAACAGGCATTATACTAGATTACACCTTGAAGAGTCAGAAATAAACAGGGCAAACAGGTGCTTGCCCTTAAGAAACTTACAGTCTTTCTGGGGAAGAGAAGAGACTCTTTGCTGTAAGTCTAAGAAGTCTTGCTCATTCGCTGATAGATATCTATGTAAGATAAATTTGTGCCTCTGAAGAGAGTTTTCAATTTTCCTTGAAGATGGTGGTCAGAAAAAGGCTTCACAGCCTGAGCTAAGTATAGAAAATGAAGAGGTATTCCATGGGTGAATGGAGTCAAAAAGGGTATTCTGGGTAGAGAAAGATTGAGCAGGGTGACTGAATGACCTGGAGATTATTGAGCTCAAGTTGACTGGAGCATAGGATTGGGGGACAGGGAAAGAGCTGGGAGGGAAGAGATGAAACTGGAGTGGGAAGTAGCAGATCACAGAGGGCTTTGCATGCTGTGCTAGAAGACCAAGACATTATCCTGGAGGCTTGGAGGTGGGGGGTGAAGAGGGCGTGGGAAGATGTAAATTGTCACATGCCAATCAGATTGGACATTTATAGAGATGGCTGGTGGGATTCCAAAGAAAGATTGGAAGGTGTAAGCCTAGTGGCAGGGGAACATTTTAGGACATTTTTGGAGGAATCCAAGTTAAAGATATTGCGAGTCTGGGCTAAAAGCTCTCCGTTTTGAATTGTAAAAAGTCTTCCAATTTCTCTCTTTTTAGGTATTCTATGAGATGTTCCCCACTCCCCGAATATCTCTCACATCTCCTGAGCAAACTGCCCAGGCAGATGAGTAAAAAAACAAGAGATATGTTCTGTTCAAGTCACCAGAACAGAATAAGTACATAGAAACGCACTTCCAGCTCCCCCTCAGGCCCTGAAAGCCAGGGACCCCAGGAAGTAACGAGAGAAGAAAGACATTGCAATTAGGTTTTTCATTAGTGGGAGTGCAGAGAAACACCCGAGACTAGAGGTAATGTTCTTTTGGTGAAGCAAATGAGAAAGAGAGAAGAAGAGAAGAAAGAAAAGAAAATGCTGAGGAATCCAGACACATGACTCTTACAAACCTTGTCCTGTGAATGAGAGTGACACAGAAGAAGAGAGAGGCGTGGGGTTTGGAATCTTCACTTTTATTTTAGGAAATCTAAAATGGTCGGGTGAGAGACAGTGAAAAATTAAAAAACAAAAACAAAACGTCCAATTGTTCCACTGAGAAAAACAGGAACACTCAAGTAGAACAAATTCACCCTAGTGCCCCCCTTCTTTTTTTAGGAAGATTGCAGAGGGCATTTACATTGATTCTGCTGAGTGTGAAATTAAGAAAAATAAAAGAACAAGGAAATGAGAGTAAGAAATTATATTGAGAGAATGAGAGGTTTTGTAGCTGTGCTTAACAACACAGTTCTCTTGCAGGAGCATGAGGAGAGCTGATGATGAGTAAAATGTCCTGGAAAAGGACCTGTGTTGAACAGAGAGCTGGAGAGGCATCTGCAAAGATGAAAAGTTTTTATTTAAAACACATAAGGCTGGATTCCCCTGTGGCTCACACAGTGCATGACTTAGATTTCCAACTTCTTGTCCCCGATGACACTCTACACAAATTCACACACTGTGTTCAAAGGGTACGATGACATGCACACTGGGTAGTGTCTAGAACAAAAGATATACGTGTGAAGCAGAAAGCCATGGCAGATCTTGTAGATAAAATGCAGCTGTGTTCAATGAACTGTATTCAAAATAAACAAAAAGAAGTGGCTTTAACAACTCACTCACATTTTAAAAAGCAGTGCATTTCAAATATGCAGGGTGGGAAATTTCAAGTATGTGATTTAGGACATTTGAAAGAGTTCCATGTCAAAGTTTTGTACTTTATCAATGAAGAAGTTGAAAAGAATGAGAACACACTTGGTATTTGGGAGCCAACAGCACTGGGTTTTGATTGTTCCTTATTTCTGCTTATCATTAGGGATTTTCTTCCTTAATTGTCTCCAGTACATTGCTAATTGTGTCTTTTGTAAATCTCGGACTGTGAGAACTGAAAAAGGCCCTTAGAAACCCCCTGGAAAGTTCTTATAAATGAGGAAACAGAGTTCCAGAGAGAAATGGCTAATTTTCAGGGTTTGATGACTATCCTGGTAAGAGAATACTTATTGAATCTAGATTCAGAATTATCTCAGGTCTTGGAATTTGGAGGGGAAGAGCTGATATATTGTTTTCCTGGTGTGTCTTCTTAATTTAATGAAGTAATAACTCACATAGCCATCCAAAGCAGCAGGTTAGAGGAAAATTCTGTTTTATAAATTCCCCTGATTATCAGAATAAGAGTGGAGCCATAGATAGCAAAATGATAATGTGTCTGTTTGCAACCCTGGAACAGTTGATTTTCAAGTTTAAGGAGAATGTTGTCTTGCTCTCTTGCTTGCATCCATGAAAAATACTGGAGATGCCAAAAAAATGTATACACATGACTTGCATTCATGTTTTGTTATCGGTATATATTGAGTATTACAATTTTAATACAGTGTTTTCCTTTCTTAAATTGTGTATACATTTTTTGGCACCCTCTGTATACAGGCAGCTAAAACTTTATGTTATGCAGACCAGGAGGCCAGAATTATCTTAAGGGGTAAGAGTCTGTCCCTTAAGGTTAAGCAATGCAACAGAAATTACAACAACAACAACAACAAAAAAGAAAACAAAACAAAAACAAAAACAAAAAGGACAGAAAAGAAAAAAGACAAGAGAAGAAAGTGAAATCTCCTTCAAATCTTCACTTTTGCTTTAGTTTTCAAAATATGGAGGAGGATAAATTCTGCCTTACTTTTTGCCTCCTTAGTTCCCCTCTAACTTGCAGTGTTTGTTACACTGAAACTTTTCCAAATTATCTCAGCATGATTTTTTAAAAAGGGTAAAACAATTGACATTCTAAGTTAAATTGTTCCTGCTATTATTATGCAACTTAATGAAATTCTATCTCCAGTCGTTGATGAAATCCATTACCACCCTTCACTCACACTCTCAATATTGCTTTCTTGCTTGCTATGGAACGATTTGGTTCTTTGCTGCAGAGTTGGGAATCTTGGCTCATTTAAGCAATCTGATGTTAGTAATCAGTTGACTCTACATGGCTAAGGCAAGATAAAAGACAGACACCTTTTTTGATAATGTAAATGTTTAACTGTGTCTTCCCTGTCCCAATCACTCATTTAACAAATATTTACTGAGCCTACTGTTTGCTGTAATTACTGTACTTACTGTTTGCTCAGCCTGTTTCCCTTTATGCTGTCACTTGATGATCTTCGGAAAGCACAAATAGGATTTTGTCACTCCTTTGCTTAAAACTCTTCAATGTCTTTTCACTGCCTATAGGAAAAACTCTAAAGTCTTTAGCATCATCGTTTTCTAGGATTTGACCCCTGCTTAAGTCTTCAATCTCAATTTCTACCAATTCTATTTCCTATGTTCTTGTCATGCCATCATATTGGTTATTCTCATGGAACATGCTGGCATTTCTGCTCTCATCCATCTGGGGAATCTTATCTCATGTCCGAACAAAATCAAATATCTCACCTCCTACGGAGACTTTCCTTAAGCATTCTATCATAGTTTTTCCTTCTTTTATTCAGTCAATAAGTACTTACTGAAAGCTAACTATGTGCTAACTACATTCTAGGTGTGGCTAACAGTCCTTGTGATCAGACACTCATGGGAGAGACAAACCATAATTAATTTACTGCAATTTTGGTAAGTGTAGGATTCTTCGATAGCATAAAATTAGGAAAGCAGGTGCTTTATTGGGGGTATTGGTGAAGGCTTCTATTATAACACCTATTGAACTCTAGTACAACTGTCAATTTATTTCACTCTGTCACCTATACACATGAGTGCCTTGGAGTTAGCAACTCATTTTAATCATCTTTCTCTTATCAGAGCCTGGCAGAGTGGCTAAAACATTGTAGGAACCCAGAATATGTTTTCAAATTCACCAACTTGCTCGAATGGCCAGACGTAACATTTTGTTTTCCTTCATAAGTTTTTATATTTTCTATCTGGAAAAATGGAATATTTGTCCTGTGAGGTAGGTTTTATTGTGTTCATTTAACAGATGACAGACTGGAACTTTGAGAAGTTAAGAATTTTTTCCTCAACTTTTGTATCCTTAAGATAACTAGAGCTCTTATAAGCTGATACATTTAAGTGAAAATAGGAAAGATATAGGCAGATTAATCAAAGAAGAAGAAATGTGATTGGATCATGGCTATGTGAAAAGACTGCCTATCCCCAATAATGATGAAGAGATACTAATTAAAATAAGATGGTGATGTTAGATTGCATTCTTCTCTAATCACAACCCAACCTCAGTTAAGGACTGGGCCCACATGATGCTTTCTTCTACTAGAGTCTTACTGTAATTTTCATGCTTGTTCTTACAATGCTAGTTTATGTTCTGCTTGTTATGAACCTAGATGGAGGCTGGATACATTTCTTCTCTTTTTCTGTCTTTTTATTTTTATAACATGTATTTAATTGCTTATTTCGTTTTCAGCAATTTGAATTAGGCCAGATAAGCTAATTGAATAATTCAAGAACTACAGAAGTTTCCAAAGTAAAATAAATGTCTCCGTCTCATACCAAACCCACTACCTTTATTTATATAACTTTATGTGTTGCTATTCAAAGTAGTCTGATTTCTTTCTTTTTGTTTATAAAAATGGATCAGATATAATACAATGAGGGTCAACATGGCAGAGCAGGTAAACACTGTGCTTGTCTCCTCTCACAACCACATCAAAAATACAATTAAACTACAGAACAACCATCATTGAGAATTGCCTGAAGTCTAGCTGAACAGAAGTCCTACAACTAAAGGCATACAGAAGAAGCCATGTCCAGGTTGGTAGGATGGGCAGAGACAGAGAAAGGGCTGGTCCCACATCCATATGTGGCAGTTAAAAATCAGGAGGGATATCTCAGAGGTCCCCCTTGAGGAGCAAAGTGTCCCAGCCCCACAACAAGCTCCCAGCCCAGGATTCCAGTGCTGGGAAAAGAAGACTCCACAACTTCTGACTGTAAAACCCAGCAGAGATTGTGGCTGAGTGAGGTGGAAAGCTGCTGGAGTCCCAGATGTTCTTCTTAAAGGGCCTGTACATAGGCATACTCGCTGATGGACTCATTTTGAGCTCCAGTACTGAGGCAGCTGCTCAAAAGTCACTAGGGACATATGGGGAGGAACTGAATTGTCTGGTTTCAGGGTGAGGGCTGGAGGGGGAAGCTTCCTCCCAGATAACAATGTGGCAGAAGCCATTGTTCCTTCATTGAGCCCTTCCCTCCCCCAGCATGCAGACAAAGGTGGTCACTATATCTGAGTCTCCATCAACCTCACTAACACTATTTGTTCACCTGATTCCCTGAGACCCCACTCCACCCAACTACCCAAATTATGGGCCCACCTATGCTTCCAATGGCTTTTTTCATACAAAAGTCCGGTCTTGGTCATGCTGTGGACTTTCCCTCAAGGTTCACAAACCCCAAACAAGCAGCATCTGCCCTAGGTGTGCCCCATACCTCTTCCTGAGCAGTTCTAAACCTGGCACTAGTGACAGCCAGTGTTGGTTTGTAGCTTATTCCCTCCCAGGCACCTCCAAGCTCAGCATGGGTGGTGGCCATCTACGAATTGCTTTATGGCTCATTCCAGGTGGTCCTGGGCAGGTCACAGGCTGTGGCTGACTGCCAAAGGGCAGATGGGACAGGCGCTAGAACCCCGCTAAAGTGAATTGTGCTCTGTAGAGTAAGCCCTTGCACAACAGCTCTTCCACTGTAGTCACAGCCAATCTTCACAACTAATCACCCTAAGGGTCAATCCCTCCCACTGACATGCAAACAGCAACCAAGGCTCAACTAGAAAAGGAGGGCACACACCTCCCACACAAGGGACACATCTGGAGCACCTGACTCAGGTGACTAAGGAGACTGCACCACTGGGTCCCACAGGACACCTACTACATAAGGCCACTCTACTAAGTCTGGGAGACATAACCCCTCTCCCTAATACATAGAAATAAACACAGGAAGGCAGCAAAAATGAGGAGACAAAGAAACATTTTCCAAATGAAAGAACAGAACAAAGCTCCAGGAAAAGAACTAATCAAAATGGAGACAAGCAATCTACCAGATGCAGAGTTCCAAACACTGGTTATAAGGATGCTCAGTGATCTCAGGAAGAACGTCAACAAAGAGAGAAGACACATATCAATGGTGATGGAAAACATAAAAAAGAACCAGTCAGAAATGAAAATACAATAATTGGAATAAAGGTTATATTATATGGAATCAACAGTAAATCAGATGAAGCAGAGGATCAAATCAGCGATTTAGAAGATAAGGTAGCAGAAAACATCCAATCAGAACAGCAAAAAGAATAAAGAACCCCCTAAAATGAGAATAGTTTAAGGGACCTCTGGGACAACATCAAGCATACATTCACCTCATAGGGGTACCAGAAGGAGAAGAGAGAGAGCAAGGAAATGAAAACCTATTTGAAGAAATAATGACTGAAAACTTCCCTAACCTGGTGAAGTAAACAGACATATAAACCCAGGAAGCTCAGAGAGTCCCAAAGATGAACCCAAATTAGCCCACACCAAGACACATCATAATTAAAATGCCAAAGGTTAAAGACAAAGAGAATCTTAAAAGCAGCAAGAGAAAATCAGTTAGTTACCTACAAGGGAGCTTCCACAAGACTGTCAGCTGATTTCTCAACAGAAACTTTGCAGGGCAGAGAGATTGGCACAAAATATTCAAAGTGATGAAAAGCAAGGACCTACAACCAAGATTACTCTACCCAGCAAAGCTATGAGGTAGACTCGAAGAACAGATAAAGAGCTTCCCAAACAAGAAAAAGTGAAAGGAGTTCATCACCATCAAACCATGTACAAGAAATGTTAAAGGGACTTCTTTAAGAAGAAGAAAAAACCCCATCAAAAATGTGAATAAAATGGCAATAACTACATATCTATCAAGAATTACTTTCAATGTAAATGGATTAAATGCTCCAATCAAAAGATAGGGGGACTGAATGGATAACAAGACCCTTACATATATTGCCTACAAGAGACTCACTTCAGATCAAAAGAGACACACAGACTGAAAGTAAAGGAATGGAAAAGATATTTCATGAAAATGGGGGGAAAAAGCTGAGGTAGCAATAGTTATATGAGACAAAATAGACTTTAAAACAAAGGCTATAACAAGAGACAAAGAAGGACCCAGTAATTCACTTCTGGGTATTTATGCAAAGAAACCCAAAACACTACTTTGAAGGGACATGTGCGTTCCTATGTTCATTGCAGCATTGTTTACAACAATCAAGACATGGAGGCAATCTATATGTCCACCAGTGGATAAATGGATAAAGAAGAGAGGGTATATATATATATATATATATATATATATATATATATATATATATATATGATATAGACATATCTATGTCTATGTCTATGTCTATATCTATATCTATATCTATATCTATACACAATGGAATATTACTCAGCTGTAAAAAGAATGAAATCTTGCCATCTGCAACAACATGGATGGACCTAGAGAGTATTGTGCTGAGTGGAGTAAGTCAGATAAAGACAAATGCCATATGATTTCACTTATATGGGGAATCTGAAGAACAAAATAAAGGAATAAACAAAACAGAAACTCATAGATACAGAGAACTTTTAGAGGGCTGTCAGATGGAAGGAGGTTAGGAGAATGGGTGAAAAAGGGGAACGGATTAAGAAATACAGATTGGTATTTACAAAAAGTCTTGGGGATGTAAAGTGCAGCATAAGGAATATAGTCAATAACATTGCAATAACAATGTATGGTGTCAGATGGGTACTAGATTTATCAGGTGATCACCTCGTAGGTAATACAAATGTCTAATCACTATGTTGTACGTATGAATCTAAGATACTGTTGTATGCCAACTGTATTTGAAAAAATTTAAAAAATCTTAAAAATGGAACAGATAATATTATTTTGCGGTTTGTTTTAACTTAAAGGATATTGTGAACACTCTTTGAAGTCAATACAATTAAAGCATGTCTTCTTTCATAGTTCTTAGTATTTCCTAGTTTATACAACTATATATAATGGTTCCTATAATTATACATTGTTTACATTATATTATCATCATAATAATATGTCATTATGAAAAAAACCCCAAATCCTGAACATGTAGATTGATACCAGTGTTTTTGCACTTACTGTTCCTTCTGTCTAAAATATTCTTCCTCCTTTTTCCCACCAGGGCTCTGTTCCATTCATTTCTCAGGTTTTATTATCAGCATTTCTTTAAGAATCCCCCAAGACCACATGGCATCCACTGGGCATTCCTTTGGCGTGATTTTTTACCACACCCACTCTCCTATGTGAGGGACACTTCCAGAACCTCCTGCTGCTTTGTCTACCTCCTGAGTGTGTGCAAGGTACCTTTTCACTGTTGTTTCCCCTGCCCGTAGCCCATGGCCTTGCCGGGAACTGATGTTGGAAATAGTTTCCAAATGACTATTAATTGCCTCTTCCCTCTTAGCATAGCTCAGATCCATAGCCACAGAGGCACGGCTGCTTTGTTGACTGATGGATGGGGCTGCCACGGTCTTCCATTAGGGGTTTCTCCAGCTGCAACATAACTTCTCTGAGAGTCTACAGTTCAGTTTCTGCAAGTACCTGTGCAGTTGGTGATTGTAAGGACTTTCTATTCCAAATCTGTGTAACACCAGGCCGTGCAGAGAAACCAGAGCATGGGAGGCAGAGGGAAGCTGTCTGTTGTGACATTCACAAAACTCCTTGCCTCTCTCTCCCTCTGCTCTCTGACCTTTTATTAAGGCGCTGTTTGTAAGCCAAGGCAGTCAGTTCTCAGCAGAGCTCTTATCAGCACAGGCACAGCCTTCCCACACCAGGCATCCTTTTGTTCCGGTGCCTGGTGGAGAGGCCCTGGGATCCCTCCTCCTGGCTGAAATACATTTACAAAGTAAAAAATGGCATTTTATCATACCTGGAAGCAAGAAACTATAATCACTAATGAGATTTATAAAATTATGGCCCAAGCCAACTTTGACTTTCATCATAAAACATACCTCGCCTTAGCCGGCCCACACTACAGGCATAGTGAAAACCTCTGGTTGCTAACGGATGTCCTCTTTGAATTATGGATTGATTAAGAGGAGCACAATGTGTTATTTGAAGGTTATGTGAAGGCTAAATTATCCCATCTGTGTGAGACAGGACACAATATTTTATACAGTCTGTGGAGATCCGTCCAATTATGTTTTATAGTCCGGACTCAAAGATCCCAGCTTCTTATTTTATTTAACTCACAGGTGAAGGTTCAGCAGAACATCCACTCCCCTGGGGTAGACAAGATGGGGAGGTTGGGATCTGGAAGCTTAAATTTAGCTTCAGACAGAGGTCATTTTATAGGGTGAGGTGCTCCCTTTGAATTCTTTCACTGAACCAAATAAGAAAGAGAAAGATGGGTCCAGATCCCGATCTAATCACAGGGCTGCTGATCAAATCTGATCATGACAGTATGAAGGGGATCTTTTCCATGTCACAACAAAACCTAGCTCAAATTGGTGGTGAGCTTTATGGTCAATGATATGCTGTTTTTAGGGCCCCAAAGGGGCTGGGACTTCTGTGTCCAGTTTAAGTGAGACTTCTGTCTTGAAACGCTTCCAGCTATTGTCCTTCTTAACACCACCCCATGTTTCTTTTTGGCATTGTTTCCAGATGTGTCAACACTTTTAGGTCCTATGTTCATCAGGCTGTGATTTGATTGTTTCCTAATATTAAGTTCACAATCATAAACTATTTTCACACAAATGAATTAAGGCCTGATTTCTACAAATTCATTTTGTCTTGGTTCTAGAAAACAGCAGGAAAGGTGAGAAGGGTATACATTTGTCCTGTAAGTTATCTAGAGCCAAGCATGCTTCTTTTCAGAGACCTACACTTTATATATTGTAAGAGAGGAAGGATGCTTTTTGATATATAGGTTTCAAGGAGCAGAATAAACAGTATTAAACTTCCCCAATTGCTGTAGTCTGCCTTCTGGAGCACATAATACGCTTGGCTTCCAATATAACTTATTGAATAAATAATTAAATGTGAGTTACTATCTTCTTAGGGATCTTTCCCTCTACCAAGACTTAGTTGACCCAACGTTGGGGGCCTGAGTCAAGCTAGGTCAGGTGAGCCCTTCTCCAGGTCTCGGGATTCTCTAGACCTGTGGAGAAACTTTTAAAAGACTGAAACTGACCTTCAATGAAAGTAAGACACAGAGACAGAGAGAGAGATAGAGACAGAGACAGAGTGAAAGAGAGAGAGAGACAGGGAGGGAAAGACGGAGGGAGGAAGAGAGAGAGAGAGAGACAGAGAGAGAGAGACAGAGAGAGAGACACACACAGAGACACTCAGAGAGAAAATAGAGAGAGAGAGGGAGGGAGAGAGAGAGAGAAGACTCAGTCTCCTTTTTCTTGGAGGTTAGTTTTATTCCTGACTTTTCTTTAATTGTGTGAGTCAACAGATTCCCCAGTTTCTGCCTAAGCTCACCAACGTCACTTGCAAGACCCAACTTCCATAACCAACATCAAAATGGCATCTTCTGCCACTCTTAGCAAAGCCTCTTCCAACTGCCCTGAACATTTATAAATCAATCTAGTGAATCTTTTTCCATTTTCCATTTCTCTTCCTCTGAAGTCAGTAGTCTACCTTCTTGGAAGGAGGATGTCCCCCAAATCAGTCTTATTTCATATCTAAAAAGAGCCATATTTTTATAATGCTTGATTTAGATCTGTAGATCCCAACTTTTTCCATGTCAGTGATTATATTCAGCAGTTACTGAGAGAGACTACAGAGGATAATTGCAGCTTTCCTTTTTGATAGGGTTATATGTTGTGACAAGACTTCTGAAATGTGAGCCCCCAAATAAAATACAGTTATGCAAACATGGCATCCTCTCTCTTTCAAAATAGCCCAGAAGTCTATGGGTTGTCAGATGGGGAACACCCACTTCACTCTATTAGCAGCCCAAGTTCCTTCACTCTTATTGCTGTGCCATTCCTTAGAGTGGTGTTCAGCTGGTCCATCAGTAAGTACACTTTCCAGCTCATAGGAAAAGAGAAAGAGCTCACAAAGAGGGAAAGACATTTTTACTTAAGGAAGTTGCACACATTATTTCTATGCCATTGAGGAGAGTTATTATATAAATGTTATATGCAGCTGCAGCCAGGGAGACTGGGACGTACAGCATCTAGCTGGGCAAGCCATGTGCTTTGTTACCACACATCGTGGTAGAGGAAGATTATTACTAAAAGGAAGAAGGGGAGAATGGGTATTGTGGGAAAATTACGTCTTTATCATGTGTCGCTCGACTATTACTACAGGGAAATGAGTGTGCTTTCTCTTTAGCTAACAGTTCACTTGGATTTCCCATGGGCTGGTAAAAACATAAATCTCAGTTTGCTATCCCTTCAAACTACTGCCCTTTTTTCATTTCATTTACCACCAAAGTTCTATAAAAAAATAATCTATACTCAATTCACCTATAGTCCTACCACCCTTACCTCACAGCACTCTGACTTCTGTGCCTGTGTCTTTTATGAAAAAACTTGCTCATGAATGAGAAATGGCTTCTAATTCCTTTCTTCTCAGCTCCCAGTCACTTCACCCTCTCACCTGTTCAGTTGCTGTTCAAGGTTCATTCCCGTCTGGACATGCACTCATTAATTTCTAAGACTCAACATTATCGTGCTGCTTCTACTCTAACCATGAATCGTCTGTCTTTTTCTTTGCCCATCTTTTCTTCTCATATTATAAATGTGATATTATTGATGGATATACGTTTTTGAAATCTCTACCTCTCTTGCGGCAGTTTCCCCCGTGGCTTTGGTTAACACCAAGGATGGCCTCAACTCCACACCCACACTCCTTTCATCTTACATACAATTTGCCTTATCATCCCACAGTAATGCTTCATATAGCATTATGATACAAATCCAAGCACAGCTCCTTATTAGTTTCCAAAGACAAAGTCTGTTCTGTGCCTTCTCTGGTGTCAAGGCTCTTTTGATTCCAAGGAATAGAAATTGCCTGTCTACTTCAAGTAAAGGGAAAGGTTTCCAGGGTATATTTGGGATATTCAAACATAGACTGATGGCCAACAACAGAGTGGAGAAAGGGGCCAGAGCACCTAAAAGAATCAAGTGTTATCTCCCCTCTTGCAGCTGCACATGCGTTGCCCAGCCCGGCCATAGTCTCTTCTTCCTTACAGGTTGAGTAGGTCATACTAACAGCTCCCATGGTTATGCATTCTCAATTTCAATTATCCAGGGCGAGACTCACTTTTCCTCTCAGCCTGTTTCTAGAATCTATGGAAAGAATTCCAACGGAGATGGGTGGAAGGAAGTACTCAGAAGAATCCAGAGGGAGAGTACCCAGAAAAGAAGATATTTTGGGGAAGCCATTCTAATAGATATACGTTCAATGACGTGGTTCAATGCAAGTGCTAATATACGTAAAAGCTATAACATCACACTTGGTGTTAAGAAATTGGCATTTGATGCCAGACCTGCCATTGTCTTAGCTGCATGATTTGGCAAGTCTGAATGACAATATTTTCATTACATAGTGACCCTTCCACCTGTCATTATGGTGATAACTGAATGACATTATAGATATGAAATGGACTAGGTTAGCTCCCAGCACGTAAGACATTCAGTAGTTGAATCTAGTTGGCCAAGACGTCTGTAACAGAAAAAAGACATTTGTCTGGTGAAGTCGGGCAACGGCTTTTTCTCAGGGCCGGAAAATAACATAAAAGTCCTCTTTCCCAGTAATTCTCATGTACAAAAGCGAGAGTATTAATGCAGCTATCTGCTCTTCGTGGGGTTAGTTGGCTATGGATATTCTTTGCAGTGCATAATTGGCCTTGCCTGTTCATCAGGAACTGGGGAGCAGCGCACGACCTTCCAAAGGAAGATGGATTGTGGCCTGCTTACTCACATATTAGGAAGCTGCACGTCCGGTGAGGAGGGCACAAAGCAGTTTCCTGGCTTTGTCTGGGCAGGAGAAATGTTTTGGTTCAATTCAAAGAAAACCTGCGGCCTCATTGCAGTATTCTGCTGGATATAATTCTGGAAACAATAGGGGTGTCTGGAACATTTGGGAGGGGGTGTTGCAAGAAAGATTACATCCTCAAATTTGAAGGTGTTGATGATGTTTGTCTGAGAATGAAAGAAACAAGGACTATTACTCGGGAGTTTGTTAGTCCGAGGCTTTCACAAAGGGATGGCTATTTGGACCTTTTCAATATTTCACTTCTCCTAAACCCCACTCCTAAACTGCAGAAGGCTTTGGATGAATCGAGATGACACTGAGGTCTGATAATATGCCAGGTGGGAAGAATTGAGAGAAGATGAGTTGAACACTTCCACAAAGCCAGCGGGAGTGCCCAGTGCTCTCGGGAAGAGCAAGACAGAGGAATTGCCCATCTTTGTTCATAAAATCCTTCCAGCCTCCCAGTTTGTTATGCTGACAGGGAGGGGATTAAGTATCAGCGGCCCCATTTAATCACTGAGACTCATTGGGTGATCGCATTTCACTAGTACTTGTCAGAAAAAGCAGGCGGAGACCTCTACTATACAAAGGGACAGTAAAATCCGCAATATTTTTTCCTGAGGATATCTTTTGACTTGCAAAACAGCAAAGTCATAAAGTTCACACACACACACACACACAAACACACACACACACACACACACGCACGAAAGGTCTGACAAGTAAGTTTGCGAACTTTCCACTGTGCGCTTACATGGTGGAAAGTTCCCGAACTTAATTGTCTGATGTTTCGTATATGTTTTTTTACATCAAATATGTACAATATTTTTACATATGTACATTTGTATAGGATTATATAATTAAATATATAATCCCCAAGGCAAGTCTGAAATCCATAGGAAAGGCTGTAATGAAGGGCAGACTGGAACTCTCGGGCATGAATTAAAGCTGCAGGCCATGGGCAGAAATTCTCCTTTCTTAGGAAAGCCCTAGCTCTGCTTTTAAGGTCTTTCAACTGATGGAATCAAGCCCATCCAGGCTATCTAGGATAATCTCCCTTACCTCAACTGAACTGATTATAGACTTCATCGCATCTACTATTTTAACTTTGTAGAAACACCAAGATCAGTATTTGATTAAATAACTGGGGACTGTGGTCTAGCCACACATCAAAAGACCATCGCATAAGTTCAGTGAGTAAATGAAATGCCTGAACTTCAGTGAAGAAATGTCCATTTACTTAATTCCATAATACCTTTGTTAATATTTTCAGGCAAAATGTTCAAATTATATAGTATTTTGCTTGACTAACAAATAGTATTACTAATAGTTTGGAAGTATTTAGCCATTGTTTCTGAATATGTTTAAATAAAAAATATGACTATGCTAGCTCTTTCAGACAAATCTTTCCCTTTATTTTATTTGAATTAGCTGGGTGGATTATCCTGTAGATTGTTTCACAGCTGCCTTTGCATAAAGGAAATAGTAATTATTGGACTCCTTGGGGGGGGTTACATATTATATCATTCAATATTCCCAGGAATCCTGTGAGATGGGGGTTATTATACCCATTTTGTAGTTGAAGAAACTAAGGCTCAGAGAGATTAAATAATTTGTTCAAGGTCACAGAAGAAGCAGGTGGGTATGCCCAAGATTTTAATGGGGACTGGCTGACTCCAAGTCTTGAGTTTACCTCTGCTGTGCAACCTTTATCTATTACTATTGTCCACTGATGAGTAGCAGGCTTTTCATGCCCTAGGAGCTGTAGCTAATGGCCAAGTTTAATATTGATTAGTCCTCTTTGCTTTTCAATGTTAATATAATCTAAGTTTAGAATTAGATTGAGTAAACAAGCCAGAATAAGCAGACGCTAAAGGCAACTTCGTCTCCCATCCCCCCACAGCCAGTTAACTGGCCTCAGTGAGGGATGGTGAGGAGGGACTGAATGGAGAAAAGGAAAGGAGGAACGATAAGAATTTAGGATTAGCTTTATTTAAGAATTTAATTAGCTGCATTTAGGAATGCACCTTGGGTGTGGGGAGGCTGTGTTTAGCGAATTTAGCAGCATCCTGGGAGAATGGTGACCTTGAAAAGCAGAGTCCTGGAGAAGTACCAACCCAGAATTTGTTTCTGATTATTTGATTGACACTGGACAGACCACTTTACCTCTCTACAGCTTCATTTCCTCGCTGACAAAATGCTGCACATTTTATGCGACTTGCTCTGAACAGTCTCCAAGGAAAGGTGTGTGGATAAAATAAGGAGAAAGTTGTGAAAACTCTGCAGAAAACGTCTTTTATTTTAAAGTGCCGTGCAAATAAGATGTGCAATTGTGGATGCAGGAAACTGCCTTCATTTTTTTATGGGTTGAATCATTTGTGGCCAAATCATCTGATTTCATTTCCTCCATCCTTTTGTGACCCTGTGTCTCCTCATGACTTGGGTCTTTGAGTTTTCCAGGTATCATTGCAGCCAGCATGATATCTTTTTCAGCTTGATGACTCTGCTGGGGTAAATTCATAAGGAGCTCCCACGAAACTAGAGCCTGGTGTTCACTGTCTGAAATACCTTCTTTATCAAAACATCCAGGATAGAGCAGATCCACCGGGGGATAGCATATACAATGATATTTTTTTTTCCTGAAGAAGAACTGCAGTTTTCAAAAGATATGCCTTCTGATTCTCTCATCTCACTCCCTCCAACTAGTTGCTTTCTCTTGCACTATTATTAGAATCAGCTACAGATAAAACATTCAAGCAGGTCCTTTCTTCCACTTGTGTATTATTCTTACATTCTTCCCAGTGAGATCAGTTTAACTTTGATCTACTTGCAGTAAAGATTTTTCGCCTATATATGTTGAATTCCCAATTACCTATGGAAACAACTTTGGGGATGAGCCTCGATACCTACAATTATCAAGCTGCAGAAAATTCCACATCATTGAATTTTGATTCTGAAGTGTGTTCCCTGAATTTTTCTCTCTACAGTACTTTGCAGTGATATTCAATGCGGAATGATGTAACTTGAAAGAAATTTATATTCCCAAACTTCCCACTCATGGATTCTTGCAAGTTGGATCTTAATGTCCTAGATTTTTGACAGGTGCTAGATTACAGATTTTTCAAATTTATATGGTCTATTGAGATTCCGGATGAAACATATCCTTAACTGCTGAATAATGAGAGGCCCATTAACTTGGAAAGCAGCCGAATAGACAACATCATGAAAACTAAAATACATGCTTTGTATTCTTTCCTGAATATGAGGTGACTGACTAGGCCTGCGCACAGAGGTTCCTGATATCAAACTAGGATTTCCTTCAGGAATAAATTTCAGGTATGTCCCAGAACTTGGCTGGCACTGTGGTCTCATGAATTCTATTTTGTATCTGTGATAAAACTGTGCCTGAAGTCACTACATGTTATGCCACTCAAAATTCCCTACAGAATACAAAATATCCCAAAGAGACATATAATAGACCAAGGTTGTGATAGTTTTAGCAGGAAATAGCAGTCATCCCCCCAAAGACCTGTGGATTCAGTTCTCTCTCTCTCTCTCTCTCTCTCTCTCTCTCTCTCTCTCTCTCTCTCTCTCTCTCTCTCTCCTACAGAATTAAAAAGTAACAAATCCACTTTTATTAAACTCCCTTTCTCACTTTTGGGAAACAAGTCCCTCTTCTCAGTGGCACCTCCATCATTCATTAACTGTGGCCGCACAAATCTTAAGTAATATTTCTGTGGAGAAGAAATTTAACAGCAATGAGTCAGCCATAAGAGTATGGGCCTGGTAATGACTATAGCCAAGATACATCCTGAATTTATAGGAATAGTAAGAGCCAGAATGTCTCTCAGGAAAATAGGCTGGCAGATACGTGACTATTGCTTAATCAATGCTATGAACACATCTAAGGAAAGAACGTGTCCAAAAAGGAGGTAGAGGTTATGATAGGTTGCAAAATTACCCACTGTTGTTGAAGCATCTCTGACACCCATGCCCTTTGAGTCCTTGCATAAAAATTGAACTTGTGACTTGTTTTGGCCAACAGAATACAGTAGAAGTCATGGTGTGCCACTTCCAAGCCTGAGCTTCAGCACTTCCACTTGGACCCCTGCCATGTGAGCAAGCCCAGGCTAGCTTGCTGGAGGAGAAGCACGTAGCTCAGTTTCATGCATTACCCCAGCTTCCAGCCAGCCAACTGCCAAACACATGAGTGAGATCATTATAGACACACCAATCTCCAGCCACCTTGCCAGTTGACACAGATGTAAGAGCAAAATTTGTCAATATCAGCTGACCTTTACCTAGATCAGCAGAACCACCCAGTTGACCTATAAACTCGTGAGCCTTAATAAATGGTGGTTGTTTTAATTTACTAAGTCTTAGCACAGTTGTTATGCAACAATAGAGGGCTGACACAGAGGTCATCCTTAATAAAAATAAAATGGGATCAAGAGTAATGGGATCATTTTATCAGTCTAAATACAGTGTGTCCAAAGGAAGTAATCTGGAATATCAAAAACAGAGCAGTCACTGGGCTTTCCCAGAACTTAGGCGAGACATCCCTCCAATTCTGATTCCTGACAGGGTCGGCAACATGGTATTCAGGTACTGAGAAGTTACAGCCTCAATGTTAACATACACTTGGATTTGGATTTCTGTCTTTCAATCCAAGGTGAATTGGGCTGATAATCTTGGATGAGCTGTAATGTGAATGTGAAGTGTTCCTTCACGTGGAAACTTGCCTGAGAGGATGGCCCTGATTTCCAGACAAGCACCAGCGTTCTCAGTGGTGACCCCAAGCACAGAGTTCCACAGATCAATACAGACTCTTTAGGTGTTATACAAAGGCCATGCTCTATTTTTAGAGTAATGATACGCCCATACATCAGTAACAATGGATACCTAACCAGGATCATTTGTCCTGAGGATATTTGCTTGAAATATACTACCGTGTTTCCCCCAAAATAAGACTTAGTTGGACAATCAGCTCTAATGCGTCTTTTGGAGCAAAAATTAATACAAGACCCAGTATTATATTATATTATATTATATTATATTATATTATATTATATTATATTATATTATATTATATTATTATATTATATTATATTACATTAAAAAGATCCGGTCTTATACTAAAATAAGACCAGATCCTATATTAATTTTTGCTCTAAAAGACCCATTAGAGCTGATTGTCCGGCCAGGTCTTATTTTCGGGGAAACTCGGTAGAAGAATATTTAGCCTCCTATTTCAGTATGATGAGAAGACACAGGCCCTGATTCACTTTAACATAAATATAAATTTTAAAATAGCAAAGAGATTTTGAAGTTCATTCTTATAGATGATGAAAACATGTTATCTTCCGTTAGTAGATCAGTCCTACTTTTCACAGTGTTATTAGAGTACGGATTTTGAAGGAACGGTAATAAACATTAACAAACATGACCAGTTGGTAATAACTTATTGCATACTAAGTTTTTTTTTCTTTTTTTTTTTCGGTTCCTAGATACAGAATTAAAGGCTAAAGAAAGTCAGAGGAAACTATCATCTTATGTAGCTTTGAACAGATTTGCCCAGAAAGTATAAAATGGACTAGCAGTTTTCAGTATGATTGCGGTTATGCCTGAAGTTTTAACTGCAAAAACTAATGAGTTCTACCTGAGAAGATGGGGAAGAATTTCCCGAGGACTGACATTCACATTTGGTTACTGAGTATGAGTAAGAGTCTGTGAGGACGGAAAAGAGAAAGGCGTCTCCAAAAAGAGGACTCAGCATATGCCAAGGACAGAAGCATGCAAGAGAATGCCTCATTGCACCAAGAGCTACAGCACTGTGAACACGAGCAGCTGTGTGTGTGCGCGCACACATGTGCAAAGGTATATTTATATAAAGACTAAATATGCATAGGGACTAACACAACAGTGGAGACCAGTTAACAATTTCATTAATTGGATTTTTTTTTTGAAGAAAGATTACTTGTATGTTAGCTGACTGAAGCAAATAGATATATCGCCTTTGTCAGGGACCCCGATTCTCATGTAGGGCTTTGGACAAAGCTTTAATAAACCTGAGCATAGTAAATATCTAACAGTATGAACCAAAGATCTCATTGCCAGGTATTGTTTTTCACTCTTTTTGAGGAATCAGACACATGATTAGACCAGAGAGTGCCGGTGCTTTAGCATTATTATTTAATGATGTGAAATATGGGAATTTAACTCTCTCACTCTGAATGACCATATGTTATTATCCCACTCAGGGTTGGGCATTCGCACTCTGACCTTATTAGCTGTACACAGACTCCAGATCCAGCTCAGTAACACTTCCCTGGGGAATGGCAACCAGCCCATTAAAAGCCCTACCTTACAGTCTTGAACACATGGAATGAGGCAGTGGGTCTTGAGTCAGGGAAAGCCAGGAAAGAGAAAGCAAACTGTTTTCCTTACTTCTCATTAATTCTTTTATTTCAGGCTATTGTAAACCTGGGTCAGACTCAGCCTTTGGTCGGGGACCTATATAATTGGCTTATTGTAAATTGGTTGCCTGTTTGGCCTGCCCTAGCTATAGACCGAATAATGACCTGAAATGCTGGCAGAGTTGCCAGGTATTTTGACATTTGCTGTGTGGCATCTCCATATGTTATTGCCAGTTCCTGAAGCAGGAGGAAAAGGTATGAAATTTAAAGTAAAATGAGGTAAAATTCCATAACTGGTTATCTATTGTCAGCTTTCTCTTTCCTAAGGGAAGGGCCGGGTAGATAGATGCGGCTAGTTTGACTCCTCTGGGGGCTAGGATTGGCGTGAGGAAGGTACAGGTGCTATTTGTTGAAAAAAGGAATAACTATTAGGCATATTTAAATGAAAACTTCAGTGTTGAGTCGGAGATGAAAGTTCAAAACAGTGTCAGAGGCAAATACCGTGTTTCCCCAAAAATAAGACCTAGCCAGACAATCAGCTCTAATGCGTCTTTCGGAGCAAAAATTAATATAAGACTCGGTCTTATTTTACTATAAGACCGGGTATAATATAATGTAACATAATACAATACAATACAATACAATACAATGCAATACAATGCAATATAATATAAATATAATACCGGTCTTATATTAATTTTTGCTCCAAAAGGTGCATTAGTGCTGATTGTCCAGCTAGGTCTTATTTTGGGGGAAACAGGGTGGTGCTTGACGGAACAATCTGGAATTGAGGGGTAGAGCCAGGAAACATGAAAATGGAACAATCTGAGGTAGTTGAGGTGGAGGTTGTCTCCAGATACACTGGCAACAAAGGTAAGATTCTAACATGAAACATCTGGACCCATTTAAAAGAAAGGTAGGACAGATAGAAACTGATAAATAGTAAATCAAATCTTTGAAATATCCCACCCTGTAAACACGCCTTTTAGAAATTTCTCCATAAGCTTCAAGGGAAGAGGTAGGTTATTTAGAATATAATGACTGATAGTGTAGGTTCTGGCCTCAGCCTAAGGTTCAAATCTTGATGTTGCTATTTATTAGCTGTGGGAACTTGGTCAAGTTCTTATTCTTAACTTCATTTTCCCCATTTGTTAAATGGGAAATAATGGGGTACCCACCCGCATAGCTTTGTTGTATTCATTGAAATAAATCATAAAAATTGTTTAGCAAAGTGGCATGCCATAAGTGGTGCATATTTGTTAACGGTTACTGTGATTACGGTGATGGTGATAATGATGACGAAGATGTTGATAAAGAAAAATTAGTATCTGTGGAAACAAACTGGATTGCGAGACTATATATAGTTAAGTTAAAGCAACCAGCTATGTAGTGTGAAGTTGTTGAGATTTACCTAGTTCAAGACCTTCTGTTTTCTTTCATAGCAAATCCACATCTCATGGCCTAATTATTCTTACAAATGAGTCCCTGCTCTGGGTCCTTTTCTGTGGGTTTGAAATCGATCAGCAAAGACCTAAGTAGTTTGTAGGCAGAGTGCTGCACGTGGCCTCTTGTCAGCAGACCGCGTTACCTCCTGAGGCAGCATGGAGACCGGTTCTGCCGGGAGATTGTGCTGAGGCAATGTATTCTCAGGTACCCATCAGTACATACAGACAGCAGTTTAGATACAGATTCCCTCTTCTTTCACTTTAATAGGTAAATGGCCAAGTTCCAAAGACCATTTTCTTGTTCAAAAACTGTCATCACTCTTTCTCCATAGAGATATAAGAGGATGTCAGGCAGATGGAGGGAAGTAGGGAGAGAAAAGGGTTCTTGAATAATTCCTTTTCAGTTTTGAGAATACATTTAGGAATTGAAGGAGAAAGCTAGGAGCTCACAATTTTCACTTTTTGCAGATATTATTTCCAAACCTTCCTGCTCTTGATGCCTGTAGATTTAGGGCCAGCTTAGCACCATAACATCAAAAAACAAAAAAGGGAGAATCTTAATTGTTGTAACATTTGTGATGTAATTTTTTTTTCTGGTTCATTTCGTCTCAGACTGCTTGCTAATAAGACAGGTATATTTACTAACTTGTGTGCAAATATTTCTATTAGGTAAACCAAGCTCTGGTACATTCAACATACTTCCACTTAGGGCAATGGGATCTCTGTCTCCTGAACGGCCTCATTTCCTGATAATGTTCCTCTACAATCAATTGGATTTCCATTTTCTTAAGTCTTCAGCCTTATCTCTCATTCCCCCAATCCATAAACCTTATACGTGACCCAGCTCAGCTTCCTCTGCCTGCAGCAGGTGGATTCATTGAGATTTGGGCTGCAGGTTCAGTACTGACCCATTCCTGAATTCGTCCTGCCTGGGTAAAGAAGTGTGTCAGGAGCCCCATCTCTTCCCATTGATGGCAACGAGGAGTCAACTTGCTTCCCAGGTTTGGAGTCTGAGGACTTGTAGTTACCCTGGGCCCCCACATTTCATTGAGCTATAGTCTAACCCTCACCACGTTTATTTTGTTCAGACCTAGAGAGAATTTCTTTGCCCCTCATATAGTCCAGTAGCGTGGTATTATTTAAACATCCAAGTGAGTTGCCAACATTGTGTGTGTGTGTGTGTGTGTGTGTGTGTGTTTGTGTGCGCGGGCACTGAGATTTACTTTAAGATCTATCCTCTTAGCAAATTTTAAGTACACAATACAGTATTGTTAACTATTGTCACCATGCTATTCATTAGATCTCAGAACTCATTCATATTGCATAACTGAAACCTTGTACCCTTTGACCGGCATCTCCTCACGTCACCCTGCTCTCTCCCCTCCCTGGGCTCTGGCCACTAGGGGTCTACGCTCTGCTTCTGACTATTTCAGTTCCACATATAAGTAGGAGCATGCCATTTTATAATGGCTTATTTTACTTGGCTTATTTTACTTGGAATAATGTCTGCTAGAGTAATAAGCCAGTAAATAAGCCAGTAATAAGCCAGTAAATAAGCCATTTACTTTTTATAATGGCTTATTTTACTCTGGCTTATTTTACTTGGAATAATGTCTGCTAGAGTTTGTTTGTTTGTCTCTTACTGTAGACAGGCATGAGTAAGGGGGTAGGATTGACCATCAGGGTTTTTCCATGAGCAAGGGTTGCCTTCCTCTTTGCATCCATCCTTCCTCCCATCATCAGAACCCTCTCTTGGACAGATGGGATTCCTCTTCTGCTTACTACCCTCTTGCTGTTCTGGGCTGTGGTTTACTCCAGTTTGTTTCAATTATCAATATGCTTCCATTTATTTTTAACTTTGTTAAGCCTTATTGAGATTTAATAGCTATGCAAAAAATTGCAGACATTTATTATATACATTTTGAAATGAGTTTGGACATACATTGGGGGTACCAAAAATGTATACAAGTGGACACTTTGGTCAGCGTTGCTCAAGCAGTAGTTCGCAGTAATCAGAAGTGTCTGGTCACTGATGGCAACCACTTTGAGCACCTCTTGTAATTGCAGAAGTCAAACATTACTTGTATTCATCTTTGTTATCAGCATATATTGAGCATTACAATTTCAGTAGCTTTTTTCCTTTCTTAAAATGTGTATACATTGTTTTGGCACTCTGTATGTATACCTGTTATATATATTTATTTTTTTCGATATACAAAAATCTGTTAAAATCTCTCCTCTGCTAATGAGCCTCTTGTGTTCTTTTTGTTCCTTTGATTTTATTTCCCTTTTTATTATTACTGTCTTATCATTTTAGTTGGAATTCAGAAGAGAGGGAGAAAAGCACTGTGTGCTCAGTCAATCATCTAGAACCAGTAGTCTTTTAATAAATGTTGTATGAATATTTGATTTAATGCCAAAATCCTCAATAATATTTCAACAAAATGTTGAGTAATAAAATAATTCTAATAAAAATTAACATTTCATGAAAAGATTTATTTTACAAATCTTTGTAAAAAACACTAATGACTCAATGGACTACAGGGCAAAGAAATAAACTGAAAAAATTCAAATGGTCAATAAATATGTGGGAATATTTTATACCTTGCTATATAACCAAATAAATGCAAGTTTAAATAACAATAAAGTATTTTTCATATGTTAAATTCGATTATTACTTTATTTATATTACTTAATACTGGGGAGAGTGCTGTGAGGGGGGCTGTTTATAGACGGCCAGCAGGCATACATTTGAAACCCTTCTGGAAAGCACTTCGGCAAGATGTATCAAGGACACTTTACAACATTTCTTCTTTTAATCAGATGCCCTACTTCTTCGGCATCTATCTTATAAGTATAATAAAAAATATGGATAAATCATTGCAACTTTAAGTCTCATAGAGCAAAAAAAAAAAAAAAAAAGAAAACAAAACTTTAAAACCAACAGAACTTTAAAAATAAATTATAACAAATCCAGGCACTGATATTATGTAGTCATTAAAATGATATTTCAAAGAATATTTAATGTCACTAGAAAATATGCATGATAAGTGGGATTTTTAAAAGTTACTTAAGATTCAAATTGCATAAACAATTAAGGCTTCAATTTTGGGGAAAAACAATTTGGAGAAACTTCCCTGTTCCTATAAAATGGAATGCCCAGCGTTTATGCTTCCTTAGCATTGAATATTTAGAATTGGTTACACTTTCCACCATAGTATGTTTGTCTTGGCCGACCACAAACTCTTTGATAGAAGGAGTGTGTTATATTATTGTTTATATTTGTGATTCTTATGGGGCCTGGTACTTAATAGATGTTCCATAAATATTTATGAATTATTAAATGAAGGAATTGATGAATTATTGATTTGATTGAAGAATGAATGAATGAATGAATAATATAACCCTAGAAATACAGAGCTAATCTGGTGGTGGTGGTCTAGGGCAGGTAGAGTAGGGAAGTAAAAAGAAAGAGATGGAAAGAACAGGAGTGAAAGTATATCTTTGGCCAGAGGAAGAATAAAAGGAAATTCAATTAAATGGGATTATATAGAAAAATAAATAAAGTGAAAGATATCAAGGAAGGATAGTAGAAATACATCATGATATTGTGAAACATTCACGAACTTTTAAATCAGAAATATGTGAGCTTAAATTTTAAGCTCATCTTTTATTGACTATGTAATCCTAGGCATTCAGTGAAAATAGACACAAGAGTTCTTTCCTAGTGGAGATGACATGAGGTAACATGAATATTTCTTCGTGCTGAGCAGGCTCACGGCAGAGAAAAAAGCGACAAATTCAAGGGGACAGAGAGAAAAAGAAAGAAAACTCATTTTTGATGAGATGTAATATTAGCATCAAGTATTGGAAATATATTGTTTCAGGGCAGAGTTAGATATGAAAGCCACTATCTGGAATAACAAGGAAGCGTAGATTTTTGCTGCTGTGGCATTGCTATTTTCAACACCCTCCCATTGCTAGCCGACAGTGCACCTAAATAATATCAGCGGCAAACAGGTAAAAATCAACCTTCACAAAGTTCCAAGTCTATAAAACACAATGCTTTTAAACTAGGTTTCACCGCCTGTCACAGTATCTACTCAAATTGTATCTTATTGGAGTCCAAAAACAAATATTAAAAATAATTATTTATGGTCCTTGAGTTGTTTTTCTTTTTTATGGGTGCAGTGTGTCCTTTGATTGGTGTGAGGGGCAGTGGAATGGAGAATTGTTTTTTGTTTTTTTTTTGAGACCCAGCCAAGTATTAAAGACTACATCTTAGACTTTATCTTTGAATCATTCCCCACATTCTTGTCAATGAGATAGGTTGGATGGGCCTGGGCTCTAAAGACACATAGCTCTGGGTTCGAATCTCCATTCCAGCACTTAGTAGTTCAGTGACCTTGGGACTGGTTGTTAAGCTAAAGAGTCACATTGCTGTCATCTGGGAAGGTAACTAATGTTAATAATTTCCTAGGATATTGTAAGAATTAATGAAAATTTGTATAATGTTTCTGGCATTGCCAACATTGCTTGGCTCTAGTGAGAATTCAAGGTTTCATAGATTCTTTGGGAGTTTGGGTGGCTAACAGGCATTTGAAGAGAAATTGTTTCAAAAGCTTATCCGTGTATCATTGCAATTGATGCATTTCCCAGATTATGGTCTGGATTTTTCTGGGCTAGCCTGCAAGGGATTTTTGCCTATTTCTTTTGGGTTTTATGGTGACTGTCTTGCTCACTTTTTCTCTAGTTGTGCCAGAGGGAGTCAGGAAATATTTCACCAGTGTGGAAAGATGAGCCTCCAATTCTGGCAACCAACAATTCCCTTCTACCAGCATATCTTTTGGACATAAACAGAAGAGTTAGAGAAGTACATTTATAACTCATTCATCACAGCTTTAGAGAAACATTCTATCATTCTAGAATCAAAAATGAGCATTCAACTCAAGGAGAAAGAAAGAAATCAATTATGCTGGTGGCATTAAAGCATCATAACAAAGAAACTGAGAAGCACAGAATGAGATCTTATATTTTCCTTAAGTTGAAGAAGCCAAGCTTCCGTTTTTTATACTTGGAAAGAACATCAATGAGATTGATTGGGAAAAGCTAGCAGAATGTTAAAATTATACAGTATTTTTGCAGCTTGACTGTAATTTGTGCACACCATGGGCTATTACCTATGCATTGTTCTAGGGAAGAAAAAAAATTAATTGCTTCTTCCCTTCCCTCCTTCTTCCTAAAAACCTTATCAGTGATTTATCTTTAAACTTATTGCAATGAGTAGTTTCATTATCATTTAAAAATGTTTAATTGTTTTCTTTAGGGAAGGAGATAAAATATTAAGAAAGAAGTTACTGGTTTCCAAAGTTCTTCTTGGACATGGCAGCTGATGATTTGGATACCTGGCCATGGAATTATACCAGCCATGGAGCTCATTAAGACCCTGTCCCAGCATGGAGGCAAATTCCCACTCCTGCCCCACTGCTGAGGGTGACTTCCAGTGTTAGCCCTCCAGGAAACGTGGCTGCAGACACCCAGCAGCCTTGGAGCACAGCCCGTAGTACTGCCCAGCCACAGAATCAAGACTACAACCCTACCCAATAGCTGAGTCCACCACACAGCCCTGTCCCCTGGCTGAAAACAGTCTGTGGCTTTCCCTAAGCCAGGAGCCCGGTGAGATGCCCTGCCCAATCAGGGAATAAAGCCTGCAGCCCCATCCAATCAAGGAGCGTGGACATGAGCCCATCCAAATGCAAAGAACATTGTCCAGCTCCACCCAACTGTAGGGTATAGCTGGAGGCCTTGCCCATCCAGAGAGCCCAGCCAGCAACCTTGCCCAACAGCTGAGTACAGGCAAAAGTCTACATAATTACAATGCCCAGCCTGTGGCTCCATTCAACTTCAGGGCACAGCCTGTGGCCTTATCCTGCCATTTGCAATAACTTGGATGAATCTTGAGGGCATTATGCTAAGAGAAACAAGTCAGACAGAAAAAGACAAATACTCTATGATCTCACTTATATGTGGAATCTTAAACAAACCAAACTCTTAGAAAGGGAGGGTAGGTTGGTGGTTGCCAGGGTTGAGGGGGTGGAGGGGTGATGGTAATCAAAGGGTATAAACTTCCAGTTATAAATTGCCCATACTCTGGGGATCGAATTAAGCGTGGTGACTCATACTGTATTATATACTTGACAGTTGCTAAAAGAGTAAACCTTAAAAGTTCCCACCGTGAAAAACAGGTAACTATGTGAGGTGATGGATGTATTAACTCACCTTATTGTGTAATCATTTCACAATATGTAAGTATATCAAATCATCACATTGTACACCTTAAACGTACACAACGTTATACATGTCAATATCGCAATAAAACTGGAAAAAAATGAAAATTAAAGTAGGGACAAAATTGCTGTTTTCCTCATAGATATCCAATAGATCTAATATTATTTGCTGAAAGTACCACTGTTTCTCCCAGTGAATTGCAGTGGTATATTTTCCATCAGGTGACCTTATATGAGTGGTTCTGTACGTAGATTCAGTTTTCTCTTCCACTGGCTGATTTGTCTAACACTGCACCAATACCCATGCAATTATTTTCAATTACTCTCTTTTCACACTAGCTTGGTTTATTTCTGGGATTTCTATTCTGTTCCACTGATCTATAAATTCATATCCGTTTTTGTGCCAGTACCATACTATTTTGATGACTATGAATTTGTAATGTAGTTTGAAATCAGGAAGAATGATGCCTCCAGTTTTGTTCTTGTTGCACAAGATTACTTTGGCTATTTGGGGTCTTTTGTGGTTCCCTATGAATTTAGGAATTTTTTTTTCCATTTTTGTGGAAAATGCCATTGGAGTTTTCGTAGGGATCTACACGGAATCTGTAGATTGCTTTGGGTAGCATAGACATTTTAACAATATTAATACTTTTAATCCATGAATACAGAATGTCATTCTATTGATTTGTGTTTTAATTTTTTCCAACAATGTGTTCGTAGGGAAAGGCCAATACTAGACAGTCTCCGTATTATATCCTGTGTTCGATATTGAATTAAAATGCATCAGGTAAAATGCATGCAAAAGAGTAAGTATAAGAGTACCTTGTTTTGCCAGTCTTCACCTGTGGGAAATCACAGCATCACTGGACCTCAGGTTTTGTTTTTGTTTGCTAGTTTGTAGGTTTGTTTGTTATCTCCAAAATGATAATGCTGTCTGGCCCACACATACCCTGCTGTATTGTTGTGATAATCAGATGAATAAAAACTGTCTTAAATACACATCACACACACACACACACACACACACACACACACACACACACACACACACGGCAAAGGTGCACACCAAAATAACATCTTAATGATCAAGATAATTTTCCTTTTACTAATTTCTAGGGCTAGATACCTAGAGACTTTTTCGTAACTCAACCTTTTTGTTTTACTGCTGGGTGTCTGACTTGATAACAGAGTCAGATCTGGAGAGCAACGTGGGCGTGAGAGGGTAGATTATATGAATTTTTCTTCTACCAGATGCTCCTTTTCAGGAACAGGAGTACATATTCCCCGAAACTGAATCTGGGGGAAAAGTACCCTTGTTTCCTAAAATAATCTGTGTGGGAAGTAATTACAGGCCTCCTGTTTGCCAGCTAGTCCATCTCCAGAACTCAGAAACTCCTGGCACAGTTAGCATCATTCATTTGTGCCAATAAAGCCTGTATGTCCTGCCACAGAATTCTTCCAACTGTCATAAAGGGACTCGGGTACCTGTGGATACCATATGCTGGCAATAAGTCTATCCTAATAGCGCAGCCCATGGTCCCCTCATTGCTTTTAAGTCATTCCTCAGCATCATAGGAACCCCCACAAAACTACCATTTAGCTGTCACACATGTCAGCAGATGGAAGCTAAGGGATGATAAATAATGGCATTACCCCAAACAACATGGGCCAGTCTGCTCCCTGCCAACTCTCTTTCGCTGAAAATGCAGATCTTCCGCTGCATTGAGATGGTGAAGCCAAAGGCAACACTGTCAGTGGAATTTCCCAGGCAGAACTTTTTTCTTTTTCAAGATTCCCACCTGCTTGGCTCACAGGCCAAAGATGCAGGTCTTCTTGATGACACAGGATGAAAGCAAAGATTTAGGAGAGCAGCCAGTCAGTGCCCCAGCAATTAGTAAAGGCGAGCCAGATTCTTGAAGGCAACCCCTTTTTGTGCAAGAGATTTAAAACGGCCTGCGGTGGGCTTACTGCCCTTGCTGGTTTCAATTCATCAAGAAAAATTAGCTTGGTGTTTCTGGTCATGTTCCGTACTTTGTCTAAGGTAACTGCTTCGTGACCTCGTGAACTAAAAGATACTTTCTCCATTGCATTAAGCTCATGATCTTCCCATTATGCCGCTTACCCCGTCTCATACCACTCACTTTTCTTCAGCCACCTTGTCAATCTCCAAACCCACCAACCTGCTCTTGCCCCAGGGTCTTCACTATGGCTCTCTCTTTGCCATCTTCCGTGTGAAATGCTCTTCTCCAGATATTTGCAAGACTTTCATTGTTCTTGGCTTGTGAGTGTATCAGAAACACCATGCTATCTTCTATGTCTCTTTTCCTGTTTTATTTTTCTCTGTAGGAATCATCACTGCTCACTTATTTTATGTGTCATATATTATATCGAAGGTGACTCAACGCCTTTCTCACATACCAATTTGAATGCCTTTTACTCAGTTACATCTACCTGTGGTTTTTCTCTTCTCTTCCTCTGCTTCCATAGCACTTTATTAAGACATTGAACACTTTTTACCTGATCATGTAGTCGTTCTAGGTATAATCCTCTTCCTTATTAGATTATAAGCTCCTCTAGGATGTGGGTTGTTTGAATCCCCCGTAGTAATTTGACTTGTGTTTAGTATTGGGGGAATAAATGAATGGCTGTACCATAATAAATTCATTCATTCACTCATTTACTCATTTGTTTAACAAGAGACTACCATTGGTCACAGCTCTAGGTGCTGGGAAAGAGCAGTGAATGAAACAGGAAAAAAAATCATTAGTAAGTCATGCATTGAGTATCAATGTTTCACTGAGGATTTTCCATAAGTTTTTGTTACATGCATTTAATCCTTATGATATTTCTCTCTGACGGACGTTATTATTCCAATCAAAGGATGACTAAATGGAAAATAAAGATATCAAAGGGTCTTTTTTTTTTTTCTTTTCTGAATTTAATCCTGATCTTTCCAATCCCAACATACATATATTAAGCAATATGCCATTGTATTCTGACTGTGCAAAGTTCTGGTATCTAAGGACAGTAATCACGTGGGGAAGTTTGATGATTTGTGTATAGCACTGACACGAACCTATTGTGGGTGGAGGCTGTTTACTGACTTGTGATTGTGGTTTCCACATTGCCTTTCTTGGAGCCCCTGCTAGGAGCTTCAGCTCCGCGGCTCAGAGGCAGCGGTGACCTCTGAGTGCTTCTCCCAGGCAGACCTCTTCTCCTCTTTCCAGCCTCTCTCCAGGCGGCTGTAGGCTTTTGCCTTCAGTAGTTTGTACCTGTGTCTCCTCTTTAACGGTCACTTTCAGGCCTCTGGCGTCACTTGACCCTCAAGTACAAAAAGTGAGAAGTACCTGAAAGTTTATCTGCTCCTCACTCTCATATCTGGGGGGGGAGGGGGCGGTCAGGCTGAGTGGAAGCTCTGTCTGAAATCACACCCTTGTTGACCTCTTCCCCTTACTTGTTTTGCTTTCCCCACTCACTTACTGTGTTTTCCCTCAAATTTATTGAATAAGTCACTTGCACTCAAACACTTATCTCAGGGTCTGATTTGAGGAATCCAACTGGAGATAATCTTCTCATTGGAAACATTACAGAAAAATGTTTTCCCTAAGAAAGGAAAACTATCTGCCACTCAGACACTGTTCTGCCCTTTTAGAGGAAGCTGCTTGCCACTGGGTCAGGACTGGGCCTTGAGGGTGTCTCGTGACTGTCTTAGATGGCAGTCCTAATCTAATCCAGGTTGGCAGGAATAATAAGTTAATAATATTTATTCAGATTGTGTTCTGTCTATGGTGGCTACACATGTATTCTCATACCTTCATATTAATCTCTCTATATATATTCATGATCACATAAAATAAGTATGGAGAGACTTATTTTTAACTCCTCTTATTGCATCTAGCATTTATTGAGCCTTCGTCACTTTCTAGGTATTCTGCTGAAGACTCAGGATACAAAAAGAACACATATTTCCTACCCTTGAGAAACTCACAGTATTTGGGGCAAGACATTCACGTGGTAAATAAAAACACAACACAGGTGGTAAATGCTGCAGGAAGTATTGGTATAAAGTGCCAGGAGACCAGAAGAGGGAGCTGTAAATTCAAGGAGGGGAAAAAACAAGAAGAAAGATTTTACTGAGGAGGTGACATTAGAGCTGGTCTAGGAAGGAGGGAAAGAAATTACCAGAAGGAGAAGAGAGTGTAGCCTCGGTAGAGAGAACACTAGAAATAAAAGAAGCATAATTTACTAATTTATGTGTATTTTTTTGTCCCTTCCTCCACAACATTTCCTTTCCATTTCTAAGACTGCCAAATAAATAGATAATCAGGATTTTTGTGCTTGGGGACTGAAGAACGTTATCTGAAAGCAACCGCCTTCCAGTGGGAGTGATGCTGGTGGGAGGTGTGAGAAGTAGGGATGCAGAGTTAGCGTGTGTGGGGGGCAGGGGAAGGGGGAAGCTGAGGTCTGCAGACCTCTGGGGTTTGGGCAGTAGGCATGTCACCAGTGACCAGTGTGGATGACAGCAGAAAAGGCTCTTGGAATACTCTGCTCATTATAAAACTTCAAAGAGTGTGAGGGAGGTGATGGTGGGAGGCATCACCAGAGGGACTAAGATGGAATTTACATTCAACCTGGTAAAATGGCTGCCATGTTAGATTTAATTTTATTTAAAGAGTACAAAGAAATAGGCACTTCTTGAATATATGACTTTTCAAAGTATAGTTCAATATTTATTTCTGGCTTGATTCACAAGTGGAACTGAGCGGTTTGCGTGGCTCACATGTAGGATACAATGGGAGGCTGGGAAGTTGGGTTGGAGACATGTTGGAAAGCTCCTGTAAGAAGTGATTGTTTTATGCACTGATAAGAATCATCACATATCTTTGAATAGAAAAATAAAAGGCTCTCAGGGCTTGGGAGAGAATAAAGATTGGGTAGAAGGTCTCTACCTATGGGGCACAGTGAGAGGCACTGGTGATGGAAAAAGGCAGAAGATCAGTCCTTGCCTCAAGGGTTCCCCATTTTCCCAGGGAAATGAGACTTACTCTCAGGAGAGGTATGTGACTGATGCTGTAGGAAAGAGTGGCCATCAGAGGTCACTTTCAGCTCCTGATTAGTTTTCTACCATTTTGTTGCATACTTAGAGTTGGCCACTGAGTAGTGAAGTCAACCCTATCTTGGTGGCTCAGTCAGACTAAACTATTTGTTAGGGGCTTAGATAAAGTCACATTGCCTACTTTTTAGATTCAATGGCTAAGCTATGACCTCTGGGCCCCTACATGCCTTTCCATATTTTTATGTTTCACCTGAATCTACAATTGACAACCTGCCCAAGACTCCACTGTTGAATAAGTCAAGGATGGATATGTAACCCAACACTGCAACACTCCATATCTCTTGGGTCAGTTCGGTCCTACAGACTGGGTCTTTATCCTTTTCCATCTTAGACTACCCTCTTTTCTAGAGCAGATTTCCAATTTTATTCCAGAACTGGGGTTCCCACCATGCATCCCAAATACGTGGTTGGAGTTCTACTACCTTGCTTAACCTCCTCCTGACTGCTAAATTCTGTATTCCATGCTCTTAGCATGTCTTTTGGTGTCCTGACACTTATGGGCAAATCATTCATAAAACACACTAATTAGGATGCCTGACTTTTAAGTTTGTGATGCTTCCTCGATCTTTGGAGTGCTGTGTTGCTATGATGTCCCAGTACTGACCTCCTTTAGGATTCTGAGATTGTCATACTCACTGTCCTACTATCATACTCACTTTCCTTACATTATTTTCCCAAAGCCATCTCTGTAACCAAGTAGACTTCTTAGGTCCTTGATTGTCTATAATTTTGTTTATTGCCCTTCAACACATATTAAGAATTTGGAAAGGATCTAAGCAGTGGCTAGTGAGATACAGGACTGGGGCTATTCACAAGGAATCAAAAGAAAAAAAAAAGATGAAGAGAAAAGATATCCTGTACATCACTACACATTTGAGATTTCCAAGAAACAGTCACTGATTGTTGTGTTTCATTTCATCTCAGCATATACAAACAACAGGACTCCAGTGTTCCCAGGAGAAAGAGGTTCTGAATGCTTTAAAGAGGCTCGTTTTATGTGATGGGAGACAAGTCTGCTGTGAGACCACCACATTTCATGACGACAATAGTGGTACCTGTGGGGCTGAGTGCTGAGCAACAGGCTGATTCAGAATGTCTCTGATGGTGTTTTGCCATTTAAAAAGGGTTTGATGCTGATTCTTTACAGCAACAATTTTTTACCTCTTAAAAATTCAGCATTGCAACCCTTCTATCAAAGGAAACCTTATGGAGAAAACTAACATGGAAAACATACAAAACAGAACTGCTCAGGTTGGAGTCATGGTGAGATGCCTGAGCCCTGGCCACCAGCTTTCCTTTCTGATCCTCCAGCTGTGGTGGTCCCCAAGGCTGGCAAAGCTCTCAGTGTGGTGTCTGCAGAGCAGAGGCCACAAACTGGCATCCTGAGGGCTGGATCTGACATGTAGATATGTCTAGTTGGACCTTACAATGTTTTACTGAAATCTGAGTCAGTATTTTCAAAATGAGGTCATTCACATTAAAATTTTTAGTTCCCTTTCTTCTTCTGAATAATTTTAAGTTCATTCAATATGGAGCCTGAATTCTCACACAATAATATTAGTTTAGAAAAGAAGGGCAGTGCATTAGTCAGAGTTCTCCAGAGAAAAGAATCACTAGGATTGGTATCTTTCTATTTATTCCCATCTCTATCTCTATCTCTATCTCTATCTCTATCTCTATCTCTATCTCTATCTCTATCTCTCTCTATCTCTATCATCATCTCTATCTCTATCTATCTCAACTGTATCTATATCTTTATTCATCTATGGATATCTGCTTAATTATCTATGTATGTATAGAGAGAGAGAGAGGGAGAGAGAGAGAGAGAGAGAGAGAGATATTTTAAGTATTGGCTCACACCAATTATGGAGGCTTGGCAAGCCCCAAATCTGCAAGGTAGGCTGTCAAGGCTAGAGACCTAGAGAAGAATTGCAGTTCGAGTCTGAAGACATCTGATGAGGGTAATCTCCAGATCATGGAGGGTAATCTGCTTTTTAGTCTGTCTTCTGATTTAAATGTAACTGAGCTAAGTTGCCACCTAAAACTACAAATAACTTGTGACATATCACAAGCAGTTATCTCTTTAAACATTAAAAAAAATAATGTTATTGACTTTAAAAAGTATTTTCTCTAGTTTCTTTTGAAATAATTATAAACATACAGAAAATCTGGAAGTACAGTACAAAGAACTTTATTTTCTCTAAATTAATGTAGAATAAGTTGCCAACTTAATGTCCTATCACTACTGAATGCTTTGGGATGTATCTTTTGTGCAGACAAGGTCATTCACTTTCATAACCTCAACCCAGCAACTAAAATCAGGAAATTAACATTGTTGTATTGCTATTGAATCCTCAGACCCCATTCAAGTGTCCCCATAATGTTCTATATGTTCATAATGTTCTATAATGTTCTAAAAGAGTCCAACTCAAAATCAGGCATTGCATTTAGTTGTCATGTCTCTTTAGTCTTCAGTCTGGAAGAGTTTCTCACTCTTTGTTTGATTATTCAACCTTGACACTTTTGAAGAACAGGTTATTTTGTAAAGCATTTCTTAATTTAAGTTTGTTCAATATTTTATCATAACTAGATTTATTTCATGCATCTTTGGTAGGAATATTACAAAAATAATACTTGTTGCTCTCACTGTACCCTATCCAATAGAAGAAGGGTTATTTGAAATCAGACAAAAATTCTAAGTCCATATGTGGATGAGTAGGGTTTCAGTTTATCCACAATAAACTGAAACAGCTGTAGAATTGTGAAATCTGTATGTATGTGTGTGGGTGGACCACATTTTGTGTATTTCTACTTAATTGGGTTCAACTGGGTGTGGTTTTCTGCATTCACATAATGTTTTTCCCAGATAAAATCATGCATAAGCCAATAAGGCATTTAAGGTATACTTAATTGTTCCTTAATATATCAATCACACTGGAATAAATTCATGTTTTCCCCAGCAAGTGTTACAGCAAAAGAGGTTATAAGATGAACCTGAGTAAATCTGTTTTTAGTTTATTTGGAGAATCTAATAGTTTTGGTGGGGGGTAAAGGCTTGGGAAAAGAGATTCTTAGAATGGTGCTGGGATCAGCCAAAGTACTTTTCAGAGTTCAATAATGGCCATTAACAGAGTAGACTCGTGATGTTAGTTGATATATACCCTACCATCTTTGTCTTCGTACTTTTCCTGGAACATTTCATACCCACGGTTACTCTTTCAGGGTTGTCAATTTAACATGCAGGAAAATGGCAGCAGAGTAATCTCTCTCTGCAACGTAGCTACAATCTGCCTGATAAATATCTACCAGGGAAAGGGAATATTTCTGCATGTGAAAAAATGCAAGGAAAGAGCAACCACACCAAAGATATTACTGAATTTGTACCTAAAAGGATATACACTTGTATAAAGGGAGTTTCATAAAGAATTTACATGATAGAAGGAACCATATGAGATAATTCACTGCTATATACCTAGAGTCATTAATGGACACTGCCGTTTGGCACATTAATTTCCGCAAATCTCCAGAAATAGAAATTTATATAAATACAAAAGGAAGCAGTAGACTTTTAAACGTTTTTGATTTTTGATTTCTATACCAGACATCTGAGAGCTCCCTTTCTCTCCTTTCCAGCTGATTTCTATAGCCCTGTCTTTTCTCTGGGCTTTTGACAAGTGATAAGACTCACAATTCTTGACAGTCCTCAAGCTTGGATCCACTGAACAAAGTAAGGCTTTCGTTGTACAAGTGGATTTCATATTTAGAGCTTCCTCTGGTAGTGATGCCAGTTTAGGAGAAAAATCAGAGAGCGTAATTGTTCTCTCAGCACCCTACATCTATCCTTTTAATAGTTTAGAATTCCCCTGAAAAGTAAAAAAAACACACATTTCATTCTAGGTTTAAGTCACAGTCCATCTTTGTGCTGGCTGACATAGCTTTTCTTTTTCTTTTTAAAGCATATGACTTATATCTTAGGCAAAAAGAGAAAACTATCAGCCTTTTGACCAAAAGGTGCACTTTCAAAGAACAGGCTAATGAAGAGAGGCATAGGTCTGCTGTTTCATGCTATAATTTGCATCATACCATTAAAGACATCACTGGGCCAGTATGCTCATTAAAACATTATTTTTCATAGGAGAAAAGGTCCCATAAAATCTGGAAGCAAAATGAATGTCTATCAAGAGATTTTAAATTATTTTTATTCACTGAAATCATACGTATCCATTTAAAGTGATGTATTTCTTTACATAGAAAGAAGTTCAAAACAAGATTGTAGAAGGAAGGAAAAGGATGTAGAAGTGAATTCAAGTTAACAGACATGAGTGTGTATGTGTGTGTATGAGTGTGTGTGTGTGCACCTGTGCACGTAAGTGTTTAAAAATATGTTCTCCAAACTGTTGATGGTAACTAATTCTGATGGGTAAGATTTCTAGTGATCTTTGTATTTTTATCTATTGCAGTATTAAAAAAAAAACCCCACAAAAACAAAGACTATGTATATTTCTATAATAATAATAAAACATAAGGGACTGTAAAATTATATACATTCTATGCTCCTTGAAAGCATACTAAAGAAAGATAAAAACAAAGATGAGGAAATAAAACTTCATCAACAGTGATAACAGAAAGCCACTGAAATTTAGTCCCTAAGCTACGGAAAGTACCTGCAGTACAATGATTTTTCTCTCAAATCAATAAGGGTATCAAAAGTATATTCCTGTCTCTCCAGATTTCAAACTAGGTCCTCTGTGCTAGATACTGTTCTAAGTGCTTTATGTATACAAGTGCATTTAATCTTCTCATAGCCCCATAAGGCGGACAAGGTAACATCTATGAAGCACAGAGGGGTGAGGCAACTTGAACAACAGACAAAGGTGAAGCCAAGATTTTACTGAGGGAGTCTGATTCCAGAAACTACGTTCATAATCATATGTGGGAAATACATTTGGGGAGGCCTCTCCATTTCAGATTGGTGAGAGACACAGAGATAAAAGAAGGCTTGTGCAGAATGACATCTTAGTTTTATCAGATTTGGTGGAGAAGAGAAAGGGAAAATGGCAATGCTTTTGGTAGCCCCTGAATGTCACTGAACAGAGCTAAATAGTCATTGTATCATTCATTGAAACTTCCTAGGTATGAGCCATAGTTCACTGATTAAAATGAATCCCCTTCCTGACTGATAAGATGACCCATAAAAGAGGGAACTCTGAACCCTGAGAGGGAGTGTACTGACACCACAGTGTGGATTGCAGCTTGGATAAAACAGTATTCTAAGATAACAAATCAGAAATGAGTGCCCTAACTCACTCAACTGTCTCCTCCTCTTCTTGAGAAAAATAGCAGCTCACAAAATGAATGACTTTCATTCAGAAAACAAACAAACAAACAAGGAAATTAGCATAATAAAAAGGAGAGCTAAAACGTAAAAGGCAAATGGAAAATATGGATCTTAAAAAGAATTATTTAATTAATAAAAGAACATTTTAGATAACTACTCCCCTACACTCTCAAACAATCAAAGGAACACCAGAATTTTAAAAATTATAAGTAATCAAGCAAAGTTATCAAGTTTATAGTGCAGAATAAGAGTGTGCTGCCAAATGTCAGAAAAGACAAAAATAAGATATTTTACATAATGATAGATACGAAGACATAGAAGGAGTTTGAATAGATACTGATAAAACACAGAGGCACAGTGAACTGGATTATGAAAATTATATAAAACAGGGTAGAGATAAAGGCAATTAGAGAGGCAGAGATAGTTGGAGGACACCGAAAATATATCCAACATATGGATAATTACCATCCTTGTTACTAAAACAGAGGAAAGAGCACACAGCACATACTACATATGGCAAAGCAAAAGAAAAAAACACACAAAAAAACAAAAAGAAAACATTCAGGAACATAATATAAAAGAGCTTTCCTAAAATGAATGAAGCCATAAATGTGCAGATTGAAAGAGTACTGTGTGATCCAAGGGAAAAAACAGCTAAAGAACGACAATCACTGAAACATACTCTGATGAAGTTACTGCAATTCCAGGATGTAAAAATTAACACCGTTATAATCTAGGCAGAACAGAAATATCAAAAAAAGGACCAAAAAAAAGAAAAATCGAATTGCCCCTACAATTCTTCTCAGAAGCACTTCAACAAAAGAATACATTAGAACAATATTTTCGGAATTGTAAGAAAAAAATGAATATAAGAATTTCATACCCTGCTAAGTTATTGCGTCTGTAAAATGATATAGAAAGTAATGTCTGTAATTTCAGAAGTTTGAGAAAAACTGCACTCAGATAGATTGATTGGGTAAATATCTTTTTGAAATCTAGACAATCAGAAGAAGAGAAGGAGGAGGAGGAGACTCAGAATGAATAACTCAGAAACTTTGAAGCTGAATGATAAAAGAAATAGTAGAGATCACTGAATGTATGTAAATACAGAAATTAGACCTTAGAATCCATAGTTAATGGCCTATAGAATATAATACAAAGGGTATAAAACCTGACAATGTAAAATACTGTACTGTAATAAACTACTCAATATCAAGGAAAGGAAGATGCAATAGGTAGGAGGCATTTTAAATATAATATTGTTCTTATTTTTCAGGGCAGGGTATCAACAGATACTGTCAAATTTGCTAAATTAGTAAATAGAATTTAAGTGTATTATTTTAAAGTTATAAGGTATTAAGAGATAACCACTGCAAAGTCTATAATTTTAATTCAAAGCTTTGAAATTACCAAAAGGGGGAAAAGGCAAAAGATAACAAAAAAAGAAACCTAGATCAAAAAGCAAATATTTAAAACTGAACACACACTAAAAAATGAAAACCAATTCTCTTCAATAAGACTTGAGGTCAATGAGTGAATCCAAAGGAAAATTTTAAAACATTCAGAGCCTCAAACACTCAACATTTCTCTAGTGAATGTACTCAGGTACATCATGCCTTTTCTTCTTCTTACTAGAAACTAGAGTTTGCTCAGTTATCTACCCTTCAGTCCCACTGTTCTGTTTCTCAGAATAAACTAAGCCTTGGACTGATGGATAAATAGGATGCTCACACACTTTGCTAGGCACTGGTGGACCAATTCTGGCTAACAATGTGGGAAAAGAAGCACAACACAGACTTCTGGGAAAGACTTTCCTTGTTCTCGAGAATGCCAACTGTGAGTGAGGAAATGTGGAGCTCTAATTGCTATGGATACAAGGGGATTTGTCTTAACATACAGTTTCTATTGGGGATCGCAGAGTAGAGAGACATGAAACCCCTTAGGGCCTTGAAAACATCACGGAACTGCCAATAAATCAACCCTAAAGTCCACTTTACATCTGAGCTTCCTCTTATGTGGGTTAATACATCTTCTCAGTCAATTTGAGGCTGTTTTTGTTGGTTGCATTTTATATACAATGCCATGCATCTAATTGATATAGTTAATAAATAACAAAGAATAACATAGTCAATTACAGTCATGTGCTGCTTAATGATGAGGATATGTACTGAGAAATGTGTCACTAAATGATTTCATCCTTGTGCTAACATCATAGAATGTACTTATGCAAACCTAGATGCTATAGCTTACTACACGTCTTGGCTATATGGTATACCACCATTGCATTAGGTTGGTGCACAAATAATTGCGGCTTTTGCAATTATTTTTAACCTTTTAAACCACAATTACTTTTGCACCAACCTAATATATATGGCCTGTTGTTGACCGAACCATCATTACACAGCACTTGACTATATTCTACAAACATTTATTAAATGATTATTGTATACTATGCATAGAAATAGAGTTTAATGAATACATAGCTAGCAAATGTACACACACTCATATGTACACAAATACATATTTATGTATGCAGCAAATATATGCACACATATATCCACACATAGAGAGAGGGTAGAGGAGAGAGAAGGAGAAAGGCAAGGAAGATCTCAAAAGAGATATGAGAAAATGTTGACAGTGTATATGTAACATTTCATAGCAATGAACTCTTTACAAGTGTAGATTACTTCAACAACAAAATGATCTTTAAAAATTTTAAAGATTTAAACAATCTGTTTTCATTTTGACTATAAAGAAATCACTTCTGTCTCTAGTACCTGCCCTTACAACAAATGTCAACATTGCGTCTTTGGCTGTAATCCACTGGTGAGAAGATCTCAGCAGGAATACAGCTGAATTCTGTAGTGTTTGGCTGGGGTTAGATTTCCTATTTTATCATCCAAAAAAAAAAAAATCATAGAACAAAATGCTTCAATAGCCCTACACTTCTGAAGCATTCATATATGCAGAAGAAAGAAACTAATCATTTTAAAAAGAAAAAAGAAAAACCTATCCAAAGAAGCACATTCTGCAGAGCTATAGCTCTATAGACACATACATTATATGGGTGGTATAGAATAAAGATCTTGCTTATCAAGGACAACAGGTTTTAATGGCTGGGGAATTAAAATCTGGTTTCAGCAACCCCTTTGCCTGGTTGCAGTAAATTAAATTTAATGCCGACAGGAGTAATACACATTAGGTTCCGAAGCAATAAATTTAAGCACCAAATTAATGCAACTGAACTGAAATGAAGAGTCTAGGAAGAATATTATGGACAAAGCAGACTCCTTTAACGATTGTTCTTTTCATAATGGAGAAAATCAGATCTAAGAAGTAAAAACGCAAAACCCACCCATAGTCTCTGAAGCCTCTGGGTTGCTGATGCTGGTTTGTATGTCTCTGTTGAGCTTCGATTAGCAACATTTCATCCATTCCCTCTCCTCTCATTTCATGAATATCTGGTTAGTCTTTTTGGATATAGCAACACCATTTTGAGAGAAGAGTGAGCTGAGATCAATGAGAGGAAAATGGGAACTTGTACTGAAAGGCTCAGGGGAAAATGGAACAGTAAATTTCCTTAATAAGATGAAAAGGTTTTACTTCTCCCCCCACCCCCACATCATAAATATAAGCCATCTCACAGCTTAACATTTATTTTGGAACAATTTGATTTTTCAAGACAAATGCAGATCCTTGGTTTATAGGAGTTGAAAACCCTACCAAAGCTTCAAGATTATAGAGTAGTCAGAGGTATAAATGATCCACTTGCCATCCCATTGCAAGAACTCAATTTTATCATCGGTAGTCCTACAACATCTCCTGTTGAATACGTTAGCATCTGCATTGTAATGTCCAGAATTGTGACTATCCTGGGTCCATTAGGGAAGAGAGCCCCAGAGGAACCTCAGCACCTGATAGTAACCTTGGCATTCTGCCAGAACTACTCTGCCTCCAGACTCCTTGACACGTGACATAAAACATCCCTGTGTACTTTAAGTCTTTTTTTTAGGTTGTTATTTTTCTAGTACTTTGAACCGAAATTATCCTAATGAATAAAGGGGATCAGGAACCAGAGCTTTAGTCAGTCATTAAGTGAACCATTTTAATTTAGTCCCTACCATGTGTGAGCCAAACATGGTCTATCTCCCTCACAGAGACTACAGCTTACTGAGGATTCCAGAATTACAAAGTAAAGAAAAATCAACAAACAATCAGGACCTCAAGGGATCCTGTTGTGTTAAAAAAGCCAATCTCAAAAAAGGCTCATAGAGCATGATTCTACTTATATGACATTTTGATGTAACTTAATTATAGAAATGGAGAATAGAGTAGTGACTACCAGAGGTTAAAGATGAGGGAGATGGGTGTGGCTCTGAAGGGGTAGCACAGGGAGTTTTGTGGTGATGGAACACTTCTGTATCACATGTGATAAAAGTGCACAGAACTAACACACACATATATACGCTCACACACATACACACAAATGACAGCACGTACTACTGAGGCTGAGTCAGCTCTAGAATAGTCAGAGGTATACCTCTGGCATTGTACTCATGTCAAATACCTAGTTTTAACATTGAACTAGCTATAAGAGGTATTATCATTGGGGGAAGGGGTAAAAGGGCGAAGGGTACCTGACACCTCTCTGTACATTTTTTTTTCTTTTTGCAATTTCCTATGAATTGCTAATTATTTCAAAATAAAAGGAAAAAAGGAATTATAATAATAATCAGGAATTCCTTGTTAGGATGACAGATTGAACATATACATCTAATTTCTAATTTAGAATTTACCAAAAGCATCACAAAAACTGGTAGAAATATTCCCCCTTACTCCTTAGGACTTAAATCCAGAAGTGTAAGGGTACAATGAAAAGAGAAAACAATTAATGGTGTTTTGGAACCACTTATCATGGGCTTCGTATACAAAATAAGGGCAAATCCTGAGCCAGCAGTACAGCTGAAAATAACCCCGTTAATCCTACAAACCTCCTAAAAGTCTTGGGTACTGGCAATTCCAGAAACTTCTAGAAATAGGGGGAATGAGTGAGGCGGGGATCTAAAATGTGTTTTATTGGGTCAAACATTTTTGAGAATTAGTTAGGAATCTAGATCTTCTCCTCCATCTGGTGACTCTGAGTGACTGCCCAGCCTCCTCCCTGATAGAAGAAGGATATTTATTCTTTGGTGAGATTTGTTCTAATCAGAATCAACAGGCACAGTCAGGAACATGGGTACCATCTGAAAAACAGAGGTGTTAAGTGACTTTATCTATGCTGAACGCTGAAACCCTCGAGTGCTCTCCTCCAGTTAGATCTCAGAATACAGGCAGACAAACTCTGAGTTCCAGACCAGGGTTTGAAAGACTCCGCCCTGGGAACCTGACAAGCCCAAAGCAAAAATGAGCTAATACTGTTTCAATTCTCTAGTGCTACATACAAAAAACCATTGCGAAACTGCTTAAAATAACAGCTTATTATCTCTCACAGTTCTGTGGTTTGAGTGAGCAGTTCTTCAGCTCCTCTTGGCACTGGCTGAGGTATTAGGATGGATGGAGTCATGTGAAGTCTCCACTGGGAGCCCAGCGGGGGCTGTCAGCTAAAGGCATCAGATCTCCTCCCTTTGGGTCTCTCCAGGAGGCTGCCTCACATCATGAAGTCAGGTTACTAAGTAGTGTTTCAAGAGGGAGCCGTTTTAAAGGAAAGGGCTCAGCTGAGGACCGGCACCGTAATATCACTTCCACTGTATTCTATTCATTAAATAGGCCTAAGCCCAGCCTAGAGTCAGTATGAACATTCATAGGATCTGGGAGGCACCATTCAGTGGGGTTCAGCAGTGTAACAGCCCACCACACTGACATCAAGGGCTCCCCAACAAAGACCTGAAATCTATGTAAATTTACTAACAATTGTCACCCCAATAAAATTAATTAAGAAAAAAAAAAAAGAAAAAAAAAAAAAAGAGCTGACCGGGATCATCCTAAACTGGAACTTAAATTAGCCACACCCTCAGAGATTCCAATCAGAGTTTTATTGCCTACTATTAATTATAAGCAGACAAACCACAATCCATCAATACCTGAGACAACTGAAAAAAGCCTCCAATACAAAAGAGACCAAAACGAGAAGGGGAAAGAAAGCAAATTGGAAGAATTATAAATTATACAGAGGGTGCAAAAAAAAACATACACACATTTTAAGATAGGAAAAAAACTGTATTAAAATTATGTTGATGATAACCACTTTGAGCACCTCTTGCAATGGTAGAAGTCAAATGTGACTTGTATTCATCTTTTGTTATTGGTATATATTGAGTATTACAATTTTAATACAGTTTTCCTTTCTTAAAATGTGTATACATTTTGCCACCCTCTGTATATATATAGTTTTATATATATACATATACATATAGCTATGTATACTTGTATACTTTATTATATTATATATTAGATTAAAATTAGATTATGTAATATTATATATCATATAAAACATATAGTATATATGTATTACAATATTAGATTATATAAATTACATATTAGAAATTATATATGTACCAGGAACATTGAAAAATCCATTGCTGCTTTTTCTTGAAATTACTATCTGATCTGTATCAACATTACACAAGATTTCCCAATTATAGGAGACAGCCGAGAATCCATAGTCTGGGCCTACTTTAAAGGTAAGGCAGTTTAGGCTTGGGGAGTGGAAGTAATTTACTTGGATGACACAATTATTTGGTAACAAACCTGGAGTTAGAACCCTGGTGAACTGTTTTTATCCCAGTTATTTTTTCTGTTATGTGGCACAGCTTCCTCAGAGGAAGAGATGCTCAGAAAAATGATAATTCATATGACTTTTGTCTCCAGTCACTGCTGCTCTTTCTATCAGTGGACACCACCTGGAAAAAAAGGCAGTAGGGCAGCCTAGCGCACAAGGTTTTTTCCATTTTACCACCAGATTGCTCTCATGCTTTTGGGGAAAGAGTAACCTTAAAATGATGAATGTTTGTCCTATTAAAAGCTCCTCCAGCACAGGCATTATTGATAGTGTGTAAAAAGGCCATCCATTTTAGTGCAAATGAAAATTGAAATGGAGAGAACATCGTGTCTTTTTTTCTAATATATGATGCTGGCTCAGGAGCAGTGTGATTGGTGTGAGCTGAAAACAGCTGTCCAGAGTCCTTGCGACCTTCACCTTCTTCCCACTTATGATCGCAGGGATGCCGGATCAGAAAGGAAGCTGGCTTCCTAACACAAATCTAATAATGTTTTCAGCTTTTAGCAGGGCATTCAAGGACTCTCACAATCCGGTATCAACCTGCTCCTTGGATTTATCTTCTGTCACCTTCAGTCCCCAAACCAATGTGTCAGTTATCGGAGATAACTGTCATTATTCCTACATTGCCGTGTGCTCGTCTACTCTCTCGCATGTGCTGTTTTCAGTGCCATTCCCATTTTTTTTGTGTGGCTGATTAATTCTCTTCTTTCACAGTCCAGCCCAGTGTCCCCACTGGGTCCTTCTCCACACCTTCCGTTCTTCAAGCTGCACGGACTGTTGCATTATGACACTTCCATTGCTTTTTAAATTTATGAAGGATGTGCATGTGACATGGAATTATGGTCAGGTGTATGTCTGTCCCCTCATCTACAGGGTGAACTTCCTGAGATCAGAGACCTCATGCACCCTTGTATCTTCAGGGCCCAGCACAGTGCTTAGAGGTAGGGTTTCCAGGCGGGAATTCCCACCCAGTCTCAGGGATTTTTTTTCACTTTCTCTTTCCTGAATCCCAAGAAAAGTTGGTCAGGAAATTGGAAAAATTGGCTCCTTGAACCCAGGTGGTTGGTGGTATCTGCCGTTACTTTGTGGAAACAATTCATCATGGAGAACAAAAAACAGTTTATATCTTGGGATTCAGGAATGGGAAAGTGAAAAAAAATTTCCCGAGAATGGGTGGGAATTCCCACCTGGAAACCCTACTCAGAGGATACCAGGCAATTAAATATTGGTCTAAAGAAGGAAACTGTCAATGAGTGGTGAATAAATGAGGAACCCATATGAGATCAGAAAGCATACTTCTTCTTTAAGAAGACTTCTCAGCTACAGAGTCAATCTTAGCCACCATCAGTCCCAATGATCAGGTACTGGGGGCTTCCACCTGGGCAATCAATCCAGCTGCCAAGGTTTGTGTCGTTTGCCTATCACCCAATAATAACTTTCCAGGAGTAATATGGTGCTCATCTGAAAGAGTGTCTTCGTTTAAAATGAAGCAATCTTTTTCAGTGACATGAGAGAGCATTTGAGACCCTCCATGCTATATAATTAACACCCATGCATTAATCTTTCTATTTTGTCGCTGGGTTTAAACCCTTTGCTGGTGATTATTATCTCTTGATACGAGAATTTCAAAGTAAACTGGCAGTTAATTTACCAGCATTTAAAAGTAATGAGGAAGCAAAGATGTCAGAATGAAATACACGTTTCTTTGAAAACGAAGGCAACGATTGCCAACTCTTTTGAAATCTGGTTAAGCATACCAACCTTAAAAGGGGAAGGATGAAAGAGCAGCTGAATTGTGATTTAGTTCAGACAGGGAACCATTAGGGAGGCAGTACGGAAAAATGACAAGAGGGTTAGGCTTAGAGCCAGGATGCCTGGATTTGAAATGCCAGCTTCACCTGTTCTTAGCTGTACCAGTTTAGCTGCTGCCATTTCTTTTGTCTATAAACTACACATAATAATTTCTACTTTGCAGCATTGTTGATGATAAAATGAAATAATACATATGTAAGCTCAGAATCTGGCATGCAGTTGGTGCTCAATAAATGTCCATTTGTCCTTCAAAAAAAGGAGCACCTCTGACAGAGCATTTGTTACATCTCTGTGTCCTTCACAAGGACGGAAAGAACAGCTGATTTGGAAACAGGGAGGAAAGAGAATCGAATACATGCAAGGAGGCAAGATCGCTCAAGAACTTAGTAAACCACTTTACACTTATTTCAAATTGAGAGAAATTAGGTGGTCTACTCAACTTTACTACCCTTCTGAGAGCAGCTGAAGCCTGTAGATAGATAAAAGTAACACTTCGGCTGCGCCGTCCAACTATACTCGAATAATACTTCCATGCCACAGCCTGCACGTTCACCTTGACCCCATGAGCTCAGTGTTCCAGGAAGGATGTTTAGGAAAGCAAATGTACACTTTTCTATATTTTTGTGTTTTTCAAGAATGAATAATAATAAGAAATTTTTATACTTTAAAGTAATCATTTTTAAAATAAAATGTAACACCTTAACTGTATTTATTTAAAATATAAATACTGTGGTTATTTTCTGTAGGTTTTTCGACACATTTTGGAGAACAAAGGTTAAATCAATTCATGCAGTGGAAGGGTTAATAGGGCGTGTCTAATACTGAGCCTAACCTCTTACCTCCTAACTCAAATTCATCATAGTGGAAAGAAAAGGGGTTTTTGGAGCCAACAAGAATAGGTTCAAATTCTGGCTCAGTTACTTCCTAACCCCATGACCAGGACAGTCATTTAATTGCTGTGAAATGAAGTGACTAAGCTCTCTGAGTTACAGTTATTTTGTTGGTAAAATGGAAGCATGGTACTTACCTCATTGGGTGGCTGTATTAAATTTGATAATGCATGTAAGCAGAAAATATAGGACCTGACACATAGTATGTGCATGACTATCTAGTTTTCCTCCCAACTTGGATCTTAGTATTGTTTTTCCCTAATAGACTGGGAATTAATCAGTATAAAATGTTACAGCAAAGCAGGCTCATGGGAATCAGCTTCCCCAGAAGTTTTAAGTTACATTACATGGATCCCTAGGGATTCTCAGAGTTGTCCCCTGTGCTACCTGAGGGGAGGCAAAGTTCTCCATTTTAATCGATTAGTGTTTAAAAGAAATGGTAACACTACTAACAAGAAAAAAATATCAACATAGCAAACATCTGCAAACCAGTGATCTGTTGCAACTTATCCTTTTACATTTGAGTAAACTGAAAACAAAGAAGGCTCAGGGCTTGCCAGAAATCATCCTGTGTGTGTGTGGGGGGGAAGGATAAATGATGGGATATCAGATATGTAACACAGAATTGGGATGGCATGTATGACAAATGAGTAGAGACGCTTCCTGGAAGACTATTATTACCACCTACCTATTGTGACCTTTTCCCCAGAGGCCTCCCTACCCAAAAATAACCTCAACATTTTGCCAAATATACCTCTGTTTACAAAGAAATTTGCAGAAGATCCAAGTACTTCTATCATGTACATAAATAGTAACAATAAAAAAGAAAATGATGAGTGTCACGGAAGATATGTTGAAAAGGTGGGAATGGATGATCATTCGGATCTGTCATGAGGGTAGACAAATAATAAACTAGAGAGCAACCTTTCTAGGACAATTGCAGATAGTGTTCCATGAGTGGTGGAATATGGTTACAAAAGCTCTCTGCAGAAAGAAACACATAAACACAGAATGTACTTACATCCGGATTTGGGAGTCAGAGGTCAGTTTCAACTCACTTGCTGCACCTTGAGCATGTCACTTCACCCCTTAGGCCTTCCCGACCTGTCAAAGGAGACACATAAACAGGTGTTTTGATGGTCCCTCCACGTTCTAACATTCTCTGATTGTAGTTGAAAATAACATCTATTTTCTTCCACTCCACACTTCTTATATGCCGAGAGCAGAGAGGAAGTTATGTAATAGAGGACCTCTCTTATGCTTATTCACCCCAAGCCTTTTAAAGTCAGTTCTATTCACATACTTAACTGTCACTGGGACATTGGTTCATTAAAGGATGCTGCCTTTTGTCCCTGGACCCATCCAGTGTGGCAGCAACAACAGCAGCAGCTAAAATATACGTCAATTAATCTATACAAGTCATTTTACTAAATTTGCTTTGGTCCCCACGTAGTGACAGCATGTCAGCTTCATTTCCCTCGTCCTCTTGGTTCTTGTTTTGAAATCCCTCAAACTTTTTTTCCCAACTGAATTCGGTGTTCTTGTTCTTACCACCAGCCTCTGCAGCCTGCGACTCAGCAAAGTTCATTCTGGAGCACTCTAGTACATTACAAGCAAAGCAGTTCTCGTAATGTTGCCCACACTAGTTAGAGATGCTAGATATCATTATTGTTTTATTATATATTTAATTGCATGATTGCAAGATGGAGATTTGTTATGTCAACGTATTGTCTATTGATTATTTAGCATTTTGTTCAGTGCCATATATTTCGTGGGCTCAAATTGGAATTATGGTAAGATGTTTGGCACACGGTGGAGAAATAATTTTCTTGGAAGAATTAGATATTTTACCCATGGTGGCAGGCTTACATGAAATGGATATTCCTTTAAAGGCTGATAATGTATTTTAGATCATTTTCAGTTACAGCTGATTTCTATTTTACTTTCTGGGTGTCTGTGGGAAGTGAGAAGAAGAAAGATCAATATTTTCCTACTTTATGGATATGTTAAAATCATTTATTAAAAGCCTGCCAGGGATCAAACCTCATAAAAAAGCAATCCAGCCTTGAAATGAAGGGCACCGAGTTTGTGGCTTGCAATCTCCTTTAACAGAGTAACCTCTGAACCCTTTAAAGACATCTCGAAGGTTCTAAATGATCTGGCTCTTTCTTCTTTCTCCATTTTGTCTGTAGTCTCCCTCCCTTTTACGTACACACTGGCTGTCTCTCTTCCAGACTGAAGGGCTTTGCACTGGCTGTTCCTGTACCTAGAATGTGCCTTCTCTTTCACTCACCTCACCATGTCTTGCCAACCTCTAACCTCTGACCTTAGTTGCATCTCTGATCTGAGATGCAACTTTTTCAAAGAGAAACTTGAGCTCCTCAAATTTAGATCCACTATCCATATTTTCCCAGTGCATTGGGCCATATGCTTTGCCTTCATAGTACTTACTCTGTAGTTTTCTTTTGATTATTTAAAATACATCCCACCTCTTTCAGAATGATGAAAATCATGATGTCAGGGACCACGCTCACTTGGCATTTTCTATATTTTTCGTGCTCAGGACATAATGGAAACTTAATAAATATTTCTCTGAATGAACATTTGCCCTTATATTACCCATTTGTTCAACTCTGGACTCAGCCTCGTACAACTACTCTACGTCTTTGGGTTGGATGGGTATCAGCTTACTATAAAAACAGCAACTGACGAAAATTTTTAAGTTTATAATAAACATTGAACATAATCATTTACATTAATATAATCTCCATTATTATGGTAGAAACAGTTCTTATTTAGGGATTATTTGGTTACGAAAATAAGGAATCTACTCAATGATGCCCGGCATAAAGGCTGTCTGGGGAACTAGTAGAACCAATTGCAGAAAACTGAATTGCATTATCACAAAACTGAAAAGTCTTCAGGCAGCCTCTCTCTACTACTCTTTCTCTGGCTCTCTAACACAGTTTTGCATCTCTGCCTCTTCCTGAACATATCTTTGTTTCAGAACAGTTTTCTCAGTGAGACTCTTAATTTCTTCTGCCTATAATTGTGGCTTGCACAGGCAATAGATTATCAGGAGCCCAACTTTGTCTCTAAGTCTACGTAACCTTGCAATTCCAGTGCCCAGCGTTGTCTTACTCAGTTGGCCTCTGTCTGGCTCAGCTTAAACTCTCAAAAGGCAGATACTGTCAGTGGTTGCTGTCTGTTCATAGGATGTTTCCTTAGGTCCTTGCTATATAAGGTCTCCATAAAGATCTGCAATGTGGACCCAGAGCCCTGAAGCAACGGTTCATGTTCAGCATGCAGCCTCGAATAAGAAAATACGGAGGTAAAGAAAATGGAGAAATGTTCCTATTAAATGATTTAATAAAACTATTTTGGTGTTGACTTTGGAAATATATGTTTATCTGGGTTATTCTATGGGGAATATTTTATCCCTCCAAGACAATAGGTAACTGGGGTGTTATGAGTACTATATTAGGTTGGTGCAAAAGTAATTGTGTGTTTTGCAATTATTTTTAACCTTTTAAACCACAATTACTTTTACACCAACCTAATACTAATGTTGTACAACCAGAGGCAGAAGCACATCTTCATTGTTGGGTTCAACTTTGCTTTCCAAGGGCAGGGACACTCTCTATTAGTCAAAATCTGTCTTGAGTGTTTCTGTATACTTTGTATGTGCTCACTGAACATTTATATGGCAGGCCTCTTGCAGAAGTGTGGATGATCCCATGTGTAATGTAGGGTGTCCAAATGATGCCCACATTTCAGGCTTCTGAATGTGAGTCATGCTAATAGTAACTTAAGTAATAGGGTTTTGGGGGTGGGGATGCTGATAAATGACATTCTGATCATCCCTTTCTGAGTTCTGAATCAATTGATATAGACAAAAGATTAAGAAAGGAGAGATGAATAACTTTCTTACTTGTTAAAGCCAAAGTAGAGAATAAGATGTAGTTATCACACACAATAGGCTTTCTAATACTCTTCCTTCCTCTTCTGTCCCCTTTCCTCCCCCTCTTTGAAGTATAGGCCTATTGTCAAAATTGCACTAACGAAAGCACCAGCTCTAGACTGAAAACTTCAAGGAATTACTAACTCCAATCTTATTCAAATTGCTCTAAAGATGAAAAAATTGGTGAAAAGCTACCTGACTTATTTTATGATACTAGTATGATCTTGATACTAAAACCAAAGGAAATTGTGAGTAAAGTAAATTATAGGCCAATTTTACTTTTCAATGTAAATAATAAAGCCTTAAATAAATATTTAGCAAACAGAATCTAGGTGTTCATAAACAAATACAGATGGATTTACCATGGTAATAATGAAATTTAAGCCCCAGAGTCTCAGTTACAAGAGCTCCTTCTAAGTCATATTGCTTGATTTTGGAATTTTTTCCTCAGAAAAGGCCTCCGAAATGTGTACGGTCCTACAAAACCATCTCATTTTAAACATATGCACACAAACCTATACACACAGTATAAACACATCATGGACAATTAGGGTTTACTCTAAAAATCCTAGAATCTATTAACATAATTAACCACAATAATAGGAAAAAAAGAGAAACATATATGATTATCTAAAGAGACAGAGAAAAGAGAATTGGATATAGTTCAGTGTCTACTCTTGCAAACAGAATAGAATTTATCTAATAAAAGGTAACCACCAAGAATTGTCACCAAGCATTGTGCTTTATTATGAAATGGCAGAAGCATTTCATTGAAGGAACAACCCTAGGATACCCTCTACTGCTGCTTTTATTCTGTACCAGCCTTGGGGTCATAGCCAATCCATTAAGATAATATAAACTGTTAGTACCAAAGTGGGAAAGAAAATATGAAACAGATTTTATTTGAAGAAAAATAATTGCATTTATAGAAATACCCGAAAGAATCTAATGATGAATGAGTTAATAAAAGATTCAGCAAGTTTATCTCACACAAGTTTAAAATGCCCCTATCAATGACTGACTGATGCACAATCCAAAATCATTAAAAAATCATTAAATATCAGCAAAAATCCATTAAAATTTTTATAACAAAAAATATGTCTTTTACAAAACTTTTAAAAAAAATTGTTATAGATCAATGCACTCAATACAATTGCAACCAAAATCACATCACGGGTTGATAAATTAAGAAAATTCACATAGATGGAGTAAGAATAACCAAAACAAACAAACAAAATAATAATAAAGAAGTGGCATTCACTCTGTAAGATGTTGACCTGTTATAAAACCCGGTAGTTAAAACCAGGTGGTGGTGCAAAAATTGCCAAGTAGACTAATAGAACACAATGGGAAATCAAAATGGAAACCTATGTAAATAGGAAGGTTGGGATGTGAGACATATAGCAGCATAAATCAGTGAGAAAATCAGGGGCTATTCAATAAATGGTGCTGGGACAACTGGGTTAAGTACATTGGGGGAAAAGTCTTATCTCTTTCTCCCATGAGATATGTTAAGTCAAATCCAGATAGAATAAACACAAGTGTGATCAGTGAAACTTCATTTTTTTTTGAGGAAAATATGGAAAAATATTATTATGACTTTAGCATGGAGAAAGATTTCATAAATAAGTCACACAAGGCATAAGTCATCAAGAAAAAGATCGATAAATCTGACAGAATCAAAATGTAAAACTTCTATACAACAAAACCCATGATAAAAGAGAGTGAAGAGAGGAGCCACTGACAGGAAATAGATATTTTCATTACATATAGGCAATAAATGATTAGTGAGGGGGAATGTTAACCATGCCCACATGTTTTCACACGCTTGCTAATATGTGGCAAATTCCCCATTACGTGAGTGAGTATCGCCCTCCCAAAGAAGAAGTCAGCTAGGGCTTAGGGAGCAAGCCTAGGTGCCCATGATCCAATGCACCAGCAAGACTTTGATTAGAAACAAAGCCCCTGACTTGAGGGGACAGCAGGCAGTGCTTCCAACCTTCGGTTTCCAGTCTCATCAGCGGCACACTCAGTGTTTGGGGCCAGCTGTGTGGCAGTGAGGCCTCTGCTGTGACAACCCTACAGTGTGATTTGGACAAACCACAGGACCCCTGAGTCAACTCTTTGGTCCTTCCAGAGATTCCATTAGCTGCTCAACATCCTTTTAATACATGCCTTTTCTGCTTCAACTAGCTAGAATGTGTTCTTGTGCTTGTGAGTAAGAACAATGACTCATACAACTCCTATACAGAATACATAAAGAGCACTTCCCAAAGCGATACAAGAATTTAGAAATGAACAGGAAATTCAGAAGAGAAAACCTGAACTGAAAGGCTAACTAGTATATGAAAAGATACTCCACAGCACTAGTACTCAGGGAAATGCAAAATAAACAACCAAATAAGGCTTTATATTCACCACATGAGGCAACTTTAAAAATCTACTAAGACCGACTGAAGGAGGGGACGTGTTCCGAGGTGACCCATCCCTATTGGTGATGGAATGGTACATTGGCACAACAATGCGAAAGAGCACACATTGTATCACGTGAGAGCTGTGCCTACCTAAAACACAACAAGCCTGTACTCTGAAGAACCCCTTTCCCATATGCCCAATGGGGATGTATAAAGATGTTGACTAGAGTTGCTTGTAATATTGAAGATTTGACAACCCAGAAAATCAACAGGAGGATAAATATATAAATTATACCATTTTTCGTTAAATTCCTTGTAGCAGTTAAAATGGATTCACAAAACAAGTACATACCAGGGAAAAATGTCAAAACATGTCAAGTGGCCAGAAAAAAAAATGAAATGAAATACTGAACAGTATCATGCCATGTTTGTATTTTTTTAAAAAAAAAACAAATAAACAAAAAATAACACTGTATAATTTGAGGATATATACACATGTAGTGAAAATGGTAAGATCACGCACAGAACAGGGACTTACCCATTTTGAGATGATATTTACCTCTGTAGAGAGAGGGGTGGGCAGGGGGGCTCCAACCATTCCCATTCCCATTGTTATTTTCTGAAGAATATATTCTAAAGCAAATGTGCCAAAATGATGAAGTGTTAAATCAAGTCGTGGGAATATGTGTACCCGTTACATTATCCCCCATCCCATATGTGTATTTGACATATTTCCTATTTAAATGTGTAATTAAGAACTTTCTAGATGTGCAAGTAAAAGAAAACAAAGAGAAGGAGGAGATGGAGAACGCTGACAGTCTGACAACAGCAGCCTGGACACATTTTCAAGAGGTTTCAGTTCCATACAGCATAAAAATGTACGATAACGATGCTCTGTCACCCCGTACTTATTAGTCTCCCAGGCTTTGGGTACAAATCCTCCTTCTTCAACTCCACATTAGTTAAACAGGCATGCAACATGGGATTCCATGTAAGAAAACTGTGAGCTCCATGAGGCTGTATTCCCCTCAAGGAGCTTCTAGCAGCGATTCAAAAATGCTGGTTCACTGACTGAATCAGTAAATCACTATCAAGGTAATTAAATAACCAAAATAGCCAATGCACGGGACAGTGGGTAACAACCTTAAGTGTCAGAATACAAAGTAACTTAAAACAATATTAGATAGTCAAAACTGCCCTTGGAAATCCTTAGAAAATCCCCATGTAGGGGGAGAGGTGGTCATTCTCATTGAGGTTTAACACAGCATCTCACTTCCTGCCTTGGAAACTTTTTTTTTTTTTTTAGTTAAAAAAAATCCCATACGATTATAAAAAGTAGTTGTGTTGTATGTGGGGGTGAAGTTATACTAAACATGTGTATCTTTAAATGTTATAACCACACTCAGATGAGAGGTCCATACTACCAGAAGCCTGAGGAACCTGTGTTTCAGAGAACACAATCCATGTGATGGTTGCTATTGGGTGTGAACTGAATAAGTAGAATAGCAGATAGAATTCTGTACTTTTTAAAATCATTGCTTATCTCTTTGTCTTTATAGACCAAGTGAATACAACTGAATTTACATGAGTTAATGGAGAATATGATGTGACTCGACCTGATATGGGATTGTTTCATAATTACCAAAATAATTATAATTAACGAAATCTTGCTAGGAACCTGTACTTTTACCAATACAGCATCCTCCAAACATGCTTATATGACTGACTCATGCTCATTTGTTTATTGTGGACCAATTCACAAGACAGCATCTTTCTGAGAACTGCTGCTCCTGGACATAAAAAATTTACAGTTCATCCTAACTTTCCACTGTGTGAGTGTGTGTGTGTGTTTGTTTGTGTGTGTGTGTGTGTGTGTGTGTGTGTGTGTGTGTGTGTATGCCTGCCACATAGTGTATTCCAACATGTCAGCCCAGGCAACAGGCATTTTTAAGAGGTTGATACATACAAAGTGTTGTCTACAGATCCTGCCTCCTCAGGATTTTTATGCCAAATTGAAGACAGGTTTATCAAATTTTCAAATGACAAGAGGCTCAGAGACACAGAAAATGTTTTTAAATGCAAAGAGAGTGAGAGCGAGACAGAGAGAGAGAGAGAGAGAGAGAGAGAGAGAGAGAGAGAGAGAGAGAGAAACTTCCAAGTTTGGAATGATAAGATGAATCAAACAACATGGAATTTAGAAGAATTAAATGTAAGGGCTTGGAGCTGAGAATTAAATGTAAGGGCTTGGAGCTGCTCAAATAGAAAATGGGGGAGAGAAGTGTCAGAAACAGAACACTTGAGAAAGAATTCGAAATTTTAATCAACAGGAGGATCCTCAGGGTAATGAGTTGCTTGGGACTTTGTACAGGAGAATATTTTAAACTCTAATAATGCTACTAATTTAAGTGTATTAATATGTCACATTTTGGAAATATTGTACAGTTGCATTTCAATATAGACCCTTTCTTCCAAATGAATTAATACGTCCAACTATGGCTAACAGGAGAGTGTTTTAGTTGGCCATTACTGTACAACACACCAGCCGAACACTTAGTGGCTTAAACGTATTATTTTCCACAATTCTGTAGTGGGGGAATGTGGTCGGGATTCAGCTGTGTGGTTCTTCTGCTCCAAGTTGTGCCAGCCGAGGCCATTCACTTATTCACTTGCATTTAGCCAACACCTAGGCTGAGGCAGAAGGTCCCGTAAGTTTTCAACTCAAAGGTCTGGTGTCCCAGTGGTCCTCCGTATGGCCACTCTCCCTCTCTCTACATGTTCATGTTCTCACTACTTGTAGTCTACACTAGGGTTTCTCAACTTCTGCTATTGACCTTTTGGGCTGAATGATTTTTTTACCGTGGGACTGTTCTGAGCTCTGTAGGCTGATTAGCAGCACCCTTGGCCTCTACCCACCAGATGCCAGTGGCAGGCCTTTCCCCCCACGCCCCAGTAGCAACAGTCAAAAGTATTTCTACACATTGCCAAATGTCACCAGGCAACTTTGCCTCTGACTGAGAACGACCCGTCTGCCACAACCAAGTATTTTATAGCATGGCAGCTGACTTCCCTGAGAGGGAAAGAGGAAGCTCCCAATTGTCTCAAGGTCTGGGCCTGCAAGTCTCAGACCTTCACTTTGGCCACATTCTTTCAGTCAAAGGAAGTCACACACCAGCCCAGCCTGTGGGGTGAGGGGGAATCACTCTTTCTTCACGTTTGCTTGCAATGGACATAACAGTGACACCAATCAGCCGCAGCACGTTGGGCACACAATTATTCTGCATGTACTGATCAAAAATGGAAACAGTCAGGCATATGGTGTTTTGTGGTAACCTGGATTCCATCTGAACCTGCACTAGCCAATCAATTAGGATGGCTCTCATGCTTCCAGTGACTTTGCGACCCAGTAGGGATTTTGGTCTGGCTGCTCGCTCTTCCTCAAGTCGTCTCAGAGAAGCATAACTGTCTTTCACATATTCACTGCAAAGGTTGGGATCAGCTCCATCTTCTGCCTCCTTTTCATTCGCTGCAAGAAGTACGTCAGAGAAAGCCTGACATGGGTATTCATCTGCAGGGGCACATCCAGATGTTCCCACAGGGCTTGGAGAGGGAGTATCCACCAAAATAGGCTCAGGTGAAAGTTTTTCTCTAGCACAGCCATAGGCACAGGCTCCAGTGCCCTTTCCAGAGGTGGGTGTTTTTAGCAGTAACTTTTCCAGAAGCTAAAGTTTTGCTTCCTTGTTCAGAGGCATTTTGGCCTGTGGCTGTTTACTGACTTTGCTACCAATGTCTCCAAGAGCTGTGCTTGGCTGTATGTAGATGGGGCTGGGAGGCTGCAGCAGTGACCACAGGCACGCACTTTGCGCCCGCCATACTGATCTTCGTCTGACTTTCAGCATTCATTTTCATGTTTCTGATGACACAGAACGTCAAGTCTTCCTCTTCGCCAGGCAGCAGCTCAGTGGGGAGAAGTGGAGAACCGAGGGGATTTATTCGTAAATAATTAGGTTAAATAAAGCTTAAGTTGCCTAAAATACTGAAACGCTGTGATTCTATTTGAATTTATGTGTATTTCTCAAGGTCTATTAAAGTCATATCAGGACTATTTAGAAATTAATGTGTGGAGGAGGAGTGAGAATGTCATGAATTCAATTCCATGGGGAATATAATTTTGCAAGGTATTAAAATTACGCAAACAAACTTTAACGGCAATGCCCTGTGAAAGGCAGTCCTTACTATGTGTGTAAGGCAGTCATTAAAATTCACTTGAACTAGAACAATAAAATCCCAATAAAAATACCAAGTAAGTATCCAGGGGAAATCAGGTTTATGTTCTGTTGGAAATTGCCACCAACACAGTAGGCTTCCAACCTATCCTCAGATGTGTGGGACAGAAATCTTATCTAAAACAAAGCAGGGAAGAGAAACAGAATTTGGTGTGGGGAATATGACAGGGCTGAAGAGCTGGCTGGAGCTCTGGAAATGTGATTTGCCCGAGAATGATAAGAACAAAGACATGATTATAGCCAGTCCCTCAAAGACATCTTAGATGTGGCAAAGTCTGGTATTAAAACGAATGGATTTGTTTAGCTCTATTTAGCATAAGGTAGGATGTCTTTCCACACTGATGGAATTGGAAGATTAAAAAAAAAATCACCAACTTGCTCTTGGATGAGAGAATAAAATGATTAAAAGGCAACTAAGTCATTCTCAAGTAATGTGTGCTCTAAAGAAATCTGACAGGAAGACAGCTGCAGTTAGAAGCCACTGTGTGGGCCAATCTCAACCAGGAAGTCTCCAAGTGATTAAAAGAACAGCTTGGGTTAGGTTTGTCTCTTAGAATTCCTTCATATGCAGGCTGCTTTCTGTTCAGCCATTTTAAGAAGTATACAGTTCTAACTAGGTAGTTAGGTATCTTTTGGGAGAGTAGCGTGGACAGCACTTTCAGGTTTCCCTATCCCAGAATACACAAGCTCTCTCCTTTTTTTCTTTTTTACCAGTACTCATCAGTGTGACTTAAGACCCTCATCACTCTACTAAATCTATTATCTCTCGTATCACTGAGAAATTGCTCTTTGAAAAATGTCCTTTCCTAATTTTCACTATCCTTCATATTTATGAAGCACTAAATGCTGTTGATTAGGCATTGCTTCTTTAAGCCTTCTCAACTCTGAAACTTTTTGCTTGGTAATCTTCTCCGAGCATCTTTTTCCTATTACTTAGCTGTTAATTTCCACCGATGCCCCATCTTTCATGCCTTTATTTTTGCTCACTCATTCCCTCAGAAATCTTATGCACCATTGTTTCTTCAAATATTACTATCGGGACGATGGATTCCAAATCTAAATTGCAAACTATAAATCAAGTTATTTAGATTCCAACACTGTTTATAGGGTATGTCTGTTTAGATGGCACATCTATATTAATTAGGACATGACAGGCTCCATACAAACTGAAATAAGCCTGGAAGATTCATGACAATATGAAAAAGTTTTATTGCTACTCATGTCACACCTAGTGTAGGGCAGATTATTCTCTTCTAACCAGTGACTCAAGGATACAGATCCTTTCCAACACTTGTGATATCCAGACCAGACCCAGTTGTGGAAGTGGCCTCGATCCCTTCCAACTACATCCTATTGACCAGAACCTAGGCACGTGATCCCAACCTAATATAAAGGAGATTCATAAATATAGTCTTCATGTGAGCACTAGAGGAAACAAATGAAGTGGGATTTGGTAAACACAGAATATTTTCTCTACCACAACATTCTTGCTCAGCTCAATTCCAGTCAAATCTAACTCATCCTCCTCCTCTTCAAACTGCAGTTAACCAATTATATAATACACTATTTCCAATAGTCATCCAATACTTTTTTGGGTATCTCATGCTTAAAAACATTTAAAACATTATCTTTAATAAATCATTCTATTGAAACAAAACTTAGTTTTTATTCTTTTAAAATATCAGTCATATGTTCTCAGTATTGATACCTTAGATCAGATATTCATAGTCCTGCTTGTAGAACTTCATAATATCTCATTATATAATTTCCCTCCTCAGTTTATTGTCTTTCTGGAAAATAGCTTCCTAAAACAATGTTTCCTTAACATCTCTCTTCTGCTTAAGTGACTTCCTATTTTTTTTCAGCGTCAAGTCCAAACACTCATGGATCTCAGAACTTCGCATAATTTGGTCCCATACCATTCAGACGACTTGATCTTCCATTTCTGTATTATTCAGGGTTCTCCAGAAAAACAGATCCAATAAAATACGTACATCTGTATCTGTATCTATGTCTGTCTAGAAAGAGATTTATTATATTGTATTGGCTCATATGACTATGAAGGCTGAGAAATTCCACGATCTGTCACCTCCAAGATGGAGACCCAGGAAAGTGGTAAGCTGGTTTTGTAGTTGGAAAGCCTGAGAGTCAGAGAGCTGATGGTATAAATACCAATCTAGGTCAGAAGGTTTGAGAATCAGGCATGCTGAGGGCAGGAGATCAATGTCCCAGCGCAAACAGGAAGGCGGAGAGTCCATTCAACTTTCCTCTGTCTTTTTGTTCTATTCAGATGCCCACCCACATTGTGTAGGGCCATCTGCTTTACTCAAGCCACCAATTCAAAGGCTAGTCTCTTCAAGTAAAACCCTCACAGACATACCCAGAAATAATGTCTAACTAGTTATCTGGGCATCTTTTGGCCCAGTCAAGTTGACAAATAAAACGATCCGTGACAATTGCTCTTCTACATGTTCTCCATGGTCATTTCTCTCATAATCCCTCACCATCCTCCACCACCTTTTATATATACTGACCATGCTATTACTTGTCTTACTAATGTTTTCCTAGCCTAAAGTACATTGTCAACTCTTTTATTCATCTGTCCAAAATTCTATTTATACTTTTTTTTTTTTATAAATTCAAGTTTATTGGGGTGACAATTGTTAGGTAAAGTTACATAGATTTCAGGTGTACAATTCTGTAATACATCATCTATATATCATATTGTGTGTTCACTACCCAGAGTCAGTTCTTTTTCCATCACCATATATTGGATCCCCTTTACCCTCATCTACCACCCCCCACCCCAATTTATACTTTAAGATTTAACTTCTATTGCAATTCTTCTATAAAATAGTCTTTGTCTCTTCTAGGCCTTGCTAATCCCATCGTTCTCTCCGCTCAGTTTAGCACCTCACAGTTTTTTGTTGTTTCATGTTAGATTTTTCTCCTAAAGTAGTACATAAGCCCTTAATTCAGGACTCACAGTTTTCTGGTGATTGTAGAATTCAACTCTATGTGCTGATATGTGTGTCTATTTTCTCTCTGAATCTCTTACAGCACCTAGGAGAGTGATAGGCATACAGTCAATTCTAAATAAAACAACAATGTTTCAAGATACAGAAAACGGCAATGATAAGATACCAGGAAGAGTAGTTTATTTCTGTAGCACATCTTTCCATGGACATTTTCATGAATTCTATCAGGTTTTTATTTTCATGGGATATTGTCAGTAGCACATAAACTTTTTATAGGACTCCTAAAAAGCTTTAAAATAGGGTAAGTATTCTTAGCCTATACCTATACCAAGACATTAATTAACCCCCCAATACTACATAACACATTTATTCAATGTTAAGTATATGGGCTATATATAGACACTGGCAATTTCTGGGCAACTTTAGTCTCCAAAATCAATTCATTTCAACTACTTGCAGAATTTGGTGTTTCTACATTAAAGTTTTCCTGAAGATTTAGATCTCCCCTGCACATATTCAGTTGTTCTCCTGGGTATTTGTGCTTTGGTTAAGTTCAGTTATGAGCTTTCAGGATTGGATGATTCATGCTATTATTTCAGGCTGCTTATATATGTTTTTTCTTCAACTTGCAGTTCCCTATCAATGAATTCTTGACTCATTGGCAAGAATCAAATGCACTTTGCAGACAGTTGCCATATTTCTTCCTTCCTTTCAATCTTCTTGTCTCTGGAGAGTCACTTTCCATGCCCATATGCTTCTCCATAAGGTACTCTGTCCCTTGGTTCTCTAGTTCCCTTGTTGGTATATTTCTACAAAAAGTCCTGTAATTCTCATTTCACTCGCAAATAAATACTTACTACTATGACAACTTAAACTGTCTACGCCTACATGTATGCTCACCTAAAATTTGTTGAATCACAACAAAGTGATTCAGGATATTTACAAACACCACTTTTCTGGGCTATTTCAGTTTGTTCCACACCAATTAATTCACCAAGGTCTCTGGCATCTCTACCATCTGTATTGTCTTACGTATTTTCCAAGCAGCCTAACAATGATGTGGGGACCTCTAAGAAAAACCTTCTCCTATAAGAATGTTGCTATTTGTGAGTGATAAACTGGAACAGACACTGGAGGAAAATCCTGTTTTTAGGGTCAGATTTACACATCCACAGGTATCTGAGGAGGCAGAAAACCCAGGATCTATTCTCGATCTATTCCCAGCCTTGCTCTGACTCCCTGTGTGACCATGGACAAGCCGTGGCTTAATGAATCTCTCTACACCTCAGGTTTCTCGTTTGTAAAGTCATGGAATCGGACCCAATGATTTCTGAGTCCCATTTGCAATCTTCTATGCTGTAATTTGTTTCATCATTGACATTCATTGTGATTTGCAAAGAGATGAGCATTTGGAGCAAAGCTTTTGATTTAAAGTCTGTGCTTGGAAGCACTGCTTATTGGGCATGGTGAATACTAATGAGGGGATTGAGATATTTCCAGGATGAGCTTCAGTGACCATCAGAATCTTCTCCAGAGCTTCAGATCCAAGAATATTCTTTTCCAGATCCATGGTTCATTCTTCAGAGTGAACACAGATTACAATAAGAACCAAAAAACTTTTGTTTTATTTTTGAGAAAAACCAAGCATGATATAGATTAGCCTTGCAAATATGAATCACACGTTTATCAGCCCACCAGGAATGTGTTCAATTATCTTTCAACCAGGGCCTGCTTGGGAAGGGAACAATGAGCTTGCCACTTGCTTCTAAAAATCTTAAAACAAAAAAGAAAGAAAAGTCTAAAAGAAAAATTATGGCCAGAATGACCTAACTGGATACTGAATACAATATAGGAAAACCCGTCTCTGACCCACAGAAAGTCCAACTCAAGCCCTATTCTCATGAATCTTGGGTTTATCTTTCTGTAACGCAGTGGCTCTCAAGCTTTAGTGAACATCAAAATCACCTGGAGAATTTGTTCAAACACGGTGTCCTGGCCCAAAGTCCAGCCATTCTGATTCAATAGGTTGAAGTGCAGTCCAAATAGTTGCATTTCCAACAAGTGCTCAGGTGAGCCTTCTGCTGTTCTGATGAGTACACTTTGAGTAGCACTGTTCTAAAGTACTACCACATTATTGGTTAATTTTACACACAAATGAGAATTAATATTGGTAAAATTAATAGGACATATAGTAAACAAAGAAATATTTTCGATGATTAATGATTATTCTTTCACTCTGATTCTCATAGTCTAACCAAATAAGCCACAGTGCCTTGGAGAAATGACTGATATGAGAGCTATGGCACAGAAAATACAGGATGACCCTGGAGCCTTTCACAGAGCCCACAGGTAAGAAAATGCTCAAAAGTAATAAAACAAATACGGACAGTACTGAGTAATAACCCAAAGGACAAAATAAGGAACACTGAAAATATATTTTTTAAATTGAAAAAAAAAACAAAACAACAAAAAAACCAAAACCAAAAGAACACTCTACTCATTAATATCCTAAAGACCTTTCCAAGATCTCAGTGCAAGGCACCTTTTAACATTACATGAAGGATAAATAATTTGAAGTCAATTGTGTGAGAAGCTGGAATAGTGCAGAGAAAACATAGCACTACAGTGTGAGAGAGAAAAAAAGGCTACAGTCGGAGAGAAAATAAAACATTCTACCAACAAGTACTGGAAAACAAAAGAAAGACCTCTCCTATCAACCTGTTGCAGAAGCCACTCCTGTAGATGTCTAGGAAGATAAATAATAAATCAGTAATTGCCATGAATAACCAAGGCAACAAGACAGCTCAGAAAGAAAGTAAAATGTCTCCAGAAAAGGAACTTGAAGATATGAAAATATGTGACTTAAATGACAGAGAATTCAGGATCGCAGTTCAGAAAAAAACTCAACGAGATGCAAGAAAACCCAGAAAGGCAGTTTAATGAACTCAGAAACACAATCAAAGAACAACATGAGCATTTTATGAAAGAGATTGAAAATTTGAAAAAGAACCAAATAGAATTTCTGGAGATTAAGAACTCAATAGAAAAATTAAGAATGAAATAGCCAGCCTATGTAGTAGAGTTGACCAGATGGAGGAAAGAATCAGTGACATAGAAGATAGAAACCTGGAAATTACACTGATGGAAGAAGAAAGAGACTTGAGACTTAAAAAAAAAAAAATGAAAGAACTCTACAAGAACTTTCTGACTCCATCAGAAAGAGCAATATAAGAATAATGGGCATACCAGAAGGAGAAGAAAGAGAGAAGGAACAGAGAATATATTCAAACAAATTGTTGATGAGAACTTCCCAAACTTGTGGACAGAACTGGATCCTCAAATCCAAGAAGCAAATAGAACACCTAACTACCTCAACCCCAACAGGACTTTTCCAAGGCACAATGTATTGAGGCTGTCTAAAATCAATGACAAAGAAAGAATCCTCAAAGCAGCCAGGGAAAAGAAGATGGTAACCTACAAAGGAAAGCCCATTAGATTATCATCAGATTTTTCAGCAGAAACTCTACAAGCCAGGAGGAAGTGGAATCAAATATTCAAATTATTGAAAGAGAGAAATTATGAGCCAAGAATAATATATCCAGCAAAGTTATCCTTTAGATATGAAAGAGGAATAAAGAGCCTTCCAGACATACAGAAGCTGAGGGAATTTTCTAATACACGACCTGCACTACAAGAAATACTAAAGGAGGCTATTCAACCACCATCAACAGGGATAATTTGTGGCAACCAAAACATAAAAATGGGGAGAGTAAAGGCCTGAACTGGAATATGGGAATGGAGAAAGTAAGCGTGCTAAAGAAAATGGAATACTCTAAATATCACACTGTCTTTTACATAAAATTAAGGGTAACCATTCAAAAAAAAAATCCAGAACTGAAATATATACTGTAATAAAAGAAGAAACAGAGGAAAACATTGTAGAATACCACCACACAGAAATAATAGACAACAACAAAAAGGCAAAGAAACAATGGAGACACAGCCTTACCAGAAAACTAACGATAGAATGACAGGAAATCCTCACATATCAATAATCACCCTAAATGTAAATGAACTGAACTCACCAATTAAAAGGTACAGAGTAGCAGATTGGATCAAACAACTAAACCCAACCATATACTGTCTCCAAGAGACACATCTCAGCTACAAGGACAGGCATAGACTCAAATTGAAAGGGTAGAAATTGACACTCCAAGCAAATGGTATCTAGAGAAAATCAGATGTAGCCAAACTGATATCAGATGAAACAGACTTCAGTGTGAAAAAGGTAACAAGAGACAAAGATGGACATTTCATAACGGTAAAGGGGACTATACAACAAGAAGACATAACAGTCATCAATATTTATGCCCCCCAATCAGGGAGCACCGAAATATACCAAGCAACTACTAACAGAACTAAAGGGAGAAATTGACCAAAACACAATTATACTTGGGGACTTAAATACATCATTGACAGCTATAGATAGATCATCCAAACAGAAAATAAATAACGAAATAGCAGCCCTAAATGACACATTAGATGAAATGAACATAATTGACATATATAGAGCACTTGAACCTAAAATATCAGACTATACATTCTTTTTGAGTGTACATGGAACATTCTCAAGGATAGACCATATATTGGGACATAAAATCAGCCTCAGCAAATTTAAGAAGATTGAAATCATACCAAGCATATTTTCTGATCACAAGGCTTTGAAATTGGATATCAAATGCAAAAAGAAAGCAGGAAAAAATGCAAACACATGGAGATTAAACAACATACTTTTAAAGAACGACTGGGTCAAAGAAGAAATTAGAGGAGAGATCAAAAGATACATAGAAACAAATGACAATGAAAATACATCCTACCAAATTTTTTGGGATGCAGCGAAAGCATTTTTAAGAGGGAAATTTATATCATTACAGGCCTATCTCAAGAAACAAGAAAAATCCCAAATAAATAACCTCATGTTACACCTTAAAGAACTAGAAAAAGAAGAACAAGTGAAACCCAAGGTCAGCAGAAGAAAGGAAATAACAAAAATCAGAGCAGAACTAAATGAAATAGAGAACAAAAAGACAATAGAAAAAATTAATGTGACAAAGATCTGGTTCTTTGAAAAGATTAACAAAATTGGCAAACCCTTGACTAGACTCACTAAGATAAAAAGAGAGAAGACACTAATTAACAAAATCAGAAATGAAAAGGGGGAAGTTATCACAGACACCACAGAAATACAAAGGGTCATCCAAGAATACTATGAAGGACTATATGCCACCAAATTCAATAACCTAGAAGAAATGGACAAGTCCTTAGAAACATATAGCCTTCCAAGGCTGAACCATGAAGAACTGGAAAATATAAACAGACTGATCACCAGTAACGAAATTAAATCAGTCATCCAAAACCTTCCCAAAAGCAAAAGTCCGGGACCAGATGGCTTCACTAGTGAATTCTACCAAACCTTCAAACAGGATCTAATACCAATCCTGCTCAAACTCTTCCAAAAAATTGAAGAAGAGTCAGTACTCCCTAACTCATTTTATGAGGCCAACATTACCCTGATACCAAAACCTGGTAAGGACAACACAAAAAAAGAAAACTACAGACCAATATCTCTGATGAATACAGATGCAAAAATCCTAACAAAATTCTAGCAAATAGAATACAACAATGCATTAAAAAGATTATTCATCACGACCAAGTGGGGTTCATGCCCAGGGCACAAGGATGGTTCAACATCTGCAAATCCATCAATGTGATACATCAGATAAACAAAATAAAGGACAAAAATCATATAATTATATCAATTGATGCAGAAAAAGCATTTGACAAGATAAACATCCATTTATGATTAAAACAATAAAATACCTATAGAAGGAAAATACCTTAACATAATAAAGGCCATACATGACAAACTCTCAGCTAATCTCATAATTAATGGTGAAAAACTGAAGCCCGTTGCTCTACGTTCAGGAACACGACAGGGCTGTCCCCTATCACTTCTGCTTTTCAACATAGTGTGGGAAGTCCTCGCCAGAGCAATCAGGCAAGAGAAAGAAATAAAAGGCATCCATTGGGAATGAAGAAGTTAAATTATCACTCTTTGCAGATGACAGGATGCTATATATAGAATACTCTAAAGACTCCACCAAAAAGCTATTAGAAACAATCAACGAATACAGTAAAGTTGCTGTCTACAAAATCAACGTACAAAAGTCCATAGCATTCCTATATACTAACAATGAAATCTCAGAAAAAGAAATACAAAAAACAATTCCTTTTGCAATTACAGCAAAAAGAATAAAATACCTAGGAATAAGCTTAACCAAGGACGTGAAAGATCTATGTGCTGAAAACTATAAGACATTTTTAAAAGAAATTGAAGAAGACAAAGAAATGGAAAGACATTCCATGCTCATGGAATAGAAGAATCAACATAGTTAAAATGGCCATATTACCCAAAGCAGCATACAGATTTAATGCAATCCTCATCAAAACCCAAATGGCATTTTTTAAAGAAATAGAACAAAAAAATCATCAAATTTGTTTGGAACCACAAAAGACCCCGAATAGCCAAAGCAATTTTAAGAAAAAAGAACAGTATTAGAGGTATCACACTCCCTGACTTTAGCTTGTACTACAAGGCAACAATAATCAAAACAGCATGGTATTGGCAGAAAAACAGACACATACACCAATGGAATAGAATTGAGAACCCAAAAATAAAACCACATAAATATGGATAGATAATTTTTGACAAAGAAGTAAAAAACATACAGTGGAGAAAAAACAGCCTCTTCAATAAATGGTGCTGGGAGAATTGGATAGCTACGTGCAACAGAATGAAACTGGACTGCTGTCTGTCACCATGTACCAAAATTAATTCAAAATGGATCAAAGACTTAGCATAAGACCTGACACAATAAACTGCATAGAAGAAAACATAGGTACTAAACTTGTGGACCTTGGGTTCAAAGAGCATTTTATGAATTTGACTCCAAAGGCAAGGGAATTAAAAGCTAAAATAAACGAATGGGACTATATGAAACTTAAAAGCTTCTGCACAGCAAAAGAAACCATTGACAAAATAAAGAGGCAACCAACTGAATGGGAAAATATTTTTGTAAACAGTGCCTCCAATAAGGGGCTAATATCCAAAATATACAGGAAACTCATGAAACTCAACAACAAAAAAACAAACAACCCAATTGAAAAATGGGCAGAGGACCTGAAGAGACATTTCTCCAAAGAGGACATACAAATGGCAAATAGACATATGAAAAAATGCTCAATATCACTAATCATCAGAGAAATGCAAATAAAAACCACAATGAGATATCACCTCATCCCAGTCAGAATGGCTATCATCAACAAGACAAATAGTAACAAGTGTTGGAGAGGCTGTGGAGAAAAAAGGAACTCTCATACACTGTTGGTGGGAATGCAGACTGGTGCAGCCGTTATGGAAGGCAGTGTGGAGGTTCCTCAAAAAATTACATATAGAATTACCATATGACCCAGCAATCCCTCGCCTGGGTATCTACCCAAAAAATCTGAGAACATTTATACATAAAGACGTGTGCTCCAATGTTCATTGTAGCTTTGTTTACGATGGCCAAGACATGGAAACAACCAAAAGGTCCTTCGATAGATGAATGGATAAAGAAGTTGTGGTATATATACACAATGGAATACTATTAGGCAGTAAGAAAAGATGATATAGGAACATTTGTGACAACACGGATGGATCTTGAGAGTATAATGCTAAGCAAAATAAGTCAGACAGAAAAAGCAGAAAACCATATGATTTAACTGATATGTGGTATATAAACCAAAAACAACAAAAGAACAAGACAAACAAATGAGAAACAAAAACTCATAGACACAGACAATAGTTTAGTGGTTACCAGAGTGTAAGAGGGATGGAGGGTGGGAGATGAAGTTAAGGGGGTCAAATATATGGTGATGGAGAGAGAACTGACTCTGGGTGGTGAACACACAATGGGATTTATAGATGATGTAATACAGAATTGTACACCTGAAATCTATGTAATTTTGCTAAAAATTGTCACCCCAATAAATTAAAAAGAAAAAAAATATATAAAACTATACAGATATTATGGGGAAAAAAAAGAATTTGAAGTCAGACACCTTTATTTGAAATTTGATTCTGATGCTTATTGTGTGTCTTTTGGTAAATTGTTCAATCCAAGCCCTGATTTCCCAGTTTATCTTTCTTGTGTTGTAACAACTTTTCAGCTTAAATTTTTAATGTCTTTAATATCAATAGACATATTCCATAGAAACAAAATCTCTTGGTATTTTCAATACATTTGAAGAATGCAGAGTTTTAAGACCAAGAAGTTTGAGAAGCACTATTTCATTTCTCTATTATACACTCCAAAATGATAATTAAGGCAAATTTTAAAAATCTAGAATGAGTCATTTAGAGCAGGCTTTTCCTTGGATTAGTTGAATGGCAAACTATTCTGATTTCGAGAAATTATTTCATTCAATGAACAGGGACTACGGCCTAGTGTGTCTGAGACATAGAAATGCAAATGTGACCAGAACTTCTAATCCTGGGTCAAGTGAAGTGATACAGAAGCAGAAACAAATAATTCTAATAGAGTGTACTAAGGGTTTAATACACTCTAATGCAGTGGCCTCCCTGGGGAGAGATTAGGGGGATTTATCAAAGTAGCAAACATTTGAAATTGGGCTTTCAGGAAGAAAAGAAGGGAAACATTTCAATCTAGAATTCCAAATATTCCATAAGTTGGAAATAATACTAGCAAAGGAATGAATGGCAGTACAGAACAGCAAGGTTTCCTTAAGGGTGGCTATAAGTTTGTCGTGACTGATTTTCCTACCGAATGTAGGTTTTATTTGCCTGGTTTTACTGTCATTCTTTGAAAGATTCCTCCTGATGTTAAAATGGAAGTTTCATGGATGTATGAGTAGAAGTCAAAACAGCAAGCATCTTGGTGTTTTTCGTTTTTTTTTTAAAGAATTTTTTAAACAGGAAAAGAAAGGGATAAATAATAAAGGTACTCTGTTTTTTTCACAGCAGTTATATAGTATTCTTATATTGTTTATTGTATTAAAAGTTCTTTTCACGGCCAGCTCAAGTGAGCCACGCTTTGGTAGTTTGTCTAATTTCCATATTTGAAATTACATTTTATTGAAGCTTTAAGCTCTCTTTCTACTGTTTCTCTTTAAGAACTGGACAAAGACTAAAGGATTTACAGTACAGGCAAAATCTGATGCACATTTCACAGGCATCACTGAAAGAAAGAAGTAAATTATCTTTTGATGGCGAGGTGACTGCATGCAATGTGAAAAGAATGCTTTCCTCCTTTTCACATGTTGTCTAAACCTAATCATCTTCTGCAAACCCCTAGAGCAGCGGTGTCAAAACTATGGCCGGAGGGCCAACTGCGCAATCCATTGTTAATTGGCCCGCAGCAAATTCCAAAAATATATTTAGTTTACTTAAATAAACCAGGTGAAGCAATATTACTTCACCTCCAGTGAGTGGCCCAGCTGTTTGTGTATTTTACCGCATATGGCCCTTTGTAAAAAACGTTGAAAAAAGTTTTGACACCCCTGCCCTAGAGGGTTTTGTTCTCTGGAGTTTGATGGTCTTTCAGTGTTCTCCACTCTTCCTTTGACTTAAATATTCCATTGTCCTCTTGGAATCAGTTTTTACTTTGTTTCTTCAGGTGTCCAGGTTCATAGTATCAATGACAATTTTAAATCTTTAGAAATGTAACCATTTTGTAAAGCATGTTGCTCGCAAATTTCAACCCTTTTAAAATTTTGCAATCCATAAAGAGAAGGGCGCAATCCAGGGCTTCAGTGTTTAATTTTCATAGATACCTGTTCTGTAAATTCAGAAAAATTTGGCATTTAATAAAGGCCAATGTGTCAGTTTTTATAAAAAGTAATTTTTTTATGTCCTCTTGATCTAAATTAGACCATAACTAGTGATACACTCTACATTTCAAACAGGAAAAATTGTTTCCAATTTATTAAGTGTCGACATAACCCCCGGTAATGGGCAATGTCAAGATCTTATTTAAGGAATTTTGGTTTTCCTCCTTTTCAAATTGATCATCTGCCTGAATAACGTAATTATGGAACGCAGCTCCAACATGAAAACCAACGACCTATATGGGATCCCTGATCCTGAGAAATGCAATTCATTGATTTACAGATTGCTGGTGACAATTTAAAAACAAATGTTTTAATAAAGCAAGTTGTTTTTGAATGTAACATCATAACCCTGGATAGGCAGCTCTTTATAATCAGAGGCTAATCATTATCAATTCCTTTGACATTCAGTGCAATGACATTAATTATAACAAACTCAGCAAACATGAAATGCAGTCCAAAGCTCTATAGCAAATGTGTTTTAATTTGGAATTTATTGTTGTTTAGTCACTGGGAAGTTTGGCTGTATTATCCAACTTCAAGCATCTTACTAATCAAAATTAATATCTTAGTCTTCTGTAGATTTTTAAAAAGTTCTGTTTTGGAAATGTTTGATAATTATTGCCAATTTTTTTCTCTTGGATTCCACAACTTTGACATTTTGTTTGACCTAAAAAAAAAAAAGTTTTTGTTTTCCATATCTAGACTTTTTTACCCAGATCTCTCCTTTTGATTTATGTACATACTCATCATTTTTCTTAGTCTCCTGATTCATGAAAACTTTTAAAAACGTGAACATTGCATCCATTTACTATGTCCAATAAACTGACTGGAGAGCTACGATGCAAATCATTTCTTCACTTCTGAAATTTAGTTGTAGTAGGAAAAACGTCATGAAAATTTGAATACTCTAGTGCAAATTTGTTTTGTCTCAGGCTTTATTATATCATCATGCTTTTGTTATTTTTCCCCTCTAATTGCTTTTGTTAGTAATGTCTTATTTTAAGGAGAGAGATCTGGCAGAAAGCATGCAGAATCAGTTGTTTATTGCATGATCCTGAGGAAAAAACAATATTCAATTGTCGTGCGGGGCGGCTTGCAGGGTCTCTGTTCCCGTTCCCCACAGAAGAACGCAGGACATGGTGAGGCCAAAAAGGAACACCCACAGAGCCATAGAGAGGAGAGTTATACCACTACAGTCTTGCTGGCGGCTGGTTTGGAGAAACAGGAAACAGGAGCCACACAATCCGCAGCCCTCATTCCACTGCTTGCTAGCTCAGCCACCATCTTCTTGCTAGCCCCCATTTGCTGCTACTGTAGCCACGGCAGTTATATTAGTGGCCAACGGCTCACTGGTTACAGCTGATGGTCATTTAATCACACTTGATAGCCATTTACTACCTGAGCCAGCACCTTTCCATGTAAGGCTGAGAGCCTGGAAACTGCACTCCTGGCTCTGTCCCCACAGTGGCTGCATCAATTTACATTCCCACCAAGAGTGCACCAGGGTTCCCTCTTCTCCACATTGTTCCCCACACTTGTTATCTAATATAGAGCTGCACCAGCATGTCTGAACTGACGGAATTTAGCATCATGCTGTGACCCAAGAGCTACGCAGAGCTACTAACTGGGATGGAGGCATTTGTTTTCTTTGGGGCGTGGACTATCGTTATAACTACCTCTATCACTCTGCCACTTCTTGTTCCACTTTTAAGAGTGAAAGTAAAAGAGCAATTGACAGAATGAAATAAAATAATCTAAAATATCACTCCATAAAATAGCAACAGTGAAACAGTAAAAATATGCAGCTGTAATACACACACACAAACACACACACACGCACATTCACACGTGTGGGGACAGAGTCCCAGAGAGCAGTTTCCAGACTCTCAGACTCATGTGGAAAGGTGCTGGCTCAGGTAGTAAATGGCCATCAACTGTGATCAGATGGCCATCAGCTGTGGCTAGTTGGCCGTCAGCTGTAACCAGAGAGCCATTGGCCACTAATATAACTGCTGTGGCTACGCTAGCAGAAAATGGGGGCTAGCAAGAAGATGGTGGCTGAGCTGGCAAGAGCGGATTGCAGAGAGGCGGATGCCGCCAGCGAGAATATAGTGATATGACTACCCCATCTATGGCTCCGTGGGTGTTCCTTTTTGGCCTCACCATATCCTGTGTTCTTATGTGGGGAGCAGGAGCAGAGGCCCCGCAGGCTGCCCTGTGCGACAACACGCAAAGCTCCATCTAGGAAAAACCAATTTTGAGCATCAAATAGAGTCACTCACTTAAATCTGTAATTACTGAAAACAGAAAAGGACATCCTGAGTTGGCTGCTTGCTCAAAGAAGGGGCCACTTCTCATACAACAGTCAGTAGAAGTTGCCACTGTCTCCTTCTTGCTCCTTATCTTTCTTCCTTCCTCAACTTCTCCCAGCTGATTTTCCCCTTGACGAGCTCAGGCCTCCTGTAGAGGTTGCTGGTTTATGCCACTGATTTCTCCAACTGGTTGATGAAAAGAATCCCTTAGGCAGTTTTCCCAGCATACACAGTTCTCTCCACTTACCCTTGAAGGCAGAGGAGTAGGTGGCCAGGGTAGCTTGGAAAAGCTTCTAGGTGATTCTGAATTGCAGCTCCCTTTCTTGCTCCCCCAATTACTTGAATCACAATGATAGACTTTTTAAAATATGACTATCTCGTCTCTTTTTGTTTCCTGAGGAAAGAATCAAACATGACACTGTCTCTACTAGTTACGGTATAGGAATGAATGAAGCAGGAAGAGCTGTGGTATCTTGGATACATTCTCTGCTTCCTTAGTAAAATTATGCTTGTTCATATAGTTACACCAGAGGTTTATTTTGTTCTGCATTCTAGAAAGTCAAGAGTTGGAAAGAAGCACTAGGGATCATTTAGTTCAATGCATCCAATGTAAAGGTTAGTAAATGAGGTCTAGGGAAGGAATGACTTGACTTACCAAGTCCCAGAGCTGCCTGTTGCCTAAGAAAGGACCAGAGTCCAGTTTTTCTTGTTGAAAAAGCAGTTTGTGTAGGTGATAGGTCATCCTGAGGAAAATGCTGGTATAGCAACAAGCCGCTAGTCTTTCCTCCTGAATCCTTCTCTTGAAATGTCAGGAAGGCGCGTGGTGGCACCAGAGCCCACCTGCATCTCATTCTCATCCAATGTTGCTCTTCTCACCAGTGACTCAGCTTTGAGGAAAACACAGTCCTGATGTATTCATGTTACTTGTATTACTTGCATCACCCTTCCCACTTTAAAATGTCAGGAGGGTATCATTATCGGTGGCAGGAGGCAGAGAAGTTAAGGCAGGATAATCCAAGTGGCTAGTGTATGCTCATTAGAATCTACAGACCTGGGTTTGAAGCCAGGCTTTATTATCCAACACCTGTGGGACCTTGAGCAAGTATCTTAAGCTCTCTGGATGATAAATAAATGGTAGTATTTACTACTATAATGATAATTGTTAAAGAATTTGTTAACAGGAAAGGTGGAATGTGAGGTTTTTCTAACTTTGGTTCAAATCCTAAATCTCCACTGTCATTGGAATTAAATAGATGGTTGCTGACGGTTTTTAGTAAAACCTCGTTTTGCTTTCAAATGAGTGATAGCATGTTATTTATATTCACTTAGGAGGGTGCTAATATTTATTTGCTTGTCTTTAATACTGTTTTGTACAATCATTTGCTGAATTACTATTTGTTTACTAGGACTGATAAGATTTTACCAAATCCATATCTAAAGGACATCAGAGTGACCATGCATGTACTTGCCTACGTAAGTCTTCCTGGATATGAAAGCACAAGTGGGACATTTTGGAAATCAAGCTGATTTAGCCAGGCCGTTAGGATGCCATTCAACCCCAAATAAAGACTAAACGATTGATACTTAGTACAAATTAAAGAATGAACGGAACATGACCATCTTTATCTCTGATTCCTCCCTTTTACCTAAGTAACGGTAGTACTCCATTTTATCCAATTCTATAGATCCCTCATATGGATGAGTCTAGACATGATTTGATACCAGAGTCAGACTCAGAATGACTAAGGGACTTGTGACTTTCTAGGCATTATATAAATACTGAATTCAATTTACAAACCTGTAGATTGAAAATCAGACTGTAGTAAACCTTTGGTTACAAACATACAGAATGGTGAAAGAATAAAGGATAGAAGGAGTGAAAACAGAACATAAGACCATCTATCTCCTTTCAGCCTTCAGATTTAGAAATTCAAGCTTTTGGAGATGGACACTGGAATGCTGGAGGAGCCTGGAAGAGTCTATTGATGAGACAGATAAAAAGAAATATAATTTTACATAAGACTTTCATGAAACCCATTATTCCCTACTCCAGATGATAATATGGGCACAGCAAAAATACATTCATAATCTTGGGGTCATGGGGAAGGATGCTCTTACTGCTCTCTTTCTGATTACTCATAGGTTAGTTTTGTCTTCCAAGGAACTGCATCTCACAACTTGGAAATTGTATCAGAATCAGCTTTCCTAAACTTTCATTCAGAAGTCAGCCATGATCCCATGTTATCTTCTTACTTGGTAGCCATAGTAAACTTTCAATACAAAAGTGAACTATATTACCCTTCCATCCACTGTCTGTGAATTCTTCCAGTGGTTTCCCTATTGTCCAGCTCCCTGTATGGCAGTCAAAGCCTTCCCCAAATCTCTTCCATGTTCTTCTCCAGTAGCATACTTTGCTGCATTCTTTGCTGACCCCAGACTCAACCACTGTAAGAGACTGTTAGCGTGAGAACTGCTATCGTAAGGTCATGGTTAACGGCCCCTGGCTTGAAACACAACCTAAGTATAAACACAACCTGACTGTCAATTCCAAGATGTGGGCAGTGACAGCGAGGAGACAAGCGGCCCTGTAGCTTATACTCTTTGAAGCTGTGTAAGTCCTGCAGTTTATCATATACTCCTTAAAGCTGTGTAAATCCTGTAGTTTAATTACTGTGTGCCTTGAAGATGCTATATTAAACCCTGGGTTTTAAGTGTTTGGGGTCCTTGTTGAAACCCGCTGTGTCGGGCAGATACTCGGACCCCAGCTAGCTGGAAATAAACCTCGCTGTGTGACTTACATTATCGTGTGACTTCTGTTCACTTGAGGAGGGGTTGACTCCGGACCCTAACACCACCCCCAATATCTTGCATTTCTCTGTGCCCACTCATGCCTCCATACCTGCTTTGTGTTACTCCTCTTTAGAAATCTACTCCCACCCTTGTTCAACTCCTACTCAATTTTCAATATCAGCCTTAGTGTTACCCCTCCCTCTTCAGTAAGTCCTTTCCATGGGAAGCGATGAACAATCTCTCTTTCGTTTCCTCCACTGTACATGCTACAATCACAACACCTACGATACTTATCATAATTATCTTTATGTCTCTATCTTCCCTACTGTGAAAGATTAGGTCTGTATTCTTTTCAAGAGCAGTCCATAGGCAACATATGTGAGTTTTTGAGTCCCCGTTCCATAGTTAGTAAATCAGCTTCAGTGGGAATGGGGAGAAAAACTCCAGAATCTGCATCTTTAGTAATCACCAAGTAATTTTTAGGCAAACAAGTTTGAGCAGCCACTGAACAATGACTTATTTATTTTTCTACTCAGATTGTCTAGCATAGTAACTAGAATAGGTGCTGAGTGAATGAACAAATGAATTAAAAGATGAACAAATGAAAACTCTTGTATATACTCACACGTCATCCATATGCAACGTGGAAGACTCTTACCCTTAGCAAATCAAATCAAAATTGCGGGTATAGCTACACGATGGAATACTACTCTGTTATAAGGAAAGATGAAAGACTGCCATTTGCAACAACATGGATGGATCTTGAGATGATTATGCTATGCGAAATAAGTCAGACAGAAAAAGTCGAGAACCATATGACTTCACTGGTATGTGGGATATAAAACGGAAAGCAACAAGACAAAGAAAGAAAGAAAACCTCATAGACACAGACAACAGTTTAGTGGTTACCAGAAGGTAAGGGGGGTCAAATATATGGTGATGGAAGGAGAACTGACTCTGGGTGGTGATCACACAATGGGATATATATTAATAGATGATGTCATACAGAACTGTACACTTGAAACCTGTGTAATTTTACTAACCATTGTCACCCCGCTAAATTTAATTTAAAAAATTGCTTCTAACTACAGATTTTATATTCTGTGGAAGTCTAAAGATCTGTCAATATTTCACAAGTCATCTGCTCTTGTGCTTCATGAGGCTTCCTACTCTAGCATTTGTACATATACTTTCTGTTTTGCTCCACATCAGCCCAGACGTAAAACTCAATCCTTCCACCAGTTTCTATGAGAAATCCACTCACATGGAGCGTTTTGTAAGATTATTACACTTGCTGCAAATTACAGAAGTCATGGGAGAAGATACACATCATGAAATCTCCTCCTTTCATTTCTTTGCTCCTCTTCTACCCAATTTACCCCCAAATATTTCTCCTTATTAAGCATAGCTCTTCAGCTCTCTTCAGCACCTGTCTTGAAATTTATTCAAACAAACGCAACTCTAGTCATTCAGTAGAAGTACATAGGCTGGCTTGTTAACCCACCAACCTAAGATGACAGGCAAAGGTTTATTTTTGTTACAGATTTAATACTTTCTCCCTTTCATATTTCTACACACCCTATAAGATTGATGGAGAGAGGCTATCTTTGAAACACACAGCTGACTTCCTTGTGATGTCCTGGGGTAAACAGAAGGGGTAGTTTAGCAAGTTAAGGTTAAACCTTGTAAGATACACACATGGGACAGCACAGCCAGGAGTCCAAGACAAGTTTGTGTGTTGGTGGGAAAAACACAGACAGCAACAGACAGGAAAATAGCAAACCCCTGTCTTATCTAACACAAAGCTGAGCCTTCTGTTCTATTTCCACCCTCATTTCTTGCACAGCCCTTAGTTCAATTCTTGTCAGGCTTTCCTTGTATTTGGCTGAACCCAGAAATCCAGATCTGCACATCAAAAGTTGATGAGTCCAGACGTTTAGTGGCATTAGTTTACTCATCACTCTGATGGACTCTATTTAATTCACACAGACAGCAAACCCTGGTGCACCCCAGCCCAGAGGTAATTTGGAACATGTTAAAGGAAAGCTAGCCTCAAGTTGGATCAGCTGTCATGGTGATATTGTGGGACATTGAGATACCTGCACTTGAACATACTATAGAAAAAATATATTCAAGGCTTAATGCAAAACATTGCATTGTTCAGTATTATTATTATTATTATTATTACTACTATTGTTGTTATTATTATTATTATCATTATTATTTTTTTTTTTGTTCAATAAGGCATAGGAAGAGAAAGAGCCCAGGTTTTGCAGATTAAACATACTAGAGCTGAAATCCAGTTTTACCATTTACTAGCCTGTGATCCTGGGCAAAGTAACTTACCTCCTATGCTTCAGTTTCCACATTTGGCGAAGGGTACAGGTAAGAATAGTAAAGTAGATTATATGGCTTGATGAGATAAATGCATAGAAAGCACTCAGCATGCTGCTAATAAAGAAATGATTCTTTCCTCTCCTCTCCTTGTCTCTGTTAGTTCTGAGATCATTTTGTCAATTAGGCTTGTCATCTTTCTATGGAGTATGGAGGCTTATGCTGAGAGAGAGTTATCCAAAGAAAACTGCGTGTGTGTGTATGTGTGTGTGTATGTGTGTGTGTACGTACATACACATGTACACAGGCAAGAGGTTACCTTTTCCTTTGTTGCAAAACACATTTGAGCATATAATGCAATGATTAGGTGGTTATCGTAGTTTTTAGTTATTTATTGCACACACATATTATTAATAGTTTTCAAAGTGATTTTATGTGCATTATCTTACTGATCCTATAATAACTCTCCAAAGTCAGTAGGGCAGGTGTTTCCACTTTATAAAAGAAAAAAAAATGAGGGTCTCAGTTGTTTTTCCAAGTTGATCTTTCAAGGAAGTCATGGAGACCACTCACTCAGTCCATTTCTAACCAATGAGTTTTGCTTCATACTCAGATGTGCGCTGTTAACAGTTTTGTTTAATTTAAATTTCGTGGGTATTGCCAGTCTAACTGAATGAGTAAATGAACGTGAGAATACATAATATTGAAGGAATGCTTATCTGTCATTCCTAACAAGGACAGCATTAATTAACAGCATTTGGTAGTCAGGCCACTGTCTGTGTCAACAGTGGCACCCTGTCCTCAGGAGGCTTAGACTTTCACAGTTTCCTACGGGGGGGGGGGAAACAGCAGTTTGGGTGCCAAGTTCAGTCTATGGACTCTCAGGAAATGGCAGTTTTCTTTGTATTCTCTCCTAGATAAGACTTTAAATGACAGCTCACTATGATAATGAAGTCATTGTTAATTCTTCTGTGGGAGCCCCTCAGGCAAATGTCTTTACAGCACTAATGTCTGAGATAACTCAAATCAGACATCAAATTGTACTTTTCATAAAAATTCAATGAAACATCAAGCCAAAGGCAGGACAGATGTCACCCTTATGCAACGATCAGTGGATTGTTTGCTAAAAGTTCATTTGTAGGTACATCATTTGGTGGAATATGCTTGTTCGAGACGTTCAGAGCGTCTCACTAATGAGCTGTTGCAGTAGTCTGAAGGTCTGGGGTGGCACCCTGGCACCTGCATTTTTAACAACCTCCTTAGGCGATTCTGTCACATACTAATGTTTGAGACTCAATCTGGTACGCACACACAGATGAGTATGCACACACATATTTGCACAAATAAATAGATACTAGTCTCTTTCCCCAAAACACAGAAGCCAAGAAAATGAGGAGGTGAGATAGTGAGAGGTTAAAGAGAGAGAGGAATGAACAACTTCTACCTAATCTGCTGTTCTGCTTTTAATTTCAATTTATCTTCAGTTCATTCTCTATTACTCCAGGACAGTCACTTTTCTAAACCACACTTCTAGTCATACCCTTTTGATTAAACAACAACAACAACAACATCAACAACAACAACAAACCTTTTGATGGCTTCTTTGTTCCTGTGGAACAGAGTCTACATCACTGATCTTGAATTTTAACTGAGACCCTTCCCACATTCTCAGACCTCCTTTCCCATGATATTTACTCCAGTCATACTTGGCTCCTTATCATTTGCTAAACCATCCTCATATTTCTGCATTTGTATGTCCTGATTTAAGCTTTCTTCCTGGAATGCTCTTCTCTCAAACTGTATTCAGAGATGGTCATCCTTCAATATGAAGCTAAATCTCAAGTTATTGACCTTTCCTGACACTAACATTTGAAGATACAAGATTAAGAAAATTTATTTCACAGGCCAACACACAGGTAATTTGGGGGGGGTGGTAAAGACTGATGCAAGCTCATCATTCTAGGGGGTTACTAGAAGGCAACATTATTGAAAACTATATACCCTAGTGGACTTTTTTAACTATCAAATTTGTTAATGGTTAATAATCTATCTTGAATAGGTCCAGGACAGAGATATTTCATTCCTAAATATTTCATTCCTAAATGAAGACTTTTAGGGCCTCAGAGTGCATAATTCAGATTAATGTGTTCTTCTTTTTTCTCCCCCCAAAAAGAATCATGTAGCCCTGCCGCCATGCGAACTACCTCCGTTCATTATCAATGCTAATAGAAGAAAATCAGGACTTTCTTTTTCCCCCCACAACATCTCATGATAACAATTGTGAAACATGCAGAGATACTGAAAGAATAGTACAGTGAACACCCACACAATTACCATCTAAATGTTGCAATTATTAATATCTTATTATATTTGCTTTACCACATACCCATCCTTCTATGTACCCATCTGCCCATCCACTGATTCATCTTCTTTTCCATGCGTCTCAGAGACAGTTGCAAGCATTAGTGCACTTCAGATCCTTTCCCTTGTCAATGCAGAATGTTGAGACTCCCAGGTAAAAGGTGGCAGTTCAAGCATTTGCATATCCCTTCAATCAATAACAAGTAACATCTATACTCTAATCGTAAACCACAAGTGGCCAGTTTCCTGTCACGTGCATGGTTAAACAGAGCAAGCTCACCTGTGTCTCTGGTTTCTCACAAAATCCCCCTATTAGATCCCATCACCAGAAAGCAAAGCATTTTTAATACTGATAGCTAGGGTGTTGCAGAAATTTCATGAGAAAAGTGATTTGATAATATGCCATTACTATTTATGTCAGATCAATATAAAATTTTTCAGGATAGCCTATGGTTTTTCAGATTCTGTGGAGCGATGCTTAAAGTCAAGTTCCTTCATATGACTTATCATCCTTAACCTAAGAGTCAGGGGATACTGGTCAAGGGATACTGCCTTGTTGAATAAGTAACACATGTTAAGAGATATATTCCTTAGAGTTGCTCAGTGAAGGAATGAGAATAGTGACACAGGAATGGGGGAAGAGAAGGTTCCGGTAAGGTTTGTAAGTTGACAAACCAAATGGTAGAATGTTATTTAGCATTGTGAAATGAACAACCAGAAGCACTAAACCTGTTAAATAGTTAAAAATAGGGAACTCTGGGGAGGTAGACTGGACAGGAGAGGGTTGTGGAAGGAAACTGGTGATTTTTATCATAAGCCTTTCTGTAATCATCACCATCATCATCAGAGCACACAGAATGCTTATTATGTGCCAAGAACTATTCTAAACTCTTTACATTTATATTATTGTTTTTCTTGAACAGTACAGTACATTTCACTTAATTTTATTGTAATCTTTGTAAGAGGCCTATGAGGTAGATATTATCGTTAATGTTATTTTAAGGATGTGGAAATTGAGTCTCAGAGTAAGACCTGAGGCTTTGAACTCAGGAACTGTGTTCCAAAGTCCATGTTCTTTACTGTTGCTTCTCAATAACATTTGTTAAAGAAAAAACAACAACAACAACAAAAACCTATGAGATAAGTTATTTTTAGCCATTAGTGGCAGGAAAACTCTTTTTAAAAGATCTTGTAAGCTTGCTTTTATCAGATAATAAAATTCATGTAAGTCCTGTGTAAAGCCCTCTTCCCTGTTTTGTTCTGGAAGCCCAGACATCAATCTATCGCTTAAATATTATAAAGATTCCACTCTTGTTTTGGTTTCTGATCTCGTTTTTGTCTTTACCTTTTGTGTGTATAGCCAAAATATACAAAATGAACAAGTAAACAAATGTGACAATACATTATTCCTTTGCTCACTTGTTTGCTCCACCCTGATGATTTTATTTAAAATTCTACATCTTTCAGAATTTCTGGCATTGTTATGACTTCTGTGGAATGTTCTCTGAAGATTTAAAATAACCATCAAACCATTCACTAATAATAATTCATGTGGTGTTGGAAATGCAACATAAAACCCTTTATTGAGGTTACATTAAAATTAATACATCATTTGCTTTTCATTAATGAGAGGGTTGCAAAAACTGGTGGATTCCGGGCGGAAAACCTGATGTTACAAAGTCAGTTTTTATACCCCTGACAGTATACAGAGAAGATCGCGGGGCTTACATTTTCTCTGTGGATTAATGCTTCCTAGTATCAATGCACCCACATCATAGTCTGACCCCATCATTTTTGATCATTCAGCCTTCTTGAATGAGTTTATTCCTTCATATTCTAATGGCCTGCCATAGCTCCCAAGGATTACCAGAATGTGACTGCTCTCACAGCACTGGACGTCTGAGCAGAGCTCTCAAGGAAAGAGTACAGAGATCCTCCAGAGTGAGCTCCACATGGACCTAAAACTCTACTTTTCATCTTTCGTGTCAAGAAACTCTCAGCTCAAAAGGGATCAATGTTTTAAAGTAGGCTTACAAAATAAATCTTCTTAAGGAGTACATCCTGCTTTAAAATATATATGGACCCTCCCTTCCATTCCGAGGATTGATGGATATTTCAGTCTCTGGAACCAAGGTGAGCTAAGAAAATGCTTGTATTCAAGCTAAACAACAACAACAACAAAAACTGCCAAAAAACATCACAGAGTTGCAGCCTGAATCTATCTCAAAACAATCAAAGAAGTCCCCTGTTATTGCTACAGTACAAGCTCCTGGTGGAATTGAAATGTAAGAAGATGTGAGCCACTGTGCCTGATTTCATGGGGTGTTTGTATCTTCGCCAGGAATACCATGCTGCTGTTCCTAACATCATAAAAGGAGAGGAACTTAGGACTAAAATGGTAAAAACAAACTAACAAAAAAGAGTTTGAGACGATGTTATCGTTAAAGCAATCAATCGATAAATGAATTGAATGCTATTCAGTGTTAAAATAGAGAAGAGACAAGATCTGAATTATATATAAAAGAAAAAAAAAGACTGGATTTACAATGTAGAGAAGATATGGGGGAGGGCAGGAATAGAAGCAGAATAATCAGTGAGGTGGTTATTGTCATAGGTCAGATGTCACGAGGCAGTGGGGTAGATTATGGCAGAGGAAGTGAAAATGGAGAGAAGTATGTATTTGTGGTACATACCGTGGATGTGGTGAAGTGAAAGACGTACTGATTGGTTATATAGGTAATGAAATCATGGGTTGAAAAAGGAAGGAATCAGAGGTGCCTTCTAGGTTTTTGGCTTGAACAACTGGATGGATGGTGGTGCCATTCACTGAAATGGAAAACTGCATGGAAACAAGTTTGGGGACATAAATAGGGACTTTCTTTTGGATACAATGAATACACTATTGATTCCCAAGTGACATATGAAAAAGCTTGCGCTATTTTAATATAAGACACAATGTATTCTATAATCACACATATGTACAAACATGCATAAGAACCAGCAAATTCATGAATTTGGTTTCCATTTACACACCTATGGCCAGCTCTTATATTTTAAGTTAAATCCAAGGCCCTCATTAAGTTTGCAAGCATCAGAAAATGGTCATTCCTTGGAAAACTTCATGCTTTAGATTATTACCAATAGTTTCAAAGAAGAGGGTATTTTACTGAGGTAGATTTTAAAAACATGAATAATACTGTTTATCCATAAAAGAACAAATGGACTAATTTCTGAATTACTTGATGCAAGGGATATAATTTGAAATTACCAGTGACTTGTATTTTTCTCCACCTTTATAAAACATTGTTCATTATAAAGGCTTAAAAATGTTTGTAGAATGACCATTTGCATATCTTGTCTTTTCAATTAGGCTGTAAGCTTTTGACAATGGGAATAAACAATGTCTTATGCTTCTTGGATTCCACCCAGTAAATTGGATAGGGCACAATGAAAATAATTGAAAACATGAATTATAGAAGCTATGAATGTGAATTACAGTGCTACTGCTTATCCTTTATTTGACTTTGAGAAAGTTATCTGCCTTGATAAATTTATATTTTGTCATCTGAAAACAGTAATAATAACACCAATTCTCATGTGACTGCCTTGAAGATTAAATTAAAAAAGTGTAGCAAGTCTAATACAGTTCTTTGCATATACTGAAGTGCTCAATAAATGTTAGTTTCCCGTCTGTAAGCATGAATCTATGGACAGAGTCAGTAAATATTTGTTGAATAAACGAATGACATTATCTTTAGAATATCATTACCATTAATTCCTAATGGGTCTTGCATTTTGGGTCAAAAGGACACTCTGTCAATCCTTTTCTATTTGGTGTTAACAGCCATATAGTGCCATAGAACACAAAACCATACTTAATGTTTGTTGCTATTATCAATCAGTACAGCTGAACACAGCCCACAGAATATAATTGAGTCAGATTAATTTTAATAACTGAAAGTGAACATTAGCATTCGTGGGAATGGAAATCAAATTGTCCCCATCACAAGTTAAATTATTGCTGCTGTTCATAAATTTTAAAACAGCTGACTCCAAATTTCCACCTGAATCTTTTAAAATGATCTTTCTGTCTTCCCATTATTTCTTTAATAGACACTTAGGCAGCATTTTGTCTCAGTTGTACTTAAGAGTAAAGCTAGAAAGTAGCTGAAAGAAAATCTGTTTCTTCCTGAACGATTTATACCAACATTACTTAAATCTTAAGTGAGAACTTAGAAGAGCTAAAGTAGGTTTCCTCAAATATTGTTTTGACATTGTATTTTATATGATCATTCTCCACTTGAAATACGAATTTATAGGGACCCCCTACACTGAAATATTATGTTATAATGCATGTGCACTATTAAACTCTAGGTACTGGGCAGAAATTTGAGAACAACTTGCTGATAAATAAATAGATTTTCCAAGGTTTTTCTAGCTTTTAGAGTTTCTTCTGCTCTCACTTCTAATTAGCCAAATGCATTCAACTCTTCTAATAACATTCATATTTAAAGAGCTCAGCAGACTCTTCTTTACCATTCAGTTATAAAAACTGGGTTTGTTTTTTAACCCTTCCCCACCATCCCTTCCTCCTATATGCATAAAATCAGAATCTACTTGAGTCACATATACTGGGGGTGAAAAGGCTACTTGGTCTACCAAGGAATAGACTTTTTGGTCCACAATAAATTCTAGATCCTGATTGTTTAAAAACCACTTCAGCATTTCTCCCTACCCTGGTGTTTTCTGAAGTATCTAGCTACAGGGGGGAAGTACCTGGCCTCACTGGAGAAGGTACACATTTCAAGGATACATTCCTAGGAATAAGTGAAAGGAAAACATCTTTAAAAAGCAGGCTAAATTAAGAATAAACAAAGTACACACACACACAAATCCTTCCTGGGAGGGAAGGATAATTTTAATACACAAAAGACTTTTATGTGGCTAATTTGAGATAAAGAAAGTAAAACTGGGGTAGATGTCGGGGGCTATGCATACTAACAGATTGGCTAAGGCCATAGAAGACTTACCTGTTTCAAGCCGGGGTGATAATTAGTAAGGAGAGCCTTGAGAGAGGAAAGTGATGAAACCACCTGGACAGTATACGTGATGGAACCCAGTTAAGGTCTATATAAAATTAAGATTCTGTTCGGGGGAGGGAATAGAGATCTACTCATCTTGCGGCACCCAAGACAAGTCTCACAAGTAAGTTTCCTTACTTATTAAACCTGCCACTTACCAATCTGGAGTGGCCTGCTTTCTTCCTATTCTCCTTGCACTCCTCCTAGGAAAGCCAGTTTCCAGTTTCACCCTGGAAAATTCCGGAAAAAGGAGGAGGGGAAAATTTGCTCTCTGCTTCAGCCGGGACACCTATCTTCTGTCTGTGGACCTTGGTGCTCCTGGTTTTCAGGCCTTTGGACTTGGACTGAATTACAACACCAGCTTTTCTGAGCCTCCATCTTGCGGACTTGAATCACGGGACTTCTCAGCCTCCATAATCCCATGAGCCAATTCTTCATAATAAATCTCTTTCCATATACAGTCGTCCAGTGAACAATGTGGGGGTTAGGGGTGCCACCACCCCATGCAGTTGAAAATCTGCATATAATTTGACTCCCACCAAAACGTAACTACAGTTAGCCCTTCCGCATTGGCTGATTCAAACAACAGCAGATTCAGAGCAGTATTTTCTATCCGCGATTGGGAATGAGAAAATACTGTTTTGATCCCACAGATGGTTGAATTATGGATACAAAAGTCATGGATACAAAGGGTTACAGTATTTACCGAAAAAAATCCACGTGTAATTGGACCCAGGCAGTTGAAATTTGTGTTGTTCAAAGATAAACTCTGTATATATATTTATAGACTATTGGTTCTGTTTCTCTGCTGACAAGTACAATTTCTATTCATTAAATTGGCAAAGATAAAAAAGATTGATAAAATTCATTGTTATCAAGGTTATAGAAAAATTGATGCTCTCAACCATTTCTGATGGGCACGTATACTGATTCTTTAAAAAAAACAGCATATGAATGTGTCACCAGCTGTAAAATTACATATTTTTAATTCCAAAATTCCTCTTCTAGAATTGTATCATAATTAAAGAAGTGCATAAACTTATAGGTGCACAAATATTTATTATGACATTGCTTATAATAACAAAAAAGTAGTAATGACTTTTTAAAATATTTTTTGATTTATTTATAAAAAGGGACTATAGTAATAACATAATTTTAATAACTAATAAGGATAGCTAACATAGTGTTTACTAAGTGCAAGTCACGAGGGCTATTGCAATGATTATGTGGCTTATGCCTACTGACAAAGAAGTAACTATATCCATTTTATGTTAAAAAAGGAAAGCCCACCAAAACTATAGTACCATGCAATTTGTCTAGATAGGTAGGCACTTTATAGTGTGCATATTTCTAGAATAAATTTTGGAAGGTTGTTAGGGTGACCACATGTTTTGATTCACCTGGTATAGTCAATTGTCCCAAAGTAATTAATAACACCCCCTTTCACTCTAAAAAGTCCCGGTTTGGATAACAAATAATACAGACTTGCTAGTTATGTGTGATTTTTAAAACTTTCTTATTTATATCTATATTCAATTAAGTCTTGAAATGAAAAAATATATATATATATATATATATATATATATATATATATATATATATATATATTTTATAAATCAGGCATGGGAAAAACAATCATGAAACTAAGTATTTTATTGTGGAGGAACCAAAAAGGATATCGCAGACAATATGTGTTGTACAGTAAACATACATAGTTGAGATACATTATAAATTAAAAGCTTATGAAAAATATCCTAGTTTTGGTATTTTCTGTTCACTATTTTTTTAGTCATTTTTTGTTGTTGTTGTGAAGAGTTGCAGGGAGGTAGTAGATGAATTACCATCACTTTCTCAGCTTTAGGAATCTGATCCTGGGATAAAACAAATGTATACCCAGCACAAAATTTTTTTTCTGAGAAGGAAACTATTTTTCAGTGAGAGGAGGAAAAGAATCAGTTCCTATCAATAGAAAGTAAGATGATAAAAATCTCTGAAAGTTGAAAAGGATTTGCAAACTGCAGTTGCATATTCAGTAAGTAACAAATGCTCCAAGACGAGGAAGAGACTGGAGGAGTAAAAGACACAGAGAAGAAAGTCTCCACAGTGATTCTGTCTTGATTAGAAGGCATCTAGGGAGAATGTCACTGTGTTGGTGCTTTTCTTCAATACCTGGGTTTGTGATGAAAGAGAGAGATTTATAGAGAATTGGAACAAGCATTGCTTAATAGGAAGACAGGAGAGGTAGCAGGATTTGGGGTTTCAAACTGGGGCAGAAAGCTTAAATTAAGATCTAACTAAAGAAGTTAGCATCAGCCTCTTAATGCAATAGAGGGAGCTGGGGTGGAGAAAGATTGTTCTTCCTGGTTTGAAGTTTGAATCAGCATAACTCAGGTGTCTGATCTTAAGAGTCATGGTGACGTTAAACCAAGTCCTTAGAGAATACCAGAGTTATATTTAGCAGGAATTGGTACTGATGAATTTTAAATTATAAAATGTGCCATGCTCAGATTTGAATCCCAAGTGTCAGCTGGGGCAAATCTATACTATTTAAGTAAGACCAGCTAAACCTACTCCTAGGCTATGATTTGTGAGAAGTCCAAGGCTGTCCTCAAGAAGTCTGCAAATTCCTAGGGGAATTTCTCTCTCAAGTTCACCTTTGACCTGAGTTCTCCTTCTAGTTGCCATCCTAGATATGCACCTTTCCTCACACAAGTCCATAAACTATAGAATTCACTCCTTTATTATACAAATATGCACACACGTGCCCATGTACACACACACTTCTCATACACCCCTCACTGAAGGCCTTTATGGGCATAATTGACTTCACTGAAAATTTGGGAATAAGAAGCCGTTTACAACCACACAAACATTCTTATCTGATTATTAGATCCTCTGTATTTTCAAGTGTCTTAGCCATTTCTACAAATCTTGCTCCTGCCCCTTGCTATCTGTTTCCCCACTCTCCCTTTTTCTCTTTCTCTCTCTTCTCACCTTTTATTCTTTGCCTCCTTTTTACTCAGAGAGAAAAACAAATACTTTCTGTATTTTTATACAGAGCAAGTTAGCTCTTTTTAGTACACAGGCTTAGTTTCAGGCTCCTTTTGTGAACAGAAACGTCAAAATTACTCTGGTCAAATTAAATTCTTAGACAATGAGTCTTATTCTCCATTACCCATGTGTGTGACATGGATATTTATTTTACGATTTTAATTGCATTTCTCAATCTTGCTACCAACACATAGAAGTTTTATATTTCTTATGGCAGTCAGTTAAATAATTCATACTCTATTTTAATAAATAGCATATTATAATAAAGAGTCATTGAAAAAGGAAGAATATCTTCATCTTAATTCTAACAGTCAATTCATATTTGGGGTAAATCTAAGCATTTTGATAACATTTAAAAACTCAAAGCAATATTATTCATCTGGTTGTATTGGTTTTAGACATTAGACAAAGTTTGGGTAAGTAACTAACATATGATGGATTTCAGAAAACTGTAGGTTTCTTACACTATTATGCTTGTCTTTTTATTTACACATTAGTTGGATTTATGAAAAGTGGAAAGAAGTTGGGAAAACACTCAAATCAAAATATATATTTTCGTGAGAAAGAAAAAAAATATTAAGTATAATCAATGTTATAGCAGGTTGAAATAATGTTACATTGAAGTTGTTTTCTTTTTTGCTTTTGCCAAATTTACTTATTGAAATAATAAATACACAGACTTTAGGGGAAATAAATGCATATAAATATGATTCTCGAAACAAACAATCCAACAAAAGTTAGACATCAACTGAGCTACAGAACAAAGCTATTAGCTTTTATTCTCCATCTTTGTCATAGAAATTCTTGCATTGGAAGGAAGGCGTTTCCATATTCAGTCGTTCCAGACTTCACACATCCTTTAATCTTGTCAGCACTGTCAAATAGCTCTGTGGCTGGGCTTTTCTTCCATGTTGACAGTGATCCTTTCACCTTTGCCAATGGTTCTTCATCTGAAGGCTTCCTTGTGACATTAACTGACGTTTCCCTAGACAAGAATTTATTTAAAAGTAAAACAGCAGCCACAACTATAAATCTCCAGGAACACAAGAATTCAGAGAGTGCACAACCTCAGACGTTATTAAAACAGAGGAACTGGGAAGGGAATGCTTCCCACCACTGGCCTCGTGTCCTTACTCACAGTGATGCTAATTGGGTCCCCTTCACCACGTCTTAAAATTGCCACCAGTACACTGACCTCCAAAACTTTGGTATGCATATTTTTTCAGATCTTAATGTGTCTACATTTTAATTTATTAATTTGCTGATCATTGTATTCCCAAAATAGTGTGTCTGGTTAAGCAGGTGATGGCAAAAGCATAAGTTCCAGCTACATCATGCCATCTCACCTTTTAAGCTTCCCATCTTGTTAACTCACTTATCACTGCCAGACCATTAGTTTTTATCTCTTATGAATGAAGATAGTCTTATTTTGGTGTGTGGTACAAATTTTTCTTCCTTTTTAGTCATTTGGTCAGTTCATTCTTTTAGGCAACGATACAGTATTGTGCAACACATAATCATATAAGTTCACTTGGTGTTGCAGGTTTGGTTTGTCAGAAGCTGACTCTGAGATTCAGATTCATGAAGAGGATGCCTACTGGGGAGTGTCCTGAGGGTGTAGCAGTGGGGAGGGGAAGGCAGCAGGTTTGGCCGAAGAAGTTGTACTACTGTCCTAATGAAAGACTCAGTTAACCCCGTGGAGGACCTGGGATGGCCCTTCAGAGTTGTCCTGAGTTGAGGCAAGAAGGGCAGGCAGGCCTTTTTACACTTATGCAGACCAGTTATTGAATTTGGGCTTTCTCTGGAAGGAGTCTGCCTGGACAAGGCAGTTTTCTTCACCTGAGGTAATCCTCAAGGATGAATGACCACTGAAGGTCATCTTCTGGCAGCCCTCCCAACAGCTGGGAGAAAAATGTCCTCGTTTCTGCAGATCCAGGTGGCACATCACATTATCTACCACACACTTTAATGGTTACTCAGTTTCCAAGGTTTCTGTAGATCACTGGATTACAAACTATTTTTGTTTGTTTGTTTGTGTTTTTTAAAGAAACAGTACTTTTTGCTCCAGACAATAGCTTACACAAAATCTTCCTACATAAGAGAGACTGCTTTTCCAGAATGTCCAAGAAATGACTTCTAAGATAACTCCACAGTTATTTAGACACCCAGGGTTTCTTGGAACACATTTGAAAACCAGCTGCTTTTCCCGAATGTCCAAGAAATGACTTCTAAGATAACTCCACAGTTATTTAGACACCCAGGGTTTCTTGGAACACATTTGAAAACCAGCTGCTTTTCCCGAATGTCCAAGAAATGACTTCTAAGATAACTCTACAGTTATTTGGACACCCAGGGTTTCTTGAAACACATTTGAAAACCTACTAGATGAAGAGTCATTGTCACGTGGTGCGGCCTGCAGTGTCTCAGCTCCCGCTCCCCACACAAGAACGCAGGATGTGGCTAGGCCAAAAAGGAACACCCACGGAGACATAGGTAGGGGAGTCACACCACTATAGTCTCACTGGAGGCTGGATTCACATGACGTGCGACCTGCTGTCTGCTTTTCTGCCAACAGACTGACTTGACTCTCTGCGACTCCCCTCCCCAGCGCAGCCGTGGCAGTTATATCAGGGACCAACAGCTCAAGGGTTACAGCTGACGGCCACCAGCCACAGCTGACGGCCATCTACTACCTGAGCCAGCACCTTTCCACGTGAGGCCGAGAGCCTGGAAACTGCTCTCTTGGCTCTGTCCCCACAGTCATCAAACTTGGGTGATCATTCAAAATCAGCAGTAAAACCTAAAAAAGAAAAAAAGAAAAAGGAAAACCACACAGAGATTCTTGAGCTTCATACTGAGACACTCTGGTTCAGTAGGTGTAGAGTTGGCATTAGGATATAAATATATAAACACCTCGCCTCCCCCGTCTCCCCTCTACCACACACACATTCCCCATGTGCTTCGTCTAGAATTGTGCTCTTGGATAATAGCTTTTTTAAACTAATTGTTTCTATTAGAAGAAAAAAGGTATTGACAGGAATCACTATTTATTATCTGAAAATTAAAAAGGCCATGGCATATTGAATGGGAGCTGAGCTGGGTTAGAAGCCTTGTTAAGCTGCACATTTCTCCTATTCTTAACCCTGTTGCCGCGATGGTGTGATATACCCAAATGAATATTTCCATCTGCTGACTGCGGATGGAAGCTTCCAGAAAGGAAGTTTAGGAAAGCCAATTTACATTTTTCTATACTTTTGTGTTTTTCAAGAATGAATAACAATAGGACATTTTTTATACATAAAAATAATGTCATTTATATACAAAGCAGCTCAAATTGTTCTTGTTAAATGCGTAAAATAGTCAAAATATCAACTGTTTAGGTTTTGTGGATTTCTCACACATTTTGGAAAAAAAAACTTGAAATCAATTAATGCAGTGAAAGATTAATCTGCTTTTTTCCTTAGTGAAGTGGTGTTTAAATTTATGGATTTGTGTTATTCTTCAAAATAACTTGATGACTCCTTTTCTAGGGGCTGACTTAACTGGCTCATTTGGTTAGGCATTGGGAAAAGGAAGTTCTGAGATGACTCCGCCCACCACCTTCACATTGACGTCCCTGGTATGTGCTTCTCTAGTAACGATTTACAGATTGTATTTAATAGTTAAGGCGCCTGATTCCTCTCCAATGGTACCCTCTCCCCTCTCTACTAGCAGTTTTGGAGGGATTCTGCTACTCCATAATACTAATTAGCACATGGGATTGTTTTTTAATTATTAAGTAAATGTTTATTTATTACCTGCTGTGTGCTAAACACTACTCCACGTGTTTGAGCGAAATCAGTGAACCAAACGGCATTCAAGCAGACTGATAATAAACCATGCATATGATAAATGAGTGAATTTTATTGGATGTTAGAAGGTAAGTGCTATGGAATAAAGAAAAAGGAGAGCAGAATAAGACGAATCAGGAGTGTCATGGAAGGAAGGATTGAGGTGGTAATTTTTAAATAGAGGGGATCTGGTCCGTCTTATCGAGAAGGGGACATTTGATAAGGGAATTTACCTTGTGGTTATCTGGTTATCTGTTCCAGCTGGAGCTGGGTTTCTCAATTGTGACATAATTGACATTTGGGGTTGGATAAGTCTTTGCTGTAGGGGCTGTCCTACTCTTTGTAGGATGTTCAGCAACATCCCTGGTCTTTGCACACTAGATGCCAGTACTGTCCTCTTCTCCAGTTGCAACCAAAAATGATGCAAACATTGCCAGATGTCCAGTAGGGGCCCAAATCAACCCCGATGAGAACCACTGGTATAAATTACCAAGATAATTTTGTCTTTTTTCTATATGGATCTTATTCATCTCAGTACTCCCTATGACAAAGTCGATCTTCCTGTTGCATTGTAAAATGCTACTTTTGTCAAACAGAAAGTCCTCATATTTATGAGGGTCAGAATCCTACTCTATTATGTGTCAAGGATCTATTTATCTATCCCTGAATAAATATTCCCTTAATTACTGTAACTTGTAAGTCTTGCGGTCGGATTGGGTAAATTCTTCCTTCTTCTTCTTCTTTGAGATGAACTTAACCATTCTTGGCTATCTACTCTCTTCCATATGCATTTTCTGACCAGCTTGTCACAGTCTATAAAAAACTGTGAGGGGATTATGACAGGGATTCATTAAATGTATACATTCATTTAGAGGGAATTGACACCGTTGTGAAATTGATTCTTTCCATCCATGACCAAAAGTATCTCTCTCCATTTATTTAGGACTGTTTTATGTCCTTCAGTAAAGATATTATTCATTTTCTCCATATAGGTCTTGAACCTTTTTTGATAGATTTATTTCTGGCTATG